>NW_024429212.1:10214997-10960655 GCF_017639785.1 Mesocricetus auratus | reverse complement strand
TCTCGCCAGCAAGAACGAGCGCAGAACACTCGGATCCTTCTGCAGTAAAGCTTTAATGCATCTTGAGAGATAGATGATCAGCTTCTTAGAGGGAGACCCCAAGCTAAGAAACCCAGCCCCTTATATAAGCCTAGGAGCTCCGAGTGAGATGTGTAGAGCCGGGATTGGTGGTTTGCACATCACCCCAGATGACGTCACGGGAGAGGCACAGTTTAAACGGTTAACTCCAACTGACAGCGACAGTTAACTCCAACTGACAGCGACAGTTAACTCCAACTGACAGCGACAGTTAACTCCAACTGACAGCGACAGTTAACTCCAACTGACAGTGGATGTCAGCGCCATCTTCTAACGGCAATAGCGATAGCGAGGGCGGCTCCTCACATCTCCCCCTATTCATTTATTTTTGAAGCAATAGGACACCCACAACTTTGGAGTGGAGATAGAGGTCAAATCCCCATGTGCAAATTCGGAACATGTACAAAGCTCCTCTCCAGGGTCTTATCCCCAGAGGAAGTCCTGACCAGTCCGATGTCTTTTTTCTGGGGGAAGGAGATCATGACATAGAACCTTCATGCAAGATGACTTATCTCCCAGGAGAAAGTCGTTATACCGCAGACCTCTCCTGTGCAGTGCTTAGCCTTGCAACTCCTTGGGCTGCTGAAGCCTACCCACTCTATCCCGTGCAATGAGACTAGCCTCGTGGGGTGCAAGAGCTGGGAGGCCAGCGACCTATTGCTTTAACATGGTTAACCAAATGTCAGGGGATGCTCCGTGTTCTAAGGCAGCAAGTGCTTGTGCCACCACCACTTTCTCCTTTTGTTTGGGCTCTGAGCGTACACACCATCCAAAGCATCAACACTATTCCACAGCAGAGAACTAGGCTAAATGATCCTACCCCCACCCATTCCTTAAAATAAGAAAATGCAGATGAAATCCAGGGGAGAGGTCTTCCATCAGAGAAAGATCCAGATGCGTCGAATTCACTTGCAGGATCGCCATTCTCAACTCACGGAGTGTCTGCTCAAACTCAAAAGTCCAATTCTGTAATAAATGTTGAGACAGAGCTTTTGACAGGTTAGCTGCTCTTGTAAAATTCTCATATTGTACTAAGTGACACAAAGGCCAGGCAACTTTGTTCACATCCCAATTTGGCCATCTGCCACAATATATCCAATTGTTCCTGAACCAAATTAATCTGTTGGTTTACCAACATCAGGCCTCCTTGTATCTGAGAATTGGCAGTGGCCTGTTTATCTAGGACCATGGTCACAGTGGCCTATAGTTCATTAATGGTTTGAGTTGTCTGCACAGTGGCAGAAAGTGCAAGGGCCGAGGCGGTAACCGAAGCAGTAACCGCGGCGGTGGCTATCAGGCCCACAATAATAGCAGAGATCCCAAAAATCTCGCTTTTCCCTAAACAAACTCAAATTACTTGGCGCCTCAACAGGAGCTGGAATAAATCGAGGCATGCGCATTACCAAAGCAAAAGGGTGCTTAATAGCATCCCAGCATAATGCATAAAAACAATTCTAAGCAGAACAATTTATTTCTTTCTGATTCTTACCTAAGGTATCATTACTCACAACCCAAATAAAGGGCAGCTGAATAATTAGTTCTCTTAAAAGGGGTATACTTAACATTGGAGGAGGACCAATCAGATGATCCAGAGCTCTGTCCCTCACTCAGACTGTTGCCTAATGCCCCTTTCCAATCAAAAGTAATCTGTCCCTTCTCACTATCATAGGAGAAAGATCAGTACAGCTTCCATTAATTCAAAAGGATTAGCATTAGATCTTTCTGGATCCATATGAATAAAATTATCCTTTAATGAAGAAATCACAGTAAAGCACAAGCTTCCTACTAATGACAAGGTTCTCTCATCCTGAAAACTCTGTATCTGAGGATCTAAAGGCAAAAAGGCAAGCCCCAACTCTCTATTATTTGTGAAAAATCTAGGGAACACCTGGGCATTCTGCATCACTGGCATCGGTAGGGAAGGTAGACATGATGGCCCACCGTAACTCTCCCATCATACTAGGAACCATCATCCCGAGTAGGAGAGTCTTCATCACCCACTTGGCCTCCATCCTTCTTATTCTGGAGTTGTGAAGGAGCTCTTCGAGTGAGTCTTTCAGGGATCCACAGGGGGTTTTCTTCCTCCTGTGGAAAAACACACACAGCTCCCCTGGATCTTATAAGAATAGGATCCGGGCCTTTCCAGAGATCAGTCAAGACATCTTTCCATTTTACCATTTCTTTTGGCCTATCAGGCTCTAAACTGTGGCGATCAGCCGCAGTGTGGCCTTGGGCATCACAGTTCAAGAAATTAAGGGTAAAAAGTGCCATGGATACAGCAACTCTTGGTACCGAGGGTAGAACATCCTCAATACTCCCCTTTTGTTTAATCAGATATGATTTGAGTGTACGATGGGCACGTTCCACAATGCCCTGTCCTTGAGGGTTATAAGGTAGGCCAGTTAGATGGGTAACATCCATTTGCCGACAAAACTGTCGGAATTTTGAGAGGTATATGCTGGTCCATTGTCTGTTTTTAAAATTCTGGGTTTTCCCCAAGCACTCCAGGCCTCAAGGCAATGTTGAATCACATATGAGGCCTTTTCCCCTGTTAGGGGTGTGGCAAACATTACGCCAGAACAGGTGTCAACAGAAACATGAACATATTGAAGCCTTCCAAAAGAGGGAATATGAGTAACATCCATCTGCCACATCTGCAATGGTCTAATGCCACGTGGGTTTATTCCCATGTGGGGAGTAGGTAAGAATTCGCAGCAATTCTGGCATTGAGTAACAATTTCCCTAGCCTCTTTCCTGGATAGAGCAAAACGACGGCGCAAGGTCTCAGCCGTCACATGAAAGCGCTTATGGAATTCTTTTGCTGCTTGTGCATGGGTAGACAAGGCAGCGGCCACCAGCTTTGTAGCCTTGTCCGCTAAGTCATTCCCTAAGGACATGGGACCTGGGAGTCCAGAATGTGCTCGGACATGGGTAATGAAAACAGGAAATCTCCTATTTAACAAGGCAGCTTGTATCTTCTGAAAGATGTTAGCAACTCTGCTGGAGGATCTTATTATTCCAGCTATCTCAAGGAGATTAACTGCATTAACCACATAAGAGGAATCTGATACAATATTGAGGGGTCCTGGAAAAGCCTCAAGAACCTCCAGTACTATCAGACATTCTACAACTTGAGGTGAAGTTTCATTATATTGTTTAGATATAACCCTATCCTTGACCACATAAGCTCCCATACCAGTTTTTGATCCATCAGTGTACACCACAGTCCCATCTGGGAGTGGGTCTTTAGCTGTCACTTGTGGAAACACTATAGCCTGGTTTAGGGCAAACTGTAAAATTGGATGCTTTGGAAAATGATTATCAATTTGTCCTGAAAAGGAAGTAACTAAAACTGCCCAATCACTAGATGTGGCTGCCAAGGTCTGAACTTGTGCAGCAGTATAAGGCACAATCAAGGAATCAGGATCCCTGCCAAAATGTGTAACAGCTGCTTTTATTCCGCGAAGCGCGAGCTGTGCAACAGCATCAGGGTACCAGTCAATAATCTTAGCAGGGGAAGCATTTGGATGAATCCAAAGTAATGGTCCATGTTGCCACAGGACTGCAGTTGGCAATTGAGCTGTCTTAAAAACACACAGATTAAAAGGTAGTGACTCCTCAATTCGTTGTAATTGTGCTTCCTGTAAGGCCTCTTCCACCATCTGTAAGGCTCGGTGGGCGGCAGGGGTAAATTTTCTGGGTGAGGAGATATGAGGCTCACCCTCCAGGAGATCGAAGAGGGGTTTTAGATCAGCAGATGGAATTTTTAAAAAGGGCCTCAACCAATTTATATCTCCCAGAAGTTTCTGAAAATCATTTAATGTTTGTAAGTGGTCTTTGCGAATTTCTATTTTCTGAGGAACTATATTTTTGGGAGTAATCTTTGAGCCCAAAAAGAGCCCTGTATCTGCAATTTGAACCTTTTCTGAGGCAATCTCTAATCCCCACTGTTTTAATTCAGCCACCAGCATGGGAAAAGCCTTTTGTAAAACATCTAACTCTTTGTGACAAATAAGAATATCGTCCATATAATGGATAACGATTAAAGATGTAAATTGCTTCCTAATTGGCTCCAAAGCCTCCTGCACATATAGCTGACATATTGTTGGGCTATTGGCCATGCCTTGCGGCAGTACCTTCCACTGAAATCTCTTGTCTGGTTCCATATGATTAAGAGAAGGGATAGTGAAGGCAAACCTTGGTCTATCCCGTGGGTAAAGTGGAATAGAGAAGAAACAATCCTTAATATCTATAATAATAAGCTTCCAATCTTGAGGAAGTGCAGAAAGCAAAGGAAGGCCTCTTTGAACAGGGCCAAAAAGATGCATCTGATTGTTAATGGCCCGCAGGTCGTGGAGTAATCTCCACTTCCCAGATTTCTTCTTAATAACAAAAATTGGTGTATTCCATGGGGAGGTAGAAGGCTCTAGATGCCCCAGCCGTTCCTGTTCTTGCACTAATCTTGTGACAGCCTCTAATTTTTCAGAGGATAGAGGCCATTGAGAGACCCATAACGGCTCCTCTGTTTTCCATGGTATGGGTCGTGAAGCCTCAACGGCCCCTAAATAAAACCCAGTCCTTTTCTACCCCGATTTCCGTGTTGTGTAATGGGTTTTATTCTGCCTTGTTCTTGCCTACCCAAGCCTCTACCATTTGTATACCCCATCTTTGCCATAATGGCTGATGCCTGGGGGGAGTATTCATTAGTTAGGGTCATGCCCATGGCTTGTAACACATCTCGTCCCCATAAATTTACAGGGAGTGGCAACACATAGGGGGTAAAACATCCCTGTTTGCCTTCAGCATCCCGCCAGGTTAAGGCTGAGGCACTGATGGCAGGAGAGGACTGGTATCCAAGACCTTGTAGAGAATGAGATGAAACAACAGTGGGCCAAGACTTCGGCCACCAATGGAGTGAAATAATGCTTTTGTCTGCTCCCGAATCCATTATCCCTTCAAATTCTTTTCCATTAATTAACAATTTTATTGTAGGTCTCTCATTTAGGGGTATAGCCAGATAGGCTGAATCACTTCCAGAAGATCCCATAGCCCTTTTTTGTAAAGTGTAGGTTTCTCCATCCCCGAGGGAGGGCAGCAACACCAGTTGTGCAATTCTATCTCCCTGCTTTATAGAAAATACACCCCGAGGGCTAGAACAGAGAACTTGAATCTCCTCTTTATGATATGGGTCAACAATCCCAGGATATATAATGAGTCCCTGTAAAGTTAAGGAGCCACGGCCCAGAATAAGCCCAATGGTGGCAGGGGGCAAAGGTCCAGGGGAATGGACTGGGACCGGTTGAACATTCATTTGGGGCATGAGTAAGAAGTCGGAGGCGGCACGCAAGTCCATTCCGGAGGTTCCTCGGAAACCTCTACTTCCTCTTGATTGCTTTTCTGAAATTGGTTCCCATATTTCTGAGGGCCCTGGGACCATGGGCCCCGTGACCCGTTTTTTGATTGGGGTACCTTGGATTCTTCAATAGGGGGCAGAAGCCTCCCTTTTACATCCCGGACTGACCTGCATTCGCTAGCCCTATGATAACCTTTACCACAACGATAGCAAAGCTTCGATTCTCTTGTTCTTTCAGGGGCTTGACAATCTTTCTTAAGGTGCCCCATTCTCCCACAATTAAAACAAGCTTTTCGATTAGATAAATCTCTATACCTGTGCGTTTGTAAAATGGCGGCAGCTAGTCCTGCATTGGTTAGGGGTCCCCCAGCTCCCTGCACACTCTGAGCCAATCTTGTAAACCTTTGCTTTTGCGAGGGCGATAGCCGCTCGACATTCCTGGGTTGCTTGTTCATAGACAAGTTGCTCAATCAGGGGCATAGCTTGTTCTGAATCACCAAAGATGCGACTGGCGGCCTCTGTCATTCTGGCCACAAAGTCTGAAAATGGCTCTTGGGGTCCTTGGACAATCTTTGTAAGGTGTCCACTGGACTCTCCCCTTTTGTGAGGGCCTTCCATGCTTTAATAGCGGCGGCCGACACCTGACCATAGACGCCCCAGATGTAGTTGGTTTGATTAAGGGCATGTTGACCCTGACCTGTCAGCATTTCAAATGTCCACTGCCTCTGATTCTCATCTTCAGCCGTGGCATTAACTCTAGCTTGTGCCTGGGCTGCATCATACCAGAGCGCCTTCCATTCCATGTATTGTCCCATGTTGGGAAGCACTGCTTTCACTGTCGTTTGCCAGTCAGTGGGAGTCATGGCAAAATTAGCAAGCCTTTCCACCTGTAATGTGGTAAAGTTAGCATTGACCCCATAATTACGAACGGATTCGGCCAATTCTTTAATTTGATTGTAATCTACGGGGGTATGTACTCTTCCGCCTTCCACATTCTCGAATACTGGAAAAGCCATTTGTATTTTTCTCCGTTCCTCTAAAGGTAAAAAGGAGTCAGTACCAGTATTCAGCCGAAGCTCATATGGCGGAGGCGCTGAGAGGCGTGAGCCCGCCGGATTTATAGGCGGTGGCCTCACATTCATTTTTGTTTTCAGTGGCCGGTGTCTATCAGGGTGATATCTTTTTCCTCATACCGTGCCACCTCCTCCTCTAGACCACCTTCTTCGCTAGAATCCAGAGTGTCAGAATCAGAATTATCTAGCTCCAAGGCTTCTAGCTCTACTGCAGGGTATAGACTAGATTCTGGCTTTTTCTTTTTCTTAGATTTGTTAAGGGGTGAATGATAACTCCCTTCTTTCTCTCCCCCTTTCTTAACTTCCTGGGGAGGGCCTTTTTCTTAGACATGTCTTTTCTTTTGCGAGCTCCCATTCTCTCACTCCGTTCAGTTTCTGACATGCTATCCTGAACTTCCTCTAAGGTTCCCTGACTTTCTATTATAGCAGGGTGACAGGCCTCATCCTCCAAGCAGTTTTTAACTAGCTTCCAAATGGCTTTGGTACCTAAGCAGAGATCTCCTTCTGCATGCTTCCTGTCTAGTTTTTTACCTAGCTTGTTCCATGAGGCCACAGTGAGGGACCCGGAACAAGCATACCATGGTGCCACTCTATCTACCTCCTTCACAAAATTTTGAAGTGTTCGTGGTGCAATTTTAAGATCTCTTTGTTTTAGCACAGTCTGTAAGGCTGTAACCACTGACTGTGACGACCCCATCGCGCTGACAGCTTATCTAAAAAACGCGCTCAACTCCGTTACCAGACTGACAGCACCAGACTGACAGCACCAGACTGACAGCACCAGATGGACAGCGCCAGACGGACAGCGCCAGACGGACAGCGCCGTTCTGTCAGCACCAGCCACGATGAAGGAGAAGGACAAACAGGACTAGCACCAAAGCCTCCACTGACCCGTCCCACGGTGATGACAAACTAAGGCCAAAGTCGAGAAAAGGGTTGTTCAGGATAAAGCATACCTCTCTGAACCTACGTCCCTGCAGTTCTGAATCCGCCCCGTCTTCCGAGGGTCTCCCGCGGCGCCGGCGATGTTGAAGAGTTCCCGAAGGCCAAAGTCGAGAAAAGGGTTGTTCAGGATAAAGCATACCTCTCTGAACCCACGTCCTGCAGTTCTGAATCCGCCCCGTCTTCCGAGGGGTCTCCCGCGGCGCCGGCGATGTTGAAGAGTTCCCGGGTTTCGGCACCAGATGTCCCGCGCTACCGTCTCGCCAGCAAGAACGACGCAGAACACTCGGATCCTTCTGCAGTAAAGCTTTAATGCATCTTGAGAGATAGATGATCAGCTTCTTAGAGGGAGACCCCAAGCTAAGAAACCCAGCCCCTTATATAAGCCTAGGAGCTCCGAGTGAGATGTGTAGAGCCGGGATTGGTGGTTTGCACATCACCCCAGATGACGTCACGGGAGAGGCACAGTTTAAACAGTTAACTCCAACTGACAGCGACAGTTAACTCCAACTGACAGCGACAGTTAACTCCAACTGACAGCGACAGTTAACTCCAACTGACAGCGACAGTTAACTCCAACTGACAGTGGATGTCAGCGCCATCTTCTAACGGCAATAGCGATAGCGAGGGCGGCTCCTCACATTTGTGCAATATTTTTAATACATTTTAAATATCTCCTCACACATCTGAATAGAAAATGGCAGGCTCTAACATGCTGTGTATACAGACATCTACCACAAACTAAAGATCAAAGTACTCATGGTCCTCTGTATGTCCCCTATATCTATTGTACTTTTTCAGAGCTGTTGTGTTAATAGATGGAGACTCACACATCTCCAGCCGTACTAATCTATAGGAACATTTTATGCATGTGACAGTGTGACCTCATGTTCTTTCTGCTATTTTAGCTAAACTGAACTCTTTGAAACTTAAGAACACTCTAGAATTCCACTTGTAAAAACATCCAGGGATTTGAAGTTAGTAGAGAAAAATGACAGAGGTCTATAATTAGCAGGAGACAGCCTTTTCTTACCACTGTGTTCCTGACAAAAACAAAACCAGGAAGCACCTACCTAAGCAAAGGCAGCCAGTCCCTGAAGGTCCTGGAAATTATTCTATTCAACACAGACACTTATCATTCAGCAAAGTTGATTGGCAAAACAAGCTGCTTCCCTTGGTCAAAGTCATGTGGGGATGCAAATGTCTTCATCTGTCATTTTCTGCTTGGTTTTGTGTCACAGCAGTCATCAAGGAAGCAACTGATTTTTTAGTCAGTTTTTTTTCACTTTCAGACTCCTCAAGAGAAAGGAAGAGAATTCATTTTTAGTGTGCAAAGTCAGGAGACAAGAAGAAAAATTTGGTTCAACGTGCAGGATTTTAAAGACATCCAGGAAAATATAATCAGTATTCTTGCACTCAATCATTCATTCTTTAATTCCTTAGTTGATTCCTTAATGTCTATGGCAGCCTGCAGCCACTATTCTAGAAACCAATTAATAGTCGTTTCAAATTATATCAGTAGTAATGTCCCTTACACAAGTAAGTGTTCAGAGTGAGATGTAAGTGACTGACATAATAAATAAGCTGTTTGGGGAAACACAGCAGGAACATGCAAGATTGGGATGGTATGGGAATAAGATGATCTGATACTTGAACCTGGGTTTGACATCAAGTAAGAGGAAGCCATGGGCCATCCAAGTAGAGATTTGAGACTCAAGTCCTACAGCCACTGGGTCCCTTTGGGCTTGATAATAATGTCAGCTGAGAACATGGTCCCAAAGGTGTGTAGGAAAGGAGTCAACTCATGAAAGATCCTGTATACCAGAGGTGAATGGAGTTTGGATCTTTATAAAAAGGAAGTGTGATTGGACGGTGCCATGATGAGATAAACAGAGGCTATACCTTCACTTTTGGTAAGAAAGTTGTTGTCATCTTAGATGTGACATTTAAGCAAAAATCAAAAAGAATAAGCTAAGGTTTATAAAATGAATGTGGGGGAATAGCCGGGCAGAGGAGACAACAGTGGTAGCGAGGAGCATGGCCAGGCAGAGGGGAACCTGTGGGCAGAAAGAAGGTCTAGGGTAGAGAAGCATCACACGTACTTGAAAATTGGGAAAAAGGCATCATTTTAAAGGGCTGATATAATGAAGCACCACTAACTAGGTGGTGCTAAACAACACAGGCAGCATTCTTGCATGGCCCAGAGGCTTGTAATCCAAAACCAATCTCTAATATGAGTATCCTCCCTCAGATGCATGGCAGAATCCGTCCTGCACATCTCCTTATTTGTGGTGATGCCTTCTAATCATGTGCCCCTTGCTTGCTGTTTTTCCATGGTAGTCAGAGTCTGCTTTTAATGTCAATGACTTATACACACAAAAAAGTATCTTGAAGTAAGATTACATTGACAGGTTAGGACCTCGTCATATACTGAGGAGGAGAGAATGCGCAATTCAAGCCACAGCAGGGGACAAAAATGTCAGGAGTGGAAAAAGTAGAGACTGGAATGAGTTTTGGTTTGTCAGATGGGTGGTGGCCAGAACCTTGTAACATATGGCAAAGATTAAGATTTTAAGTCAGCAATCATTACATAAGGGAGAAACATCATACTATTTATACCTAAAAATGTTTCTCTAAATACTAAATGTGATTGGAATCAAGAACAATTTATGGAATTTTAAGAGCACTACAGTGGTTTAGGTGAGGCTACTAATATTTAATGTCCATCCAAGTTCCCAGAAAAAAATATATAACTCAAAATTTTGTATGATAGATACATTCATTAAAATGGTAACATGCTTTTTTTAAAAAATTGAGTGATGAAAGCAAGCTTCTGTGCAGTGCAATGACTGTCTAGAACACAACTAATATTAAGCTGATACTATGTGTTCTCACAATGAAAATCATTGGTCAGCTTCGTTCATCTGGGGTGATAGCTGAGTCCTTTCAAAGATTACAAATTTTAAATATAGATCATCATCTTAAAGATTTCCTGGGGTAGGGGAATGAATGCTAGTGATAAGTTACCTTATAAAATAAGGGAGTTTGAATCAAGGCGAATGTGGTTATTGTGGACTTAGACTGTTGACTGGGTCAAAACCACAATATCAAGATCAAGTCTACTTCCAAACGTTGTATCTCTACAGTGCACATAATAAGCTACTGTAGGGGATCAGTACAGGAGTTTAGGCACATAATCCAGGGATCACAGATCCTGGAGTACATATCACATTTATTTTCAGAAAACAGAAATCGCATAGTTCTTAAAGCTTATCCTCACCCTCAATCACATTCCATCCATTAAAAAAATCCTTCTTGGACATCTAGTATCTCCAGTGAGCCTGTATGTCTTCCAATCTGAGGAATTTGTTTGTTTGTTTTGGGTCCAACTTGAACATGGTGTTATATTTCATCATTAGAAGCAACTATTGTAACCAGTTGGCATTCAAGTGGCTTTGCCTGGTCTCATTTAATAAAGGGATTCAATTCTAGAGTTGGCAGTCCAGATGGAATTGGATCAAATGACAGGAGAGAGGGAGCTTTTAAAAATCAAACTTTGCCAAAAAGGTGAAGCCCAATTGCTAGTTGACATCACATTCATGATGCATGGCTGCTTTACATGATATGCCGCCACCACAGCTAAAAACTCATCACACTGAATACCAAAGGGGTGACAAGAGAATGAACACTCACCAGCAGCAATTTTGACTCTGCACGTGAAAGTCGTGATTCTAATGCTTTGAAATGCAACTTCTTTGAGCCAAAATTACAGCTCAGAAAGTCAATGTTTTCAACATAGCACTATAGAATTAAAATTTCAGTAATTACCAAGTCCTTGCTATTCCATGAGCAGCCAGGATTTACATACTAGTGAGAAGGCAGGCATCCTTGGCAGGCTTCTTGATCCAAGCAGCTCTTAAAAGCTAGAAGTTGATGTTCAGAGTCTTTAAGCCTACTGCCTAACTTTGCTCGAAAAAAAATTTTTAGATGTTTTCTTCTATTACAGGGACAAGTCTGTTCAGGATTTCTATTTAATTTGCTTGTAAGTCAAGTTTATAACCCTTACTATATAATACCCAAACATCTCAAACTCTGATTTTGCCCATGGGCCATATTTATAGACCACACTCCATTATGCAAGAGATCCTCCTAAAGATGTAAGATACATGTCCTAAGTTATGAAGTCTGGAATAGGGCCTCAGAGTACTGTATGCTTAACAAGTCTCAATGGTAGGCAGGTGCACACCAATTTGAACAGTAGTATTACTGAGCATGTCTGGAATTCTCCAAACTTGTTCATCACTGTGTACCCATCTCCCAGACAACAGCAGATAAAGGGACTGTATCCTCATCCCCATTGTTCCCTCAAATATTTCCCCCGCCCCAGGTTTTGCATCCTACAGCCCCATTCCTCGGCATTCTCTGAGCTGTTTTTCTACACATTATTGTACACATACGCTGGATTTCATCATACTCACCCAAACTTTTGTTGTTATACTTTTATCTAGTCATCTTTTTATTTCACCATTTTCTCCCCCTTCAACTCCCTCTTCCTCTTCTAAACAAATCATCTTCTGAAATGCATATTTGTATCATTTTTCATTACTTCATTATCATTCCCTCCATCCTGACTTGCCCCTCTCTCCTTCATATTGAAGATTCTCACTCTTCTCAGTCACATCACAGTTTGGATCCTCCTCAAAACCCATCTCTCTCCCACAAACAGCAGGAAGTATATACCATCTCCTTAGAACTCTTGTAATATATGTTGATACCACATTTCATGGTTCCAGGAACATAAAATAATAATTACATATTGTCTACATGTCCCCTTTCTAGATATGGCAAAGCATAAGGCCTATGTTATGATTCGCTTCTCAAAGCCTACAACCAAGGAGATTGAATGATTTAATTGATTTCACAAGAAAATATGTTCTTTATATTAAAATTAATATAAAAATTTAAAACATTGTCCTTATTAATCAGTATCCTTGACTCAAATAATTTGTTCTAAAATTTAAAAATAAATTGCTAATGCCCATTAAACTTGAACAAATTAAAACAAGAATAGTTGGAATCATGGAGTCATAATTCTCAACAAGTATGCTCTTGAATACTTCACTTCAAAGCTTTACATTTCCATAATCAAATCAACATGAGACATTACCACTCGTGAAGCCCTATGACAAAAATTGACTTGGATTGTGAAGGCCGGCACATGCTGTAATCATATCACATCTGGTACGGGTTCAGTGGGACCCACCATATCCCAGTCACACAGGTGAGAGGGACAAGAAAGAGCCGAGACTAATTTCTGCCACTGAGTTTTCCTGATAATGTGTGGGACTGAAGATTCTGCCTTGCCCTGCTCAACCCCACAATGGGATCTGCTAAAAGAATTGACTTGTGTCCTGCTTCAAGTTGATGTCCCTTGAACAGAGAAGAAAGAGTGTAAGTTTATGGAAAGAATGGCAGCAGGTGGCCCTTGAAAGACTAGCAAGCAATAAGATTAAGAACACATGACCAATCCAGTGCCCAAAGAATGAGCAATACATTTGCGGCGGTTCTCTGAACTCTGTACTGTTTTTACACAGGGCTGTTCAGCTGATCTTTTCAGAACTCTGGGAGATGTCGAAAAAAATAGAATTCTCTCTCACATATTGATACATAAGCAGAACTCAGCGCAAGACCCCAAGTGCCTGTTGCCTTTACATTCTACCACGCCACTGGGGACCTTGGCGTGTGCCCCACATGCGGGCTCCAAGGGTCACTCTGGCCGTTTCGAGGCACCTTCACTTACAACATGGTCAGTACAAAGCCCATCTGTGGTTTGAGTGTAACCGCACTCTGAGGTTCCACTGGGCTAGAGGGAAAGGGCATTGACCTGAGATGACATCTTCTATATCCCCTATTGATGAGCAATTTCCCTGCTTTTTCATGCTGCTTTCCAATTTGTTTAAATCTCACCCAGCTTAAGGAATTAGAGGACTCATGCTAATGACTCAAATGAAAGGTCTCGTGCACATGAGCTGAGGAGGAACAGAGACATAGGCCAAAGTGGGATTGGAAGAACTGCTGTCATTGCCAGGACACATTAACGGCAGTCACCCTAGGGTGGCATTTACTTTTCATCAAAAACCAGATTCAACTGCCTCCATAGGGGATTCCGGCTTTGACATTTACCTTTAGGTAAGAAATCCATCTCGAAGCAAAGATGCCAAAGGTAGAAAAGAGAGGCCATGGGCAGATATTGCCCTGTATGAGGATATGTCCGGATGTTCTAGAAGGCCATGAACAACTGAAAACCAGCAAGGAAAATTGGTGACGAGCATTCAGAAGATGAAAGACACCTTCCTTTCACATTGTTTTTTACCCATATTGAGATGTGTTTTCTTTCGTCTGCTTCCTCAGAGCACTTCCCCCGAAGCACTGGCAAACTCAGTGAGATTCCAGAGACTGCAGTTATTATCCTGTCCTGTCTGTTTAATCACTTCACCATGTAAATACCTGCATTTTGATTGTAAATGGAGTCTCCAGAGACGGCAGAGTGAAGGCAGGTAATTTTCTTTAAGAGAAACAAGTAGCTTAAGCAGAATCCTGATGGAGCAGAAAGCAGAGCTGTCAGGAGCCATATGCTTGCATTTCCAGAGCAGGATGTAGCAATCCAGGAGGGAAGGACTCTAGATAAATAAATGAGGCACCACTTGTGACAGGCAAAAGCTTGTGTTGTTTTACCTATTGAACAAACACCAAGACTCCAATAGTCTTTGGCAGGAACGTCACAGGACCAAGCCAAGCCTGAGAACCCTGTTGTTTGTGTAGTGATCCAATCCCTTTCCTGAATGTCTTTACATATAAAAGGCAGATCACTAACAATAGAATATTAACCAATTTTAGTGGAAGAGCCTGTCCATGTGCAGACGCTACTGGCAAAACATATCCCAACAGTTATTTACATAGACCCACGGCTCTTCATCAAAGGGGGGAACAGGACCTGAGACCACAGAAATGTTTTCCATTCTAAGACCAATGAGAGCTATGAACAAGACAAAGGTGCTCTGAATCCATTTAATTGATGTTGTCATAATAAACTGCATCTGGACTGTTTCCCCCTTACTGTGTTCCAAACCCACACCCTGCAGCTGTAATGAAGTCATTATCGTGTTCAGAAAAAAGTCTATTTCAAGAGTCAAGACCCACAGAAGGAGATTGGGGAGGGGGGATGATTCTTTTTTACGTTTCCAAGATGCTAGGTTTGGACTTGGCTGCCAAAAAAAAAAAAAAAAAAAAAAAAAAGACTTTCAAAGTTACTTCAAGAACATAACATGGTTTCAAAGCCTTGAGCATAGAATACAGAAAGTTCCTACTAGTTGTCTTAAAATATGTAAATAGAAATTGCATATGTTTTGGGGATTCAGATAAGAATGAAAAAATAAAATGTCCAGAAAATGTGTTATTGATAATAATTGCAGAGTTATGAATAGACAAATTGAATTATTGCTATTGATGTTTTTCAACATGGTCATGATCACTAGTTACTGCTTTCAAGCCTGCCTTCCATTTCAAAGCACTGACATGAAGACATTCACAGAGAGAAGCATGTCTGAGGGTTGGTTTACCCACGATGAAAAGAGTAATCTGGTACCATGCCATTCAGTTCACTTCAGGCAAAGCCTCTCAGATTTTCTGCCCAGACGCCAAACAGCGCAAATCAGGACTTGCTTGACAAACATTCCTCACCAACAGGGTCATGCTTCTGCACCGTGGCATCTGACCCATCTCTTCTACAGTTCCCAGGAAGGATAGCTGTGCACGTTCAACCTGACAGGGCACAGGCAGAGAAGCAAAAGTGTTGGCTGTTTCAACAGGAGCATTTGCCAGGGAAAACCACAGCTGTTATGCTTTAGATGTAAAATGCCTCCCTGAAGAACACCAACAGATATGCTAACATAGAAGAGGGAAACCTCAGGGACTCCCACCCATAGACAAAAAAAAAAAAAAACTACAGGCAACTAAGGAATGCCTAAAGCGGGAGATATACTCTTCTTTGGGGATGAGTCTCCTAATCGATTACCTAACAGCATCCAGTCAGCCCTGAAATCATATACAAACAAGTAACACACAAGACAGACTGATCAGATTGTATTTATATATTTAGGAGTGTGTGTGTGTGTGTGTGTATGTACTCATATGTGTGTATATGAAACAATAAATATTAAAGAGAAAGAGGCCATGAATTCAGTGATTTCCTAAATATAGGAAGGATGGAGGGAAGAAAGGGAAGGGGGAAGATATAATTTTATTTTTATTTGTAAAATGTAAAAAGAAATTAATGTTCAAAAATTGCCTCCCCAGGATCATGTGTACCCCCAGTTAGTAGCACATTTTGGAAACTTTGTGGATAGCTACCCCAGCTTGTTTCCTAGGACCATTTGATTGGAAAATCATTTCCCAACCCTTAACTCTGAGGTAATGTCTATCTTTGAAGTTGAGGTGTGTTTCTTGTATGCAGAAGGACAGGTTCTGACTTCATATCCATTCTGTTAGTCTGTGTCTTTTTATAGGTGAGTTAAGACCATTGATATTGAGGAATATTAATGATCATTGATTGTTAATTCTTGTTTCTTTGATTTTGGTTGTGGTATTGTGTGTGGATTTCCCCTTTTTTGTTTGTTTGTTTTTGGATTTTGGTAATGTGGGATCATCTGTTGCCTATGTTTTTGTGAGTTTAGTTAACTTCACTGAGTTAGAATTTCCCTTCTAGTACTTTCTGTAGGCTTGAATTTGTGAGTATGTATTGTTTAAATATGGTTTTGTAGTGGAATATCTTGTTTTCTCCATCTATAGTGATTAAAAGCTTTGCTGGGTATAATAGTCTGGGCTAGGATCCATGGTCTCTTAGTATTGGTATAATATCTATCCAGGACCTTCTGGCTTTCAGAGTTTCTATTGAGAAGTCAGGTGTAATTCTGATAGGTCTGCCTTTATATGTTACTTGGTCTTTTTCCTTTGAAGCTCTTAATATTCTTTCTTTATTCTGCATGTTTGGTGTTTTAATTGTTTAGGAGATGGGGCCTAGTTAAGACACTTTGGGATTATACCCTGGTCCCAGTTGCAGTCTGGATTCACTGCTCCCTGGTCTTCTAAGGTATGGGCAAGCAGTCACAGCTATGCTGCACTAGGCATACTCTGTTATTACTACCATGCCTTTCTCACCAATGGACAGCACCTACAAAACATGAGCCAAATACAAACCTTCTTTCCTTATGTTGCCTTTTCTCAGGTGTTATAGCACAGCAGTGAAAATGTCTAATAGCTAAATATGGGGCTGGAGACCTGCCTCAGCAGTTAGGATCACTTGTTGCCCTTGCAAAGGACCAGGGTTCAATTCGGAGCATTTATTTTATTTTATTTTTTTGGTTTTTCGAGACAGGGTTTCTCTGTATTGTTTTGGAGGCTATCGGTCCAGCCCAGCCTCGAACTCACAGAGATCCGCCTGCTCTGCCTCCCGAGTGCTGGGATTAAAGGTGTGCGCCACCACCGCCCGGCGAATTCGCAGCATTTATATGGTGACTTACTATCATCTGTAACTCTTCCCAAGTAGGGAAAAAACCCATATACATAAAATAAACAAATAAATAAATAAGCTAAACCTTAAAACACCTTTCTACTTGGCTAATCATGGAGATGATAATACATGAGGATGTGGTCCCATGGGTTTGCCAACAGTTCATTACTGCCAAATACCTAGAAATCCAGGGTTAACAAGAATATCTCAAGGTCAGAGCAGCTGAGGATGACATTTTCTCATCTAAATTCCAACTGGCGGGTAGGGTAGAGTACTTTAAGAAATATATAGTCATGTTTTCCCAGGGTTAGCATAAATTCTATAGAACTGTGTAGACCAAAGCAGAAACTATTGTGAGTCAATGGTGGCTACTGATGACCACACACAGACCTGCTCCAAACTGAGATGCAAATGCAAGATAAACTCTGGATTTCAAAGAGTTATTATGAAAACTACACACACACACACACACACACACACACACACACACACACGCATACACACTATAGTAATGGAATGATAAAACTATGTTTTAGATGTATCTGTTTATACAACGTGTACACGTAATATAATATGTGGCTCTTGTATCTCATGTATTTCTTGGTTTGACAAAGGTTCTATATTGTCAATAGCCAATTTTCAAGCTTAAAACATCAAATCTTTCTCATTTTTCAGTCATGCTGAATATAATTAAATTTCTCAGTTAGATCACAGATTATTTTTCTACTTATCTAATCTAATTTATTAAATCTGAATTTAATTGTTTTGGAATTTGGATTATAGATTAACCACATATGTTGTAAAACAGATAAAGTATAGCTTTTCCTGTGAGTGACCTTTTGAGTGCAGTATATAATAGTCTACAAATACAGTTATTAGAATCAATGTGTATCACTACATAAAGAATGCATGGCTGCACTTTAGAGAGATAAATGAATAAGAAAAATTTCCTTAAAATGTTCTCTGTCCTGTGCAAGAGACAATGCTACACATGGGAAAAACTAGACAAAGAGGTATTATGGAGGGATTCACTACTCTTATTTTAAACATGCTATCAAATTGGCCTCTAAATGTATATGAATATAATTATAGACGAGTAATGTGCTTGACTTCGGTCAGAGAAGCCTCTGCTTTTTCCCTCTAAAACTGTGGTTAATGAAAGATATATGGCTCTGAGAATGCATGACTACAGAATATCAAGTTCTCAATGGGACATGCACTATGTACCTTTCAAGGCTTAACACTAGAATACGGAAGAAAGAGGTAGAAAGAATGTAAGATATGAGGGTTATGAAACTCTGTCGTCTCTATATGATATGGCTATTGTACTCTTGAAATAACAACTGTGGCTGCATGTGTAGGGCTGTATATGATTAGGCATGTCAATATTTAATCATAGACTGAGAAGGGGATCATGGAGCCTGCCCCTTCACAGGGAGCTACTAGCGAGAGATGGCTGCTCAGGTAGGGGGATGTGACAAGGGCAACAGTGAGTTGTTGGTGCTTCAGTTGACAAAGGAAGCCCTGGTTAAACTTAGTGGCTATCAAAATAAAAATGAAACGAAGCAAGATAAAAAGAAACATGAAAGTATTTCTTTTAGTACCAGTCCATCTAATTCAAGAACACAAAGACTGTATTCATTGACTGAGTCCTTGATGTTAAGTTTTCATGGCTCTGTACAGTTTCATATTGACATGTCAATATTCAAATGCGGTTTATAGAAAACATTTTCAGTACAGTCAGAAGAATGTGTCCTTTGAATTCAGGAAGCTTTGATGGTTCTTACCAACCATTTGGTTGGCCTAGCTCAGTACAAACTGTGGAAACATTAACCATGTCAGGAACAGATCCCATACCAGTAGTAGGAAGACTGAAAGAAAAGACCTGGTGTACACTCTGGTTGCCTGTGAGTAAGATTCCACTAGTACTGCTGAGAGAGAAAACATTGGGTAGGTCTAACCTATAATCAAATGATTATTTGGTCTTTTCTTTTTAGTAAGACAATTGCCTCCTCCAGAGTAGAATATTGTGTTAATTCTGTTTATCAGTTGAAGGAAAAAGTTGAAACTGTAATGGAAGTTAGTATATAAGGAGAGATGTTGTATCTGCTATTGAAATCTGTCAGTACCAAGAGTCTATGACTAATAATGTTGAGAACACAAAAAAAAACATGTAAACCAAATTATTCATCTATATATAACTCTAAAAAGAATTTGCATATTTTTCAGTTTGAAATATTGAAGAATTTCAAAGGCAGCATTTCTATGTACTAAGGGGAAATTGGGAAAAGGGCAATCTTTTTAACACCATGAAGCTTATTTCATTTTGGTTCTATCTGGCCAGTCCCAACCATCATGATAATATGCACCTTGACATCACCTTCCTGGCTTCTCAGTGATGTCAGGAATATGGCATGCACTGAGAAACTATCTCAAAATAGCAGAAGCCATCCTAGGGAAAGATACTTCTAGTCTTACAGACAACCCAAACAATGGCCAAAACCTCTAAGTCTCTGGTAAGATCCCAGGAGACATAGTCTAGGGGTTCTGAATACCAAAACTCTATGTTTGTATTTTACACATCTTTCCCACCATACCTTCCGTTGAGGCATAGTTCTCTGAATATTCCCTATTTATGGTATCCAGGGTAGGATATACAAATCCCAAGAGAGATACATTAAGGCCATCAGAGTTCTAAAATAGACTATCCAAACACCTCCTTAAGCTTTCTAATCTACAAAACAATGTAATCTTTCTTTAGGTAGCAGGGGCCATATCTCCTTCCTCAGCCCATGCTTATTAAACACAATGCTAGTGTTAATTAAGAGTTATTGTTAATCAACCCTAGGTAAATAAACACCTAGTAAACAGTGAGTAAATAATGATTAAAAAAATAACCAAATCAAATGTAGTACAATCTATCTAAGTCCATGTGAACTATAAGAAAATCACAAAGTGGATTTTTCCCTTATAGTAAACATGAGCCACATTTTCAACCATGGCTGAGAGGTAAGGATGGTTTTTCAATATTATCTGTTTTATTAAAAAATACTATGGAAATGGGGCTCTGAAAAAATCATACTTTGATATATGTTTATGCACCTAATCAACTGCAGAAACCCATCTTTATCCTAGGTTTCTGCATCGATGGCTTCAACCACCTAGGGATCAAATATACACCTGAAGAAAGTGTGTGACCATTCACAGAGCTACTTTGCTGTCTTACCCTTAAGACACACAGTATAGATGCTGCTTGCAAAGTACTTCCATTGCAGGACACACTGAGAGTGTTGTGAAGGTTTCTTAAAGAATACAAGGGCAGCTGGGGAGGTGGTTCTGAGGTCAAGAACATCTTCTTCTCTTCTAAAGGACCTGAGTTCAATTGGCAGCACCCACATAAAGTGACTTTATAGTCACCTGTCACTCTTACTTCAGGGGAATCCATCATCCTTTCCTGTTTCAAAAGCCACACACACACACACACACACACACACACACACACACACACATACACACACAAATAGCATACACAGTAACATACACACAAATGAAAATAACTCTAAAATCCTTATCAAATACAAGTAAATAAAGAACACAGGATAATGTGCACAGGTGAGTTGCAGATACCACATAATTTACACAAAGTGTGGGCGTATATGCATATTTTATATACACAGTAGGTTCTTGGATCAATTCCTCTCAGGTACTGAGAGTTACTGTACAGTTATTGATGACTTAACGGGAATTGTCACTTAAAAATTTTCAGTCCTATGTACTGAAAACCATAGAATGTAGGGTTTCCACCTAGATTATTAAAAGACATCCTGCAAATGTCATCTTTAAGTGGATCTTGGATTTGGTTAAAGTAAAAATGGGTGAATCTCAGCTTCCAATGAGTATGAAGGAAACTTCTGGCCACTAGGAAAGCAGCAAGGGTGTGGCCTCCTTTCCCTATCAAAGTGTACTGATATCTGTTTACTTATTTTGTTATTTAATATTTTACATTTTTGAAATTTAATATGATGATACAATTCCTCTCTTTCCATTTTCCTCCCTCCAGCTAACCGCAACTGACCAAAATGCAGAGAACCTAGTGACTGTATGGTACTCACCCCCAACTGATGTTTCTATAACACGTCCCCTACATCTGAGGCCCAGAGAACATCATGGAGGAAGAGGACAGAAAGACTGTAAGATCCAGAGGAACAGAAAGTCTGCTGTGGGATTGTGTGTCCTAGAAATGTCAGGGAAACAATACACAGTAAATCTCACCAACATTACTGCCTAAACAAAACCTAGACAAGAGAGACATTACTAAACATGCTAATATGGAAGAGGGAAATTTTAAGGTACCCTAATTCTATACAAAGAACTATAGCCACTAAAGAATACTGAGAGCTGAAGTCTTCTCTGGGGAAGACCCCCCCCCCGGGAAGTGACCACCTCATTTTACAAACCATCTCTGCATTTCTTCCATATCACTCCACCCCTCCATGGAATGTCAACCTAAGTTTCCTGTCACAACATTAAAACTAACCACGAAATGAGGCATCAGATAGAGAAAGGGTTTGCATGCACATCTGCACCTCTCCTGCCTTTCAATAAATCATGCACACATCTTCGGCACTCTCCCTAGAGTAAGTAACTTACCTGTCATTTGGATTTGTGAAGCAACATTAGAATACAGAATGCAGAGTTAGGAATCAGATGAGTAGCCATGTAGAGCAGTTAATTCAGAAGCTATGAAACACAGGGATAATATTGCCAAGTGAAGAACTTCCAAGAGACTGAAAGCGATTGTTGGGACAGAACTCACTACTACATCCAGAAGAGGGCCCCAGGTCTATACTGCATGCAAGACTGCATCACCATCATTTCCTGCATGCGTGTATGCATGGATTACGTCTCTTTTCTTGCTGCTATGAAAAAGATATCTAACAGGAATTAATTAAGGGGGGATTTATTTGTCTTGAGGCTGACAGCATGGTCTATGTTGCTTCTTGCTTTCACAGAGAAAGCAAGGCACTAGGAGTGGCTCATGGCTAAGACAGAAGCAATGAGAGGATGCTGAAGCACGTGTTGGCTAATCAGAAATCGAAGATAGGTGAAATTTGGCACTCACCTTCTGAAGGCGTGGCTGTAATGATCTCACTAGATCCAAGAAAAAATGATAAATGGGTGTTTATTCGGTAACACTTCCACAGATAAATATAGAGAACCACGGGAGCGCTTCTCTGCCCTTCCTAATTGATCAGCAGACCCCAGGGAAAGACCACACAATAAGAAGCCACACTTCAAGCTTCCCTCTTTCAGCTTCAGTTCCCTTGAAACCAGGCCCAAAGGGGTGTGGCCACCATTACAGGCTCACCAGCAAATCCACTACAACCCTCCTTTCTCCTTTGCTCTTTTTATTCAGTTTAGGTCCCAGGGCTTGGTATGGAACTACTCACAATCAGAACAGATCTCTCCTCCCCAGTCAATTATTTATGCAAACACCCTCATACATATGCCGAGAGTTGTGCCTCTTAGGGGAAACTAATTCCTGTCAAAGGGATGATAAAGATTAAACATCACAACTAAGTATTGAGAGTATTAATCCCTGCACATATATGATTAACAAATGATGGCCATATAATGCAAAAGAGTTGAAGGCCTCCAACGCCACTGGAATTCAACATTGAAATATGAAGGAAATACACTAAACTTCTCAGGATTTCTGTACACTCCCCCTGAATGGTACAGTAACAAATCAGGCACCAGATCTTACATCTCAATGTCAGAAACATAGCCCTGGTATAAGCACCCACTAATTAATGCCAATCAATTACCAAAGCGCATTAGACTTATTTCATAATCAGAAATGTTTTCAGTAAAATTTTGTGGGTAGTAAAATCTATGTGGAGTGTCTACTCATTTTTCAAAACTCTGCATAACTCAGATGCACAAAACCAGCCCCGAATAGACATCAGCATGTCAAAGACAGCCTGGTTCATTACCTGTGCTCCTAGATGCAGATGGAAGCCCTGTGCACGGGGCAATGAAGAAGAAGCATTTCCACTCTCATAATATCATTTTAAAGAAGTGTGAGCCCTTTTGCGCTATTTACTAAATAAAGGAATATATGAATGAGAAAATAACATTAAACACTTATCAAGTTGTAAGTAGTTCTTCAGACCAAGCCATCAGGAACTTCTTTATTAGGATGAAGGTGAGATGAAGGTGCTTAGATCTCACTGGGCATTGGCTGGAGGCAGGGCAATTAGTCAGAGCTAACTGTCAGTTAGAAGGAGGGGAGCACAGCGTGTGTAGATGAAGGGATCCTAGAATGGGTCTATAAACCCACAGGCAGCCTCTACTTTTCTAAAAAACTACAAAAGCCCCTGTTCCTAAAGACACACGTGTACACAGCTTTCCCTTTCAACATGGCCTCCATAGTTTTACTTATAAAATCCCTAAGAAATCAGTCTAACTGTAAGAGATTATGAACTAGAAACAGGATAACAAAAGCAAGAGAATACTTTGGAATTGTATTTCTTAGTTCCTAATGTCTCCACAAAATGTCTTGTTTTAGCATATGCATCATGTGTCAGTTGGGGAGGAGGGTGGATGACAGGGGGGCGGGGAGTTCTGATTATGTCTTTGAGAGTCTCCTGGACCTGATGCTAGGCTAGTGGCTCTCAAGTCCCTGTAATCCTCTTGTCTTACTCCCTCATGGGGTTGCATGCCCCTGTGGCCGTGCATACATTTACACATATACTGGAGGTTTGAGCTCAGGTCTTTCTGACTTTCTGTTTACACATAAATTGCTAAAACAAGAGTCTGTAGCACCTAATGATCTAAGACATCCTTCTCTGGAACAGAGGTTGCCTCTGAACACCAATCCCAGCACTGGTCCCCACAGTAGATGAGCCCATGAGCTCTTCTTTCTAGTTAGTTTTTTCCCTTCAAGATGTGGAGTGGGGAATGGCCCTCAGAATGGAGAAAGGTGTCTAACCAAAAGGGAAAGAATCTGGAGTTGATATCAACAAAGTAGCACCTTAGAAAACAACATCTAAGATTTGGTATTGCAGCAGGGAAGAAACAGAAGTCACCCATCAGAACAAAAGAGGATCGGTGAAATGGAGGCAGCTCGGGCTACCTGGAACAAAGGCCACTGTGTTGGGTCAGCTGAAAGGCTAGACAACAGAACATGTAGTTTTCCAGTTTTCTAACTAACTTTTGTACAGTTAGTCAAGAACTTCACATGCCACACAGCCTCTAGAGAAGGGTCAGGAAACTGGACCTGGGTGCACCCACAGCAACTGAGCTTAGGAAAAGCTAGCACCCATCAAGGACTGCCATACTGAAAGTCTGTGAACTACCAGTCATCCTATGTGAAATAGAGGGAAGAACAGAGCTCAGACAAAACACTTTCTTTTTCAGGTTTCATAAATGAGACCAAACATATGATAACTCCCTTTGTGTCTGGCTTAGCATGATATCCTCTAGTCTAATCTTCCTGAAAGTACCAATATTCGGCTATTCTTCATAGTTCAATACTATTTTACTATATAATGTATTGCATGCTGTACATCTTGTGCTCTCTACTTGTCTGTTTTAAGGCAGCAGCTCAATGTCACTTTTGTCACTTTTCCTTCCAAAGTCTCCATGACCACTCTCAACAGCCATCCAGACACACACCTGCAAGAATAGGGTTCGACGGGTGTTGTCACTTTTCTCTTATCCCATGTTAGAGCTGAAGAGGTTCGCATACATTGGGTGTTATTACCAAACAGCAGCTCGTACTATGTCAGGTCATGAACATGGTGGGGAGTGATGTCACCTGCCAAGTGATCGATTGGACCCATATGAGGTACTCAAATTTGCTCTATTTTGAAATTCCTGTATGATTTCAGGTAAATATATTTTTGTGCTTAATTTCTCCAATCATCAACTTTCTGGTGTTGAAATATACCTGTTTTGCTGCATATTCAAATGGTATTCTCCTGATGACAGAGATTTTGAGACATTTTCATGTGTTTATTGGATGTTTGCATTTCCACCCTTGAGAAGTGTTTGTTTGCACAGGAAATGGTAACTCGGCAAGAGATGAACAGAAACTGAAGTTCTTCTAAAACGTTTGACTAAAGAGGCACAGGGAGCTACTTGCAAAGGATAAGGCCAATTATAAAGGATTTCAAAAGCCCCTGTTAAATTGGGAAGTTGTTTACGACCCAGGATCGATGAGCTATATGGGAAGCAGTGTTAGAGAGGCATTCTGAGAACTTTGGCTATAAAGGATTGACATCAGTGGTAAGAAAGGCGAGAGCTGAAGCTAGAGAACAATGCCAGAACCTAGTTTCCCTCCTAATTACCTTCAGTTCACCTCCTTGTACCATGGAGCATGGAACCCAACAACCAGGTGGAGGGAAGTTTGGTGGAGACATAGTCCGGGCTGGAAAAGCATCAGTAGACTGGGGAGGAGACAAGTAGAAGACATCCAGATAGTCTCAATAACATACATGGTGTTCGCTAGGGTTCCAAAAGATAAGGTGTGTAACCCTCCTTTAGAAAGCACTCAGTATTGCTTCCAATGTTGGGTAATAATTGTGTCAAGAATATGCCAACATGCTATCCTTTTTATTTCTTTTCCGGAGGAATTTTAATTTTTCTAATTAGTTCCTGAGACATGAGAAGGAGTTGGAATGAGTTCAAAGAAAGTCACTGAATGATCATGAACAAGTTTAAAAAGGAGGAGAGGTAGTTAAGGGAGTAGGAGCCAGGGGGGAAGCCTGAAGGAAAAAGTCGTAAAACAAGGATTGTGGAGGCCAGTTGGAGAGATGCAGAGATATTCGGTTTGCTTGTGCCAGGGAATATCATTGTAATAAATCCTCTTGCTGCTCACTGTAAAGGAAATATGCTTCTTCAGACTTAATGTCAGCAGTGGAGCACTGTGCAACGGGAGTGACAGACACACAAGCCACCCCTCAGCTCACACTTTCCCTTGATTTCATGTCAGGGAATATTTCTAAGGATGAAAGATTGAAGTTTAAATGAATAACAGTTCTCTGTAAATTAAATAAAAGAAAGTCTGGGTTTCCTTCTGGTAGCTAGAAATGTTACCAACTTAAAAGTGAGCTACAGAAAATATCTCTAAAGCCACAAACATTTACAACAAAATCACTCAAAGAAAGACGGGCAGATGTGAGTGGTGGGCAAAAATCAAAGGAACCTATCTTAAAGAAATGACTTTTTCCTCTCCTCTGTGTGGGTTTACTATGTGCCATAGCCTTCTTCAGAACATTGGGGCTGGGGGGG
Organism: Mesocricetus auratus; assembly: GCF_017639785.1. Lineage (NCBI taxonomy): Eukaryota > Metazoa > Chordata > Mammalia > Rodentia > Cricetidae > Mesocricetus > Mesocricetus auratus. The sequence goes on along the minus strand of NW_024429212.1, from coordinate 10,934,344 downwards.
CGGAGCGCTAAGACTTAAGACTGGTTGAAAAAAAGTAGGTTAAAATTCAGAATGTATGCTCTTTCTTTCATAAGATTTCATTTTATGAGCTGCAATTATGAATCTCAGAGTAGGATTTGGGAGGACTGAGATGTCCCACGGTGCCTGAACAACCTCTACAGGAAGTGATGTCTAAAACTTACACGGACTCCCCTCTTAGTACAACACTTCTGTGAGAAAGGAAACAGTGAACAAAACTTAAGAATCTCTCCAAAGACACTTTTCAAAGCTGTGGCAAGGGGAGGAAGAGTGAGCTTGGCCTGTCATCAATGTAGTTCTTTGACTATGCTCAAGGCACTTATAAATTACATTGGCTAATAACTAAAAATCACAGAAAGCAGGTTAATGGTGTCATGAAGGCTCAACGTCATATTGGACACCTCACAAAGCCTCACACAGCCAGTAATATTAAGTCAGTAAGGGTGAGCAGGGTCCGTGCCGAGAAAGGAAGACATTAGCCTGTAAGATCAACACGAACGTCTAGGATTTTCTCAGATCCGAAGTACTAGAATCATGGTGCGGTGTGAGGACGTACAAGAGAACTGTTGCTTGTTTGGAGAGAGCGACATTCCCTTACAAAATGAAAACGCCTCGTGTTCTATGTTACGTACATCTTCCAAAGGCCGGCTGGCAGCGGCAGTATATTCACCACCTGTCAACTCGAGGTCTCGGCTTCTAGGGTCTCATTGTGCACTGGATCCAAAGCAGATTTCCCAGCAAGCTACGGAGCTGCTCCAGGTCATCTTATGAATGGACATCATTTACACCATTCACCTCACACTCGGCCTTTCTGGAGCAGAGTGATATATGAATGCTCATTGTATTACACTCCGAAGGTAAGAAGCTGTGGCGAGATTGACGAAATAATTATGTAAATAATGACCAACGTCTAGGGAAGACTAATGGAAGAAAAAGCTGAATAACATTAAAAGTTAATATATTTAATGTTAACCTTTGTTGCTCTCAGCAATAATTCAAATATTAAGAAAATTGTTGTCGAAAGCATAGGAATATTGAAGCAGAACAAAAACCGTCACAGTAAAAAAATGAACACCCAGATTTCTGGGAAACTGAAAGATATTATTCTACTAGAATATTAAAAGCTAAATACAAGGTCTCATTAATTTTGAGTGCTGATGTTCTTTCCATATTAGGCTTACCCAGAAAATGGAGACTTTAGTTTTTAATTATGGCGTCCATCAGGATCCCAAATTGGCAACATCAAAACTGAAGTAAGGGTTGTTGCTTTTCTGAAAGAATAAGCATCGGAAGATAAAATGAAGCAATCTTAGGGAGTCTTCGTTTATCTTTCCCTAATGCACACTGAGCTGATGACTCAGACTTCTCAGCAGTGACACTATAGGAGGCACTCGTGACATTTGTTTCCTGTAAAATCATGAGGGGTTAATAATTAAACACAGGACTGAATGAGGGTAGAGTGTTTGAGATTAGATGGTTTTCAGGGAGTAGGTAAACAAGGGAGAGTGCTGCTCCCCAGAAACTTCTGGGTTCCTGAAGACACTCTACTGGTCAAGGTTGATTTGGAAATACAAGTTGAGGTTGCCAGACATGAAAAGAGTGATCTTGATTCTTTAGGAGGTCTTTCCTTTCCATGGAAAGACATTGGATTCTAAAGAGCAACACTGGATGGGGTCTGCAGTCTAACTCTTTCATTTCTACAAGGACATGTATAGCATTACACATTTACCTATCTTCTCTTTAATAAGAAAATAAATATGATAAGTCAGTGGGCAAACCCATGTATGGCTTCCATTTTCTCCAGTCAGTGAAGAATCCTTGGGACATCCATAAATTATCCAGCATTTGACTAAAATCAAGTTATCGTCTATGGCTCAAAAGACAAAAAAAAAATTATTTGTCACTTTCTACATGAAATGCTAAAATGTTTATGGTACAATATTGAAATATATATTGAAATGTAATAATATTGAAAAACACATTGGGGTCAATCTACACTAGAGGCTAGGGAAGATGAAAAACTACCCCAGAGAAAGAGAAGTATAAAAAAAATTGTGTGTGGCTCATGTGACTCTTGGCTTTTAAGAAACACTCTATCAATAAAAAAAATCCTAAGAACATCAAGACATGAGAGAGCCCAGAGAAAAGCAGACACTTGAGAGTGCACTTGTTTCCCTGAATACCGTGGACTCTGGACACGCTAAGTGCTGATAGCATGCCTTTGTAATGCTCTGGAGAAGCAGAGCAGAGGCGCATGACTAACTGGGACACCCTTACCAAGTAGCCATATTGTGATGGAAGCACAATAGGATATGCTCAGTTATTATTCCCCAAGCACATTACATCGCTCTGTTCTACTCTGCTAGCTTGAATGCCTATTGCTCCCTGGAAAGAACTTACAGTTCCCTTTACAATGCGTTTACAGTTGATTAAAGAATGGATTTGCAATTTGGAGTCTATAATTAGAGCAAAGGGTCTCTATAATTTTAGTTCCCCTCATTCACTAATGATGATGTTATGGAGATTAGCTACTATTATAAAGACCCATGGCCACTAAAATGATTACGGGAAAACATGTATTAAGGTTTAGTATTCCATTCTTTTACCACAGGAAGCCGATTATAAACAGAGTGTTATACAATGCTGTGAGGCAGGAAAAATAAGATTAACAATTAACACCTTGCTTAAAGGATTAGTCTATCTCTTATGCAGCAATGGCTTATATTCTAATTAAAGCTCTTGGAGAATTATGTGTGGCCATGTGTGAACTGATCTGTCCTTTCCCAGGTTCCTGCTGTGGGCTCAGGGATTTAGAGCAAATGGGTCAGTACATTCCATGATCTGGTAACGAGGCTTTTTAGGATCGTATACAAGCCTTTAGAAGTCATGCGATACATTTTAGGGAAAGTCTCAGCATACATTTAAGGTGTTCAGCTAAGCTACACTTACAATGTTTTGTTACACTTACTCGTTTTTCGTGTGAATATGTGTATATATGTGGCATGTGCGTGCATGCTACAGCACTCGTGTAGAAGTCATAGGACAACTTGTGGGGTTGGCTCTCTCCTCACACCACGTGGATCCTGAGGCTGAACTTGGGTTTTAGAATGGACAACAAGCCTCTCTGCCTGATGATCTATCTCACTGACCTCTATTCACCTGGGTTTTGAAGCTATCTAGGTATCCATCTTTCATGCATATAATCTATTTTCACACTGCTTTGTGTAATAATTCCAGTGGGACCATACCTTTGATCAGAAATCACTAGAACTTTATGAATTATAACACATACGAATGTCAAAAGGCATAGTCTATCCACTCTGCAATGAGTAGGGAGAGTCATTATCGAAGCAGTTTAGTGGAGAAATACATTTCTACATATAGTATTAAATATTTTGACACCAGAGAAATATCTCATCAATTAAAGCCACTTGCAGCTCTTTTAGAAAAACCAAATAAAATAACTAGCACCCATGTCAGGTGGCTCAAAGTCACTTGTAACTCCAGGTCCAGAGGATACAATACCCTTGGTTAACTGCACACATGATGCATATGCATAAATCTGTATAAATAAACAGTAAGTAGATCTTAGACTTTTAGAAGTCTAATTAATGTTTGTGACTTTTAAAGTATATGTGTAATTGTCATAGTTAGATGTTATTGTATAATTCATAATTAACTTGAATATATTGAATGTGCACAGGGTTTTAAAAATTTGAAAATAAGTACTACAATATTTCCCTTTTTTCAGTCTTTGTCAGTCATGTGAACTTAGATTTCTAAACTCCTATACGCTCATATTTTCTTCTCGTCTTTTAATTCAATTTGGTAAGAGAGTAGAGAAAATGAAGTTCATTTCTCACCAAAATTTGCTAACTATTCTGAGTATCACCTACTTGCAATTATGTAGACAACAGTGAAGAGATTTATCATTGAGTTGAAAATAATGACAGAAATGTTTCAAATCACATATGCCAGGTGACTTGTGGCTTGGCTTCTGCAAGTAGGTATTAGAGCAGATGAAATGCTACTTCAGGCTCCACTAAGAAATCTTATAACAGATTATTCAACATAATCACACTTAACTAGAAAGGGCAAGGACACCGCAGAAAGCAAAGGAGATCTTCAATTTGAGCCCATGTCCCAGAATAAGGATGATTCTACCACCAGCAACCACCAGGAGTGGCCCCATCCAGTGAACACATTTTTTTAAAACGTGATCACATGACTGAACTCCATGACTGTCTAAATTTTAGGAATTTTTCTTATTACTTGAAATTTATGAGACACTGAAGATCTTGCAAATACAGAGTACAAAAATGCAGGCATTGACTTTTATAGATGTAAATATGGTTACCCATGACCACCAATCCTGAACAAAGATTTGACAAGATTCTGTCCCAATACACACACATGTCATACCACATATAAATAGGAACACACATGCATGTTAAAACAACTGATCTCCTCTGCAATTGACATGGAAGTTTCTATACATGAAAATATTTATATAGTCATTAAAATTCGCATAACAGAGGTCTAGAGAGATTATCAGCAGTTAAGGAAAATTGATCTTTCAATTTCACAACCACTTATAAACCCAATTTTAGGAGACCTGATACTCTTTTCTGACTTCTTCCATAGACACCACACACATATGCAGGCAAAACAAACACAAAAAATAAGTGAATCTAAAAGAATTTTAAAATAATAACAGCAAAATTTATTTCTTTTTCATTTCTGTACATTACCATAGATGTTCTGCACAGCATTTTGTTCAGAATTTTTGAAAGTTACGTGTGTTAAGGGTATTGAAGCTGAGCAAAAAATGGCTAGTTGATGGGGAAATCATAAACAAAAGTGATTAAAATAGATTACTAGTATTGAAAGAGACCTCAAATCTAAGAGAAAGCATCAAAAGACTTCATCAATGATGGTAAAGTTGGCAATATAATTTAAAAATCTATTTATTATTGAGGGAAGGAGAACTCCAGGAGTATTCTACACAAAACTCTATAGGATCTCTGGTGTGGTTCAAAACAAAGAAGTATTAACAAAAAGACATATGAGCAATTAGATGTTTAGCTATAAGTAAACAAATAGTACTTTTAAAGAAGATTATCAAGGAAACAATAAATTGAATGCATAAATACTTTTATATCAGTAAAGGAAATGCTGCAGATAAACAACTAGCTCTCATGTGGAGATACCACTGCCCAAATCTGTTACACAACAGTCTAATTCATTATGAAGGAGTCATGAGAACATGAACTAATGTGACGAATTCTTTTCTAGAACACGTAAACTGATGAAAGTCTAGTTTAATGAGACACTAAATGCAGAGCACAAGGCAGGTATGGACTGAAAGACCCATGTAGAGAGGAGGGTCAACAACTGAGGAGAGCAGACTTTGTGCACAGAAAGAGCCTAAGCAAAGTTGCTGTTATTCACCAAGGACAAAGCTAATGGGGGATTAAGGGCCACAGACATTGTACTATTTAAATGCATTGTCATGTTCCTCTGATAGAGACACAGGGATGAGAATTGATCTTTGGATTACTTTACGATTATATTGGACTTTAGAATAAAAACTAGTAAAAGAAGTTTTAAAATGAGTTTGATTGTCAAGTTTCTGCCATATTTTACGTGATGCTGCACACAACAAAAGTAGGCAATCTGGTAAGACCAAAGGAAGGGGGCCATGCTCACCTGACATTTTTATCCAGCTTGGGGATCCATGCTCTTTGTTTCAAATCATTTTATTGTGGAATTAGTTCACAATCAAAATAGAGAGTTGAGGTCATACCTTGCATAGCAGCAGACACGCAGCTTCCTAAGTCTCAGAAAATAGAACTGGTCCTTCTATCTTTCCATCACCTTTCTGAGCATGGTTCCCTTAATGCTCTCTCTCTCCTCTTTCTCTGTCTCTCTGTCTCTGTCTCTGTCTCTCTCTCTCAGTCCCTCCTGCTCTCCTCCTCTCCTCCCTTACCTCCAGCTGGCTCAAGCAGTATAAATTTTCTTCCTTTTTCTTCTCTCATTCTTCTTCCCAAAGAAGCTATTGAGATTTACAACTAGCCTGTCCTAGGGTTTCTCTTTTAAAAGTGTCATCAAGCTTCAAATAAAGGGTAGAAAATCAAACGCATAAACAACATATGTATCACACACACACCACCACACAAGAGATAAACAAATCAAGTCAAATAGCAAGCAGGAAGCTTCCTCTCTACTGGGACAAAAGGCCATACCCAGGTATGAATCATAAAAACTACAATGTCACTGTGTCAAGCAAGCTGTGCCCACTGTTGTTAATAGTGGTCTCACATAGTATAGGAGTAACCAACCACTCTTTGATTAGATTTGAGGTCTGCTACATAAGAGAGAATCCATCTCCTGTGTGGCAAATCACACTAAAAGTCCCATGGCTTGTGATGTGTTAGACTCTAGGGTGGAACTTGTACCCTGACCAAGACTCAAGGGATATTGTAACAAAGGGAACAAGAAGAATATAGAATAAAGACAAGAAGAACTGTGACATGATGTCTTCAGGGTGCGACACAGGGATCAGAAATACTGTCACACAGCAGCTGTTCTTGCATCCACGAAGCCCTCAATAAGATGGGGCCTGTAATCAGTCAATCAATGATTGAAGAGAGGCACAATAAACTCTACCTTTCCGTACTGTGCTATTAACTGCTGATGGGTTCTAGGAGTAGGGGAGTCATTTTGTGTACCCAACAGTAAACTGACCAGGTTCCAATGGTTAAGTCCAAAACCTAAGGTCACAGAGACAGTCCTCACTGAAATCAGTGGATCCAGAAAGAAAAATGAACAGTGTGGGAAAGGAAATTGTAGGGAGGAGGGGCAAGACAAAGGTGGGAGAGTCCTAAGAGTAGCTGGTGTGCAAATAATCAGAGTGCATTATATGCATGCGTGAAATCATCAGATTGAGTCAGTACAAGGTGTGATATAAAAAAGAATTTGGATGTAAACTTGATAAACATCTGTAGGCAATATATGTATATATATATGTATGTATTTGTTTTCAATAGTTTTATAATAGACATAGAAGTTTTATTCAGATTAAATACTTCAACATTTCAGCTGTTAAAATTGGGATATGTATTCTTTTCTTAAGGTATTTTTCACAGGATGAATTCATAATCAAAATAGAAAATTTAGTAGAAAAACAACATGCATGTCTCTGTGCACACATATAAACTCATACACACATATGCATGTATACATACACACAAAGCACACATGAATGCACACTCAAACACATGTGCACACATGCATACATATAAATATACACACATGCACACGGTCACACACAAATGCATACACATGCATGTGCGCACGCACACACACACGGTGTACACACATGTACCCACACACTGTATTATGTTGCTTCCTCATTCCACAGCACCCTTCTTTCCCTGTTGCTTGGAAGCCATGGCTTGCAAGCACAGGCAGTTTTGCCCACAGAGTGTGTGATAGGGCCAGGGGACTGTGTAAATGTGACTAATACCCCATGGGGAGAAATCAAGAACATCATCATCTTACAGTGCAGAGCAGGAAACTCTGACTTAAGTAGCAACTGTGTTCTTATTACTTAAATTATTCAAAAACACCCCAGTAATTGCACAACACTACATTGCATCACCAATTTCACCATGAAACCTTTAACCTTAACATTCTTTGAAGAAAATAGGAAAATAGTAGCTTCAATTTTCCCAGATACTTATTAAATTATACTATCAGATTTGATAGGAAAATACACTCAAGATAAGTCCCTGGGGACTTTTTTTCCACTTTATTTTATTGGATAGCTATGAGCATCCTATGTAAGGTCACTTATTATTATGAGGTAATACGAGGTTTGTTCCCCCAGACTTTCAGAATGCCAAAGGACTGCGGTCTTCCCACTTCATACTAATCTCTGACAGACACCCATTTGCAATTAGGATCAGATATAAAACAAATCTTAGCACAAAGATAAGAGATTCTTGAGTTATTATTCTTGATAAGTGAGAGAAGAAGTCTCCCTTCCTTCCCTCCCCAGCAGAGAAGACACACAAACATTCGATCAAGCTTGGCACAGTTCTTTCTTCAATCTTGCTTTTTCAAAAGCAGTCTAATATACATAAACAACTCAAACTCGAATCTCAAAAAAAAATAAAAGACTAAAGACATGACAGGTTTTAGTTCAGATATTCTCATCAATATATAAAACCATCAATTTTCTCTCCAACCTACCAATTTTCTTAAATGTAAAATTTATCCCCAAGAAGGTTTATACCCCTTTTTCACACACCATGCATAATTAAAGCATGCAGAACTTAGCTAAAATATGCCTCGTAGTGTAAATGTCAACAGGAAAGACTCTGTATGGGAAATGTGACCAGGCCTGTTTATAAAGTTTTGGTAGCTTAGTTGGGATTTATTTTCCGGTTATCCCTGCACATCAATCATGTTTGTCAAGCCCTACCCCTTGAGCTGCCTGTTCCACAAATAAAGCAAAACCTTTGACAAGGAAAAGCAGAGACTACTCGAAACAGCATTGCTATTAAGAACCTCACCAGTTTCAGGGACCAGAGAAGGAGGCAAATTTTATTTTATTTCAAAACTATGATTTCTGATTGAATGGTCCTCCCACCACCACTGTGTTCAGAACATTCTAGCAGAAATGGTTTATGGAAGTGCTCTCATTTAGTTCAACAGATTTTCTTCCTGCAGGTAAAAGCTATGATCATTTTGGTCATGATGTTCACCCTTCTTCAAATCTGGAAAATAAGATGTAGTCACAAGTAACCGTGTGTCCTCCAGTACCTGGGTAGTGTTCTGCTTTTCCTCTTACATGTAGAGTGTATCCAAAGCAAACTGATGATTTATTTCCATCAACATGTTCTGATTATGGTAATTCGTGTGTGTGTGTGTGTGTGTGTGTGTGTGTGTGAGAGAGAGAGAGAGGGGGGGAGAGCGGTGTTCACAGGCATACATGCCTGTGCAAAAGTATGTTTAAATATCTGTGCACCATATTAGGGTCAGAGACAAAAAAAACTTTGTTTAAAATTCTTTTCTATTTTTGCTTTTGGTGATAATTTCAAAACAACCCTGAAGCTCACTGGTTTGCTTGGCTGATGGGTGAGGAAACCCCAAGTACCTGTCCCCACCACCCCAGAATTAGGCACACTGGATTTTCTTTGTGTAAGTTCTGGTAAAGCCAAGAGTCTTCTGTTTCTGCTTTAAGGACTTTCTGCCTGAGCCAACATCTCAACGCTCTGTTTATTAATACTTCACTTAGAACCTGTGGTGGCTGAAACTGCTTTGTCCTTTAATCATTTTTGTTCTTTGAATGATTTGTATATTAACACCATGTATATTGATAGTGATAACATCCATCCACCACTACCTACCTCTGACTCTCACAATGTCCCCGCCCATCTCTCTCGATGTTCTATATTGCTGCTATTGATGATAACACTATGAATCTAGTAGTACCGCCCATACGCACATGTGTTTGAGGCCACCTACTGAAGCATGGTCAGTGTACAGTCAGCAACATACCCAAAGCATGGCTCTTCCTGTCCCAGCAACCACCAACTGTCAGTAGCTTCTTAGATACAGGTGAGGTCTCAAGGAAAGTCATAGATGAGGAAGTAGAATGGTTTTAAACGCCAGTGGGAAAGAAGGATGCAAGAACATTTTTATCCTTTAGATGTGATAAGAAAACTACACTCATGAGATCTCAACAATATAGCTTCCTATAGAACAGACAAACATAACAACACCAGTCCATGTGCCAACATGGATGGGGGATGCCATCTCATGGGACCCTTCCCTTAGATGAAGAGCTACAAGGAGTTAAGGACTTCTGAGTGAAGGAATTAGACTGTCTTGGTATGAACTTCCTCACTGTTATCCAATACCAAGTGGTCAGGCCTAGAAACATCCAAACAATCAAGGTTGTATTTATGTTTGTTCATATGCATATATATATGCAACAATAATATTAAATGAAAAGAGTCCATGAATTAGAGACAGAGTTGAAGGGATATGGAAGGGTTTAGAGGGAGGAAATGGAAGGGAGAAGTGATATAAGAATATTTTAATTAAAAATAAAACAAAGATTTAAAAATCTTGATTCTCAACCAAATAGGCTTAGGATAACCAAGGAAGTACACCTCAGGGTGTGTCTATAATAGTATTTCCAGATAGATTTAGGAAAAAGCCAACCAGAATGTGCTAGCAGCACCCTACACAATGGGGTCCCAGCTGAATGACAAGAGAAACACACTAAGAATCATCGTTCATCTCTCCCTGTTTCCTGACTGAATACAGTTTAACCAGCCACCTCACACTCCAGATACTCCTCCCCTCCCATGAGGTCCTAGATCTCAAAATGTGAGCCATTATAAGCCTAATTTCCGCAAGTTTTATCGTCACATACTTTGTCACAGCAATGCAAGAAACAACTAACACGGGGTCTACCAATTGTCTTTGCAAATGACAAGCAATGTTCTTACCGTGAGGGCTGAATTCATAATGCCGTTCATCCTCTTTCTGTGCCCGGGGAGTTCATGGAAAGTGTGATGATGATTGAGGTAGACTGTGCTCTTCTCTGATGAAGCTATGTGAACCAGCGGAGCCTGGGCGAGCCATGTGTCAGGTGGCTCTGTCATGTGCAGCTGAGCAGAGACAGCTTTCCCATGGCTTCTATGTGGTCTGATCCTGATACTACTGGTTGTCATGTCTCTCAGAGTAGGTTGCTGCCTACAATGTGGCATTCCTCTCCTTATCAGATGGACTGGCTTTCCACGTATGCTGTACTCCACATTGCATTCTACATTTTCAACCATTTTTCACTCTTAGTCCCGTGTTGGTGATTTCTCTCAAACACGGGGTTTCATTGTCTGGAGTTCTCCTACTCATACTTTATCAACTTAAATACTAGCTTTACATGTTTGTAAGTACTTTAATAAAAAGAACTCACACTCCTGAATAAATAACACATGGAGTTGCTTTGTTTAGTAGGTCGCTGGAGGCATTTGAATTATCTAAATGAAAACTGACACAATCACCACTTTCTGTAGTTAAGTTTTCATCAGTAATATAGATTGTTAGGCATACGATCATCTGTTCCTGATGTCTCCCTCAAAGTGGAGGACACATATTCTCTCTCTCTCTCTCTCTCTCTCTGTGTCTGTCTCTCTCTCTCTCCCTTCCTCCCTCCCTCTCTCTCTCTCCCCCCTTCCTCCTCTCTCCACTCTCCTCTGTCTCCCTGCAGGCAGATCTGAGCATTGGTATGTCTTTGCAGACTACTGTAGAATCAGAGAAGAGTCCTCCGCTCCTTGATTCAGCCCTGCCTCCCTTTATGAGACCAGATTGTTCCTAGAAATAGGATACTTTGTTTGCTTTCCCTCCGGTGAGACTACAGAGGGTCACCATGTTATTTATGTCAAGGAAAAGACTTCTAGTTCTGAAAGAAAAGAAAACTTCAAACTCTGGATACTTCTCAGTAACCTTGGTGTCCAAGGTCTTAGCTCATTGCTACCTTAAGCTCAAGCAATTGAAAACCTTAGCTAGGACACTGAATAAAGAGGTTGTTTGTATACACACTTGCCTGACCCTGAACTCATCCTATTGTTTAGAAGCTATAGTAGGTGCCAGGTGTTGGAATATGTCATTGAAGAATATCATTTTCTACTATCTTCCTCATTCTTTGTCCCTATCAATAACGCTGTTTATGTCTAATCCTTTACAAAACGCTCTCAACATTGGCTACCTACTGTAATTACTTGGGAAAATTCAAAAGCCCTGAGATATCCAGGTTATATCAGAGACTAAGTAAGTCAGAAACCCCAGGATCTGGACTAAGTCACATAGTCAGCACCTCATATCACCATCCATGTATGGATAATAGGGAGAAAGTTCTCTAAAGCACAGGAACACTGTATATCTCATGTATTTGTGACAAAGAATCACTCCAGCTGCCCCTTCTGCCATATGCAATAATCTCCACAAGCTCTTACTTATTTGTTCTCAGTTTCTTCCTTTGTACATTTATTCTCTTACCATTCTTAACCCATTCGTCTGACCCACTCTACATCCATCATAGCCAGGGACATGTCACAGCATAGGCAATACACCGTGACCTGTGTTCACAAGATTTGCGGTTCTGCTCTGTAGTCTGTAGTCTGTAGGGTGTTACACATCCCCCCACTGCTTCTGAAGTGCACATGAAATTGTTTCGTTCGCTATAATAGGATGGACTGCAGTCCCACGTGTCACTCTGAGGACTACATTACTTGGGATGCCTTGCTTGTTAGTGCACAAATAGAACCACAAAATTATACAGTATGTCATAAAGCATGGACTAAAGTAGGCCAGAGGACAGCATTAAGCACCGTATGGTCACCATCCTCCCCAATACAAATACTTGATGTTCAATGTAGAAGGCCAAGCAAAGACCAACTTTCCTCAGCAAACACCAGAAGTCTTCATAGGGTGTCAAGAAGAAAGAGTTACACCCATTTTCCATCACAGAAAATGTTACTCAACTTGAAAGCTGGTAAACAGAAAATATTATAGAATCTAATTGGTAACATATATCCACCAAGACAGGTTGCTGTAGTACACATACTATACCAGAGAAAGTTGAGTTGAAAGATGTAAATTATTGCTTTGAATAACATTCAGGTGGACTATAAAAGATAAATGAGAATGAAAGAGAAGATGGAATAAAATTTCCAGGTTGTCTTTTTAACACTCACTTTGGATAAGTAATAAAACTCACACTTCTCTTAAATGAATTTTACCAAATATGGATTTTTAAATTTAGTGACTAATGCCCACATTTCTGAAAGTTATTCTTGGCATTGAACCTATTTATATACCACCTTTGGGCCAAGAGAAACATTCACCCTCTCATTCCTTTCTAGATATTATATATAAAATACTAATAGTGCATGATACTTGGTTCGCTTAAATATTACCTCCTCTTTAAAACATAATGATCGTATTTGAGTTTCATTGAAATTCACTCTTTATAATTACAAATTTAAAAACACTTCTCCCTAGGTAAGAAATGGCAATATTTAGCCTTTGTCTGTAATAATCACTCGAAATTAGCAAAAACAAAAACAAAAATATTGTAAGTATACTTTACATACATATATGAAAAGAAAACATAAGTAATTAATGTTAGAAGCCAGTTTATATCCTCAGATGGAATGACAGTTGACTATTTATTTTCACCTGTATGGCTGAGAAAACATAATGTTCTATACATAGTGAAACAAAATTTTCTCTATGGCAGAACACACATACATATTCAAGGTTTCATTCAAGGTGTTGACATCTTCCTTTACAGCACCCCATGCAGCCTGGATCTTGCTTTCCTTGGGGATTACCTCAGCAATAACTACCAAGATAACTTGGCTTGGGGTACTGACTCTAATCTAAGCATTTCTACTGAAAACACAAGCTGGAATAGTTTAACTCAACTCCACCAGGGATACATCCACTTAAGACAAATAGTCAATTTCCTGAGCTTGTTGACCCAAAGAGATGTTCTATCTCAAGTAAAGTCTAGAGTTTGCCTTGCTGGTGCTTTCATCAGAGAGAAGTCTTTTTGCACCCATCTCTGTATATCCATACCTAGCTGCACAATGAGCAGGTGAACCCTTCAGTCAGAAGCACAGCAGTGAGGGGAAGCACGGAAGACTGAGGAAGAAGCAAACATGTCCATCTAACCAGCCCTGTCAACAAAATCAACCTAAGAAACAGAAGTATCAGGCCATGGAAGGATACCATTCTAATGACCATTCTTTTATCTTACAAGTGGTTTACAAATACCTGTAGCTCAGTATCGTAGTTGTGTCTATATAGAGTAAACAAGCATTCGAAAGCAGATATCAAATATCTCAAATAGTCACACAGCTTAAAAGAGACAAAACAACACCCCACAGAACGGGAGAAGATCTTCACCAACCTCACATCTGACAGAGGGTTGACTTCCAAAATATACAAAGAACTCAAGAAGCTAGTCACCAAAACACCAAATAATCCAATTAAAAAGTGGGGTACAGAACTAAATAGAGAATTCTCAATAGAGGAATCTAAACTGGCTGAAAGATACTTAAGAAAGTGCTCAACATCCTTAACTATCAGGGAAATGCAAATCAAAGCAACTCTTAGACACCATCTCACACCTGTCAGAATGACTAAAATAAAAAACACCAATAACAGTTTATGCTGGAGATGCTGTGGAGAAAGGGAACACTCCTCCACTGCTGGTGAGAGTGCAAACTTGTACAGCATGGAAAATGGGAATCAGACTACTTAAAGATCCCAAAATTCTACTCTTAGGCATATACCCAAAGGATGCACATATATATAACAATGACATCTGTTCAACCATGTTCATTGCAGCACTATTTGTAATAGCCAAAACCTGAAAGCCGCCTAGATTCTCCTCATCTGAAGAATGGATAAAGAAAATGTGGTACATTTACACAATGGAGTACTTACTGATCAGCGGGGGGGCGGGGGGCAACAACAATGGAATCTTGAAATTTGCAGGCAAATGGATGGAACTAGAAGAAACCATACTGAGTGAGATAACCTAGTCAAGACAAGCATGGTATGTATTCACTCATCTATGGATATTACATAGAGAGCAAAGGACTACCAGACCATAATCTGTACCTTCAGAGAAGCTAGGAAACAAGGAGGACCCTATGAGAGACAGTCATGGTTCCCCGGAGAAGGGGGAAAGGGACAAGATCTCCTGAGCTAATTGGGAGCCTGGGGGAGGGGAGAGGGAGTTTGGATATAGAGAAGGGGAGAAGAAGAGGGGGAGGAGAGCATGAGGGAGCAGGAAGATGGAGTCCGGGGAAGAATAGAGAAGAGCAAGGAAAGAGATACCATAATAGAGGGAGACATTATAGGTTTAAAGAGAAATCTAGCACTGGGGAAATGTCCAGAGATCAACAAGAATGACCCCAACTAAGAATCTAAGCAAAAGTGGAGAGGCCGTCTTAAATGCCCTTCCCTATAATGAGATTGATGAGAACCTTAGATGCCATCCTAGAGTCTTCATTCAGTAGCTGATGGAAGAGGAAGCAGACACCCACAGCTAATCACTGAGCCAAACTCTAGGAATCAAGTTGCAGAGAGAGCAGAGTGATGAGCAAAGGGGTCAAGACCCAGCAGAGGAAACCCATAGAAATAGTTGAACTGAACAATAGGGAGCTCATGGTCCCCAGACTTAAAGTTGGAAAACCATCATAGGACTGAACCAGGCCCCCTGAATGTTGGTATCACTTTGGAGGCCTGGGCAGTCTTTGGTGTCTCTGGTAATGGAACAGTATTTATCCCTAGTGTAAGAATGGACTTTGGGAGCCCATTCCCCATAGAGAGATATCCCCTCAAACTAGGCACATTGGGGAGGGCCTAGGCCCTACCCCAACTGATGTGACAGACTTTGGTGATCCCCCGTGAAAGGCCTCACCCTCCCTGGAGAGCATAAAGGGGATGGGATGGGGAATTGGTGGGGGACATGGGATGATGGGAGGGAGATGGAACTGGGATTGGCATGTAAAATAAGATTGTTTCTAATTTTTATTAAAAAATATAGAAAAAAGAGCAAATATGGTGTCAACTAAGAAAAATCTCTGCACCCTGTTTCCTCCAAAATGTTATAATTATACAAACTTGATGCAAAGAATCCAAGTAATTAAGTAGACTCTGAAAAAACTGACTCCTTTGCAAGAAACGTAAATACTTGCTAAAAATTAACAGTAAATTTTATAGTGGCTCGATGGACAGGAAGAAATTTTAACTAATAAATGTTCTCAAACTTCTATTACCATTCCGCGTTCAGTTCATTCTAAATGATACCAGGAGCTATAGGGTCATTGGTTAGACTGGAAGAGATTGGCTGCTGGGCTTTTTTCATTGCTTTGGGAATGTTAATGGAGAGCGAGATTTTTGAACCACATATTGAAACAGACCTTCAGTTTCAGTGGATTCTACCCAATAACTTTTATAAAACATCAAGATGAATATGTGTGGTTAGGATATACAATGGTTTCAAAAGTATCTTAGAAAAAGAAGTAACTCTGCTCTACTTCAAAGTCCAATAGGTTCCATACAAGCATGAGTTTAGCAAGCATTAGAGAAATGGACACCTACTTTATCTTTCAGCCAAATTTGTCACAAACTAGACCATTGTCCCTCTAAGTAAAGTCTTTCCCATAGTGTCTCTGTTGGATTTTTCCACACGGATAAAGAAACAAATAAACTTGCCCAGAAAACCAGTTTATTTGAATGAGGTGTCTCTTTGAAATAGAAAACTAACAGGTGTACTGGGGTAAAAGAAACAGGTTGACCAGAACAGAGAATCCTTTCTAGAAGGGCAAATCCAAGAGACGCCAACATCTTAGTATTACATCAGGACATCAGGAGACAGGAGTAGGGAAGATATGATGCCGAAAGGAAGCCACATCCACCAACAATTCTGTCTAGGACCAGGAAGGAAAACTATTTGTATATTTCTTGAGAAGTTGAAGTTGCTCTGATACTACATAGATTTATGTCCTTAGATGAAATTGGTTTTCCTTTATTGAAAACGGAACTCTGTACACTGTCACTTTGAATCACTTATTTTGTAACTTAAGTGGCCAACTAGATCCACTTAACCATTTCCCATGACTTAGTGAAGAATGATTTTCAGTTCCAAATAAGCAGTCATAAACTCAGCAGAGCAGGAAGGATATGGAGGCTGCCCAGGAAGTAGAGGAACTTCAGCCGACACTACTTATCCAAGGTCCTGCCCAGGAGTTTATGACCTTGGCCTTAACATGTTGCTTCACTACTTATCCACCTTTCAATTCTTATATGAAATTTCACACACACAAAATCCTTAAGATTGTATCTTAAGTATCTTTATTTAGTAGCCAGAGTAAGCCAAAAGAAAATTGTGACCATTTTTCTCAGTACTAGCTGGTAGCACTGAAAACATGTCCTTCCTTGTCAAAAGGATGTTATGTCAAAACCTCCCTAGAAACATCCCAGGCCAGCTTCTGTCCCTGTAATGTCTGACTGGCCCCACTAGACAAGGAAGACTTGCTTTCTTCTTCAGTCACCCATTTTCACCTCAAACAGAATTAGCTCCTTGACACTGTGGGTAGGATTTTCTCATGGATATTAAATGTTATGTTGATACCCACGTATGCCTCTGGAATCTCTGAGTGTATTTCCTTAGAAATACATTTTAAGGGCTTACATAGCTCAGTTGTAGAGCATTTGCCTAGAAGGCAGAAGACCTGGGTTTAAAACTCACCACCACCACCACTACCACTACTAATGACAATGATGTTGTTAATGATGATGATGAAGTCAAATGTTTGCCTTTAACTTGGGTATTTTACAATCTTGTTATTTCTTCAGATGAAAACTGTGTTATTCTTATTCTTAAATTACTCAATCTTTGCTACTGAAGGGACAAACTACAGCCAAGACAATTCCTCGTATCATCTCAGTTTTTTCTTGTGGTAAAATTGGCAATTAGCTGAATTCACTGGAGTCATCTGACTAAGTAGGAACAAAAGAAGTGTACATTTACAGATTACTATGATCAGTAGTACAAGAGCCCGTATGGAAAGAAGTCATGTAAAGGGAAATTTTTTTCCTTATTGAGTTAGAGGAGCAAAAAAAGTAAAACTTTCCCTCAAACTCAACATTTTTCTTTACTTGGAAAACATCAAGAAAATGCCCAGTTAAAATATAAAGTATAAATATAAAACTGAGTCTATATTCTAAATTCATGGATGACTATTTGAGCTGACTGGTTCACTGCAAAGATAACAGGTGTTTACTGTTAAACAAAATACATCTTCTAGAACCAGTTATCTGAGAAAGGACATGCATTTTGTATGTCTTCTAAGTAAAAGGAAAGGATTGCTGCAGTCACTAAAGTATAATATCATACTCAACTATTAACTTCCTCAGGTTTTCCACAAAGAGAATTCTTCAGATTAACTTTCAAGACTTGATTTCAATCCAAAGTTAAATTTTCCTAGAAATTAAATTCTTCTAGTGAAGCCTCATTCTTTCCAAGCCAGCAGAGAGATAGAACATGTTTGGGGCATACATATGAACATGTATGCACCATATATGTAAGGAATACCTATGTATCACAAACAACAAAAGCATAAATACCTCAGTAAAAATAAGCAAGAAATCATTTGATAAGGTAATTCAAAGTAGAAATATATTTCCAAAAGTTACATAAAAGTGCTCAATATTACAGGTCAGAAGGGAAATATGCACAAAATTTATAGTGAGCTATAGATTCTTACTTGGTTGAATAGCTAGAGTTGGGAACTATCCAACTAAACTCAGTCTTCTAAGAATACAGACAAGCTCAATTTCTGATTGAGGATGCTTAAGGAAATAAAAGATAACTAGAATATATATATATATATATATATATATATACAAATTCATGCCCCTTCATTTAACAAGTCCCCTTAAATATGACTCCAAGTAGAGGAGCCAAGAATCACATTGACATACCAAAATTTGTGTTGTTTTGTTCAAGGGGCTCTATCCAGAAGACAAAATGGTAGAAAAATTGAAACCCTCAAATATTGTGGGGAATTATATAGAATAATTATTTCAAGGAGTGTTCTATCATATCATCATGGAAACATATAGTTCTAATTCCACAGTTACCCTATACCGCCTTATCAATGTTCCAGGACAGTTGATGCCTACAACCATAGATAGTATCTAATCCTGTGCCTCTTCTTTCTCTTTCATTCAAAGAGAACGGTAATTTTAATTATGTTATGTGCTGTCAATGGTTAACAGCATCATAACCTAGAAAATGCTTTAACCATAGAAGTATTACAGGTTAACCAAAACTAAACTAAAGATGCCATATGACTCAGCTATACCACTTCTTAGTATATGACCAAAATACTCAACATGCTGTTGCACAGGTAATTGCTTAGCCTTGTTCACTGCTTCTGTATTCACAATTGCCAGAAAATAGAAACAACCTGAATGTCCTTTAACTAGGAAATGAATACTGAAAATGTGGTACACATACTTTATGAATCCTATTCAGCTGTTAAGGAAACATGATATCATGAAATCTGCAGGTAAACAGATGTAGCTAAAAAAAAAGGACCATGTTGAGTGAGATAACCAAGACCCAGAAAGAAAAAAATAGAATGTTGTTCATCAGCTACAATTTCTAGCTCTAAGTCTTTAGATATATGTCTAGTTCTCACCCTCATCAAAACAACTTTTCTTTGCAACAGACAAGAACCATTACAGAAAACCACAGCCAATCAAAATACAAAGAACAAAACATCATCTGGTACCCAGTCCTAACTGGTGTATCTACAACAAAATTGCTACACCTAAGATTTGGGATCATCATGGAGCAGGGAATGAAAAGCTTGTAGGAGCCAGAGGAACAGGAAGTTTGTTGTGAGATTGCATCTCCTACAAATGTTAGAGAAGCAACACCCATGAATTTCCCTCAACAAGTTTGCCTAAAGAAACCCTGATTAAAGGACAGCACCCATAGAAACACTAACATGATAGGAGAAAAGTTCACATGGAAACTAGACAGAACAACCCAGCAGTTGGCTACCTGATACCAACTGGTCAGCCCTAGAAATGTATACACACAAATAACATTATGTGATCTGAACATGATGCATTTAAATATTTAGGAGTGAGTGTGTGTGTGTGTGTGTGAGAGAGAGAGAGAGAGAGAGAGAGAGAGAGAGAGAGAGAGAGAGATAAAGAGAGAAAAACAATTAAAGAAAAAGGCCATGAATTTGAGGAAGTGAAGGTACATAAGAGAGATTGGTGAGAAGGGAAGAGGGGAACGATATATTTATTATAATTTTAAAAGTAAAGAAATATTTAAATATTGTCACACAACTTAAAGAGAATTTACTGCTACAATTTCCCATGTGCCCAATATTTCTGGGCTACAGGTGACTGTGTGGAGCAAACTTGTGGGTAAGGAGTAGATTATTATACCCAGTTGTGGTTTCACACGTGTTACTGTGTGATGAGACACCCCGACTATGACACATTAGAAGAGAACGGAGTTTATTTGACTCACAATTCTAGGTTAGAGTCCATTGTCAGAGTGTCAAGGTGGCAGAAGCCTAAAACATCTAGTCACATCACACTCACAATCAAGGGCAGAGCAAAACAAAATCATATTGCTTTCTCATCTCATCTACAGGTCAGGACACTCAACCAAGGGAATGATGCCACCCACAGTGCCCTGTGCCTTTCCCCACCAGTTAAGGGCCAAAATACCCCACAGACATACCCACAAGCCAACCTGGCTTAAACAGTTACTTAATTAAAACTCTTCCCAGGTGACGAGGTTGTGTCATGCTGACGTCAACAAAACAACAACGACAACAGAAAAACTAACCATCCAGCCAGCCAACTCAAACATATTGAAGCTTGTCAGCACAACAACTTATGCTTGAATTTTCAAGTGAAAATTATCCAGAGGCCAAAAAGGAAGTTTAAAGCCCAGTATTGAACAAAGTCTAAGATGGTCATCCATGGAATATTGATACTAAAGAGAAATAAGTAATGTACATAAATCAATATAACTGTACTGTGAAACAATCATGTCACAAAACCTCACAAATTTATTTTTCCATGTTTTGAAGATGACTAGAAGACAAGTTTAGAGAGAGATAATATATATATGTATATATTATATTGTCTTATAGGCCTGTATGGGATGGTAGAAAATAGAATAATTATCAGTGAGTCCAGTTTCTTTAGAGTAAAACAACCTTGCTGGGACTGGCGGTGGTTGCTAGTTAGACATCATTACTGAATACACTGAAATATGTTACTTTGTATATTCAAAATTGGTGATATGCACAAAATGATCCAACATGGTTTACTCACCGTGTTACCATTGTTAAATCAAGGGTAAGGGAAGGAAGACAGAATTAGGAATATTGGGAGACCACAGTATTGGGAGGCCTGGTTTTCATGATACTGGGTTATCATACTGGGATGACATGTCATTTGATGTCACTAGACTTCAGTCATCTACTCCATCATATACCATATACGGACCCGAATACCTCCAATACCTGCTGTCTCCAAAACTCTAGCATTTCCATTGACAATGAATTTACACTTTCTTTGCCAGCTTACCACCTTCCTGTTCAGCACATAACCTACATTTCCTTTTCCAGGTTTAACTGAAGGCAGTTTCCCCATATTGGACAGCGGCTACCTTGTTTCTCAATAAGGACAAGTCACAGCCTGAGCTTTGAAAGCCCAGTGGTGTTATTCACTGCCTGGCAGTCCTGGAGAAGGCAATTTGGTTAGTTGGAAAGAGCTGTAGGTTGAAGAGGATAGAGGTCTTCTTGATAGAGCCACAGAACAGCTCCCGGGGGACATTAGTGTGGGACTTGGCTACCATGTGAAGAAATTAATCTGAACACTAGCAGTGTGCCCTGCACTTTATTGGCTCTGAATATACTCTGGCCAGTAACACAGACATTTGTTATCCACACTGCTCTTGCCATATGATGCACTTCCGAACATAAAGTAGCAACTTCCAGCCGTGCAGAATAAAGTGGTTTCTATACATTACTGAGAATCAGGGCACGGTGACAATGGACTAGGGAATGGACTTTACAAGCAGAATACTATAAACTGTGTGGAGTTATCCATAATATTGACTTGGAGGGATGGCTGGGGGAAAACTGCTTAAGCCTTCTCACTTTGACAAAGGTCAGTATCTCCATAAGGGGAGAAAAAATGTACTTGGAGCATCTCATTACTAGTAACCGAGTCTATTATGATGCAAGTTATTTATGCTTATGGAACCAAGACTGAAAATTGGACGCCCTGAACCAGTTTTCATGTTTCACCACGAAACTTACTCCAGACATTCTTGCGTAGCTCACTTTTAAAATTCTTCATTCGTGGTTATGGCCATTCTCTTTATATTTATTTCTCAGTATAAAATAGCTCATACTGGAACAGCTCATACTTTGCTTAAGAATTGCTTTGCCCAAATGCAAGCTTCACAGCGATTGCAGTCTCTCTGTCTGCATAGTACGTACAGGTCTCAAAGCAGTTTCTCTCTGAAGTGCTTGGATCTGTGGCCTTCCGGGTAGATGCCAGGCAGTCATAAGCCCTCAGAGAGACTCACGCAGTGCTGTTCTACCGGAGGCAGTAACGACGGCATCTTCAGTATGGAATGACTTTTCTGTAGGGAGACCTTGGCACTTGGACACCTGTCAGCATCAGGCATTTCTTCCTAGTTTCCCACCTGAAATCACGTAGTACAAACGTAGCCATGTCCCATTACACATGCGCAGGAGGCTTTGAGTGGGAGGAGGAATGGCATAAAAGGAAATCAGACTGTCAAAATAAGGAGGGACAGAAGTCCACATGACTTTGTAGACAGCCTTCCTGTGCCCAGTGTCCATATTAGTACTATTGGGTAATATGTTCTCATTAAATGACACCAAGGCAGACTCCTGTCATATTGGAACTTTATTATAAAGAAGAATGTCCCAAAATATCAGGCCTTGAACACCATTTTAGTCCATATATACTGAGCGGAAATTTTAAGTTAATTTTCACATCTAAAATTGGACAGAAATTGGTGAAAACCACTTATTCTTCCATGAGACATAGCCTTATAAATAAGTTCCGGAATGCCAAACTCTTTAGCAGTTGTTGAAAATAGATGTTAGCTTTGTTATGACACCCTCTCTACTTCTATGCACAAATGATTTTTTTAATATGATAGATTAAAAGAAAGGAATCGGTCTACGCATCTGTAATTATTCTTGTCAATCGCTTTGAACACAAACTTGTGAGTTGAAAAGGCAAACTTCCACGAAAGAGGCTTGAAAATCAGTATGCCGGTTCTGCCAGTATATACAGAGACCGCTGTAAAAGACGGGGCAAAGTGGAGCTGGCGTGTTGGCTAGTTTCATGGCAATGTGACACATGCTAGAGTCATTTTGAAAGAGGGAACCTCGATTAAGAAAAGGCCTACATCAGACTGGCCTGTGGGCAAGGCTGTTGTGCATTTTCTTGATTGATAATGGTTATGGGAGGACACAGCTCACTGTAGATGGCATCACCTCTGGGCAGGTCGTCCTGTGTGCCATATGAAAGCAGATGAACAAGCCATGATGAGCCAGCCAGTAAGCAGCACCCCTTCATGGGTTCTGCAACACCCTCCTGCCTCTGGGTTCCTGCCCCAATTCTCCTCAGTGATGGAGTGTGACCTGAGAGTTATAAGCTGAGACAAACCCTTTCCTCCACATTATAATTTATAGTCACAATTTTTCTTTTTCTTCTTATCACAGTAATAGAAACCCTAACTAAGACAGTCAGACTCCATTGTTCATCAGCCGGTCTCATTGTGGACCTTGGCTCTTCTATTCCAAGACTGGTGCCTCCTTGGCCAATTTTCTGCTATGCTCTGCCTGCCACTAATTCCATTTTCTATTGCATCTCTACCACGAGGAAGAAAGTCTCATGAGGGCACCTAATTTTCAACTGTAACTGAAAAAGGTTTCGACAAGTAGTCTATCCACTGAATGAAATGAGGGCATGGAAGTTCAGTAACAGAGACAGGGCCAGCTGCCATGAGAATTAAGGTTCAGGGAAATGTGCAGGTGATATGAGCCAGGAGCATTTGTCTTAACAGCAGTGATATTGGAATGTAAGGAGAAGATACAATTCCAAGTGAACTGACAGTCTCCCAGTAAAACTCATTACACCAAACCGATGATGTTAGACGGCATTTCAATATATTTAGAAGGTATTTCTAATATATAGGATTATTTAAATATTTAGAAGATATTTCAACAATAGTTATCTTAAACTCCCTTCCTTGTAGAAATGTCTTACACAGGATTCTTTTCTAAATCCCCTATAGATCATGCCATCCCAACTGTGGCATTAAATATATCATGAATTTAATACCTGAAGCTATTCTGTATGGCCTGAGATGATTATCAGTGCCCCTAACTTCTGCACACTCATGCCTGTAACAGCTCTTTTTCTTAACTGTTTGGAATTGTCCAGATATATTGGCAAATAACCCATGGAAGCCAAACAGTGCTGTGTGGAAAACATTACAAATTGTCTCTTCTGTGTGAGGAAGCCCAGAGCACCGCTGGCTGAATATTGTGTGTTCTTTTGCTCCAGAAAATTAAATTAGGTGACACTCATTGACCTTCACTTTCTCTTTTCTCCTCTCTTTCTCCTTTTCATTTTCTTCCTCTTCTTGTTTCCCCTTCCACCACCATCCTTTCCTCTCTCTCCCCTCACTTCCTTTCATTTTTGTATTTTTCCCCAATTACTCCTAGCCAACACTAAATACTTGAATTTAAGCATCAGATGAATAAGATCTGCTAAGCAACTCACATACCCAAGTCCCAGCTCAGAACATGTCAATAAATCTTTGCAATGGCATATTTGTTTTGCTTGTTTGGGGGACTTTTTTTTTTACATAATTACTTAAAATAAAGTTTTATCACTGTCCAGTTATTGCCATGTCCTACAAAAAAGGAAGGCCATGTGAGGAGAAAGAGGTGGTGTAGTGACAGAAGGGGGACAGAGAAGACACAGACAGAGCACCATTAACATGGAATGTCAGCGGTTGCCAGAAACCACACTAAACCAGGAGAAGAAATACTTTCTCAGCTTCTTCTCAATGCCTGTAGAAGGATCCAGTTCTATTGACACCTTGATCTTAGACTCCTGGCCCTAACAACCATGAGGCAACAGATTTAATCCTCTTAGTCTGGGGTGGTTTGTTACAGGAGCTCAGGGAAGAAATACAACACCCAATGTAAATGTTTTGTACTCAAGCACAGTGATGAATGTGCACATGTCTTAGTATTCATCTGCTTCTTGACCTTGGAAGTATTCATAAATGACTCAGTCAGTCAGTCAAAATGGAACACCCAAAGATCACCAGCAGTACCCTCATTCCCAAATAGAAGTCATTTCCTTATTTTGAGTTCTCTCTTACAGCACTGTTGACCTTTCCTTGTTCTTGGAAATCATGTTCACTTACCTTCATGTGTTTACTCGGTAGTTCCTTTCTTATAGCCTAGGATATCTGCCCTCATTATTTACAAATGTTTTCATTCGGGATGAGGGTGTAGTTCAGGGCTGTAGAACGTGAGTAACATGTGAAAGGTCCTATGTTCTACGACCTGGACTAATTAATGAATTAATCCATTTAAAAAGATAAAGTTTCATTACTCCAATTATACAAAACTAGTCCCTTAGTATGATGGAATAACTCAAGCTGCTCCAGCTCCAAATCCTCAGGCAAATTAGATATTTTCAGATCACCGTCTCACAGCTTTCATCATCGTCATCAATTAAAGAAACACACTGAATATTAGCTTACTACAGCACACTAGAAAAGCAGCATATGGAAGGGTCTTCCATACACGTTGCCTACCTGGACTTCTGTGAGTGATTAATCATACATGTCAACATGCCCAGACCACAACGTTCTCAGACAATTATTCTGGGTGTGACTGTAGGGGTGTCTAGCTTGTATTCATAGTCATATCAGTTGATTCATTAAAACAAACAGCCCTCACCAAGGCATGGAGTCTCATCCAGTCAGTTGAAGGCAAGTAAAAGCAACAGAATTTAGTTCCTGCAAGACATCATGGTCTGGGATGTGATTCTTTTCCCGCCTTCAGACTTATGGTTAAAGCATCTGCTGTGTTAGGCCTCCAGCCTGCTATTTCCCTGAAGGTCACAGACTGCTCAGGCTCTGCAAATACAGGGGTCGATTCTGTGTCTCTTTAGACCAGTATATAAGAGATAAATCATAGATGTATGGCAGATAGGCAGACATGATATATAAATGATGATAGATATCCAGTTTACAAATTGACATGTGTACACACGTCACATGGCTAGTTCCGTTTCTGTGGCTTATGCTGAGTTTTACAATTCCACGAGAGAGTTACTGCTGTATTTCCATTCTACAGATGAAGCAACTTCGACAAAACTAGACTATAGAGGACGTCTTGCAACTTGCTCGAAGAACCTCAGTCTGAAGGAGGCTGAGCAAGGACGTGATGGTGGCTGAACATGGTTCTATACTGTAAACCTTGCACTACTATTCCTGTCTTTCCCTAAATAAACCTAAGCCATGACTGCTACCTATTTTACAGGTATCCTAACAGCGTTCTGTGGTTGCAGGAAACTAAGATAACTGAGGAAGTGACGAGAGATTTACTTCAGCTCAGAGTTTCATAGATTTCAGTACAGGTTTAATTATCTGTGTTTATTTGTCTGTGGCAAGGCAACACACCGTTGCAGAATTTCTTGGGAACAGGAGAAATCTGTTAGTGTAGGACCAGGAAAAGAACAGAAAGAAGGAAGTTATGACAGGAGGGAGGGAGGGAGGGAGGGAGGGAGGGAGGGAGGGAGGGAGGGAGGGAGGGAGGGAGGAAAACAGCAAGGGACAGATGATAAGAGAGGTGAAATAAGTATGAAGATGAAGCCAGGGAGAGAGTAGGTGTGGATGAAGAAAAGAAGGGGAGGAGTGGGAAGGGAAGAGGAGGAGACACACTAGGTTGAGAAGAAAAAACTCAGGTCCCAATATCACATGCTTTTATGTTCCCTAGCTTCTATCCATCAGGACCACCTTTTAAAACGTCCACTACCAAGCAGTATGCTATCTCGAGGTCATGGTCACATCTTAGGGGACAGTTAAGATCCAAAGTATCCCAAGGATTGCAAATTTGCCTTGTACGAAAATTCTCGTTCTCAGAATGAACGTTGTCTCCCTCTCTACTCTAATCTGAATGCATCTTCCAAATCTATCCGTGTGTCTCCTTCATTTATATTCCAGCTGCCGCAGCCCTAATTGAGTTCCTGAACACATCATGGTTACAAAAGCCACATGCAAACCGGATTGTATGCCTAATTCCTTCCATTCTTCTTCTGCAGTTTATTAATTAGTGTTTTTGAGAAGCACACTGATTGCATCCTTTGACAGCTCAGAAGGCCTAAGTGGATCCCCACTGCCCTGCTCTGAGACGTAGTAGAAGTGATATTCTTCTGATTGTCTCCCCACTCTGAGGGGTCAGATCCCATGCTGTCTCAGTAGCTAAATATTTTCCGTATCACTCTCATGTGCCAACATCCATCTCAGGAAGTGTTTTGCAGTATAAACACACATTCCATGTAAAACTTGGGTGTAATTGCACACCTGTGTCATTCTATTGCCAAGGAGATTGACTTCAAGATGACTCCTCTCACCCTCCTAGCCTCCAAACTACTAACTAGTCTTCGGCATAGAGACAAGATGTTACTCCAGCCTTGTGGGCCCCCGTTGATGATAGCTTTATCTAAATCCATGTGCCAAGAAAATATATAACTGAGGTGGGGGGCAATGAACCAATCCAATCCCTGTGCACCATAATCCAAACCCATTTTTATTGTCCATCTGTTTTTTTAAGCAAAGCATACTAGATTAGTGCTGTCAAATGTTGCCCATTCTCCTACTTGACTGATCTGTCTGTGGTTAAGATGAGTCACAGGGTAAGAATGTATCACAAGTATAGAACAGGGCATCAATGGCACCCAGAGAAGAAACAAGTGCATGATTTAGAGTCCCTGAGTGTTGGGTTCCTGTAACACAGTATATACTAAAAAGGGGAGAGAGAGCTTTGCAATGCCTGGGTTTTCCATGGCCAAGAAGACACTTTTACAACCCACTATCTTGTGTCATTACCCTGCAGTAGAATGCTTGCCTTTCCCTGTGGGGTCTGAAGTACAGTAAGCTGGGGGGAATTCTATGGACCAAGGTTGCAAGCAAGCATACCAAAGACATGTCCACACATGTGATGAACCCAGAGGGAGTGGACTCACTACCTCTTGGTAGGGAAATGCTCCAATCCAACACTATTATGTGACTAGGCAGGTTTTGAAGACTGCCATTGCTGCCTGTGCTCCATAGTGAATACAAAATGAGAAGGCCCTTACACTCTGATTTAGACATGTACACACCCCTTACTTTTAGAACCAATTTTGGAAGTATATATGGGCTTTTGCTTTTTTGTGTTTTTGTTTTTCTTTTGTTGTTGTTGTTTTTTACTTCACTCATGTTGTACCTAGAAGAACGTAACTTGGTGTTACCTACATATGGAGGTAAATTTACCAAAGAGAGGTGGCAAGTTCAGTGAGTAAAAGAAAAAAGGATGACTGTTTCTGTAGACAAACCGGAAAGACTCAGGACAAAAGGAAGGCGCCCCTTCCATCTACACCACTTTTCTTAATGCCAAAATTTTCACAGCCATACAAATTCTTATGCACACAAAGTTCTGCAGCCGACTTCTCTGGCAGATGACGGAGTTCGAGAATCCTCTCTGAACCTGGACACTGCACAAGCTTTTGTACTCTCATTCCCAGTTAAAACAATAAGCAACAGAGACTGCCTGTTGCCATTGCGTCATATACATACTTATGCAAAAGCATACAGATCACTTCATCTAGTGTCTGAGCTCGTCCTATTTCAGATGAAAAACAGCTCTTGAAGTAATTTGATAATTTATGACTGAATAAAAATATTTAATATCACTTTATGCCAGATTTTTTTATGCCAAGCTGAGGTTTCTGAGTTAATGACAGGCTTTAATTAGGATGATTTAAGGTTCATATAGTTTAAATTAAAGTTGAAGTTGAGTAAGTTCAGCAGCTTAGTGATTTTGATGTGCAAGACAGAAATGCTTTTTCCAGATTGTCTACCTACTATGGATGTCCCACGACTGAACATAGCACTGGCAGACTTTATCCTCTTCATCATGGTTCTTAGGCGCACATTCCCAATACACATACTCTTCAGGGTAAAGATTCGCTTCTTTTCTACTGAGAAACTACTTTCTTTTATTTTTAAAGACAGTATTTTTTTTTTCCTTTGGGATGAGTGAATATTTTTTTTTATTATATTAATATTTTTTTTATTTTCCATTTTAAATTTAGATAAGAAAAAAGGTTGCTTCACAAGTCAGTACGAGGTCCCTCTCCCTTTCCCTCCCCTCCTCCTGTGCCCTCCCCCCATCCCCCCCCGTTATCCCCTCATTCCCCCAGGGAGGGTGAGGCCCTCCATGGGGGTGTCCATAGTCTGTCATTTCATATAGGGCAGGGCCTAGACCCTTCCCCAAGAGTTCAGGGTGAGAGTGCACCTCACATTGTTCTATGGGAGTCCAGAGACCGTGTGTATACTTGGGATGGGTACTGATCTGCTGTCCAAGGCTCAATAGATTACCTAGGCCTCCTCACTGACACCCAGATTCAGGGGGTCTTGATCAGTCCCATGCTGGATTCCCAGGCTGATGCCTGGGATTCAAGAGTTAACCTTTGTCTGGTCAGCTGTTTCTGGGGGTTCAACCAGCCCAGTCTTAATCCCTTTGATCATCAGTCCTCCCTCTCTGATACTGGCTTTCTTGAGTTCAGCTCAGTACTTAACCAGCCAGTAAATGAAGTTTCTGTTTCCCAGACTCTCTGGCAATAGGATTGTAGGCTGGCACTCCCCAGATCTATGTCTAAAATCCATATATGAGAGAGTACATGCCATGTTTCTCTTTTTGTGACTGGGTTACCTCACTCAGGATGGTTTCTTCTAGTGTCATCCATTTGCCTGCGAATCTCATGATTCCATTATTTTTTTCTGCTGAATAGTACTCCATTGTGTAGATGTACCACATTTTCTCTATCCATTCTTCGGGTGAGGGACATCTAGGTTGCTTCCAAGTTCTGGCTATTACAAATAAAGCTGCTATGAACATAGTGGAACAGACATCTTTGTTATATGAATGGGCATCTTTTGGATATATGCCTAAGAGTGCAGTTGCTGGGTCTTGTGGTAGGTTTATTCCCATTTTTCTGAGGAATCTCCATACTGCTTTCCAAAGTGGCTGAACCAGTTGGCACTCCCACCAGCAATGGAGGAGTGTCCCCCTTTCACCACATCCTCTCCAGCATAAATTGTCATTGGTGTTTTTGATTTTAGCCATTCTGACAGGAGTGAGATGGTATCTCAGAGTTGCTTTGATTTGCATTTCCCGGATGGCTAAGGATGTTGAGCACTTTCTCAAGTGCCTCTCAGCCATTTTAGACTCCTCTATTGAAAACTCTCTATTTAGTTCTGCAGCCCACTTCTTAATTGGGTCCTTTGCTGTTTTGGAGACTTGCTTCTTGAGTTCTTTGTAAATTTTGGAGATCAACCCTCTGTCAGATGTGGGATTAGTGAATATTTTTTCCCATTCTGTGGGCTGCCTTTTTGTCTTGCTGACTGTGTCCTTTGCCTTACAGAAGCTTCTCAGTTTCAGTAGGTCCCATTTATTAATTGTTGATCTCACTGTCTGTGCTACTGGTGTTATGTTCAGGAAGCTGTCTCCTGTACCAATTCTTTCAAGGGTACCACCCACTTTCTCTTCTAAGAGGTTCAGTGTGGCTGGATTTATGTTGAGGTCTTTGATCCATTTGGACTTAAGTTTTGTGCATGGCGATAAACATGGATCGATCCGCATTTTTCTACATGCCAGTCTCCAATTATGCCAGCACCATTTGTTGAAGATGCTTTCTTTATTCCATTGTATATTTTTAGCTTCTTTGTCGAAGATCAGATGTTCGTACGTGTGTGGGTTAATACCCGGATTTTCAATTCGATTCCATTGGTCTGCCTGTCTATTTTTGTGCCAATACCAAGCTGTTTTCAGGACTATAGCTCTATAATAGAGCTTGAGGTCAGGGATAGTGATGCCTCCGGACGTTGCCTTGTTGAACAGGGTTGTTTTGGCTATCCTGGGTCTTTTGTTTTTCCATACAAAATTGATTATTGTTCTTTCAAGGTCTGTGAAGAATTGTGCTGGGATTTTAATGGGGATAGCATTGAATCTGTAGATTGCTTTTGGCAGGATTGCCATTTTTACTACATTGATCCTACCTATCCAAGAGCATGGGAGATCTTTCCATTTTCTGAGGGCTTCTTTAATTTCTTTCTTTAAAGATTCAAAGTTCTTACGATACAGGTCTTTCACTTGTTTGGTTAGCGTTACCCCAAGGTATTTTATGTTGTTTGTGGCAATTGTAAAGGGTGATGTTTCTCTGATTTCTCTTTCAGCCCTTTTATCATCTGTATATAGTAGGGCTACTGACTTTCTTGAGTTGATCTTGTAACCTGCCACTTTGCTGAAGGTGTTAATCAGCTGTAAGAGTTCCCTGGTAGAGTTCTTTGGGTCACTGATATAAACTATCATATCGTCTGCAAACAGTGAAAGTTTGACTTCTTCCTTCCCAATTTGTATCCCCTTGATCCCCCTTTGTTGTCGTATGGCTATAGCTAGAACTTCAAGTACCATGTTGAAAAGGTATGGAGAGAGTGGACAGCCTTGTTTTGTTCCTGATTTTAGAGGAATTGCGTTGAGTTTCTGTCCATTTAGTTTGATGTTGGCTGTTGGTTTACTGTATATGGCTTTTATTATGTTTAAGTATGTCCCTGTTATCCCAGATCTCTCCAAGACCTTTATCATGAAGGGATGTTGGATTTTGTCAAAGGCTTTTTCAGCATCTAGTGAGATGATCATGTGATTTTTGTTTTTCAGCTTGTTTATATGGTGGATTACGTTGATGGATTTTCGTATGTTGAACCATCCCTGCATCCCTGGGATGAAACCTACTTGATCGTGGTGAATGATTGTTTTGATGTGTTCTTGGATCCGATTTGCCAGTATTTTATTGAGTATTTTTGCATCAATGTTCATGAGGGATATTGGTCTGAAGTTCTCTTTCTTGGTTGTATCTTTGTGTGGCTTGGGGATCAAGGTTATTGAAGCCTCATAGAAAGAGTTTGGCAAAGACCCTTCTGCTTCTATTGTGTGGAACACTTTGAGAAGAATTGGTATAAGCTGTTCTTTGAATTTGTGGTAGAATTCTGCACTGAGGCCATCTGGACCTGGACTTTTTTTGGTTGGGAGACTTTTGATGACAGCTTCTATTTCCATAGGGGTTATAGGTCTATTTAAATTGCTTATCTGTTCTTGATTTAGTTTTGGCAAATGATAGCTGTCCAGGAAGTCATCCATTTCCTTTAAATTTTCGAATTTTGTGGAGTACAGGTTTTCAAAGTATGACCTAATGATTCTCTGGATTTCCTCAGAGTCTGTTGTTATGTCCCCCTTTTCATTTCTGATTTTGTTAATTTGCGTGTTCACTCTCTGCTGTTTGGTAAGTTTGGACAAAGGTTTGTCTATCTTGTTGATTTTCTCAAAGAACCAACTCTTCGTTGCATTGATTCTTTGTATTGTTTTCCTGGTTTCTACTTTGTTGATTTCAGCCCTCAATTTGATTATTTCCTGGCGTCTACTCCTCCTGGGGGAGTTTGCTTCTTTGTGTTCTAGAGCTTTTAGCTGTGATGTTAATTCTCTGGTATAACTGTTTTCCTGTTTCTTCATGTGAGCACTTAGTGCTATGAACTTCCCCGTAGCACTGCTTTCAAAGTGTCCCATAGGTTTGGGTATGTTGTGTCTTCATTCTCATTGAGTTCGAGGAAGTCTTTAATTTCTTTTTTATTTCCTCTTTGACCCAGGGATGGTGCAGTTGAGCATTATTCAATTTCCATGAGTTTGTAGGTTTTCTGCACTTTGTGTTGTTGTTGAATTCTAATTTTAAGGCATGGTGGTCTGATAAGATGCATGGAGTTATTCCAATTTTTTTGTAGCTGCTGAGGTTTGATATGTTGCCAAGTATGTGGTCGATTTTTGAGAAGGTTCCATGTGGTGGTGAGAAGAAGGTATATTCTTTTTTATGTGGATGAAATGTTCTATAGATATCTGTTAATCCCAGTTGGGTCATTACTTCTATTAGACCCTTTGCTTCTTTGTTGAGTTCCTGTCTGGTATTCTTGTCTAGTGGTGAGAGTGGTGTGTTGAAATCTCCCACTATAACTGTGTGGGGCTTTAGATGAGATTTAAGTTCTAATAATGTTTCTTTAACGAATGTGGATGCCTTTGTATTGGGGGCATAGATGTTCAGGATAGACACTTCGTCTTGGTGGGTTTCCCCTGTGATGAGTATGTAATGACCTCCTTCATCTCTTTTGATTGATTTTATTTTAAAGTCTAGTTTGTTAGATATTAGGATTGCTACCCCTGCTTGTTTCTTGGGTCCATTTGATTGAAAAATTTTTTCCCAACCTTTAACTCTCAAGTAATGTCTGTCTTTGAGGGTGAGGTGTGTTTCTTGTATGCAGCAGAAGGAAGGGTTCTGTCTTCGAATCCATTCTGCTAGTCTGTGTCTTTTTATGGGTGAGTTAAGGCCATTAATATTGAGGGATATTAATGACCATTGATTGCTCATCCTTCTTCGATTTGAACCTACTAATCCCTTCTGTTCCTATTACCCCTCCTCCTCCCCACAAGTCCCCTTCACACATTCATGACTGTTTTCTGTCATTTTGTTTTCTTATTACTTTATGTTTTGGGTTTTGTGGCTTTGGAGTTTCTTATTTTTGTTTTTTTTTGGTTTTGGTTTTTTTGTTTGTTTGTTTACTTGTTTGTTGTTTAAGACAGGGTCTCGCTGTGTAGCCTTGGCTGTTCTGGAACTCATTCTATAGATCAGTCTGGTCTTTGATGCAGAGACCCACCTGCTTCCGCCTCCCAAGTGCTAGAATTTAAAGGCATACACCACCACTGGACGGCTCACTTTATGTTTTGAGACCTACTGAGCTTAACCAGGATCATCTGTGCAACCATAACTTTGTAAGTATCTGATATATATGTATATATATATGTATGTGTATATATAAGCCTCTTAGTGGGCACCTAACTGAAGACAATGACTGGCCCTCTCACAGAATCCATCAGTAGCTGATCGTCTGGCAAGGAAGCCAGGAAGGGAAGGCTCTGTAAGTTCTTCCTTGTTCCATGACTGAATGTTAATAGGCACAGTCCTGTATAGGCCTATGGCAGACAACTGTGGCTGCTATGAGGTCATGACTATGCTGGGTGTGCCCTGCCCAGAGGACAGCATTTCAGTCTTTCTCTCTAATTGTCTCCCCAAGGCTTAGAGGGGGTGGTGTAAGTGCCTTGTTTACTTCTGAGCTTTCTGCTCTTGCTTAGTCTCAGCATTTCAGCCGCTGTAAGTCCCTGCATCCACCACCGTTCAGGGCAAAGACCAGCTTCTCTGGTCAAAGCTCAGAGCAGTTCTTGTCTACCAGTATAAGCATAAGTATTCAGAAGGCCACTTGGTGACTTGGCAGTTAAGGTAAGAAGCAATGTGAAACTCACCCTAAGGCCCACAGCAATGTCAATCATGGGTTTTTGATCAGGTTAACAGCACCAAGCACGAATTCCCTCTAGTTAAGAGGGTCTCAGAACCAATCAGAGAGCAATTGCTTACCCCTGCAACAGTTTGCCACTCATACTGAATATTCTAAGTTCATCTTTTTCCTTCAAAACACAAAATGTGCCACAGTATCAAGGCAGTGAAATAAATCACTTTTAGAATGACCATCCATTTTTTTTCACAAGATTGAACAATATGGGCATTGTCACTTAGATATAACATCTTCCAAGTAAGAACATTAAATTATGGATGATCTTCAATAACTGAGGTAGGGCTTAATTCACATTATTCAACATAATTCTGTTATCACTTTCTGGTAGTCGTAAATGATCATCCATATGACACAGTTGGAGACAATGAGAGCCAAAGCTGTCTGAACTCTCCACACGGTATTGGATTCTGTGTATTATTGCCCACTAGTAAGCACTTGACTAATGTCACTTCACAGAATGCTCACAAAGTTTGATGTGTTAGATGCTACCAGTTGCTCCATTTTAAGATGAGGATATGAAGCACAGAGTAGTTACATAATTTACCCACAGTCTCAGGGTTGCTTGAACATATAATATATACTTTAATGTAGCAGAAAATTCTCCAGTTTTCAAAGGAAATGGAGTGTCAGGCTTTTGCCTTTAAACTGTGTATATATAAGCTTACAGGTTTGTAATGTGTATCTTGGTTGGTTATTGTTCATATGAATCAAACATATATTTCTGGTTTCTCTGAAGGCACACTTGTAGCTGTATTGTACCTGTTTATTAAGCTGAATGTTCTTTCAAGGGATACAAATGACCTGACGAGGATACCAGTTATTTAGAACGTGTGGAACAATTTCTGCAACAATTGAATCCCATCTGTGTACTGTATTTTAATTCCTTCAGCTATGTTCCTACCTGAATATGCTTTTTCCACTGTACACTAACATTTTAATACAATAAAATGATTGCATTTATTTCAATTTCTAAAGAAGCCCATTTTCTCAAAATTATCAATGCAAATATAACTTACTTCATGATACTGCTTACACGTATTTAAAGAACTCACATGTACTTCTAGCTCAGAAGTTCAGTTCTTACTAAGAACACAGAACGACATTCCCTAAATTTAAATTATGTCAACCATACTCATTAATTTTATTTACCACTAGGCGAAGCAAACAAACAACAATTTCAATCATTTCTCTTGAAAGCCATTGCATTCGTTACTTTGCCGTAGTCTATCAGAGAATTCATTTTTCCAGTTATCAGTGGGATGAGTCCCCATAAGTAGGAGGAAGATATTTCATAGCTTAATTTCACAAACTTCTCTCTCTTGTTACACTGATACAAGGTGAATTATATTCTCTGACAGAACTATAAACCACCACACTTAGAATAATGTATTTTGATCTATCTTAGGAACCATAGGATCACTCCTTCATACATGAACAATTCCTCTCTGCATGCAATACACAAGAAAATAGAGTTTTAAGTCACTTTGATAAATGAACAGTAGATCTTATGTCTTTAAGTAACTATTACAACACAGACAGTCATTGCTTTTAGCTCAGGTCTGTCTGGGCATACTGTGAGATGCTGTGACCAGAGGGTAATTATCCTATGGATTTAAATAGCATGACTAGGCATTAAAGTAATTCAAACCCTAGTCACCTGCATTTTCTTCAACCTCTTGGCTAATTGAAAGGGGATTAAGTATAAGAGAGATAAAACAGTGACTCTAAAGTTCATAAGGAGCCAAGATGAACTAGGAAACATAAAGATTCTGTCTCTTGTCTTGGATAAGTGTAAACACAACATAAACATTCACCTTGTATCAGGAGTAACATTCTGCCTCCAGGAGAAACACAAGTAAATATGGGTGTGGACTACAAGGTATGCTAAGCAAACCTTGTTCCAGCCTGTCTGTTCACTTCTGAGTATCCTATAAATGTGCTTGAAAGCTCTTGTGTAAATAATGTGTTGCAATGGATAGAGAAAAAAAGGTTTCATTCCTGATTTATAAGAATTGCTTTCCCCAAATTATAGCCCTTCTTGGTTCCACTTGCTGATTTTCAATCTTCTAAGTGTACTTATAAAGGAAGAACCAGAATGGGCATGGAAAAGGTGGAGCTGGTTTGAAAAGCCCGGAGAAGGAAGGAGACGGGACATGAATGAAAGAAGAAGCCAACTGATGTAAGTCCATCAACCCCATCCTTTATGCTCGCATAATCCATAGTGCACGTATTGACTCACATAACAGCTAGAGTACAGATGTGAAGAAGATACAGCCTGTGCTACCACAACTCTGATAACAATGAATTTTACTATTGGAAGGCATGTTCTTGCCCAATCATACAATAAAATCTACCTACTCATTCTCTGCCAAAGTTTTGTTCTATACCATGGAGCTATTATAGCTGTCCATTCTTGACAAATACTGCATCTAAGCTGTATTTCTTCCATTTCATATTATGGAGTAGTGTTCTTTTCATTCAAATGCTATCATACTTCATTTGTCATAACCTCATTGACCCAGGAAAATATGTGCCTGAAATACAGACTTGCTTGTGGAGCTACCCTATGGCCATCAGCATCCAAATTGAAATCATCAAGCTCCCCACTGGCCTCCTAACTGTACGCCATATTAATGGTCTGGATTGTTAGTGAAATTCTAACATAGAGGACATTGAGAATCCCTACCAATACAAGGATCCCAAGTACAAGGGAAAGAAACAGCTTAGTTTCTGGAAGAGAATCATATGCATATATTTATATATGTACATACATACATACATACATACATACATGAAGAGAGACTTGTTACATATACTGTACTGATCTGTTCAATTCACACACATTTATCAAGCAGAGTCAGATTTACATTCATAAGTATTCTAGTGTTGACAATTAATTGTATGTTATAGCTCTCTGAGTTATAGGCAGTGGAACTTTGGAATGTATTTCTATAACTTTCTTGGAGCCCCCTTGGTCACTTCTCCAAAAGGCGTTTAAGGAAGCTAATTTCTCATCTTGTAGTCACCTTTGAGAAGTTCTTAGCCACACTTGGTCCTATAGAACCATAAATGATTTCAGGACTGGTATCAGTAGTCACTTAATCCCTAGCAGCTAACCACATATCTAGAAAGGCAAGTCAGTCTGTGCATATTTTTCGAATGTAAATTGTGTTAGTGAATATATGTTACAGACAAGAGCTTCATCTCTCTGGTGGATTTATTACTTTTTTCTTTAACCAATTATGACATGAACATGTAAACATCAATCTCAAAGACCAGGCTTTATCTAGCCTCTGGTCATATTATATTTAGGGGATTTGGATTGGCCCCACCCTTTATAACATTGCACTGTCAGCTTGGCTTTAGCCATAGCAAGTGGTGTTTTGCCTCCTGGCATGAAAGCTCTTTAAATATTAATAAATAATATATTCCTTTGCAGCAGGCCTAGGAATATAAGACTGAGCAGGTATCTGGCCTTACATG
Organism: Mesocricetus auratus; assembly: GCF_017639785.1. NCBI lineage: Eukaryota > Metazoa > Chordata > Mammalia > Rodentia > Cricetidae > Mesocricetus > Mesocricetus auratus. The sequence goes on along the minus strand of NW_024429212.1, from coordinate 10,896,414 downwards.
CTCTGCTCTTATCCATAAGTGTTAAAAACAAAGACATTTTGGTCAGGTAAATACTATGGTTCCTTGTATGGTTCACTCATATTTGCCTACTAAAGACATCACCACAACTTAACATGTTATTCTTTGTTATCCTGCGCAAATAAAAATTATCTATATAATAGGAGAAAATGTGTAAGCAGAATCCATCTTATTTTGATATTCAATCTCTTCAGCTGGGCTTTGTCTTCACAGGCCATGTTCAAATTATTAACTGCTGCCTTTGAAATTACATTTAACTTAATTAAAACTCTTATTGATACCCTACTGTGTGTGCACCTTTTGCATAACAGAAACGAAAAATCCAAATGACATGGCACTTCTCTCTAAGAGAGAGAACCATACGAGATTCTGTCTCTGTGCATGGGCTAACAGATGCCAGGAATACAACTTATTTTTAGAATAATTTTAGGCTCACGAAAGAAAACAGTTGAGTGCATTTTCATAAAGTCCTCTGGTTTCCATGGCAAATGGGGCCATTATTTCTTCTGAAACAGAAGGCTTTTACTTACACTTCCCAATTGCTTTTCATATTGTGCCAAAAACTCAAGTTGGTTCAGAAACAAGCGCACCAGTGGCTTATTGTTAAAAGCAGCTCTTAAGTGAAATTTTTCCATGGGTCAAAGTGACCTTCCATTTGAGACCAAGGGTAAAGCATGTCAGTCAAATAGAAGTTGTGCATCTCCGCCAAACGAAGAGGGAAATAGAGGCTTTTAAATGAGCCTAAGCACTTCTTTGTGATGAGGCACAAGCCAACACATTTAGATACTATCCATGAAAACATCAGTGTTTCTTAATTTAGGAGATAGGTGTTCTAAATGCCCTCTATATAAATCTATCCAATGCCTAATATGCATTGCTTATGACGACCCACCCCCAAGTGAAACGCTGCACAACTGGATGGAATCTGTTTAATTTCATGATGGGTTATTCTATGCTTCCTTTGAGAGACACAGGATTTCTGATACTGAATGTTAAGTGGGCTATAGAAATACAACTAATTTACAACTGATTAGACTAATGAATATAAAGGTTTATACTACAGTTTCTTTGCTTATAAAAAATTGCACAATAAAAGGAGGAAATATTACAAATAAAAACCCATATATAATATATATATTATATTTATATATATATGAATAGGATTTTGTTTGTGTTTTTAATTTTTAAAATTAATAATTCTGATCCTATGTTTTAATACAAATCACCCTTTTTTAACCTATTAGGAATACTTATTAGTTATCTCTTTAGCTGCCTATTTTATGACATGTATTGATTGTAGTCTTTCGTGTCTCCCTGTAGCAATATAAAGAAACTAGTAATATGTGTTTGTGCATAACTAATATATAAGTGCTCAGGAGGAATCCCTTAAATGGTAAATCCTTCAATAGGTGCATAAGCATGGCTCAGAAAACAATGGGGGATTCTTCTGCCTGAGGGGGACTCACCACCAGGACATAGGCTTCAACATACAAAGGGAAGGATACATTCAGCTGCTTTCTTTCCTTATTCTATGACCTTGATATTGAGGTCAACTTTCTGACATCCTTCGACAAGTCAATCTCTAAGTTATTACAATTCATTCTATTTTCATCCCTTCAGGATCTCAAATCAAGACTGGAGATATGGCTCATGAGAAAAAGTACTTGCCAGAGAAGTGTGAGACCAAGGTTTAGATACTCAGAACTCACATAAAAGCTGAGGTGGCCATGAACTACCTACAATCTCATCACTTAACCAGAACTTGGAAGCAACCTAGATGTCCCTCAACCGAAGAGTGGATAGAGAAAATGTGGTATATTTACACAATGGAGTACTATTTAGTAGAAAAAAAAAACAATGGAATCCTGAGATTTGCAGGCAAATGGATGACACTAGAAGTAACCATCCTGAGTGAGGTAACACAGTCACAAAAAGAGAAACATGGCATGTACTCTCTCATATATGGATTTTAGACATAGATCTAGGGAGTGCCAGCCTACAATCCCATGGCCAGAGAGTCTTGGAAACAGAAACTTCATTCAGTGGCTGATAGAAGAAGAGGCAGACTCCCACAGCTAAGTACTGAGCTGAACTCAAGAAAGCCAGTAACAGAGAGGGAGGACTAATGATCAAAGGGATTAAGACTGGGCTGGTTTAACCCCAGAAACAGCTGACCTGACAAGGGTTAACTCTTGAATCCCAGGCTAATGCCTGGGAATCCAGCATGGAACTGATCAAGACCCCCTGAATGGGAGTGTCAGTGAGGAGGCCTAGGTAATCTATTGAGCCTTGGGTAGTAGATCAGTATTTATCCCGAGTATATACATGGACTTTGGACTCCCATCCAACAATGTGAGATGCACTCTCATCCTGAACTCTTGGGGGAGGGTATAGGCCCTGCCCTGGATGAAATGACAGACTATGGACACCCCCATTGAGGGCCTCACCCTCCCTGGGGAAGTGAGGGGATAATGGGGGGGCACGGGAGGAGGGGAGGGAAAGGGAGAGGGACCTGGAACTGACTTGTGAAGCAACCTTGTTTCTAATCTAAATTTAAACTTAAAAATAAGTAATAAAAAATAAAATAAATAAATAAAAATTAAAAAAAGAGGCAGAGATGAATGCTCTGGGGCAAACTGGTCAGCTAGAGTAGCCACAACTGGCAAGTTCCAGCACTGAGTGAGAGACTTTGTCTCAATAGGTAAAGAGTCACCATGACAGACTGCTGTTAATCTAGCCTCACATGCATAATCACATACATAAACATGTACTCAAATACATGCAAGCATGAATATACACATGCACGCATATACATAATGCAGTATCCTTGGCTACTAGCTGTCCTGACCCCCGACATTATCTCTGCTATTTATTCAGTTTTATGCAAGTAGAACCTCTTTGGATCCAGTTTTAACCCATAGTCAACCCACTGAGCATGTTCAGAAATATCCAGTGCTGAGTATTACAGGGTGAATGAACATACATCATAGGAAAGTAAATTTTTGATCTATGTATATGTAGTCTTCTGTTATGCCTTGTATGAGACAAGTCTATGTCCAGTGTTCATAATTTTATACAATCATGTCCAGAGATCTACAAGGATGACCCCAACTAGCAATCTAAGCAATAGTGGAGCGGCTACCTTAAATGCCCTTCCCCAATAATGAGATTGATGACTACCTTGTAAATGTTATCCAGTAGCTGATGGAAGCAGAAGCAGACACCCACAGCTAAACACTGAGCCAAACTCCTGGAATCCAGTTGCAGAAAGGGAGGAGTGTTGAGCAAAGGGGTCAAGACCGTGCTGGAGAAACCCACAGAAACATCTGACCTGAACAAGGGGGAGCTCATGGCCCCCAGACTGATAGCTAGGAAACCAATATAGGACTGTTCCAAACCCCCTGAACGTGGGTGTCAGTTGGGAGGCCTGGGAAATCTATGGGGCCTCTGTTGGTGGATCAGTATTTATCCCTAGTACATGAATGGACTTTGGGAGCCCATTCTACATAGAGGGATACTCTCTCAGCCTAGACACATGGGGGAGGATCTAGGCCCTGCTCCAAGTGATGTGACAGACTTTGAAGATCCCCCATGGAAGGCCTCACCCTCCCTGGGAAGCAGAATGAGAATGGGATAGGGGGTCAGTGGAGGGCAGGGGAGGAGGGGAGAGAGAGGGAACTGGGCTTGACATGTAAAACAAGCTTGTTTCTATTTAAATTAAAAAATAAAAAATTTAGTAGGGATCTAAACTTATCATCATAAAGAAATAGTTTTCTATTTCTAATAATTTGCTTTTTTGTCCTATGTTAAGCCTATTTTCCCCAGAACAGGATTTTCTTTAATGACATTGGGCAAGCATATATTTTAGTGAGTTTCATACTTTTATTGTAGTTAGTGCTTGGATGCTTTGGCTATTTGTTTTATAGGTTCATCCTGTATTTGCTTTAAAGCACTAGACGTCCTCCTCCTCCACACAGGGAAAAATATGATTGGTGGGAGTCCAGGTGGGGAGGTGGCAGTGGAACACTCTTTCCTCCAGTTGTTCAATACGTACAGCCATGGAGTTGGTAGAAGGGGAGGAACGAAACAAACTCATATGTGTATGCTCTGGCTCCCATCGTGTTTCTGCCTCTCTGACACTCACGGCCAGCAATGTCTGTGTGGCATGTGTCACAGTGTGCGCTCTGCTCTGGAGCTCAGATGCGGTTTCTGCAGGAAGTCCTGCAGAAAACTCCGTCAAGCACACATTTTTTTTTTTAAACGTGAGACCAGGTTCTTGTGTTTCACTTCACCCTTTCTTTAGTCCCCAGCACAGGCAGGCTAGTATAAAGGTCTTCTCCAGTTTGAAGGTTTATGCTCCAGGAACCATCCTCAAACACCGCCCCGCCCCCACACCCGTGGCGTTCTCCGTCCGACTCAACAAGGAGAAGAGCAGGAATCTGGACGTTCTAGCTCTGCGCCACCCAGTCATCTTTCCTGACTGCATGCATCTTCCCCTGGCCCAGATAAGGCCGTCTTGCTCACCCGGGGTACCCGACGACTCCTATGGATGTGTCTGGTGACTCCTGGGTCTTCCTTTCCCCATTTCAGGGCAGGTAATGGAAAGAGGCCACCCATATGAACATCAAAACAGCCCAGTGGTGTCCCTTCCATTGTCCTCTCTGCCCTGCCATGGAGATGACACAGCGAGTGGCACAGTGACAGAAGACAGAGTGAGGCGGGACCTAGATCCAGAGCTTCCGTTTGCCCAGTCCATTGCCGCTTTACACCCAGAACAGAAAATATGGGTATGTAGACATTTCCACTTTCTTTTATTTCCCCCCTGAGGAATACTGGCTTTTAGTTTTTAAATACAAACCCATTTTATTTAAGTTAGAAACAAGCTTGCTTCACATGTCAATCCCAGCTCCCTCTCCCTCACCTCCTCCCCAGCCCTCCCCACCAGCCCCCACCCCCGCCCAATCTCCACTCTGATCCCCAGGAAGGGTGAGGCCCTCCATGGAGGATCTCCAGAGTCTGCCATTTCATCCAGGTCAGGGCCTAGGCTCCCCCCCCCAAGAGTCCAGGCTGAGACAGCATCCTTCACTGTGGGATGGGCACTCAAAGTCTATTTGTACGCCAGGGATAAATACAACCCAAGGCCCCATAGATTTGGGGCAATTTCCATTTTCAACTTCACTTCTTAGCTAGCTTTGTTGATTTCAGGAGAAATAATTCCATAGTCCATCCCATTCTATATGAAACTATTTCTTCCTTGGAGAAACTCCATCAAATTGTCCATTTCTTCAAAAGGCTAATTCTTTAATGTCATCCCCCAAAAAGGATATGTTGAACTGGTAACATTAGTACCAAAATGCATGTATGTACATCCATGTGTGTGTGTTGTGTGTGTGTGTGTGTGTGTGTGTGTGTTGCAACAAGTATGTCAAAAGAAGTTATCTTTCAAAATGGCATTGTACCTGCTTGGTGTAGAATGAGATGAGGGGGCATTCTGGTGTTCATATGCCTTACTTTGAGCTAATAAAATACCTTAAATACCTCAGACTACTGGTTTACATGAAACAAAATTATTTTTGAAATCCTGGATGTTGGAATGTCCAAAATAAAGGAATTGGTGGTTTAGTTCTACAAGTGGATGGAGTGAGGGCACCTGGTTATCTCCTCTCTGTTCCCTCGCACAGTGGAGAAACAGACTACTGTCTTCTTACAAAGACACCAATCCTGCCACAAACTTCCACCCCTATGACTGATTTAAGTCTTAATAACCAACATCCCTTTCATGTCAGGGATTTAAGCTTCAGCATATGAATTAACAGTCATGATTAAGTACATAGCACTATCATAATCATTCCATCCTTGTGTGACTATAGTTTCCCTTCCTTGTTGCTCATCTATGTCTCTATGAAAACCTCATCTAACCCTTTCAGAGAACAAGATAAAAAAACAGTATTATGATTAAACTTGCATCATTCCTCCGATGAAACACTGATGTCTTTAACAACTTTCCCACTTCCTAACATAGACTTGCAGATGTTAATTTTCAACATCTGGCCAAGGTACTGTCTGCTTTAGGATGCTGAGTACATGAGTATTCAATTAGGGGCATGACATCAGTAGGCAAAGTGTCTGGTACAAGAAATAAGGCAGGGAAGATAAAGCGTGATAAACCACGGTCCCCAAGTAGAAGTTCTGGCAATAGTCACAATACTTGCCAGGAAAATTGATGGTCCAGTTAGACACTGCATGCCAAATTTCTATCAGGATGTAAGTTAGGAGAAAATGCAGTCCTAGGGTATAGAGAGATAGGACAGTAAGAGATGTATTTTGGAACACTAGTAAATTCTATGCTTTAAGCAAGATCACAAATTTACTTAGGGTGTTGAAGATGAAACATCTTCTAGGAAACATTAAAACTCCCAATAAACCATCTTCAACAGCAAAGCAAAACAAAGCAGAAAGGATATTAAGAGGCTCAGCTCAGCCCTATGGAGAAAAGCATGGACATGAAGACAGGGGAAATGGTCAGGGTTAGAATAGCCTGAGAATGAGGTGTTGGCAGAGCATACAATGAGCACAATGTTCTAGAAAGTGAAGATAAACTGTAAAGTTGCCTCCTGGGGCTGCCTAAAGGGTGCTGATGAACAACCTAGAAGGTGAATGTGTGGAGAAGAGGCAGCCGATTAAAGATTGACAGATTTTTTTTAAAAAGTATTAAATCATCGATTTCAATTCCTCTTCAGGGAGCAACTGGTAATGGTTACTTCCCAATCTGAGGTGTAAGAGTGATGTTAGAACTCTAATGTTCTTTTTTAAAAAATAGAGAATAAAGAAGCTTAGAAAGATGATAAAAGAAAACACTGCCAGTTATGATGCGGATAAAGCATTGGGTATGCAGAATCCTGATTTCTGAGAGTTACATGTTCAGTGAGGGACACGCAAGTCCCTTAAGTGATGATGCTTTGGCCTGGATAAAGAAAAGTTAAGGACACTCATTTGGAAGCCAGGTTTTAATAGATCCTCGTTAGTGTTTGTTGCTTCTCCTTCCTCCTTCACAGCTTCCAGTCTCTGCACTTAGAATAGCTAATTAACCCTGCGAAACTGAACGTGTTGAGACACAGAGAAAGCCTGGCAGAAAACACAGATTTTGAGCATTTCACAAAAAAATAAATAAATAAAAATAAGAAGGTATCATTATGTATACACATCTTGTCAAAAAGTGATTGTTAATCTCACACCACATAGCCCAAGTATCACTAAGAAATATCAGGTGTGGTGTGGGGGGGTGTAAAAGCCCAGAGTATTTAATGATTCTGCTTTAATTAAAGACATGCATTAAAATCAACTGAGTAATTTGCATTAGCTTCAAGACATGAGTGAGCGCCATGACAAACAAATTGCAAACCTACTCCTGCCCTCTGCTTATCTCTGACGGCTAATTTGGTCTCACGGTGCTACATCATAATCAAAAAGAAATCCAATTAATACATCTGCTAAAGAAAAATGTAAGTATGCCCATGTCTCATATAATAATAGCTTACCACAAGTGGATAACAAACCAATATTTGTCTTTAGCCTTTGTAAGAAAGGCTTTAGCCTGAGATCTTTTGATTTCTCTGGAAGTGGTGAGCCATAGCCAAGCTGGGTTTTCCTAACAGTGGGAGGGAATTTCCTCTAAGGTCTTATCTGCATGGCAACCCTTACATAGATATCTGATTCACCAAAAATTATACTCCTGTTCCCCAAGGCAGGGGAGATACATAAGCACACATGTTCTGCTAACATCCAGCACTCTAAAAACTGATATGGCATATGTGAGGTTTTATTTTTCCAAACTAGTCCAGAACTATTTTGTAAAATCAAAAATAAAACTTTGACAGACCCTCCTAGCCATTTGAACCTAGATGGCCTGATGACAGTGAATAGTTTCTTTGTCATAAGCAAGCTGCCATTTTATACTGCACTATGTAAAAATAAAACAAAAATTCATTCTTGTAAGAAAAGAAGAAATGTGCAAGTTATCTTTAAAATGAAAGGAAACATATGTTGTAACAAAAAGAAACAACTGCCAAGTAAATAGAGGCACGTTTACCAATTTTTGGTAGTTTTGGTTCCTTTCTAACTGTGTTAACACTTGCTGACCTGGAATTACTCTCCATCCAAGCTTATCTTGAACTCATGATTCTTCTGCCTCAGACTCTCAAGTTCAAGGATTACAGTTACCCACCACCATGCCCAGCTGTAATATTAATTAATTAATTATTGTGTATCGTATCGAATCTATGCTTCAAGGCTGCATACCTGAGCTACCTCCCTGTGACATTTGTGCCAACTTTCTCTTATGTTAAAATGTTTGAGTAAATAAAATCGTTTATGTTTACAAAAGTCAAAATAGATAAATATCTAGAATTTCTGCTTAGTTACTACTGTCTGGCCCTGGGTTCTCCTGAAAGTTACTTAATGAATTTCTCATGCCTTAGTTTAGTCAGTAATGCCTATCACACAAGGTTTTGATAAAACTCTAATGAAAAGTGTGTTTGGAAATACTTAGCATACTTCCCAGTGGCTGATGAATTAAAGCTAATTATTATTCCAAGTCAATTTGAGTTTTAAGATGTATATTTACACAGTACTAGTGAATTGAGCTTTGTTCAAATCCCCCATCGATTTCAGGAGATAAGGTGGTAATGGGAATATTCCAGAAGAAAGAATACTTGGTATGTCCAATAATAACAAGACAAACGAGGAAAGAATAGATCCCCAGATCTTAAAGCTCTGCAGGAGCTTCATGCCTGTGACTCAGGTGAGCGGCGTGCCTAAGCTGGGATTGGCAAGCGGAGGCAGACTGAAACTGGAACCAACTAGAAAAACCTAAGCTGCTTCTAGGAAGCATTGGGACATAATCATATGTTGACAGTTTGAGTACGCAAACGTACATGTCTAAAGGCACAGAGATAATGGGACTTGAATCTGTATGATGACAGAACGCATTTCAAAGGGAATTACATTTATTATTTCCTTCCTAGTCATCTCTTGTAGATAAAGCAACACTCTCTCAGCCCATTAGTCCCCAGACAGGGTTAATTGCATTTTTATGTTGTCAAATGCACGATTTTTTTTTCACTACTCCAAAAAAATTAGAAAGGTCTAGGAACATTGTTTAGTGCAATTCCAAATTACACAGAGTATTTTAAATAAATTATCCATTTCTCCATCATTTTATTAATTTCAGTATGATTTAAGAATCTAAGTTACACGGGATTACATACAGGAAATTACTTTTTCTGTGTCCACATGCAAATTAAGATTTTCATTAAAATACTGAGGTTTTAGGTTCTCTGTGCCAATGGGCAAAGAATAACTCAGATTCGCTTTCTCTGGGCTCCTTGTGCTGGTCCTGTTTCTGTCTTTTGCACGTGCACACTGTTAAGACACACACTAAACTAAACCCATACAGCTGTGTAACACTCTCTGGCCAATACTATAAAAGAATGTCATAGCACATTTCACATTTCTTCCTGGGGCTCTTTAATGTGTCTAAAATTAGAGAAATCAAAACTCATTTCCGAGCAGCCTTCTCACAGCAACTAGAGTCAATGACCACAGCTGGTGACTAAAGGCGAGAAATATATCCAGAGGCCACATGGGATGGAATAGCAGCAAACACCACCCAGGATGATGGAGGGAAGGTCATCTGTATGCTAGTCGACTCTAACAGCCGTATGGTCAAATTTTAAGGAAAGGTATCATAAGCACAGAAAATATCTGGCTTATTCCTCCCTTTCATCTACTGCCTGTTTCCCCCTCATGCTTCTGAGTTTCAAGGATCCCAGTCTCATTCTCCAGGAATAATTTCATTATTTTAGGGGAGATTATTTACATGTTCTTTCACTCACTTGTCCCCTGGAATTTTAAGAGCTAATTTCATCTGGCTGGAATGGATTCCCTTTTGGGTTATTTTTGTGGATGTAGCTCTGTTGAACAGCCAAGAGCTTCTGTTGTCCTAAATGTCTAAACAATATGGAATTATGACAGATTTCTATATGGCTGACACCCATTTGGCAATCCCCTCCAGAGTCAGGGGCTTCTGAAAGAAATTGTAATGTGTTTGCAAAGACATGGCACCTTCTAAACCTATTTTCTCCATGAACATAACCATTGCCAACTTAACTTGGAGACAAGTTTTAGGTTTGTACATCTGCCAGGAAATTTTTCTAAACCACTAACAATATACATAATGAAGTGTCTGTGAGAAAAAAAGTATACTATAAAATGCAGGAGTTTCAGAAATAAAAACTAACCCATAGTAGTACTCACCTTATCAGCGGGAATTATGACTTCCACAGAAGGAGTCACGAGATACCACCCTCCATTTGTGGCTGACAGTGAATGGCCCCTTGCTGTGTGGCTGGGCTTGCCTCTGGAGAAGAATTCACATTCCAATCAGAAGTTCAGAAGGTGATTTGGTTGGGCCTTTCGCTATGAAGCCTGTAGAGAACTTCATTTCACATTTCCAGTTCTCCATCTGTAAATTACAGAAAAGAAAGCAAGTTTGACATACTTTTGTATTCTGTAAAAACTAGGAAACTTTGATAGGGAAGCACAGTAAAAATCGCTAACAATTAAAATCACTAAAACAAACATTTAAGGGTTGTTCATCCATGCTTGGGGTGTCAGACATTAGTTCAGCCATGTTTGGAGGAAGCTTAATCTACGCTAAGATGCACAGACCATTGGACAAGTCCTACTTTGTTAAGACCTACTTTCCCAGTGACGTTTGTCAATTCTGGGGTGGGGGAGAAATGACTGCTGGAACATTTCCTTGAAGCTGTCACCAATAGGCAGACTCCACATTTCCAGTTTTCATATTTGCTCTCTGCTAAAGGAAAAGGAAAGCAAATGGGATTGGTGCAGCCAAACCTGGGAGGTGTACGAGTAGGTAAAGCACAGAGGAGAGAAGATGAAGAGACAGTCAAAAAGGTCCTTGAGGTACTAAATGAACACAAGCCATTAGCATCCTAAATACTCAGGCTATGCTACATATGCAGGAGCTAGGGCATGCTAAATGTTCAAGAGACAGCCCTCTTGATAAAGCTAGCTTCAAGTAAATGATCATGGTAGATTGTCTCGGGTACTCACTGATGATGTCCACACTCCCGCAGAATCTTCTCTAGGATTTAGGTAAGCTCTGTGGCTGATCAACAGACTCATGTTAATCTTAACTACCTTATAGATTGTTCAGCCCAGATTCTTTCCATGAGAGTAACTGTGTGGGTGAACCCAGATCACCATACTCCAACCTCAAAGAGGGAGGCAGGGGGGAGAGAGGGAGAGGGGAGAGAGGGAGGGAGGGAGGGTGGGAGGGAGGGAGAGAGGGAGGGAGGAAGGGAAGACAGAAGGGGAAAGGAGAGAAGGGAAGGTCCTTCTAGGATTTATACATTCTGGGCCTTCCACTCTGTTGGCACCAAATTCCATCCTGACAATATACCCTATTTCAATTCCCATGCTTTCAGATATATTCTTTGAACTGATAAATAACCTATGATCTATGAAAATCGAAAGTTTTGTGCGTTTTGCTTCGGAATCATTCTACTAGGTTTGTACCTAAAGTCCACCTAGGCATTCACTCTGATATGAGATGATTTTGAAGAATTAAGCCATAGAAGTTAGTCCAAATATCTAGTTCTGTCACTTCCCAGGTGACCAACCATACTGTTATGCAAATGCCACAGTATCAATTCTAGACACTATTTCTTAGGTAGCAAGAACTCAACCATACCATCCAGTTGTTTGTTGTGGATTTTTTGTTTGTTTGTGTTATTGGTTTGATTTGGAGGGGTTTTTGTTTTTGTTTGTTTTTGCTAATATCTGGCTTCAGGTAGGCTCTGTTCTAACCATGCATCTCTATAATTCCCTTTAATTCTCATGAGGAATCAGTGATGTTGATAGCACAATGCTCCATTACACACGGCGAGGTTTAGACACATAGATATTGTCTGTGGCTCCAGGTCACACAGCTAACAAGTGGCGGGCTTGAGGCCCAGCACAGATGTCTGGTCCTGGACTTGGGCTTTTCCTGCTTGCTGCCTGCGGATTATACTATCTCTTAATGCATGCAACCTCCCTGAGCCTGTCAGTACAGCTAATTCGTTCATACTCCCCTATATTAAAGTGTAAAATACACATGGCAATAATTATAAAGGAGGGAGGGCAGAAAGGTGAGGGGCCAGCATGAACATGGGGCTGCAATGATAGGGTCTCTGGAGAATTGATGCAGGATTCTAACTTTACACAGAAGTGTGTGCATGAAGGGTCAGGACAGATGCGTGGACCCCTTGCTAGGCCCTCAACTCCTCCTCTGATCCATCAAGAGGAGGAAAAATAAGAAAGGACCGACCCTACCATGTTGTAATGACTTTAGATGCTACATAAGAAGATGCTACAAAACCATTCCTCTATCTTAGTTAAATCATTTGCAGGTCTTTCTACTCCTGCTTCACCAGGCTTCCCCTCCAGCTTCACACCAGTGACTACATTGATCCACACAGTGTCTGTGAAGAGTCAGTTGCTAGGTTTCAATAAAGAATAAACGAAGACACGAAGGCTGTAACAGCCTTGGATTATTGCAAACCCTAAGAGTTAATTGTGAACTGCGGTCTGATACAAGTGGGGCACACTTTCTAATCAATCTCATCCCAATGAGCCCTCAATGACAAAAAAATGCAAAGAGTTGCACTGTGGCAGTTACCTTTCACCCCATTCTCTGAGGCCTCCCATGCACCGAGTCACTCCAGTGCCAATACTTCTTCCTTAGGATTGGGCCTTATGGGTACAACATCTGGTTACTCCCCATGGGGAAGGAGTAAGGGAGAATGCACTGGTTGTGGCTGGGCACTCATGTGTAGCTTTGCTTTGAGAGTGGTCAGTTACTATGAGACTTTTGTGCCTTACCTCCTCTCTCCCACAATGCCCTTGATTTCCTTTTGACTGGAGCATCATCACTAACAAGCAACGGTCAGAACATTGAATTGATCATGCATAACCCATGACTTAAGACAAGCTAGAAATGGACTGTTTGATTTTTGCATCTGTACAACCAACAGTCCCCCGATGCAGCACTGGTCTACGGGGCATGTGTCATCTTTGCCTCGGTGTCATCCACCAACTTGGATCACCTTACTGTAAGAGGAGTCAGTTCCTGATGTATAGAAGCATGAATTCAACATTTGTGGGACTGGTCAGGTTAATAAACTGTTAAAACAGGGCAAAGTGGCCTGTCTGTTTTTCTAACTTGTTATCAGCTGATTAAGGGTATTTTGGTTAATTATAAATCAAGCAAACTGTAACATGAGTGGATGTTCTCTAATATTAACACTGTATACATCTCTCAGCTTATCAATTTCTTCTTTAATTGATTAATTTTTTAAATGCATATGTGTGTTTGTGTGTGTGTGTGTGTGTGTGTGCAGATGTGGACAATCATGATAGAGATTATAGGACAACTAGCATGAGTGACTCTCCTTCTACAATGTGGATTATTGGCATAGAAATAACGTTGTCAGGTTTGGTGCTATATACTTTGCCCACTGAGCCATCATTCTGGCTCAGTTTGTCATCTTCTTTAGCAAGTCCTGTGGTAGAACCTGACTAGTTAAAAGTTTAAAGATCAATGGTCCCTAAAGTGTGTGCAAGGGAGACTAGGGTCTTCGGAGTCACATCAAGGAGTCCAAGGATCTGCATGTAATAAAAAAACCAATGATGCAGGCTGGTTAGATAGATGGCTGAGAGGGTAGAAGAGCTTGTTGCTCTGTCAAAGAACCCAAGTTTGATTCCCAGAACTCACACAGCAGCTCTCAACTGTTTGTGACTCCAGTTCCAGGAGATCCAACAGGTTATTCTGTCCTCCGGGGGCATTACACACTGAGTCCATAGACATAAGGGCAGGCAAACACCCCCACACACACACACAAACTTATATTAAATGAAATTAAAGTTTAGGAACACAGATGCCTTTCACAAATCTTGATTGCTATTTTGCAAGTTTATAATCATCAAAACACAAATCTGCCCTGAACTCTGAACAATCCATGTAAAATTGATAATAAGTTCATAATAAGATGTTCTTAGTCAATTATTCAATTCCCGTCCTAAACTATACATCCTACTTTCTATGTAGAGGGAAATTCAGGAACAAAGGGGACCCTAGAACTGCCTTTACATTCTAGGAGCCTAGAAACAACAAGTGGAACTGAATTATCTTTTCCTGGCATCTTACTCCATGGAGTCATGAGCGGTGAACCTTTGACACAAGTTGTCAAGAATTCTTCAAAGACATGAGTGATTTGCATGTGACTCAGCCTGGCATTTTCTTGCTTTTTCCACTGACGTTTAGTGTTATCTGCTTATATCAGTGCTGTAAATTCTTCTCTTGGGAGCCATAATGGAGACCCAGGGCAAAGGTCACCTCCTGTGTGGTGCTCAATGACTCCATGGACAGGGGTTGTCTCTGTTCCCCAACCCACACCAAGTCTCATGATCCCTCTATTACAGCACATATGGTACTTCTTCATCTGTTCTTCTGTCTGAGGAAGAGGGAAGAGGCTGGTTTCTGAACCCAAGGAGAAACTCACTGGGGATCCAGAAAGCACAGTATGTGAAAGTTACAGGGATTGCGAATAAGGTTGCATCTGCTACCCACTCTATAAATAATAGATAATCTTAGAAATAAATAATGCTCCAACGTCTTCACAGAGCTTTGCATTGTCTCCCCAATTCTGGGATTTAGAGATGCCGAGATGCCAGGGAATTTAAGAGGCGAACAAACACAAAACGTGGACACAGTGATCTTAGAAAAAGCAGGAGAGCAGGGAAGCTGGTGACCAAGCAAAGTGGGGGAAGGAAATGTGTTTTCTAAAAGTGAAACAACAACGCCCTGAAAAGAGCAGAGGCAAGAGGGATAGCTGGTAATAATAATATTACCTTTCTCTTATTATGTGCTTACAATGTTTTTACTCAGCTGCCAATACAGATGAACAGTTTAGGAAATGAATTCTCTCTCTCTCTCTCTCTCTCTCTCTTTCTCTCTCTCACATACACACACACTCACACACACACTCACTCACACACTCACTCACACACACACACACACACACACACACCTCTAACTTTTAACACCTTGTATTTGTGCTCAGTTCCCTGACATTGGTCTTTGACTGTCAATTCATCCACCCCATTTAAGAAATATTGTAAGGATGACCCATTGATAACTTAGTTGCTCTTTTTCTATACCCTGACTTCACTGAACCCATTGTTCACTGGCAGACCCTGGACAGAGAACTAGTATATTCTTATTGACCACATATGTTGTACCCTAAGTTTGAATACCCTAAACACAGCCAGGTTTAAGTTGACTAGGGAAAGAAGGGCAATGTGGAAACCTGGAGTGGTGGTGGCTGTTGTGACTTGTGGCAGACAGGATCCTCTACCTTATTTCAGTGATTATTAATATCAAGTATTATTCCTCTGAAGGTGGAGTAATAATGGGCATTAGAGAAGGTCACGTTGTCTCTCACTCCCTTATTTGGACCTTCAGGATTGATCACACACCCACACAGTGAAGACTTCAGCATCCATGGGTCCTCTGGGGAAGAATTTGCCTCTGCAGTGGGTAACTTCTTCTTCTGACTGTGTTTCAGTAACTCTGTTGCTTGGTGTATGATAATTGTTCATCTTTGCCGATAAAAAATAAACTTTTTTTTGCCATTTTTCTCATTTAGAAAGTAAATTGCAGTTGCAACTATTGAGAAAGATTGTGTTCAAACTATCACTATAACCCACTTTCTGAGCAACTTGCTAAAACGAAAACAACTTATAGTATCCCACTTCTCTGTGTGTCTATAACTTCTTGATGCAACCATCTTTAGTATCTCCACCCATCACTTTCCATGGATACACACACACACACACACACACACACACACACACACACACACACACACAGACACGTTCCACTCAAATCAGATAGAAAAGTACATAGTTTATTGCATGATTCATGAGGCACGGGGGATAGCTTTGTTGTTACAGCGCTGTAGAGATTACGGCAGCACTTACGCAATTTCGTGATGTTCTTGGCATTGTAAAATAGGTGTAATCTCATTTTCTACGTCTGGAGGCTTTTGCAGGATAATGACTATCACATAGTTAAGAGGATTGATATGACAGGTGCAGCTGATTGATGGAGTTTTGGAGGGATTTTGTGCATATGATGTGCTTCTCCGGCTGAGATGCACTTTGAACCTCCATGATGCCATTTTAGCTGACACATTTGGGGGGACCTCCCATTGCTTCTCTTCATCCTCACTCAGCCCTTCCTACCCATCCCTTTCATAGATACATCTGTTCTCTAAAGATGGTTTCTTTTTAAATCAGGAAACTTCTTTGTTTCATATTTTCTGCAGATTCCTCATGTTGTCAACATACTAGATACCACAATTTTCTTCTTTGTCCTTTTATTTTACAAGGTCATCTGAAAATTTCATTGGGGGAATGATGTCAAATTCTAAAAAATAAATATTGTCAGGCACTGTCCCCAGTTTATGGGGGGAGTAAGTCATAGCCAGCTTCCTTGTAACTCAACCCCTGAACTCACAAGGTGAGTGCCATTGCTTTCAGGTGGGCCATCCTATGACAGCTGTGTTCTGAATAGGAAATCTCTGAGCTGACATTGTTTGATTGTCTGTCCTTATTCTTTGGCCCTCTCTTTTCCTCTGAACAATTCCTGGATTACCTGGTGGACTGTTTCCTCATCAGCCGGTAATGCCACCTAGACTCAGTGTCTACGACAAGATGCTAATATTTGATTTAAATCCAGCTTTATACTATAAACTTGACAAAAATCACTTACACACAAATACTTTCCATGGAACACTAAATTCTAATATATTTCTCAATACCACTTTATGATGTTTTAAACTCAAAGAGCAAAAAAAGAATTAACACAAAGACCCCGGAGGCAGTGAAGACGCCGAGTCTGTAATAGGGATAATCTTGTCTACATTTTTATATTGGTTTGCTAGGAAAATCCCTTTCAGATAATTCTTTTGGCAGAACAATGACACAATAATTTGTACCAAACAATCTCTCAGGTAAGAGGAGAAAATTGCCTAGGAGATAAATAACAAGATTAAGTGGGAACATGGAAGCTTCTTAAAACAAATATCTTAAATGACACCCAAAATGTCCGAGGAATTTAGGGAGCATAGACTTTCAAGAGATTGGTACTTCAGAACACAGCTTGGAAATGTAGACAGCAGGGAAGCTATCAGGACAAGTGACAACAGGCTTCAGTTCTATCTACACACTGTCTGTCCTGACAGTTCTGAGGAACAGCATGAAAAGGGGGGTGGGTGTTTGGGGGTAGGAACCCCAGGCAGACACAACTGAATCTATGCTGTGTACTCATCTTCACAAGGGGACTGGGTGGTGGTGTTGACAGAATGAGATGACAGTATTGCTCCTGTAAAGCAGCAGTTATCAACCTGTGGGTCTCGGCCCCTTCGGGTGTTTACTTTTTGGCTATGAATTGTAACAGTACCAAAATTGTAGTTATGACATTACAGGGGAATAATTTTATGTTTAGGGTCGCCACACGAGGAACAGTATTAAAGGGTCGCAGCATTAGGAAGACTGAGGACCACTACTATACGGTGTTGTGTTTGACCTGTAGATATAGTGTTGGGCAGTACAGTCACACGGTTATGTCATTTTGGTCAACCCGAGCTGCACATGAAATGCTAGTCCTATAAAACTCTAATGACACTGGAATAGATGCCGTAGCTTAAGAGGCCAGAAAAGGGGGACTTAAGAAAGGGGAAAAGAATAAAATTCAGAGTGAGGAGCTTAATAAAATCTCTGGCAGATGTCAATAAGCTCCCTGTAAACTATGGAGATGGGGATCTAACCATTAACGCAGAGGAGTGTTCACATGGAAGAGAGAGGAAGGAGAAGGACCTTCAGAGGAAACAAGGGATGGGAAGCGGGAGAAGGAAAAGGATGGATGAGGGGACAGAGGAGATAATGGAAGATAAAGAGGACGACAAGCAGGGTGAAGAACGGGAAGGGAATGAGGAAAGAAGGGATGGGGGGACCAAGGGGAAGAGAGGGACAGGGCAGGAAGAAGAGAAAACAATATATTTCCAAAGAGTAACAACTCCAAAGGAAGAAGCCAGCCAGGCCACATGAAGGGTGTGCAGAAGAGGCATTGTCCTCAGAGGAAGGACCAGAATCACACAGGGCACTGTCACTGAACATCTTCCTAGGAGCAAGATGTGAAGAGAGACAGGAAGGGGGAGGGGAGACAGTGCCGGGGAAGGGAGATAGGGAGAGAATAAGGAAGATGAAAAGTGATGGAGGGTCAATACAGGCATGTGTAGGTCCTGACCAGTCTGCCCCGCACTGCTATCTGTTGCTTTTGTCTCAGAAATGAACAACAATAAAGACAGCATTAGATGCCAGGCATTGGTGGCTCACACCTTTAATCCCAGCACTCGGGAGGCAGAGGCAGGTGGATCTCTGTGAGTTCAAGACCAGTCTGGTCTACAAAAGCCAGTTCCAGGAGAGCCTCCAAAGCCACAGATAAACCCTGTCTCAAAAGAAAAAAAAAGATAGCATGAGACAGTTCAAAAACTTGAGTTTACCTAGCCCCCACACCAAAAAAAAAGCTTCAATGAACCAAGACTACCATTCTTGAAGAAATATTATTTTACATTTTCAGTATGGTCAACAGGAACAGTGTTCACAAAGTCACAGAGGGTCACAGTAATATGTCACCTTCCTCCCTGACTCACAGAGAGTTGAGATTATGTAGGCAGCTGCACCATTTGTTATTTTTACCTCAAGTTTTGAGTGAACCTCTTCTGTTTCCATAGGTTTAAACTCACAAAACACTTATCATTGTGTTCTGTTCTCCTGGAACATTCCATGGCAGTGACAAGCCAGCAGATCTACAGCCTGGAATGCGTGCTCACTGTGCAGCCTAACTGTCCGGGAGTCTGTGCCAACCGAGTTTGTGGAAACGCACTCGGTGCCAGTTGTACAGCAATGAAGTCACCTGAGATGAACCGCCAGCACACATCCCCTGTCAACAGTGCATGACTGGAATCGCCTGAATGTAAAATTTCTCCACTTAGAGCAGTCATGCTGAACCCAGGGCAATCATGCAGTCCATCCTTAAGACATCTTCAGTCTAATGTAATGGTTTTGGTTGTCACAAATCGGAGGCGAGTGACACTGCCATGTAGTGGATAGATACCAAATATGCGACTAAACAGCCTACTACAGACATATGGCATAGATTCCCACAACCAAAGCTTGTCTAGATCGGAGCGCCAGTCAACCCAAGGGACACAAACCTTTATGGAGGTCTGCAGAGTACACAATAATGTTATTGAAAATTCTCAATAAGCTAAGGTTAAAAGTTCCTGTCTGTGGTGAAGGACACACACCAGCAGTCATGAATTCTGTTTCTGTAAGTGTCAAAACTGAAAGTTCTGTGCTCAGTACTCATCATATTCGAGAAGCATTTTGTGAAAGGCAGGGAAATTCTGAGTCAGCTTTCTCTTTCATCAGCTAGGATCAAAGCAAAACTAATTTCTGCACTGAGCTTTATTTCCTTATTGATTTTAAAATAGCTTCTGTGTTAATGATAATCAAACACTTAATAATATATATATAATTGTTGATCTTTTCTAAAATATAATTACAAATCAATTATTCATTCTCATACGGCACCTGATGAAAAATCAAGAGAAAGGGGCACTCAGTTTTCTCAAGCTAAAGCACTGTGGTTTTCAGAGAACACAAAAGTAACAGGTCTATGAACCTATTAGGAACCTTGAAATAAAAGCCTAGGGCATGGAAAAGAACCCTAGATTGCAAATTATTCCATTTGCACATTTGAGATCATTTCTTATCTGTGTAATCAGTAAGTAGTTTAAGTCTTTGTGTGGTAGGAAAAATATGTATATTTCTCCTTACAATCATTTAAAAATCTCCAAATTGGCCACTTGCTAATTATGGTTCTCATACCTCTAGCTACTGAATGGGCAGAAACAGTGTGGGCATTGAAATGTGTAAAGGATAGCCTGTCCTGTCCAGTTTCAACAAGAGTAATATGTTAGAAGAATGCATTGTGCCATGTTCACAGAGTCACAGTAAAATGCCTTGGTGCTCTAGGGTTGATCTGGACCTCCTCCCTGCCTGGCAGAGCGAACTGGTGGTCACCGAGAAAGACGTGGTGGATGTGAGCACAAGCTGTAAGACAGCCTGTTTCCTTGTCCTCATGCCATTCATTCTAAGCACTTCTATAGGGCAGCTTCTTCCACATTGTCTGTGAGTGAAGGTTTCGCTGAGGGGGCATGTTAAGGATTGCCCTATCACACAAGTCCCTTTTCTGGGATGTTTCCCTACAAACCGTCTTCTGTCTGGTTCAGGGATACAATGGAAACAAAGTCACATGAGTCTCTCATGAGTACTGGATTCTCAGGCCATCCCAGGGACAAGGACGGCAAAGGCTTCTCAAGTTGGCTTTATGCTGTTAAGTTAATTTTGCTTTGATGGAGGTGAATGAAGGGTTGAAGCTGTTTAAACCACCTGCTAGGTGCTGAGGGCAGGTGGCTATTATTCTTGGCTCTTCCCCTTCTCCCCACGTGATTATCTTCACAGATCCATTCTCTGCATTTGGATTTGACCTATTATTTATTACAAGCCAATACTCCCAACAATTCCTCCCTGGAAATCCCTCAACACGGAGTTTCTCATAGAAACCCTGAACATGGTTTGAAATCATCAGGGACAAGGTAGCCCAGGTTCTAGTGCTTCTAGTGCAGGGTCCTGTCTCCTCAGTTCTCAGTGGCTACTACATAGTGGTTTGGTTCTGTCCACTGGCCATTTGGGACTGTAGATGACTGTGTCAAGGCCCTGTGGTGGGCCATTTCCTCCTAGGGCATGGCGAAAGGGCTTCCCCGAAATTCCAGGCCAGCTAGCCAGCTTCTGTGAGTAGTTACCCCTGCCCTGGGGCTTCTGGAAGCCACGACAGGCTCTTTATAGCCGACTCTGAGGACTAGAACATTGCTTGATACATGTCAGTTCCTTCCCGGAGTGAGGGGAGCTACTGCCTATGAGTAGGCCTGTGTTAAACCTCAAGTTCTAAAAGAAATGGTAAAATCAGCCATGGAAGCATCGCTGATTATGGGAGAGATGACTGCTGCTCATGCTGCCATTGCCAGCTCTGTACCTTCCTGCCCTTCTAACTGCTGAACACATCCCCTGCCCCTGTAAAGTCTTCTGCACTCTAAATAAGTGTAACAACTGCAATACATTTCTACTGTTTGGCTTAGAAATAGCACAAACATATTCTTCATATTTCTGGAGACCAGAACTTGGAGGCTGGGGATCTGTCGACAAGATCTGGCGAAGACATTGTCAGGGGTTTCCGTGGCTCCTTCCCTGTGCTGCCCTTGCATACAAGAAAAACAAACACAACAATCTGATGGGGGAAGTCCTGTGTATATGTCAATAAAGCACTTTTGGCCATTAGGGAACCAAGATAGGTGGGACTAGGAGTCCAGGAGGACTCTGGGTAGTTGAAACACAGGAAGTCAAGATGTAATACCATGGGGTAGGAAGCCCAGAAACCTCTCTGGTAAGAGAAATACTTAGATTAGCAATTATGGGATGAATACTTAAGTCAGAGCTAGCCAGTAAGAGACAAGCAAGGCCAACAGCTTCCTCATTAATACAGCCTCCTGTGTGTTTATTTTGGACTGATGCGGCTCTGGAACCAGGCTGCCGGGAAGGCTTCCCTTTACAACAATCTGACTTCAGGATGAAGATTCTGCCCTCATGACCTCACCTCCAACTCCACCCGGTTGGGCTTTGCTCCCCATAAGTGAATCTGAGGACACTACCCTACAGTCTCCAGCGTCTAGTATTTGGATGAGGGATGAATGAAATTAATTTTTCCCTTCCACTCAGTTATACGAGATCAGTCCACATCTCTCAGGCTTCCTTGGAATAGGGGATATTCTCAGATGGTGTTTACATTAATACTGTTTCCCTTTGTGCTATCCCAGTCAGTGCTTGCTATTTAGATAAAGGTCGACTTGCATCATCTGGGATGCCTGAGTTGTGTGTGTTTGCTGAAGCAGGCTTCACGGAGCACTGAGTGGTGGGATGCTTCCATAAACCAATCTCATTTGGGTAAGAGGGAGATAAATTTAGACTGCTTCCATTATGTAACTTTATAAATCAGTTTCATTTGGTTTTCTGGAAGTGTCAGTCATAGCAGCCATGTTTCAATTTGTCTCAGCTCACCACTTCACTAACGAAAACATGGGTCCACTGTAGAGATTAGTATTAATTTTAATTTACACATTATTTATTATTTACTCATTTATTTTTTAGTGTTTTTCAAGAATTTTTATATGGATGTTAATTCTTCTAGAACATAGTTTATTCTTGAACCTTCCAAAGAGTGATATTTTAAATTCCTTGGGTGATAAAAAAAAGAAATTTACAACTTTGATATAGTGTATGACAAAGTCCAAAACATTAATTTTTAAAAATTCTATAATTGATTCAATATATTGCAGCAATATTTAAGTTCAATTTACTTATATTCTCCACTCCGCACTTAAAGACATATTTCAACATTTCTGATCTAACAATAGAACACATGCTTCAGTTTGCTGTGAAACAATTCTATTAGAAATGATGCAGGATTTTTTTCAACAAACAGCTTCAAAAAATTGCACATTGTATCATTTGGGATTTGGGTACTGAGTGCATGCATATGTGTGCATTTTAAATAGTACACTGAGATTTAGCTATAATTAAAACATCAAACATGTTTTCATGATCTGATGTGTGTAATCTCTTTTTTTTTCCTGGAGAAAACAATGGGTATATTTTTATAGTGTTTTATACTGTTTCTAAATTAGGACATGGGAGATTTTAGTCTGCATTTGCAAGCGCTTTTCTAAAAATAATACACTGAGGACATGGAAAGTCTTTATTCTGAACAAATGAAAAGACGGTTTGGATATAATTATCACTACATTCTCTTTTCAGCATCGGGGTTTGAAGAGCTGGAGACAACCTCAGATGCTAAGTAAGAAGCTGGAACGTAAATTCTCAACCTGCCGGTCAATTTGCCTTGAAACAAAATTTGAAGAATCGGTACCACTTTTGTTTACTCAATTTCACCATCGGTGATTTTAAGCAATAGTATACTGATGGGGGATGTGTTCCCGCAACACTATACTCAGAGCAAAGGGTACCAGCAAGTGTCAGTTAGTGGCACAACAACGTCCCACTGTGTGGTTGGCATATGATGCTCATCAGGTCCCCACTCACAGCACACAGGTTAAG
This sequence comes from Mesocricetus auratus, assembly GCF_017639785.1. Lineage (NCBI taxonomy): Eukaryota > Metazoa > Chordata > Mammalia > Rodentia > Cricetidae > Mesocricetus > Mesocricetus auratus. Next base: position 10,872,972 of record NW_024429212.1, on the reverse strand, counting down.
GTCCTCAAGGAGCCCACTTTGAAAATGAATTCAAAGTTGTCATTGTATCAGCGTTTCTCCCACACCAGATGCTGAGGCTGATATTATTACTCTTAGTGATGAGGAACCCTGTTGGGGACTGCTAGAACCTTGAACAAAATGGAGTCTGTCAACCGTTTCTTGGCCTTCCGCCTACGTGACTGCGAGCACACATGCCCTTGAGACAAAGGAAAAGGCTAACCATTAAAGTTAAATTTACACAGGGCAGCCCACCCGCCTAGCCAGGGGGAAATACCCTTACAGAGCAATTGTCTTTGTTAACAAAATTATAGTGTTCTGCTGTACACTTCCTATCCTTCCCTAATTCTTGCACCTGACTTACACTGACAAGCATTTGTGGAATGTAACTAATGACTGATGAAAAATTACAGCTTTGTCTTTACCGTATTTGGTGTATATTTGAATTGAGACTTGATTGACATGCTTGTACCACCCCCTGAGGTCCTTCCTCTATAAGTTCCAGCGCGCCCCAAAAAATAAAGGCTCTTGATCAGCGAACGTTGTCTTGAGCCTGTTTCCATTAACCTCTTGAAGTTCACTTTCCAGATCGGATCTGCTCGTGAAGGCCCACTAAATTAGTAGCGACCCTCATCACCTCACCCCCGCGGGTCGGGGGTCCCTTTCCCGGGGGTCGCAACTGGCGCCCACGTGGGACACGAGTTACAGACCACCGATCGGACGGCAGAGGCGCGACGAGTCCGGAGCCCACTCATAAGGCGTCAGGTAAGCCCCATCCGGGTGGCGCAGAGTAGGGTTAGTCTAATGACCTAGGTTAACACCGCCGTCCCATCCGTCCCGCGAAAATGGGGACTAGTATCAGCACAGAAGCTAGATTTATTAAAGGAATTCAGAAAGAATTAAGAGATAGATACACTGAGGTTAAAAAAAAATAAGGAAGCCATATTTATTAAAGGAATTCAGGAAGAATTAAGAGATAGAAACATTGAGGTTAAGAAAAAAGATTTACTTAAGTTTTTGCTTTTTGTACATGAAGTTTGTCCCTGATTTGTCATTACCTGCCCAAAAATAGTTTGCAGTACTTGGGAACAAGTCGGGGCCGAATTAACTAATTATTTCGAAACCAAAGGCTCTGAAAGCGATAAAAAGATTATGCAGCAGTATTGGGATCTCTTAAAAAGTATCATTGTTAACGCGGAGGAAAGCCTCTGAAATGAACAAATTCTTAAAGATGCCCAACAACATCTAGAGGTCGCTTCCTGAGGGTGTTCTAGTGCAGCTCCAGGGCAAGTTCTGTCGCTGATCTTTCTAAAGATTGTTCCTCTTCCTCTGCTAACTCTGACTTTGATAAGCTTCCTCCTTCTCCTTCTGATCAACCTACTTCATTTGCCCCTAAAGTTCGCTCTCTAGCCACCTGTATCTACCCCTCCCTACGGGCTGTCGCCTCTGCTCCTCCTGAGGAACCTCTCGATCCTGGGGACACCCAGGAGCTAGAGGAAGAGGCTGCCGCATACCTTCGGGTTCGGGCGTGAGGTCTCTCTGGCCACGAGACCTCCTGCCTACGATCCTTCCTAGCTCCCTGATCTTCCTCAACCTTTTGCTCCCAAATACTCCTCCACTGTTGATTCTCTTGCTTCCTCTCTCTCGTTCAAGCTCTCAGCGACAAGTTTTCACAGCTCCTCTCCTCGGCATCACGTAAACTCCAGTTCCCTCTTTTTGACCCTGAAGGGTAGGGAGCTGATCCGCCTCTCCCTGCTAGACCTCTTCCTGCGGCACAGGGGCAACCACGCACTAGACAGGAGGCTTGAGCCGAAGAAGCGGCTCGCCAAAATCCCGATGATAGAGCGTGCCTTGGCTATAGCCCACCTGCTCAAAATTTTCAGTAGTGGTTACTACCTCCCCTGTACCCCACCCCACCCCACCCCTGCCCCAGCAGATAAAATCACCTGGATAAATGATGATCCTGTCTGGGTAGGGCAATAGCCTCTAGTCAAAGAAAAATTAGAAGCAGCCCAGCAGCTTGTGCAGGAGCAATTCAATGCTGGCCATATAGAACTCTCCACATCCCCTTGGAATACCCCTATTTTCGTTATCAAAAAGAAATCAGGTTTGTGGATGCTTTATTTTTGGAAGCCACAGATGTAGTTTTTCTGGATGAATTGTTTTTCTTATAGATGTATCGGTGTGGTATGCTTTTGCATTGATCTACAGGGTGATTTAAATTTTATTTTTACAAGCAGTTTTTCAATCAAATTCTATATTTGATACAATGTGTTAAAGGTAGATCAGCCTAGAGTCATGCAGCTAACAGCTGGGACCCCTGAGTGTCTAGGAGTCCTTAGAGGCTAGGTGGCCTCTCTTGGTAGTCCCTGTGGTGGTAGCGCTGGCTGGTCACAGGAACGAACCTTCAGTGCCCTCAGCATGGCCCTGAACTCTTGGATTGTTACAAGGATTTTTCATGGGCATTTTGCTACACGGGCAGTGGACAATCCCAGTAGTCCCAGGCATGCCATAAGCAACCTTTCTGTGATCTCTCCCTAACACATTTTTCACACCTATGAAAAAAGGAATGTGCCCTGAGTAGATGTTACACTCCCTTGGTGTTCATATACCTCATTTGCAAATGCAAACATTTTGTTTATGTTTTAAACCCTTCCCCAAAGTAACTGTGCTGGCTGGCTCACCATAGACAGTACACGTGTAGCTCTGTCATGGGCATCCTGTGGCAGGCATGTTGATCCTGTAAATTGCACTGATCTTGTGCTGGGACATTGCCTTGCTTCTACGATCCCAACACATTTCAGTATTATATGCTAGAGTGTGCGGACTAGACTCTGCTTTCTCGAGCACTGTGGACTGGCCTTGTCTGACTTTCCAACAAAAAGTTTTCCACCTCTAAACAGCATGCTCTTTAAGACCTAAAGAGAAGGCTTGAATGTAAACGTATTAGTTAGGAGTCTTTGTGGCACTTTTGGTCTGTTTAGTTTTCTTGTGATCGGTTTTCTTGTGATCGGCCAGGCCCCCAAAAGTATGTCATTCTAGTTCTGTGTGACGTTTGTCAGCTTGGACAGCATCTAAATGGCCCAGCTAGTGTTACCAGGCCATTGCTGCATTTCTTTAGCCAGTCCTAAACTTAAAGCTGTGAGGTCACTGCTGTGTCACACTGTCGTTTATGATACATCCATGGGTGGCAGGGGCACCTGAAGCCTTGTGACCCTGCTGGGTTCTAAATCCATGCTCTATTCAGCCCCACACAAACTGTCTGTGGTCAGGGTATCCAGTGTCTGAAACTAAAGGAGCTTTTACACTCAAACCGCTGTATGTGTGTGTATGTATGTGTGTATGTATATGTGTGTGTATGTGTGTGGTCAGTGCCATTTTATTTGTTCTGCCATTTTATTGTCTCAAGTTGAATGTATCAGCTTAGCCAAATCACTACAGAAGGTGGTTTCTAAAAACCTTTCACATAGATGCATAAAAGCTACCTCTGACTTCTCTTTGGTTTGTGTTTGATCAGTCTAACTCTTTACAGTTAGCACAACAAGATCATAGGTTACATCACCTTAATGCACAAACACTTAGGCTACAATATTCCATCACTCGTGAACAGGCTCGAGAGATAGTTAAATCGTGCAAAGCTTGCCTCTCCCTTTTGCCTGAGCCTCATACAGGAGTCAACCCCCGTGGTCTTGTGCCTGGTGAGCTTTGACAATTGGATGTTACTCATTATTCTGCCTTTGGTAATCTTAAATATATTCATGTTATGGTGGATACCTTTAGTGACTTTGTTTGTGCCTCTCTCCAAACAGGAGAGGCCACCAAGGACGTTATTGCCCATATTTTACATTGTTTTACTATTATTCCTGTCCCTATCGCCATTAAAACTGACAATGGCCCAGGGTACATTAGTTCTAAATTTAAGGATTTTTGTAAAAAATTTGGCATTATCCACAAAACAGGAATTCCCCTTAACCCCCAAGGACAGGGAGTTGTAGAGCGAGCTAATCAGACCTTAAAAAATATGCTCTTTAAGCTTTCTTCCGAAAGCGAAACCCTGTACGCTCGCAAAGGCAAGCATCGCCTACTTTTAAATCATGCACTTTTTGTGCTCAATTTTCTCTCTCTGGACAACAATGGCCGATCAGCCGCTGATTGGCTCTGGCACCCTTCCACCCGTGAAAACTTTCGACAGGTACTCTGGAAGGATGTGCACACGGGCCAATGGCTTGGTCCTCACCCAGTCCTTATCTGGGGAAAAGGACATGCTTGTGTTCATAACACCAACAATGGAGAAACACACTGGTCAAGCTTTATAACCCTCCCAGGGAAAAAGCCCCTGAGGAATCTCTTGTTTTCTCTTTCAGATGCTGTTGATAACAAAACTCCCAGTGAAGATGACGCCGCATTGCCTGCTACTTCTTCCATTTCTCCTTTTGAATTTTAGTTTCCCTCCTTACATCCCCCGGCCAGACAGCTTAATTCTGGCCCACCACCACTTAATCCCCTTTGTTCACGCAGTTGGTACGACCTCTTCCATATCCAGTTTACAGCTGCAGGAAAAAGGTTCCTCTGGGAAGGTTCCCGAGGCGCTTACTGGGGTCTACGCCTATATGTTTCTGGCACGGACCCAGGCCTCACCTTTTCCATTAGACTTTTGAAGGAAATCCCTTCCTTTCGCCCTATTGCTGTTGGCCCCAATCCTTTTTTATACCCCTCTGGTGGTGGCTCATTCCTACCCAAGGCTGCCGCCCCCTCGCCCTCGTCCTAATCTCGATTCTCCAGCTCCAGCTGCCGCCATCACTGTTCATCAACCCACCATGCCCGCCGCCGGTCCAGTCTCCACCGCGGACCTCATCCTTCAGATGGTCAACGCCTCGGCCCAGGCACTCTCCAACACCACCTATGAGCGCTGCTGGATTTGCTATTTGCTCATCTCTCCATTCTACGAAGGAATTGCAGCCTTCGGCTCACCCATCTACACCAACGACACCAATCTGCTTCGCTGGGGACAGGTCGTGGGATCTGGACTCTGCCTTTTGGGACCACGTATGCTTCCCCCCACCCCGCTGTTAGAAGCATGTACTCAAACCATGCAAGTTGCTACTCATGCTTCCTTCCTTATTGCCCCCAACCTCACCTTTTTTGCTTGCTCCACAGGGTTATCCCCACATATTATTGTAGATGTTTTTCTTGCGCACAAGGACTACTGCGTCCTTGTTGTACTCGTGCCCAAATTGACTGTTCGCCCCGAATCTGATTTATTGCCCCAAAGTGATCCAACTGTAACTCTCTCTCGCCAAAAAAGAGAGCCGGTCACCGCCCTCACATTAGCCATATTGGTTGGTCTGGGTGCAGCAGGAGCTGGCACAGGAATTTACTCCCTAATCCACACAAAGGTCTCTGTTAATGCTCTAACCCGCACTGTTATTAGAGACGTAGATGAGCTAAAAAGAGGTTTAGATTACTTAGAACAAACTGTTGGTTCCTTAGCTGTAGTACAACAAAACCGCCGTGGTCTCGACCTCTCCTTTTTGCGGGAGGGGGGAGTTTGTGCCGCCCTTAAAGAGGAATGTTGCTTTTTCAAAGACAAATCAGGATTAGTTAGAGATAGTATCAGAAGAGTTGAACAGAGTCTGGAAGAAACAAAAAAATTTGGATCAAAGTGAATCTTGGTACAAAAATTGGTTCTCTACCTCCCCTGGCTATCGACTTTGCTGCCTAGTTTGTTAGGACCTTTTATTGGCCTTATGTTACTTATTTCCTTTGGTCCTTGGGCATTTCGTCGCCTTACTGGTTTTGTTAAAAATCAGGTTGATGAGGCTACCAAAAATTCAGTTCAGGTTCACTATCAGCAGCTCTCTCAACAAGACCCCGAAGAACCTGAGGCTGTAGACAAACCTACATTCCAGCCTTTGAGCTTTCAGGAGTTTGAGTACCTGGCTAACCGCCCGCGTTCACTCTGCTCCAGGCTGTGGAGATGCTTAAGACGGGGATAGCTTGGTGCCAGAATCTGGGAGCAAACATGGCTCTCTAAACATTGCCGGCAAAAACTTAATTCGTATCCTCTCTTGCCATGTCCAGAACTGGAAGCCCACCAGGTAACCTAAGCCAGGCACTTCACCCAACTGCTCTCTTCTTTTACTATATAGAAAAGGGGGAGATGTTGGGGACTGCTAGAACCTTGAACAAAATGGAGTCTGTCAACCGTTTCTTGGCCTTCCGCCTACGTGACTGCGAGCACACATGCCCTTGAGACAAAGGAAAAGGCTAACCATTAAAGTTAAATTTACACAGGGCAGCCCACCCGCCTAGCCAGGGGGAAATACCCTTACAGAGCAATTGTCTTTGTTAACAAAATTATAGTGTTCTGCTGTACACTTCCTATCCTTCCCTAATTCTTGCACCTGACTTACACTGACAAGCATTTGTGGAATGTAACTAATGACTGATGAAAAATTACAGCTTTGTCTTTACCGTATTTGGTGTATATTTGAATTGAGACTTGATTGACATGCTTGTACCACCCCCTGAGGTCCTTCCTCTATAAGTTCCAGCGCGCCCCAAAAAATAAAGGCTCTTGATCAGCGAACGTTGTCTTGAGCCTGTTTCCATTAACCTCTTGAAGTTCACTTTCCAGATCGGATCTGCTCGTGAAGGCCCACTAAATTAGTAGCGACCCTCATCACCTCACCCCCGCGGGTCGGGGGTCCCTTTCCCGGGGGTCGCAGAACCCCTGAGAGGGAACTGAAGAGAATTATCTAGACGGTGCTTCCTCTCTTTGAGACGGCAGAAAGTAGCAATTACTTCATGTACACAGGATACAGCTAATTGGCAATTCTTCCTAATTCTCTGTTCAAAGGGAAGAAGGGGAGCAGTATAAACATGGTAGTTCTTTTTATTATTAAAATTATTTCTTGTAGATCCTAACATTGGAAGCAAGACGGAAATGTTCCTTCCTGTCTTGGTGGGGGAAGGGAATGCTGTCACCATCATGAGATGGTGGACATTATTTTTCTCATTGGAGTTGCAGGCTCCCTGAGCCGAGTTGCAGGGTCTTCTGCTGAACTCCACTCCAGTAAGTATTGCCCTGTCATTGGCTCAGCCCTGAAACGGACAGTCATTACCACTGCAGTCATCTCTGCTGGCTGCTTTATCCCTCTCATTAATTCGAATCTCCCCTTTCCCTTCCCCAATCCCTCAGGAGACTTCACTCGCTCCTTTGGGATTCTGAGTGTCCTTTCAAGACCAGTAGGAGTCCTTCAATTCAGACACCAGTGTGTGTGTGTGTGTGTGTGTGTGTGTGTGTGTGTGTGTGTGTGTGTGTGTGTGTTTGTCCTTGCCTCGGTCTACTTTACTGTGTCATAAGGTTGTCCTTTGTTGTTAATCTCACAAGTCCAAGTCCAAATTTCTGGGGTTCCTATGCAAGCTGAAGCCACTATAAATTCCTGGAACAGTACATTTTCAATCTTTATAAGCAACTTTAAAGTTCATGTACTAAAATAACTTTTGCTATATGCAATATGTGATGATTCAGATATAGGCATTTATCTGAGTGTACTCTTACCAGATTAATCTTCTAGTGAAAAATGCTACTTTCTTTTTATCTTTTCCCTGCCCATGACACAGGACCAAGGATCTCAAAGCTCTGAATCCACTAGTTCAACAGCTTGGGTTCAGTTCACACCCCACTAACAAAAAGATTGAGTTGGGGTTTCTGTAATGTCATAGACCCAGAGTAAACATAAAAGTTGTATAGCTGTATTCATTTGCTTGTTTGTAAGTTAAGACATGGTCACTCAAGTTGATAGTCTGAGATGGACATGGAAAATGACTGAAGTCACTCCCAAGTGTGTGACAGGGCTACAGGGTCTTCCAGACCTGAGGGCCAAAGACATGGGGATTATGAGATAGAGCCAGCCTGAGCTACATACAGGTTCTTCCAGACCTGGGAGGCTAAGGCATGAGGACTGTGTCATTGAGCCAGCCTGAGCTACAGGTTCTTCCAGACCTGGGAGGCTAAGGCATGGGGACTGTGTCACTGAGCCAGCCTGAGCTATAAGAACTTTCAAACCAGCCCGGTCTGTGAAGCAAGACTTTAAGACTCCACTGTTATAAGAAAATAGTAGTAATATAAAAAAGAACACTCATTTGTGATCTGGACATCTAGAGTTCAACAAAAATGTATTTATCCCTAGTCTTCTATTTCTGTATGGTTCAACTTTTTACATTTAAATGATGCTTTGTTTGGCATAACTTTATGTGTGTGTAATTATGTCAGACAAATATCTGGGCAAGAGGAATGAGGTTCCCATATAAAAGTGGAGCATGTAGCTGGGCTGTGGTGGCATGTGCCTTTAATCCCAACTCTTAGGAGATAGTTCAGGTGGACCCTTGGGTTCTATGACCAGCCAGGTCTACATATCACATTCCAAGACAGCCAGCACTACCCAGAGAAACATAGTCTCGAAAAACTAAAACTAAAACCAAAAAAAAAACAAAAGAAATTTTTTTCAATCTAGGCAACAAAGAAGGAATTCTGAACATGTTCTTAGCCATGGCTCATTTATTTTCTTGCCATGTGAACTCAAGGGAATAATGCTTTTGAGTTTTGGTTTGTACCATCATAGGCTGCAAAAATAACATCATAGACTGCAAACGTGACCCTCATCATGTTGATGTTACCATCATAGGGTGCAAACATGACCCTCATCAGGTTGGTGTTTATTCAAGATTTAGCTTTCTCTTTTCCATCCCCGTTAGTTTCTTATAATCTCAGAGATATTGCAACCAAGAATCTCTATAGTAGCTCCTTCCTGCTCTGTCTTCCCAAATTCAACCATTGAGATAGATTCTGGATTCTAAAGTGTTCAGCATCACTGGAAAAACCCAGACAAAGAACTGGGAAGCCAGCCCTGTGCTCCAGCACTGGAGTGTGATTGCTTTCACTTGCCAATGCTATGGTACCAGCCGTCACGGCCCTATGACTCTTCATGTCACCACTCAAGGTGGCATGCTAGATCAAGGTCAGCACAAGGTCATGCGACCTCATATTTGGGACCTGCACCCATGGCACCAAATAGAATTTTGCAATATAATTGAAACTTTAAAATTTATTCATTTCACTTTTTCATTGCCCTGATGTTTGTTTGTTTTGGTTTCCCAACTGCCACTGTCAGCATATATTGTGGGAATGATGGAGGTCATAGTGTGAAGATGTCTCAGATTAAGTTACTTAGATGATCTCTAGAGTGGCTATAAAGTGTGTTTACTGGAAGTCAGTGTTTATTTGAACTGTTGCTCATATCCTTAGAGATAGGCCATGTAGACCAACATGTATAAAAGTGTAAGAGGTAGTTCATCAGAGAGCCATTGTGAGGGTAAATGAATGGCCAGAGCCAAAGGCTATCAGTTCACACTCCTCGAGGAAGCCTCTAGGCCACCACATACAGAGAAGCATTTTTACCATCCTTGACGGTATGACTTCCATGTTTAACATGCCTGTTAGTTGCTTTTCTCAGCGTTGTAAATAAACACCTGACAAAAAGCAACATAGAGGAGGTGAGTGATACATTTCGGCTCAGGGTTTAAAAGGATGTCATCTCTCCTGGTGGTGGGTGTCACCCTGGACATGAGGGGCTGCTTCCTAACAGCTCAGGCTGGAAGGGAGTCAACAAGAAATAAGACATATCTATAACCATTAAATTCAACTGACTCAGTGTTCAGATGGCTCACTTCCTCTAGCTAGGCTTAGGCTTAAAATCTCTCATCCTCCCAACACAGCACCCCCAGCTGAGGACCGAGTGTTTAAAAACAGGAGCCTACCGGACCACAGCATTCTTTATATACACTCTTGTCTGCCATTCACTGATCTCCCCAGCCACACGGATGAACTCCTAGCCAACTGCTTAGGTGATTTTTGTTTATTCTGGTCATCAGTTTCCCTCTCAGTAACCATTTGGTGAAGCAGGCTGTGCATAAAACTAGGCATGCAGACCAATCTCTCTGACCTGAAGACCCCCACTGAAATCAGCTCCGACGTGCAAACCCCACCTTCTCCGCGTTCCCCACATCTGTATTCACTGAAGCTCCCCTCTCGCATACGCTGAACTGCATGTAATTCAAGGTGAGGACACAGCCTGCAGCCTCCCAGGCAGAGCAGCATACAAGCCCTGGTCCCAGATCAGTCAAACCCAGCCCAGTAAGCTCCTGTGGAAGTTTACATTCCTTTTAATCCTTCTGCTGGTGCCTTTTCCATACCAGCGGTTTCTCCTTCAGTGCTGCTACAGATGAGAAAATAAGCTTAAAGCTTAAAACAAAAGCACACTGAAAACACTGCCCAGGCCTTCCAGCGGCCTCCTATTACATCACATTTTCTAGGTGAGAGCTTCCTTGTTCCTCTGCACATCTGGCTGAGTCAGCACCAGAGCCTCTGCACGCAAAGGCCTCTGCCTCAAGTGGAAACACTTACACAGGCAGAAGCTGCATTTGTGAGGAATTATGGGAAGGTGAAGCTGTGGGGAAGGATGTTACTCTGTTTTTCATTTCCACTCAAAGACCACATTTTCACTTACTTACCAGAACACAGCTAGGGAACATGCAGTCTGCACTTGGCAGAGAAGCAACTCCTGCAAACCCGCAGCCCGTGGGATTCCTACCAGGGTCACATCAAACAGAACAAGGGGAGAAAGAATCCAGGGTGAAATTGAATGTGTCTTGGGAAAGAAAATCCCTAACCAAGATCAGAGGTTTCATGAAAATTTTACATAATGCAAACATGGCTGGTCTCAGGAAGTTTAATGGAATTGTGAACAAACTCTTGGCAAGCAAACTCCAGGCTCAGCTTAGCCGGTAAAAGCTCATCCTGGGGCTCCAAAACAGGCGGCCTCTTGTTTAGTTCACTCTGTTTCAAATCATAGGTCAGTCGCAGAGGAACTGTGTAAGGTTAGAGACAAGTCTCATCAGTGGGTGGCAGACAGAGAGGCGGGCTCGGGACCCGGTCGATTGGAGTCCCACAGTGAGAAAGTCACCCACCGGAGGACTGAATACAGGTGTGGATGAAAAGCAGGTCAGAAAGGATGCCGAAGGTCACGCCCCCTAAACAGCCTGGTATCCAGGGGCTACTTTCTCTCTGCTCTGGGTTATTGGGGAACTCACATGCTTTGACCCCTATATCTTCAGGTCCCACTGCCCTGTGTCTAGGGTTCCTGTAATATATTCAAGCCTGAAATCAATCCACAAAAAAAAGAGATTAAGTTGCCTCAAAAGAAGATACCATATGACCCACATGTTCAATTTCAGATTATCAGACGGAAGGCTTTTATGCAGCGCATAAAATTAGGTACCCTGACATTAAGCAAGGGTAAGAGGAAAGGTGAAGGGTCTCAGAGACAGAAGGCTGGAGCTTTGAGTCATCTACTTACTTCTGAAAATATACCTGTGCCAAAATATACGGGCAAGGACTTAAGATATTTTTTTTTACTTATTGATGTCGATGAAGTGAACAGCGAGTAAGGACTTCCTTTCACAGCCCCAGGAATCTGTCTGGAAGACAGGCAGCATACTGTCCCCAGTAAGAGAGGTCCACCAGCCAGCAGCCTCCTGCCTGAGAGGGCTGGGACAGCCAAATGCAAAGATGCACCTCCTTCCTGAAGTGGGCGGTGACTCCAGACTGCACCTCACATTCCAGTAAATCCTAACTTACCAAACACACACACACACACACACATGCATTAATAGATACTCTGTAACCAACATCTTTGTCATACTTCAAGATCCTCAGTTTCCCTTCAGGGAGCCAGAACACACTCCTAGACCTAGCCCGGTGGGTTCTCTCATCATAGGTCTGTTTCCAGAGGAGATGCTAATCACAGAGTTAGTACTCTGCTGCAGAGACAGTCGTCGTGTTCTCTGTGTACCAAGGGCACTTTTGTCTGCTAGGAAAGTCGACTCATGGTCCTCCATGAGTACCAGGATCATCCCAGACGAGCCTGCCTCTTGGTATCAGCGACGTTCCTCTTACTTATTGCCAGTCTGTCTAGGAAGTGATCAGATACAGCGGGAAATAATGGCCATCCCAGGGAACAAGTTTCACAGAGACCCAGACAACTGAATCATTCCAAAGCTCATCAGGCTGTCTCTACAAGAAGCTTTATAAACTGAAGGGTGCATCTGACTCAGGAACAGCGGCTTAGCTCTTGGCTAGTCCTTAACCAGTAAGGTGGGCTGTAGATGGTATGAGAGGATTGCCCTGGACAACCTGAACTGTTAACGTTGAGAGAGAAAACCCTGTCCTCCTCTCATCTTGGCTCTGCTCCCCTGTGAGAAGCAACACCTCATTCCATGCATTCTTGAGACGAGTGTGCATCAAAGAAAAAGGAACGTCAGATGCACACGAACCAGGGCAGGATAAGAAAGTATTGTTATAGCAGATTTCAGATGTTTTTTTGCACACTGTTAATTACAAACACTAATGAAACATAATCACTAACCTCAATAGCTATCAGTATCACAAGGTCTCTATATGCTGGCTTAGAGCTCAAGGCCAATTCCCTGCACCTCTGGGATTATAGGAATGAGCCACCAAACCTGGCTTCAGGTCCTCTGACTAAGCCAGTCAATGTTACTGTTCCTGGCTTCACTTTTTCTTACCGGTGCTGAAGATATTGCCATCGCTAGATTCCTGTGCTTGCTAAAATAAAACTTCTGTGCTATCTGAAAGGCCTGGCTGTCACATGGTTGTGAAACTTGTCCACAAGAAGCAGAATAGTTTCTTCCATGCCTTTTTATGACAACATACCACTTTGAAAGTATACATTAACAGCAGGTATTGTTTAGGCTTTTGAAGAGAACTCTGTTTACAAAAGAAACATACAAGCAAAAAAATAATAATAACATAAGAAAAACCTGTCTTTCATACCTGAGGAAGGCGAGAAAGAATTTAAAGGCAAAAATGCAATGCAGAGACCAAAATGCAGTTGAGAGGTATATTAGTTTCTTTTTGGCTGCTATGACAAAATGCTCCAACTAAAGGAACTTAAGGAGAAGAGTTTGTTCTGGCTTTCATTTCCAGAGAGATACAGTCTGTCCTGTGGAGAAGCAATGGCTGTGTGAACAGGAAGCTGGATGGTCACATTTCATCCATCCATAGCTATAGCAAGCAAAGAGGGAAGAGGAAGTTGAACAAGTCTATAAAACCCCCTACTTCCTCCAGCAAGAATCCATCTAAAGGTTCCTTAACCTCCCCCATGGCCACCACTAGTTGGACACAAAGTGTTCAAACTTATGAGCCTATGGGGGTTTCACAATACAACAGAATGAATGGCTGTAATTCTGAACACCAAGGGTACCACCCTAGCATCTATCCCATCTAAGACCTGCTGCGGCTCATGAAGGGACCAGTCCTGTGGAACAATACCTCAGGATCTCCAAAACTCAGGGTAGCCACAGGATATCCCAGAGGAGATCTGGTGAGGATCTAGTTATACTGGTGCACCAGGAACCAGAGGCCTTGGACCAGACCAGTGACTCGTTGCAATGAACATTTGCTACTTAAGCCATAGGGACAAAAGGATCTACTATATGACACAGACTGAGCCCCTCGCCCCCATTGCCACCAAGACAAATGAAGAGGTGCTGCGAAGTCGGGAAAGAAGGAAAATTGGAGAGGTTTGGGGGTCTTTTGTTGTTGTTGTTATTTGCTTTTTTATTTGTTTTGTTCTAGTTTTCATTTGTTTGATTGTTTTGTTTTGTTTTCCTTGGTGAGGGGGCACTGCACAGAAGAAAAGAGGTTATGGGGGGACTGGGATGTGAGCTGAAATGGGGTGCATGATATGAAACCCCAATGAATCAATTACTAAGTTAATTTTTTTAAAGTAGGCTTTCTAGTCCATTTAACCCCAAGTTAAGAAGACACTCGCTCTGGAGCCAGCAACACTGGACAAGAACAGACCTTGTTTCCTGAAAGTGGGGTGGGGCATAAACAAAGGTTCTGTCTTCTTTTAGAAACTCTGATTTGCTCTTACAGAGAAGCTTGTATGCTTTTATTCTGGGGATTCTTCTGAAACCAAATCATGTTTAGGGTATTGTTTCTTAAAGTAGATTGCAACTATATGCGAAATATATATTACAAGAAAGATACTGCAATTAGTAATTTTAAAAATGGATAGATATGATACTACAATAGTTTAAAAAACAAAGATACATATACATGTTTCAAAAACATAGTTCTAGAAGTTAAAAAGTTATACTTTTTCACCACATAATACTTTATCAGAACCCAACGGTTTCATCCTTGGATCCAAAGAAGCATTTAATTTCAAAGTGTAAAATTCTTTATTTTTAATATCTACAAAAGTAAATATTAAGATAATCTTTCAAATTTATTAAGAATCAGACTTGAACAAATGAAATTGCTGCTCTGATCTACTGCATTAGATAATCTTAACTCGCTGTCTAACACACTTGTGCTAGAATGAGGAAATGTCTCATTTTCAGTGGCAGATTGCAATGAATCAGAAACTTGAACGATATGAATGGTGAGCCCAGTCATCCTACATCTGCATATTTCTCTGACGACAAGAGCTTTATTTCCTAGAGGATGTGATGAACAATTGACTGACTCTGTGATCACAAGATGACTCAGCTAAACCTAAGAGGAGGAAGCATGATAGGGAGAAGCAAGGCATGCTAGGGGGAACATGGAGGGCCCTTCCCTGACAAAAATTAACGATTAACTGGGCATACAAACGAATTATTCCTAACTATTATTTCCTTACCCAACAGAGAACTTTGGGGGCAGATTTCATCTAAGCTTATGACTTAACAATTAAACAGTAATAAAACATACATATTCTTCTTAGTGACTGAAATAAAAACACAAGAATGTAAATGAAACCTAGTAACAGCACCTTCGTAATCAGTTCTGCTATTCATTCATCAGCCTTGGTGCACAATGACCTTCGAAACTTTCATGGTCTAAGAACTTCCAGGAATGGTGAGAAGCACCTCCTGGAACGGTAACCAGGAAGAAAACACTGTCTGCTAAATAATTCCTAGCCAACACAGATGGAAAATGTTCTCAGTGGAAACGAATGAAAATTCAACACTGGAAATATTCTCCATTTGTATATTTACTCATTGATTCATCCGCCAAGGCAATCAATAGGCATAGACTATTAGAAGTTAATTAGATGGAACAGGGATTTATATTAGCCAGTCATCATTGAACATGAACTTGCTTCACCTCTGTTTGATGATGATGATTGCGTATTGTTTGGGGGTTTATGGTAAGAGTCAAATGAAAAGGCCACACGATGGTGAGAAGTGAAAACCATAAGTCATGGTGGATTAAGTGGGAAAATGGTAACCTTAGCATCCATTTTGTTTTAGGCATGGAGGAGCATCGCTGCCAATGGTCACAAAAGAACAACCGATGCTGGGTTTGAAATTGCAGCAGAGAAATGGGAATGGAATGCAAAGTCTGTATTAGAAGGAGATGGCCTTAGGCTACCATAGTTCTGGATAGAGTGCAAAATAAGAATTTGCAAGTGTGGATTTTGGATTTTTGTGATGCCCCACCATAGAGACACAATCCGAGACAACTTATGGTCTTTCATACGCTCATCGCGTTGCTCATTTCCAAGAGGTACACATTCTTCACCTCCGTAACCATGTCTCTCCTAATACTTGGGGCAGGCAGAGCTTTTCCTAGGCTGCCAAAGGAAGGAACGCGCTGTGGACCAATGGGTCACTTCACAGACAGAGCTACACACTCAATAGTCATGCCCTGGACTGTGGTGCGAGGCCATTGTGTGGGTCAAGTTAAACAACAGAGATCAGAAGCAAAATAAAATCTCAGGGACAAAAAACACATTCAGTTTTGAAGAGGGGGAGGTAAGAAAGAAGTAAACATTTGAATTCTCCAACATTTGTAGAGGGGAGGAGTTTGCTGAAATGAAAGAAGTGTGAAGGGCTTTCAAAGCAGTCCCGTAAAAGCTCATACAATACTAGGTTTCCCTAGGACGTTTTAGAAGATGGAGTGTGTGTGTCTGTGTGTGTGTGTGTGTGTGTGCGTGTGTGTGTGTCTACGTATCTGTGTGTATATTCACAAATATACATAACATGTAAAAATACTTAAAATGCAAAAAAAAAGAAACCCTATCAAGAGATAACAATGTTCTTTCTAGATAGCACAGACACAAATATCAGTGCCAAGAACTGATTATATATTTTGGAGTTGTTGGCCAGTGAAACCCCACAGATCCCCCTAATGATATCTCAAGCACCAATATTTTTAAAAATGTCTTATGACAATATAGCATATATATAGGCACAAATAAGAGACCCTGCAGTCAGGACACCACTGAGGGTCACCTGTTTATATACACTTTACTTAACTACTGCTCATGTTAGCATGGAAAAACACATGTTTGAGGGGAAAGAGTTAAATAAACACAGAAGATAAACAGAAGGAACACATGATAAATTAAAAGAGAATCAGATAAGTCTATTTTCTTGCCTAAAGTGTGCAATTGTAGCCCTGTGTATAAGTATATAGAAATGTGTGTGTGTGTGTGTGTGTGTGTATGTGTGTTTCTGTTCCTTTGGGGCTAATGAGTAATCCATTCTCTCTCTTTTATCACTTGGATTAGGTAGAAACCAGCCTTTTTTTACTTTAATAAATATTTCTTAATGTCCATATGTCTTCCTTTCCCACTAAAAGTTCAATCTTAATGAAAAAAACAGAAATTTCACATGGATAAATTCATTATGCAATTTTAATTAACCTCATAAAGATATAAAATGACCTAACCAAAAGGCACACTTTCAGTGCCAGCCAAATTAATATTTTAACCTAAACTGAAGAGTTAGCACATTTGAAAGCAGGTATAATGCCTATTTTACAGGACTTATAGTAATAACTTTTTTCCCTCAAGATAACAGCGAGTTATACATATTAAATTAAGTTCTCCTTTCCCAGATTGGGCTTAAATCCCAGGGGTGGGTGGAGGGCAGACAAGATATTTTAAGAAATAAAGTTGCGTTTGTAGTAATGGAATACGGTGGGAAATTGCTGCTATTTAAATGAGATTAAACTTTCAAGATAATAATACAGGACTTTAAAGAAACAAAGTGGTTCATAACACTCTAGATCCAGTCCTACTCACAAGTGGAGTCAACTACAGACTAACCTGACATTGACAACATGAACACGGGGTTGTGACATTGATACCTTCCTCACTGGTCTTTGCCTTGGTTGGATGAAACGATACTGGGAATAATGAAGACAGAAGGGGATAGACTGATTTAGAATATAAGGGCGGTGGCTTCCAAGTAAAACAACAACAAAAAAAAAGGGAATAGAGAGTTAACTAATGGGCTTCCTTTATTTGCTAATCATCTTATTTTGGTCACTCCCTTCCTCCTTAAGTAACATCTTCCACCCCCTACAGGTATCATTGAGCCTATGTCAACACCCGGGATAAGTGAATCTTCTTAACACACCCTAAATTCCAGGTGTTTAAAGACATGCTTTAACCATTCAGATTTCCTATTGCTCTTGGGCTGTTTGTCCCACTGAAAGTTTGTTCTGAGAATGACTTGTAAACACTATGGGCTGGTGATAATTTAGCCAGAAAATAAATGTGGCGGAGAGAAGCCCCACAGCTATGTGTGTGATACAAGACATTGCTGCCAGTTATGATACATGTTTGGTGAGAAGCGCATGACTTCACATGCAGTTTGGATCATAGAAAGCTCAACTGATACGAGTGAAGTAACAGAAGAAGAATGGATCTTGGCCATTGCTCAGCCCCCAGGCCCAATGGGACCATCTACAATTGAGCGGTTCTCCCTCTAACACACTCCACACGCCATGCCCTGGTTCCTCATGCTTGCAGCTCATTCTCTTTCTCCAGCTGGTAAGCGTGTGTCTCATAGCTCATCAGTAACTACACAAATACCAACCCAAATCCCAGCATTCAATCAATCATTGGCAGTTCCTGCTGGGTTTGGGTTCTAATCCTAACTTTAAGAAACGTGGTGGCTAATCTTGGCTGTCAACTTGACTACATCTGGAATCAGGTAAAGCCCAAGGTTCTGTAATCGCCTCTGAGGGCTTTTCTTATATGATTTGAAGTAGAAAGACCGTTCCAAAATACAGGCCACACCTTCTGGCAGCATTAGAAATAAAGGAGACCTGCTTGCCCCCTCCCCCACTGGAAAGCCCATCCATCCTGACACAGAGGTTTTCCTCCAACTTCATTAGGATCAACTTCTTCAGGATTCCAACATGTAGTGAAGGCCAGAAGCTCTCTAGGAACACTCCAGCACTTGACCATCAGATTCGTATTGCTAGGACATCAACTTCACGGACTGAGTAATTACAGGAGCCTCAGGCTTTCCAGTACGACACAGCAATGGCCGGACTGACTGAACCATATCCTATACAAATGCCATCTGTATATATAGTGGGTATATATTAATTATATCAGTTCTGTCCCATTAGGGATCTCTAATTAATATAAGAATAAAGGTAAAGAACATAGGGAGGGAGCAGATTGTGGTAAGAAGAATGAGAAATAGACTTGGGATGAGGAGGTGTGTTGTCTTGGATGCCTTTATCTATGCCCCTGCCGCTACGGTGATCTTACTGATACAGAAACTAACTAAACTACGTAGATGACTTCGGAACTACTTCCAGACTCCATAACTCTCTTGTTCAAGGAGACAGTGATGACAAGTAAACATGGAAAGTACAGGCGGGAGAGTCCAGGAGGTAAACTTTCATTAGCACAGATCGCTCTGCCCCTCGGCTCTCCGCTCTTTTCCTTGGCCATTTTCCTTTTCTCGTGCCTGCATTAAGAAACTGAAAGCAGAAAGTTTTAGTGTCTTGACAGGATGGGAATTTTGATCTGCTGCAAGCGTACACATTGCCACAACTAATTTACCCACAGTGTTCACTGACATTCTGCTCTGTTCCTTTCTTGCATCTTTTAATTTTGTATTTAATCTTTTGAGGAAGCAAGCACAGTTTGAGAATCCCAAAACCAAAGTCTGAAACTTGTTGTGGACTGGTAAAAATACTTCTGATTTTGGTGCATTTTACCTTTCAGACATTTTGGTTAGAGGTGATCACCTAGACATTCTGGATATCCAGAATCCGCAGATACTTATGAATATCCCCAAAACATCCCCAGGCCCAGACATTATGGTTAAAGGATATCTTACCTGTATAAAGAAGCTAAAATTCACGGACCCGCCTAATACGCAAATGCTTCATACTGAGGCATTATCTCTGATCTACTGAGAACTTGAAGCACCTGAGCCTTGTGTCTGAGATGCTCCGTCTTCCGCAAGCAGCCAGAGCTGGAAGCACAGCCTGATCCAGGCAGCAGAGCCTGCACTGCTTTGGCAGACAGAGATTCCCAGGCCACTCTACCCCTTCTTATCCACAACCACAAAAATAAGAATAAAAACACCTCTCTCCCATTCTCTGGAAGAAGAGAAAACTCTGAATGGAAATCCATAGGATTTCAGTTGGTTCAAAGGATGAATTTGAGAGTGGGTAACAGATGTCCCAAAAAAGCAATATGGGAAGAAGCATATGCAATCCAGTCCATCCCTAGGTGACTTCACGTATCGTG
The DNA here is from genome assembly GCF_017639785.1 of Mesocricetus auratus. NCBI lineage: Eukaryota > Metazoa > Chordata > Mammalia > Rodentia > Cricetidae > Mesocricetus > Mesocricetus auratus. The sequence continues at coordinate 10,853,332 of NW_024429212.1, read as the reverse complement.
TTCAGTGTGTAATGCACCCGCCCTAATAGCGGTGCAGGACCTAGGGGTCTGTGGCACACCTGTTATCACGATGGCACACAGCATCATTTATCCATGCTGCTTCTCTAGTGGCCACCCCACCCCTGACTACACACACACTGCTGTCCTGGTGGCTGTACCAGCCCTGGCCACTGTACTGTGTGCACAGACTTTTCCCATTTGACTTCCTCTTACTAGGAAATTCCCAAAGCTAAAATGCTCCAAATTCTGAAACGTTTTCAAGCTGATATCACAACTCAAGTAGAAAAAGGTCACTCCTACCTCAAGTTACCTCATTATATGTTAGCAAATAGTCCACAATAAACACATTATGTCCAAAACACTTCTCACCTCGAGTATTTAAGATAAAGAATACTTAACCTGCACCACAAACAATGGCCATTTGTCACTCACAGATTTGGAGGCCAGAACTCCAAGGGGAGACATCAGATGACTAATGCCTGATAAGACTCTGTCCTTAGCTCACAGCTGACATTTTCACTAGAATCTCCCATGTGGTAGGGACGTTTCCTGTGGTCTCCCTTATGATGTCCCAAATCCCATTCATAAAGCTTCGTCCTCAGCACTTTGCCACCTCCCAAAGGGCGTGCATCTGTATCCCAGGCTTTCTATTGAGTGCTTTACATACCTCACTGAGTCTCATTTTATTGGAAAAGTGCCAGGGAGACAGCATGACAGCACTCCACACAAGCAACCTCAGACCACAACAATTTAACTAGCTCCTCCAAAGTCAGCTGGACACTGGTAGGCAGAGCCAGAAGGCAGTCACCTAAGCCTCTCCATACTCAGTGTTGTAAAGTCACCTATCAGCACAAGATATAAAGGGGCCATGATGGGGAGTGTTCTTCTATATGTATGTTTCTCTTGCTGGTTGATGAATAATGAGTTGGGCCAATGGACAATGAGGCAGGAGGATAAAAAGGGACTAAGAGAGGAGGAGAAGTCTGGAAAAGGTAGGCAGGAGAGCCCGTAATGTAGCAGGCAAAGGAGTTGCAGGTCTAGCATTCTCTTGTAAGCCAAGACCATCCTTGAAATACATTGATTAGTAGCTATGGATTAATAACTAAGACAGAGCTAGCCAATAGAAGCCCTAGTCACCAGCCAACACTTTCATAATTAATATAGTGTGTTCATTTGGGGCAAGGAGGCTGCAGAACCAGGCAGGAAATCCTGTAACAGGGTCGGAGCTTTCTTGGGAAGGACACAGAATGGAGACATTCTGACTTATCGTAGGTCTCCTAAAACACAATCTAAATGTTGACAATATCCTGGTGGAAGTCACATGCACACTAAGATTGCAAAGCTCAAAATAGATATCAAAAGAAGTAGATAAATAATGTGAGCAGATATAAGATATGAGTTTGCATATAATCTTTTTTAAAAGATTTATTTTTAGAAGTGTGTGTGTGTGTGTGTGTGTGTGTGTGTGTGTGTGTGTGTGTGCATGTTTGCAGGTCCCTTGGATCTCCTGGCACCAAAGTCAGATTCAGGTCCTCTGGATCTATTGTAGGCATTTTTAACCACTGAGCCATCTCTCCATTTGCTACATAAAATTCGTTTAAGAGTTTTGGGATACAAAGACAATCTGATATAGCTGTTGACAGTCTAGTAGAATCTGCTCAGCTGCTGAGCTGCATTATTAATCATGAGATGGTTACTAGAAAATGATGTAAGTCTCAGGACAGGTCTGCATAGTCTTATAGGAGGGTAATGATCTATGCAGAGAGAATTTTTTAAAGGTTTTATTAAAAATATTTTAAATATAAGGAAATGGACTAACAATGACACCCACACATGTCAGTTACCAGCTTCCTCTTGCACTTTTTTTCTCCCTTGAGTGTGTTGTTTAGAAAAAGCAAAATATAAAGAGAGACGAATCCAGAAAAAGGCCCTTGTTTATCGATTCCCACCAGGCCTGAACTTCTGCTTGGGCAGCAGGGTGCAGATGCAGATTGCCAAGGCTCAAACTATGCATTATACATTGAGCAAGACAGCACTTCGGAATTTACAGGGCAATAAATTTAGAATCAGAAGTAAAGTGCTTTCTGATATGGTTCACTGTGTGTATCATTCGGTTGAGAGGGGTCAGATAGATAGGGAAGTTGAAGGCAAAATAAATGTCCATTTCTCCAATGACTGGCGACCACGAGTAAGCAAACAACACATGTCCCTGACAATCCCAGGAAGGAGAGGCTATGGGACCCTTGTGAAAGACCGGTTTTCAGGTCGGAGAAGAAGGGTTCACCAAATGTGATCCACACCTACACGAACACTGGAAACTCTAGGTTCATGACAGAAGAAATCGAAGCTCTAAGCACTATGACACAAATGGAGAAGCCTCTTCATCTGCCCTGGTTGCCTCCCTCCTCAATGAGGAGGGCTAAGGATGCTGCCCCGACCCTGATCCTCTCCCCCCACCAGTGTTGAAGACCAAGGACGCAAGCTACAAGGGAAATAGGACACGAGGCCAGCTAGGAGCAAGCTGAACGCTAAGGACAAGCAAAGGCCAGTGCAGGGGAGAATCCAGATCTAGTCCATCTCCAGAAACGCTGTTCATTTCCAACCTGGGAAAGGCACAGCTGTGCTTTGACCTGGGACCCGTTTCAAGCCTCAGCAGAACTGGCCATAGCTAATGAAACCCAGAGTGGACGCTTTCATACCGTCTTCCCTACAATCTCCTGTCCAGGACATAAAAGTCCACGTCAGCACCTGACCCTGTGGAGCAGCCCAGTGCCTGACAGGATGGTATGAGGTTTGAGCCGGCTGCTAAGCAGCTACTTTCAAACCTCTCTGGAGTGTAAGCCCAGTGTTACTTAGAAAAGTCCTAAAACCGCCAAAACAGCACCTCAGTTCCTTCTCTGTGATGGCCCCAAATTTTTCATACCAGTCCTTTGGACTTGGTTGTGTAAACACAATATTTCTGTAGTGTTTTCATGATACAAAGTATGTCCTCCAAAGCTCTCGCTCAGCAGAGTCACCATCTGGATGTGGATCTGGGTGAGGTAGGTGGCTGCTTGCTTGTCTCAGTCCTCAGCTACCAGGGGCAGGATGCAGCTTCCTGTTTGTACTGGGGCTAATAGTCTAGGTCTCTAGGTGAGTTTTCTGTCACTTCCATGAAGCAGGGGTTCCAGACATGAGCCTTTATCTGAGGTCTCTTTTCTGAGATTGGAAGTTCACAGCCCAACATCAAGGTTTCTGCTATCTGGCTAACTCAGGGGAGAGTACCCAAGCTCTGGGATCTCTGAAGAACACCTTTGAACACAGTTGTAAGGTTGGCCCCATTCCTTGTGCATTTCTGTAAATGATGCACCTTGTGCCTCTTTCTAGTCTAGCTGTCCTCCACTCTCTGGGGTTAGCTCCTGGGAGCTATCCCTGGCCTTCATGTGTAGCCTTCCGGCCTTCCAGCCTTCCATCCCTGCCACAAAGTCACCTGCAGGAGTCCTGATCACACCAGCGATCCCTGTGAACATCATTTCCAAGGCATCTCTCTTTCCAGTGAGATAAGGTTCCCTTCCTTTAACGGAACAAGAAATGGGGCAGCACACTGAATAATCCAGAAGCTTAGTCCTTGGAGGTCCCTGATCACAATTATGTCTCCTCTGCTGTGAAGGAGACATACATGAGTTCAAAGAGTAGGGAGCAGACCTCTTCCGAGGAGCCCGGGGGAATATCTAGTCTCGGAGTAACATGTGAGTCACCTTACACCAGCATCTGATGGCTGTGAGGAAGACCCACATCCAGATGTCATAAAAATAAAGACCCATCTCACAGCAGTTCCTCTTTCGGATGGCCTATGGTGCCGCAGATACTGTAGATGACCTACCTCTACAATGATGTGATAATAGCTTGACTTGTCTCTAAAAAAATAAAAAGCCTTGTGATTCCAGTTCTCAGGTCAAAAGTCTGAACTGTGGAGAAGACCTTAAAAATTGTCTTATGTTCACATGTTAAGCCTGTGCTGGAGATACCTTGAGCCTACACCCTCAGAAGCCAATGCAGAGGTCACTGAATCACATTGCACCTTACAAAAGCTTCTATTCAGAGATGGTATCCCATGGCCACCAAAAGCAATGCAGAGAGATGGGAAAGGGTAGGCCCCAAAGTAACCCTTTGTATTTTATCAACATGCAAATCTCACAAGTGCCCTCAAAGCCGGGTAAACTCAAAACAAACAAAGCCCATAAAAATCTCTGAAATACTTTCAGAGATTCAAAAGTTCAAAGCCATTTTCTAAGAGGAAGAGAATGCTATTTGTTCTGTGACCTTTGCTTGATTGACCAGGTAGAACATGATTTACCATCAACTTCTAAACTTTCCCCTCATTTTTCTTCTTGTCTATGTTCAAATAATCAAAACTTAAGTGGAGGAAGAGCAATGTGAAATCTAAGCCACTGACATTTTTCTGTAAAGGCTCAACTCATACATGTCAGATCTGAATTCTGATAAAATGAGAGCACAACAGTGAGGGACAGAGTCATTTCATGGTCAAAACAAATGCACACAAGAAAAGCGTTGCACACAGAATGCATTCTCAAAGGGCTTTGATAAAAATAGACATTTATGGGTTTTTTAAAATAAATTCTGGCATACGAAGTAAAGGTGAATCAAACACATATATTCAAAAATCAAAATTTGCAATGTGTAAAAGTACATAGCAACAGAACAGTAAGGGAGTGTGAGTTCGTAGAAATTATCTTCTGGCTGTGTCTAGGTACAGGCACCAGTATCATGGAGTGGTCGGGATTAGCCCCGATTAGTGAGAGTTAAATTTAGTTTGCAGTGCGGCATTTGAAGTTGACATACTTTTGAGAATGTTGGTATTTAGCTGTGTGCCTCAGCCCCAGGGTTGTGCTCAGATTTTCCAGACAGTCAGCTAAAACCAGGACATACAGTTGTTTCTTGTGGGAAAAAAAAACTAAACCATGTAAATACAGGAATCAAGCTTCTCTCCAAAGAATCAGAGCTGGCTGTTGTGTACACTCTTGTTGAAGTTCTACCAGGTGAAGTGGCAGTCCTCAGGGGTACAAGATGTGCCCTTGGTCCTACCAGGGAGAAGTGGCAGTCCTTAGGGGTACAAGATGTACCACTTCTCAGTCCCCAGAACCTCTGCTTTATCTCATGCTATAGTAGCAGAAAAACAGAAAATGTTTTAAGAAAGGGGATGACAAGGCAGCAAACAGAAAAGCAAGAAATGAGTGACTCCCTTCTATTCAAAGGAGCCACAGGCTATCATGAAAATGATTTTTCCTTTCCTTTCTTCTCAGTGAAAAGCTCTCTTGGTCTAATCAATGACTCCACTTCTGAATGGAGGAAAATCAATATGCTTTCAACAATCAGTTCCTATGATCAGACTCGCCCACACACTTGTAGGGCAAAGCAAAAGCAAAAGCTCTCTCTCTCTCTCTCTCTCTCTCTCTCTCTCTCTCTCTCTCTCTCTGTCTGTCTCTCTCTGTCTCTCTCTGTATGTTTTATTAGCCTACACTAATTACACATAATATTGGGTTCTATCATGACATGTTCAGGTGTGTACACAATTAGATCATATTCACCCGCCTTCCTCTCTCTTATACCTCTGACTAAAGCTAACCTGTTTCTGCTTCCTAGTAAACCCTCTTCTATTTTTATGTCTTTATTCTAATGAGACAGTAAGTTACATTATGATTACTTACAAGAGAAAAGGCACCTTGCCAGTGGCTACACCTCTGAAGAAAATATCTCTCCCTCTTCAAGGAATCAATAATTGCATGTAGGTCCTTGGGGAGAAGTGGAGTAGTGTGAGCCCCCCTATTGACAGGCTCACTCTTGTGCAGTTCTTGAAGAGGGGATTAGAGCTACTGTGAGCTCAAGAGTATAACAGCTCTGTCCTCCACGTGCTCACAACCACAAAAGCACATACATGTACTGCGTATGTGCACTAACATACATACACATACACTGACAAGGAAATAAATAGCAATAGGAAAAAGAAGGAGGAGCAGCAGCAGCAGCAGCAGCAGCAGCAGAAGAAGAAGAAGAAGAAGAAGAAGAAGAAGAAGAAGAAGAAGAAGAAGAAGAAGAAGAACAAAGAGGAGGAGGAGGAGGAAGAGGAAGAAAAAGAAGTTTGCAACAAAGCAAATTGAACATATTGGGAAAAGTTGAATAAAATTGTATATTAAAAACATAGAACCTAAGTGATATGTGAGACAACCGAAAACTCTATGAATGGAACAAAAGTCTGGACATATAAGATACTCTGCTTCGTGCATGGTTTATTATTTGGATTGACTTATCTATGACTACACAAAGCAATGCCTACAAGCAATACTAAGATGCCCTTGAGTGAAAACCGCACACAAAGATGCCTGCCCTTGTCACACGGCTCCCTGGCTTACTGAGTGACACTGTTCCAAATTGTTCACAACTACATCTTGGTTGTTAGAGGCCCCACCATTAGAGACATGTGCCATTTACCATTCGAGAGGAAGGAGTTGGAAAATCGTGGGCACTGCCTCCCAAAGACTGCCCCCCAAGCCAGGCCTGGCAATGCATGTCTGTTATCCCAGATAATGGGGAGGCCGAGGCAGAAGGATTACACTTTCCAAGCTCCTCTGGACTATAAAATGAGTTCACACTAGGCTGTGGCAACTACGCCAGGAGCATCCTCAAAATCGGAAGTGGCCAAAAGAGGCCTGATGATGTGCTTCAGCGCAAACACATACCCAGCACACAAGGGATGAGAAAACAGAGCGGGACAAAGAAACTCCCCTTGGAAGTGGTACGTCCTCTTTCCCTGACGAGACCAGAGGCCGGCAGCAGACTGTACTGTCTACTCAAAAGACCGGACAGTCAGTTCCAGTGAACAGCAGTAACCACGCTCACTAGCAACCATGAAATAACCTGGACATCATGTGTGAAGGCTTAAGGATGAGTTTATTTGCTAGACTATCCGATTTGGAACAATAGTCCACATTCAAAGGCAAGGACTTAGTTCACATTTTGCTGGCAGTTTCTCTTTAAAAGTCTTGGTTAGTTAACTTTTTTCCTCTTGTATTTACTCATGAAAATATTTTACTCACGGGAAACATATTGCCTACCTCCATACCTGAAACCAAAAATACTTTCTTTCTGCCCTTCTATTTAAATTGCAATTCAACTTAGTAAAAAACAAAAACAAAAGAATCTGTGTTTCTCTCTTTGAAACCATTACCAGGAAAGCTCTCCTACCTTCTATCACCAAAAAAATCATTATGGAGAATGTTAAAACTGGCTGGAATTTTTCTCTCTCCAAATGACTTAATTTTCACCATTGCCTATAAGAACTTTTTAAAGAATTATTTTCTTTCATGTGTGTGAGTACTTGCTGGCATATATGTGTGTATATAATAAACATTCCTGGTGCCCGTGGAAGCTAGAGGAGGGAATCAGATCCACTAGAACTAGAATTACAGATGATTGTGAGCTGTCACGTGGGTGCTGGGAACGGAACCCAGGTCCCTCTGCGGGAGCAGCGGCTACACTCAACCACTGAGCCATCTAATTCTATTCGGCCCCCTAAAGATATTGAAGGCCTGTGCATTTAATGAGATAACTCAAGATTCTGAGCAGTGTTTTGGTTATTTTCCCACACACAGGTTGTTTAAGGGACAGACTTCATCGTCCTTGATGGCTGCCACGGGAGGCAGTGTTATTTCCTTCAGTGGTGTAGCCACTGACGGACGAGCTGCGGTGCGTTCACTCACGATGCCCACCCGCCTCCTGCACAGGAACAGTGAGAAGCGTGAAGCAATGAGTGTGAAGCACTCAGGATGCTTCCCGGCGCACAACAAATGTCACGTAAGCATTTGCTAATGACACCGTTTCCTTGATTCTGCCCCTCTGGTTCTTTGCTGTGCTCGCAGGAGTGCCAGCATGCTCTAGTTTTCTGTTCCCCGATGCCTGCTTCCTCGCATACACCCAACGCCTTTTCAACACTGCCAGCTTCCAATTTTTCTCCTCCTGCTGTCTCGTCGTGACTTCTCTGAGTGAGGCTTTGTGGAAGTGTGTGACTCATCTTCTCGCAAGATCTTGGACAGACCACCGGCTGGCTATTTTCTCTTTGCCCCCTCCGCTTTTTTTTTATTGTTTTCAGTGCTGAATACCGACCGAACCCGCAGAGTCTCACGTGGGATACTGAAGCATTTTACCACCGAGCCGCAATCGCCACCTTTTACCCTTCGTTGTTGAGTGAGGGGAGATGGTTCACAAGGCCACCCTGCTGTAGAGGCCCACATGATGCCCCATTGCAGAGGGGACACAAGGCCTGGAAACCGGCAGCACGGTGGCCAGCCAGGCAGCACGGTGGCCAGCCCTCTAGTTCTTCAGTCTGCCAAACCTGCGTCTTCATCTTCAGTGATGATGTCAGAGATTTGGTGCTCTGTTCGTTCCAGGAAGAAGGCGTCGATCTTTGCAAGCAGAGACATTCCACAGGGAGAGAATTTGAAGGAAGCCCCCCCATTACAAAGATAGAAGAACAGCAAGTTATATGCCGGCTCTCAGGAACATTTGAAGAAACAGAGTCATGGCTTACGAAAACACCACTGGTTTTCATGCTCATGAACGTGTTCCGCAGTATGTTCAAGTCATCTGCCATAACCCCTAAGCATGATTTACTTCATACAGTAGCCCCACTTGGACGGCAACTTGGGAAGAATTGTTCTGTCGGCCCAGACACACCCATACGCTCTTGGAGCACACGTCAGTGTGACAGTGTTTCCTTTTGTCGCCGCCACAAATGCTGTAACAAACAATTGTTTTTAATCTTGTGAACCTCATAAAATATTGGCGTATTTTATTTAAGAATGTTTTACTATTGGAATTATTTTTTGCTGTTATATCCGAGACAGATGTTTTGTAGTCTCATGTCTTGGAGATAAATGCCTTTCATAAAACATATCATTGACTCTGTGACAGAGATAAAAGTTATAAAGTCTTTTGCTACATGTCCAGCCTCTATAAGAACAGTTAGCTGACTGTAGTTACATGTGTATCAGATGTATTCTTTATTAAAACATTAAATCAGTGAAGATAAAAAATTTCTGTGCATAGTTTACACAGAACTCAAAGGTATGCCTAACATATACATTTATATATTGTTTCAATCGGAAAAACCAAATATGAAATAAATAACAATATTCAAATGCCTGGAATAGACACTCTTACAATGTGCAATAAAACTAAACATAGAATTTAATAATGTTCATGATGGGTTACAAACTTGTATAGCACGATCAAGTCAGCCATTGTGACTAAAAGCCAATATTCATCCCTTGCTGGGTGTGAGCACCCAGGCAGCCATGCACTTCCACACATACACACAGGAAGGTTTATTTAGTTTGCTATCCTTCCTCATCTGGTACACACCAGATACAACTAGCCCATAGTAGCCTTTTATATATTGAATAGGGAGACAACTGAATTGACCCTGGACAAAAGTTTCATGGAGAGAGTAGTATCTTGAAGTGTAAGACGCACATTCACATATTCAATGATAGCATCCGAAAACAAAAGGAAATTTCACTTGAAGCTATTAAGATACATAAATTCAAGTCAGGAGGGGAGCACCTGCCTTAGTCACAGAGACGATCTTGTTAAAACTTGAAAAGGGATCCATGGGAAGAGATGATAGGTTCTCCCCAAAAGGTTGGCGTAACAGGCGCTGTTTAGGAAGGTATTTATTTTACAAATGTGAGTTTAGTAATAGATATTTTCCTAACGTAAAAACTGTGTGGGAGCTGGCACGTGGCTAGTGTGTAGCTACTTATGTTTTTGAGCTGGTGTTGTGTTAATTGCTCAGCCTTTCCTCTGGCTGAAAGGTGGCTTCAGGGCCATTAACCACTGTGTTTTCAAACCTTGGTTTGCAACAGCTACAACCAAGGACAGAGACCTGGTCAAAGCAAGATAAGTGCTGCCATGAATTCCCAGAGATTTCCTCGCCCCCTTTCCAGTGCTCGCTGAGCTTAAACACAGGAGTGTTTTGAAGATATGTCCTTTGGGACTGGGCTCCCAAATTCTGCATTTTGACTGCTTGTGGCTTTCTGTGGTGGCCTCCGTCTGTTGCAAAGGGAAGGCTGGTAGAGGGTTCCCAAAGACATTAAACAATGGATAAGCACCATGTGCTCAGGGCTGGGCTTCCCTAAGCTAAAGGGAGCGCTCCCATTGTGTGTCAGGTTCCAGAGGCTGAGGGGAGAGTGCGGCACGCATGCGTGTGGTTACGGCGAGACAGTAGAAGAGAAGCTGAGGGTGGGCAGCACCATTTGCTAGACAAATCTGATGGTAAATGAGAAGTCTTAGTTAAGCATGCTGCTGAAACGTGATTTTTATCGCGAAGTGATGGATCACAGGCTACAAGATTTGCAATGCTACCCTTGGCAGGGGGAAAAACAGAAAGATGAGAGGGCAATTCACCAGCCCCCGTGGAGATTTGTGGAAGAGAAGATGAACGCTTGACTCAAGCAGGGTCAACTACAAGGGACAGCAAGTGGCTTGCGCGTAAGTCTAAAGGTAAACGTGGATGCGTCCCTTGTTTTGTTGCTCGCCTGAAAGAAGTGATTTAAGGGAAGAAAGGTTTATTCTGGCCCTGACTTTGAGGAGACACAGCCTTCTGTGGCAGGAAAGGTGTGGTGGTAGGGTGAGAGATTTGGAGCTGTGGCAACAGAAGCCGGGAGTATGGCCCCTCACATGTCCAAAGACAAGAAGACAGAGAACGAGAAGGAAGGGAGTGTGGAAGGATGGGGGAAGAAACAGAGGCAATGACAACTCCTAATGTCAGCTCAGCCCTCTTCTTCGTCAGCTCCTAAAGACCTCACAGACTCCCACAATGAGGCCACCATCAAGGGACCCAGGATTCAAACACATGGCCCAGTATTCACACACGAATCATACGAAAAGCAGCAGACTACCTGAGTTCAAGGACTACAATGACAGGGAATGAAAGTTAACTCAGGCAAGCATCCAGTTTGCTTTCCTGGTCAACACTCACCCAGACCAGACTGGAGAGCAAAGATTTTATTATGCCTTACCCATTAGAGTCCATGATCAAGGGAAGAGAGGGCAGACACTCAAGGCAGCAGCCTGGGAGAACTGAGGTAGAGATTGTGGAAGAATGTTTCCTACTGCTGCTCCTACCTTGCTCAGTCTGCTTTCAGGTATAATCAATTCCAGGATGACCTGCTTAGGGGTAGTACCTCCCACAGCGGGCTGCACCCTCCCAAAACAATCCTCAATCAAGCAAATTCCCCTACAGACTTGTGTACAGGCCAGTCTTCAGGATATAGTTCCCCAACTGAGGTTCCTTTTCCCCAAGTGACTCTAGTTTGTGTTAATATAAACTAGACTACAGAGTAGGTTTCCAGGAGGCCATTGGGGCTTTCTTCCATTGGCTATAACTGCTGAGTTCATGGCAAGAAGGACAATGACACTGAGGGAAGATATCTGTCAATTGGTTAGAGGGGAGTTCAGGGTGTGAATCTGAGAGACATGGGGGACTGGCAGGAAAAATACATTGAGGTGTCGTTCAGATTTAGGACAAAAGCACACGCGTTGATCTAGACATCCTGTACATAGCACTTTGAAAATACTTTTATGCTGAGTGGGAACATTATGAACAAGGAGACAAGAAAACTAATGACCGGACCTGGGCCGTGTGTATGTAACCCCTTTTTTTTGTAGTAAGAGAAAGTATTCAGGACAAAGGTGCTCAGAGTGGATTAGAACCTAAAGGGAAATATGCCAGAGTATATGAGATGAGACTATTCAGGGAGACTGCTCAGGGTGTCTGACATAGTAAGGTCGAACTAGCAGGAGGGTAAGGGTAAGAATACTATGCACAGATGTATTAAGTGATTAGGAGTAGAACTAACAGAATGCTGGGCTAGGACTTGATCCCAGTAAACTTCATCAACTTATTAGGAGTAGAACTAACAGAATGTTGGGCTAGGACTTGGTCGCAGTAAACTGTGATGCGATTGGAAGCTCTGAATCAAAGAAAAGAGATGCTTCTGCTTCAAGAAGTTTGTGAAAATGAGAATGGAAAGTTTCCTTGTGGCAACAGCAGGACCGTGCAATCATCACGTTAAAGGAAACAAGATATTCCTTTCTAGACAGAAGAGAGGGAGAATGCTGAGGGCAGGATACGTAGAGTCGCAGCACTCGCCATACAAAGTTGGTGAAAACGGATGAACCTTGTTGAAGTTGGAGGGATTTAGAAAACATTTGTTGAACATGTTCATTGGCAAACACGGCATGGAAAGCCCGGGTCTTCCTTGGCGTTCGCTGAGGTTTGACAAATGTGTGTCTCCACAGGGCAGCACCCCAATGGAGTTGCACAGATTTCTCTCCCAGCAGAAATTTCCCTCTTGGTCCTTCCTCAGCTTCAGTACAGAGAAAGCCATCTCAGGAAGAGTTTTTGCCCCAGCGTCGTGTGGCTGGTTCCCTGCCTCCATACAGCGCGCACTCACATCTGGTTTCACTGGTTTGCCACTGCGTGCTTGGCATTTACCAGTGAGGTGGCAAATACTTAGCATCCTTCATTCCCCTGTCAAAGTAGTTTCTTCTCCTCTGCCTTGTTTACCATTTGTCTTCCTGGGCTGTTGCTGCTCAGTTTCTACTATTATGAGATTGCCATGTAAGTAATGTTACTCCCACAAACTTTCATTTGTTTTAAGTATCCAGGGTTGCGATGACCAGATCGCAGAGAAGGAGAATGGCTGCCGTTTCAAGGAATGGCATTTCCAAAGTCAGTCAGAGAACAGACCGTGGATGCTATAAGCCCTCACCGGTGTCTGAGTCTTTGTTTCCTGTAGCTGTTCCCCTCTCTACGAGGCGTTGGGCCATATCATCTTTAAGCTCTAATTCGTCCTTCATGTAGGGGTACCCCATACTGGACTGAATCCCCTAAGTCATCTTTTAAACTAAAGTCAAACCTGAGAGAGTTTGAGTTGATTTTAGTATTAATTTGTAAAAGCCAGCTAACATAAATGGAGAAAATGAAATGTTCTGATGGGCATAAAACCAGAGGAAATGGAGACACAAAGGAGTCAACCAAGAGCAACAGTCTGGGGCTGGGGTAGGCCAGCACAGCAGAGATCATGACACTGAAGGTAGGTAGATGGAATGGAACAGTCAAGCTCTGAAAGTTCAAGGTTTCCAAAATCCAAGAGATACCGGGGATGCTGGCATACAGATAACATGTTAAAGGAGAGTTGGGACAAAGGTAATTTGAAATAAGAGACGACGAGATTTATGTGTCTGCAGCATCGGCCTCACTGTTCCCTATTTATGGGCTGATATATGAGCTGAACCATGAAGGTCATGATGAAATTGAAAGTGAACGGTTGGATATTCCATTTTTCAGAATCGCCTCTCCAAGCCATTAAGTTCTTAAGGCCAGAACACAGCAGGGAGTTTGGGAAACAGGTGGGTCTACGAAGACTCCTCCAGATGTGTACGGCGTACCAAACCCTAGGAAGAAGCCCACTGGGACCACTTAAAATAACACTAGAGAAAAGCCAAAGACCTGTGTCCTGAGAGCATTCATTCTGCAATCTGGATGCAACTGTTTCTCTCACAATCGCTGGATAAAATACGCTACAACCCTAAATCTTGGTAATGCTTGGCAGTCTCTTATCCCATTAGAATATTTTCATATAATCTTCAACGTTTGTTAATGCTCCTAACACTAAGTGGTTAGGAGTAAGTTCTGATTGAAGAGTTAATTTCAAAGCAAGGCTCTACAAAGATGCTCATCTTTATTAAACACCACCACGGCTTGTACTGGCAAGGCCCAGGCTGGGCCACCATTCAGACCCTGGAAGGAGATGCCAAGGCCTTCATTGCTCATTACAGTCGGAAAGCCAGTTCTGCTGGCAACAGCCTAGGGGGGCAATTAGGACAGGGTGTGTAAACAACTCCATTCTCATTGGTACTGCCACAAGCTGATCCAAAGTGGAGGCTACAGCAAGCTAATATATTCACCGCACCCCTGGAATGCAATGGGAAAGCTCATCACTGCTCTTACTCTACTAGAGGTGGCCCTAGAAATGATTTTTAATTTTATCCATTTATTTGAAGTAGTTAATTGAGTTGTACAAAATGAACAAGGCCAAAAACCATCATAATATCTCATACTCTCCGGGAAGGATTTGTTGTCTCTTGAACATTCTAAAGCAGCTTTGGGTTTTTGTGCATGTCTCTAGCACTACTCCATCGTGGAATGCATCATTTGAACAACCCCTCTAACTGTTTTCATTCTAGCTGGAAATGGCATTGGCAATGTATCTCTGAATGTTGCCTGTTACCTTGGTAAGGTAAAAGGTTAAAATGAACCAAAAAAGAAGATTCAACTTGTAAAAACACTGAAAATGTAAGGAAATTTAGCAAGATTTTCTTTGGGTGGTAATTTTTGCTGGAATAGAAATGATAATGCTAATTTTTAGATAAACTATTTTGCTACAGTTTTTGACATTGCATTTACAAAGAAGAGTCTGGGTATTGATCATTACCTACAAGTTTTAATTTTAAAAAAGGCCTCAGGGACATTTTTATTCTGAAGTTTATATGACTCTATTATTTAAATGAAGTATAAGACTAACACAGAGCTGGGAAACCGCACATTCTGGGCCATGTTTGCATCTGTGACCTTGTGAATGAAGGCTCTCCTCCACAGCCTTGATAATGGACAATAGATTAAAACAAGAATTGTTCTGTGGATGAAGCCAGAATTTATTGTTACAGATCATAAAATGGAACAAGATTTGAGGGACCACAGTATGAAATCACTTTCAAACCTTTCATTTGCCTCTATATCTGGCAGAAAGAGTCTAAGAAGTAGGAATAAGTACACATGGACCCCCATCATGGAAAGATGCCTGTCCAGTACATTCTAAATGTAGCTTCGAATGCTCTGCTGGCACTTGGCTCTGATGCGCTGCTGGTCGCACGGCTCCTGTAATGTGGCCCTTTAGGTGACAAGCCTGTGAGAAGCTTGATGGAACAGGATAACTAAAGTGCTAGGCTAGAGTTGGATTGCCAGCGTTAGTACATGAAATAACTGATAACCACATCATTCTCTTGCTGTGTTAGGAAGTCAACTCAGAGACAAATCCTCCTGCTCTCCGAGATTCAGAGTCAAGATGTACAGGGATATATCACTGAAAGTGAGCTAAATGATCAGCTTGCTCTAACCAGAAACAAAACCTACATTTGTTCACAGGAGGATAGATAAATGGTGACAGGTACATTCATAGCATGGACCACTACTTAACACCAAAAGGGCAATCAATGATCGATAATGCTACAGTCTGGATGGGTCTCAGTAATTCACGCTGAGTGAGGTAGTGCACAGTAAAAGGAGAGCATTAATTCTTTAGGATTTGTAGTAGTTGCTTCTCTGTTCTGATAAAATACCATGACCAGAAGCATCTTATAAAATGAAAAGGTATTTTCATGTATGGTTCCGGAAGGAGAATCTATAATGGTGGGGGGGGGCACGGGATGGTTGGGGGAGAGGCTCAGCAGCAGGTGGTCATGGTTGGAAGCTAAAAGCACACATCTTCAACCACAAACACAAAGCGGAGAAAGTGAGCCGGGGGCGAAGGGAAACCATGAACTCTCCAAGTCTGCCCCCAGTGACAGAAGGCTGCACCTACCCAGACAGTCACAACGAGTGTTCAATTCCTGATCATCTGGGATCAATTTCTCATTCAAACTATCACGGGGCGTATGCCCAGAAGTGGTATCATGAATGCATTTACAAAAATGTCATAACGAAATCCATTACTTTGTACAAGTAGTATATGCTAATACAAGAACATAATGTTTTATTCTCTTAATGTACAGCTATAAAAAAAACTGAAGCTAATTTCCAGTGGTGGGGGGGGGGGGGTGCATATGCAGCAGCGTTTGCCTAGAAAGACGAGGGAGAGGGTGGGAGGGAAACATTATAAAGGAGACTCTGGAAATTTTGAGAAGTAATCATTATGTCCCTACTCAGTTGTGATGATGAATTCACAGGTTGAAATGTCTGCTAAGGGACCAATGGGTCAGATCAACCGGTAAGGGCTCCCGCAGCCTAGCCTAACACCCTCAATGCAATCCTGGAACCCATAAGGTGGAAGAAGAGGACTGGTCACCACAAGTTGTTTTCTGACCTCCATGCATATATTGTAATAAGAGTGCACACACACACACAAATAATTTTACATAAATAGATAAAAATGAATGCCTCTTAAAGTGTACAATGTTAACTTACTTTTAGTATGTGCATTCAAGAATACAACAGGTGTGCCTCGATAAAGTTACTTCTTAAAAGCTGACTAGTTGAGTGAAATGAGAGTGACGCACACACTGTAGATATTTAAAATGGCAAACCCTTGGATTTGATTTATGCAAGTAACAGAATAAGAAGGGTACTGTGTATGCAGTGCGTCACTCATGCTTCACACGTGACGATGTCTATTTCTCTTTATCATATCAAGTCCAAGTCCTTCATTCTCCTCACCGTTTACACACTTCCATCCTCTGTCAACCACATACATGTTCCATACACAGAATGTACTCCCTGGGTAGATGGTGCAGGTTCATACCCATATGTTCTTCTTTCCCGGAATCCCCTCATGCCTGACTTACCAGCTCTGTCTACCTTGGCTGAAGCTACAATGAGTTTCTACTGCTTTCTTATTTCTTCCCGTGTCCTGATTTATTTCCATTAAACTCTAGCTCTGCAGCATTTGGAAACCTTTAAATGACATTGGACCAGAGCAACGGCGGTTCATCTAGTGAATCTCCATCAACCAGCCTGCTCTGGAGGGGCTGCAGTACAAGTCCCCCTCCACTGTCGATGTCCAAAACAAGAAGGGAACGCATCATCCTGCTTAACACCTTTATAAGAAATCGTCTTTCGTGTTTTAGGATGCACTTTGCTTTATTTACGTTATATGTATGGGTGTTCTGTCTGCATGTGAGCCTGGTCCTTAGATCTCCTGGGACTGGAGTTACACACAGTTGCTAACTGACAAGTGGACGCTGAGAATCAAACTTGGGTCCTCCGGAAGAACAGCCAATATTCTCAATCAATCACTGGGCCACTTCTTCAGCCCCCTATTCGATATCTTAATGCCAAAGAAATTATTCCTAACAGAACACAGGTGTTAAGCACATCAAACAGAGATGTTAGGAATTCTCTAACACGCTGATCAATTAGATATCATTACCCATCTTCTATAAGGAGTGAGATCGAGGCTCTAAAAGAAGGCCTGTTTCCTCAAGAACACAGGGCTAATAAGACAGCAGAGCCGGACTCAGAAACCAGGTTTGTTCCTGACTCTTGGTCCACGGCGCTAAGGCAGCACGGGCCCTTCACATGTGTCCTGGGGGAGGGGTTTTCACTCTACACACTTCCATCATCGAATGCGCTGCACAGTTTACACGCTGGAGTCAAGTTTCCTCATCGCCAGTGCTCAGCTCTCCTCCCAGACATTTCAGATTTGTTTTCGGACACAGGCACATGTGCAGACATCAGCACCACGTCTCCATCCTAACGCTGCCACATGTGCGCCTGGACCTCTCAAAGGCCCCATTGTTTGCA
Organism: Mesocricetus auratus; assembly: GCF_017639785.1. NCBI lineage: Eukaryota > Metazoa > Chordata > Mammalia > Rodentia > Cricetidae > Mesocricetus > Mesocricetus auratus. Next base: position 10,835,694 of record NW_024429212.1, on the reverse strand, counting down.
ACACTTTCATGTCCTGGGCCATCTTTCTTTACTGCTAAAATAAGGCACACTTTGAGTGGAACATGTAGAAAACCTTGAATAGAAACTCGGGATATGGGGGACAAAATGTCTACATAATCCCTAACAGAGGTTAATTAAAGACAAGCCTAGGTTCCTTCTGAGGCAACATGTTGGGTGGTAGGATGAAAGGGTTGTGTCAGATGAGTGATGGTCACTTGGGGTTTTTCCACAGGTTTACAAGGACAAACAGAAATGCTGGTAAATTCAGATAACTTTAAATGGCAATAAAATTGTGGAGCCTGAAAATGAGGCATGTCTTAGCTCACGCCCATTTTCTCAGGAAGGAGCCAAGCCCCATAGCTGTTTGTTTTCATTTTCGCCATTGACTGCTGTATTCATTTCCAGCAAATACTACGAAAGTCAGCTCCCAGATATGTCTTGGATCTGCTCCTTACTTCCCCATCATCAAGGCCGCCGTCTACCACCAATGGCATTCCACCACACCAACAACAACTATCGTTGTGTATCATCTGGGACTGTCAGGGCCCTGCAATCCTCGGCCATTGTTTATAACACACACACACACACACACACACACACACACACACACTCTGCAGATGGAAATCACAGTCATTCCTTCAAACGCAGACGCAGTCAGCGGTCAGGGTTACCTGTCTAACTCCCACAGGCTTTCCACCAAGGGTAGGATTAAGTCTAAGCCTCTGAACTTGTCCCCAAGCACCTACCTGGTCTAGTCTTTCGAGAGTCTGAACCATATCTTCCTATCAAATGCTGGCCCTGCTGTGTGAGCCTTGACCCATAAAGCAGACATGGAGCCATGGACCTGGTTCGTGGAAGCAGCAGTGATATGCTAATGACTTCACCCTAGCTTGTCTGTATCAGGGCTCTCCTTCATTTCCGCTGCAGGAATAGAGTCTCTCTATCTGGTTTTGAAGTCTCTGCAGACCGGAAATCACATACCAGAGTTTGCCCCTGACCCTCCATGCCATGTTCATTCTCCGGGTACGAATGCCTTCTACTACACCACCATACTCCGCTCCTAGGTGACTTTACAAGTTCACTTCTCTTTTGCACCCACATTCTAGCACCTGGCTCCAGACCGTGGCTGCCTTTCTATGGCAATCCCTTGGTACGACATCTGACATGAGATCTCTGAACTCTGGCCTACTGAGCTGAGCCATCCTTGGAACGGACCTCCTGCAACTTCTAAGTAAGAACTTCTCATAAACTTCAAGTATGGGAGCAACTCTCACGCGGATTCCTCAGGGTGTCATGCTCTTTTTTTAAAACCACCCAGTGTTTTCATAATAGTTTATCTTAACATTATTACATACACTTAGCACTATATCTAAGGAAAATCGCTTCAACTCCTATAAGTTATTGTTATAATTAGCGGGAGAGATGCTATTCTTGGTATTAACATATAATTATGTCTCACAACAAATGTGAGAAATGCTTTATTAAAGTACTCTCTGCTTCATTTCCTGTGGATAAAACAACTGTAATTATATATGTATATATATAATGTGTGTATATGAATATTTGTACTTCAAAGTTAGTTTTAAATTTTAGCATTATTAAAATAGCACTAACTCTAAATTCAAAGCTAAAATATTGATTCACACATAGTTTGTAACTTTATTAGGATGTGACAGAAAGTAGAAATAAATTTAAGTTCAAATTGCATGCTTTAATTTCAAAATGTATACACAAATAATTACTGGAATTATTAGAATACCCTATTGAGTTAAAATAAAAAAAACTCATAAACTTAGTCGGACTGTGATGGCACATGTCTCTAATCTCAGCAATCAGGAGGCAGAGACAGGTGGATCTCTGTGAGTTCAAAGCCAGCCTGGTCTACATAGTGAGTTCCAGGATACCCAGGGGAGCTACACAGAGAAACCCTGTCTCAAAAAACAAACAAACAAAAAAACCAAACAAACAAACAAAAAAAGCCTCACAAACTTGAAAATAGGAACAATAAACCACAAAGTCAGACAACTTTCAAAAAGCCTTCCAGAAATTTGAGATGGTCTAAAAAGTTCTGAAACAAATGCCTGAAATTTTAAATGCTGGGACACGTCAGTTCAGTTTCATCTAAATTTCATTTGAACCCAGACTGAAAAGTGACACAATGCTCAGAGTGTGAATCATATGGGGACCAAGAACTGTTTCATACTTGCACGGCAATTTCATCACGATCACAAAGTTCCTAAAGATAGAGCGTCCCCTTAGGTAATTTATTCCAATATATTCACAAGTTTGATCTCACCTGTCACTCAAGAGGACCAAGAAGATTTCCAAAATTAAAAATTAGAACCCAATTAATCTTCAACCCAATGTCAACATGTTTCATATTTCCTTCAGTGAGCCAAGAAATTTTGGAAGGTGACATCATGTCTGAGAAAATGTCACACCCGGCAGGAAAGATTCTTTGGCTAATTAGAGTCTCCCCTTTGAGGTGATGCTGTGGAGAAAGTGTTGAGAACATACAACTGTCTTGGAGGACAGAGCAGTTCACATTTAGTCCACATTACACTGCATCTGAGAGCCACTGCTCAAGAGCTCACAGGCTCACCAAGCCTCTCTGCTTGCCACCTGGACTGTAGTAAAAGCCACTTTCCCAGGACAGGTCACCTCTATGAGCAAGCAGAACAAGACTAGAATCACTGCAGGTGCTCCTGCAGCTAGAATTAACTGTACAAATGGCTATGTTTATCATGGGAAGAGCGCAGAGTCTGAGGCTTGTCCCATTTACAAAAGGCGGAGAACAAACCAGCATTTCCTTTTAAAGCTAAGTGTTCCTGAGAGAAAACTGAACAGATAATCATTGCTTAAATGCAGTTTAAAAAGCAGGCTTCTTAAATCCCAATAAAATCCCATAGTACATTGTGTTACATTTAAAAATTCATCGGTTTCTAGCTGATAAAATATTATAAGTTAATCAAAATGATATTAAACAACATAAATATTTGGTTAAAGACCTTGCCTAATGGTGATTTCATTCATAAAATAAACATGAAATAACGATGAGGGATGAGGCTGGAGTCTTTTCTTCTCTTACTACTAATTCTCTGTTACACGGATATTGCCAAAAAGAAATTGAGGTGTTCCAAACATCCACTCCATCTCACTCTTTTAAGGAAACAAACACACTTTAAAAATAACAATTGTTCCCGTTTCAAACAGCTTAAATAATTCATGAAATACATGTGAAGCATTCCCTCCTTCAGTTTTCTCGTTCCTTTTCTGACATGTTTTTGTAGATATGTTCTGAATTTAGGTCTATGATACATTCTCCTACATTTCCAACTGCCCACAAGCCATGCCCCACAAGAGTATGACAGAGGCCAGCCTCTTTCCAAGCCAAGCCAGGCTTTCTGGCCTAGGTTTCTGTCCTGTTCCCTTACCTACCCCACGGGCCAGCCCACTTCAATTCTGACTGCACAGCCGTTTTCTTCTCTGTCTTCCCTTCGTTGTCTGTACACGACTACCTTCTAGAGCCAACAGCTGATGTTGTTTGGTCCCAGTCAGGAGGGGATTTTCCTGTGTGGTCTCACTGATCCCAGTCCCCTGCTGTTCTCATCGGGGGCAACCTACTCCTCACAGTTCAACAGCAAAGAGTGAAGCTCCCGCAGATCTCCCTGGTCATTATGGTCACCGGCCAACCGCTGCTAAGACGCCTGGTCCACGCTGATACCCACTGAGTCTTTACACAGTGGAGATTTGCATGGCCTCCCTTCATGTGAGAAAAGCACCTCCTCTCCAATTCTCTGTCCTTGCTGTCGCTACGGTGTTCAGTGTAGCCTTGCCATGGGCTGATGCCTCGTTTCTGCACACCCTTCAGACCCCACGCAAGAGCCACCCTTCCCATTAACCTTCCAGCCTAGACAAGCTCTTTTCTGGCTTGAAATATCAACTCAGTGACGCTACTTGGTTATATCACATTTATCACAGAACGCCATCATTATTTCTGTGTGGATTTTATATCCATCCCTACATCAAAGTCTAAAAACAATAGGAAAACAGCATCTTGTTGACTTTTGGACCCATTGACTTTAGGAACGAAACCTAATGACTTTACAGTGATATTTTTGCATAAAAACATATTTGGCTATAATTATGAACTAAAATGCAACAGTATTTTTCATCAGGAAAAAAGATGACTAATGTTTATCCATTCATAAATGGTCATGAAAATTAAAATAGAAATTCTTACTGCACTTTAATGAATCAAGTTTAAATGTGACAAAAGGAAGAGCTATTAGTACCTTCAAATCAAACCCAAAGCATTTGACCTGCCAAAAATGCATGTCCTTCCTACACAAGAACAATGCATATTTTATAACAGTACCAATTTAAAATTAAGACCTTGACCTCACAAATGAATGAGAAATAAGAATAATTATTTGACGGATGTGTATCCAAATATAAAATAGTGTACCCTTTATGATTAAGAGGATCACAAGAAAAATGAAGAAGTATGTGTAAAGGAACACTAGCCAGATGGAGGTAGGAAACAAGGTGCTAATCAATATACACTTGAGTCACTTGGAATGGGAAAACTGAATAAGCATTGCCTATTTACTGGTCTCTCACATGACAGACTTGAGTTTCAACCATACAGACGCTTCTTCAATACTTTTAACTCTAACGAACCCCCAAACTTTGCAATGGACCCCTTTGAAACTATGCAATGCTGGCTGTCATAAATACTACCCTTACATATTTGGAAATTTGTTATACTTTCCTTTCCATTCCTGTGGTTCTACAAAAAAGCACACTTCACATAAAATTATTTCAGACTCTCAAGACAATGATTATGCTGACCCACATCCCCAGACCAGCACGGAACATACCCGTCTCTACTGCTACGAGATAATGCCAGCCCTACTCCACGCAAAGTCCTCTGCTTGACCCTGACTCACGTTCCATTCTGTTCTTTCATCTAGAACATGATTTCCAAGATTTCTTTTGCATTTATATAAGAGGGAGAGATTGTGTGTGTGTGTGTAGTGTGTGTGGTGTGTGTAGTGTATGTACATGTGAACCCATATGTGGAGATCAGATAGTGGGAGTTGGGTCTTTCTGTCCACCATGTTGGTGCTAGGAAATGAACTTGGTCATTCAAGCTTGGTTGAAAGTGCCTTTGTCCAATCAGCCACCTCACCAGCCCAATTTTTAACATTTTGTAAGTTTCAGCCTGCAACCTGAGGCAGACACCAAAAGGACAACAGGCTTGCCACGCATGCTCCCCTCTCCCTGTGTCACTCTCTACTGTGTCTGCACTGGGAATCTCAATCCCTTTGTTTTCCTCTGGACAGCTGCAGGTGTGGCCGCCAAGTCTGAGTTATGTGGGTTTTAGGATTTCTCCAAAAATGTGCCATTGTCTAAAAGTTCCAAGAAAAACTAATATTCCACTGAAAACCCCAGTGAAAGTTGAAACTTTTCTTTAGACCTGTACAAAGAATACATTTCTTGGTGTGTGCATGTGTGGCCTGTATAAAAAATAAATACACAAAGGCTATCTTCTATTATTAGTCCTTTGCATGATAAGGGATAAAAAAAAATGTGTGCCGCATGTTCATTCTTGATTTTGATTTGACCACCTGTACTGTGAGACTGAGTCCAACCACTGGCAAAGCGAGTCAATCTGAGCATAAGAAAACATCCAAGTGTGGCTGGGTTTTGCAGAGGAAGGGATGCTTTCCAAGGATCACGTAATGTGATATGTGTGCCCACTCTTGGGGATGGAAACCAGTTATATATTCGAGCTTTTACTATTTTTTTAAGCAGAAACAGAGATGCGATGAGTCCAACTCATAAAAATTCAAGAGAATATATATATATTTTTTAACAGATGTGGTGGCCTGCTATTTCAAACAGCTGAATGAGAGCAACTTGGCGCATAAACCCAGCTCCCCAACTGCCTCTCTGAAGCCAATCGTATAAATGATTTTAATTGCCACTGCATAAGTGGGAACTATTGAACAATTATTTGGATGTTACCAGGCTTTTGCTGCTACTACTGGCTCGACACACAAAGGCTATTATAAGCACAGTTCTGCCCTCTGCACTCCCATTGGCCTGACAGTCATCCTCTGTGGGGTCAGCCACACAGGTTCAACCTTAAGGCACTCTCATTGTGCCTGCCACGCCCAGAGCTACATTCTTGCATCCCCCACCCTCCCCACCCATCATCCAGTGCTGGATAGAGAGGAGGGAATCTGATAAATTCCCAAAGAGGTTTGCATGATTTATGGTCCCTCCCCACAGTGTTTGCATTTTATAGGGGTCAAGGGTGTAAAGCCTTCATCTCTTGGGTTGGAATTTCAGGCATGATTGACAGAGCAGATTGGAGAGCGGGATCCCAGCCCCTCTCGGTCAGCTCTAGGCTAGGCCTGCAGGTGAGAACAGTTCTGCAGATTGCCCTGGGATGCATTGTAGAGGAAGAGGCCATTTTGTGTGCTTCTTTTATAAAGACATGGGTATAGATACACACACACACACACACACACACACACACACACACACACACACTTGCTCCATGGAGTTCTTATCATTAAAAAAAAGTCCTCTCCCCTTCCTTTTTTTCAAATGCCTCAAGAACACACTGTCGGTCATCATGTACTGACTGCACATGGAGGCTTTCCCTGTTATAGGCATGCAGGCCTCTGTATAACCAAGAGCGTACAGAAGACTTAATCCACAGGAGAACTTCGAGCCATTCTTGAGGACATCATATCCACTGCTTTGACCTTGGTAAGATATGAGTGGATGAACTTCGCTCATAAATGAGAATGTTTCTGCCAGCTCAGCTGTCTACTTGGTACCTAATTCCCTTAGATGGGCAAGCTCCCCCCATCAGTCTCCCGACACAGGTTTCCAGACATCTCACTGAAACCATATGGGACCACATTGCTATGACTTTTGAAAGCATAATCCATATAGCAGGAACATGCTGAACTTAATATTTAGAAATAAAATACTAAGAGCAGCCATAATATAGTGGGAGGGTCTACGTTTTAAAAGGACATAAGATAATAATAGAATTAAAATGAACATTGTCTCAAGATTGAAAACTAAGATACCTGCTAATAAAAGTCAAGACACCCATACTAATAATAAACGTATTTTCTTCCAGAGATGGAGGCTGGAGGTGTTTGTTCTACCCATCTGTTAGGAGAAGAGTTTGTTCCTGGCTTCTTGTCTTTCTCCCCTTATAGATTCATCTCCAGATGTAAACAGAGTAATATTTTCCACATGTATTATGTCACAGCTCCTAATTTCCCTCAGTGAGTCATTTGAATACCGTCTACTACACCCTTGGTTCAAACCATGTTTATCTCCTTACCTTAGTCAGCTAGGGTCTGGAGGAATGCCTCAGCACACCATTCTACCCACTCAAAGCCTCTGCCCTCCCCAGTTCTCTGCTTGAAAGGGTTCATCCCAGACAACCTGATGGCCCACTTAGAGTCTTCTCTTCAAACATCACCTTCTCCCATGACTTCTCCGTGGCCAATCTATCTAAAATGGCACACAGCTTGGCTTGGCCCAGCCTTTCTCGCTCTGCTCCGTGTTTCCCTGCTGACTGGGATTTATTAGTGTACAGAACCAGAGCAGAAGGACTGTGGTTGCTCATTTTCTCTGCCTTTAAATGCCCATGCCTAACACATAGTGCATGTTCCATGAGAGCTGATTAATGAACCAAAGAGCGAATCGCCATCGCCACAGACACAACTCATGGAGAAGTTAATTTTTAACCCCGACCATGGTCTGGTGAGGAGGCCTCTGACAGGTTAGGACCTTTTCCAAAGTAATAATCAAATGGTCAGACAGTGATATAGTGGATTTACTGAGCTCTGGAATTTGCACTCCTACCCGCTAAACGAGACTAACAAAAACAAAGAAAAGTCACAGCAAGTAACACACACACACACACACACACACACACACACACACACACACACACACAATGTCTTCTGGTCAAATGCCTTGCTTGGCGGCATTTGGCTTCTGAGTCTCCAAAGGGGGAAAAAAATGGAAAACTACTTGAAACTGTGGATTTTCTCCAAACCATCTACAGAATATTATATCTAAATGTGGTTACAGGTTTTGGGGGAAAAGAAAGATGGTTTGTATGCAGGGGCCTGTGAAAGGGTACCATTGCAGAGGTGGGGAGGTGGGCAGCTAGGGAATAAAACAGAGAAAACGAGAAAATGAAAGGAAGAAAAGAAACAGCTTCCCATACCAGATGCACAGAACTGTCAAATATGGCAAAGCCTGTAAAATGGTCCTCCGCTGTAGGCCATAGAATAGAACTGCAATAAACTGACCCATAAAAAGTCATGTAAACATTATAACCTGTTTTTACTAGGCCTTTAAGCATGGGGAGCAATTGATCTAAAACAGCTTGGCTCTCTTTGGTTCCTGAGTCTCTGGGAGAATCCAGCCTCCAACATGGGTGTTCAAATGCCTCTGGCACTGAAACCCAAAAATAGGAATGAGCTAGAAAATTGCAGCTATTTAGCTATTTGCCCTGGGTGGAGGGTTGTTTTTTTTTTTTTCTCTCTAAGAGCAAAACACCTAAAAGAAAGTCTAGAGTCATAGTTTCTTCATAGTTGGCGTCTGCATGGGATACTTCAATTCTCAGTGTCTCCACCTGAAATAAATACCTTTGTGAATACAAGATGCCACTGTGAGCTGTCCCCAACAATCCTACCAAGAACATCAGTCTTCTGTAAGAGTTGGCACATCCATGCCTCAGGAAATATCAGCGCCGACTGTCTCTCTATAGCCCTAACACTTTAAATATGAAATATAAATGTGGAAATTTCAAGTAAGATTTTTACAGGTGTCAACATGAACAGTCATTCCATTACCTCCTTGTGGAATGCTTGTTAAGCCACTCTCGAAAATATCCCTTTCTCTTTCTAAATTCCTAGAATCTAAATGCAGAGCAGGTTAGGAGCGATTAGGCATGAAGCCTACAGCTACATTCTCAGACTGTAAATTTTCAGTCTCATGTTTGATTGAGCTCATCTCTCAGTTCAGGAGGAGATGGTCAGGTGGTTAGGAACAGACAGGCATGGTCCTATGGGAGACAGTTGTCAAACATAGGAACTCTGAGTGTATGTATCCTAACAGAACCAACCATCTCCATCTCACTTTGAACTTGACTGCTACTTCTAAGCAACTAGTAGCCTTGTTGTCAGTCACTCTGTAGCATCATATGGTGAATGAACAGATTGATTGTGGCCAACATTTCAGATCCATGCAGCAAACATAGCCCTATAGATTCCTAAGAAAAACCAAGCCCTGCTACTAAGCTGATGAATAGTGAGTACTATGCTCAAAAACGTACACAACTTGGGGACATCTAGAGGAAGACAGGTGTTGGCTGCTAGTAGGAGACTCCCATAGGTGCCCTAGACAAGAGGTTTCTGTGTTCTTGACATCTGATGCATGAAGGTACAGTGTGGAGAATGCTTGCTAAGTAGTCAGAGAAAATTGCCAGTAAGTGCAAAAACTAAAGGGGAATTAGAAGTAAGATTTTTCTTATTTAAAATTGTAATTTGCAAGAATTTTCTCAAATTTGAAGACATTGAAGTTTGCTTAATGCATGTGTTTTACATAAATACGTTATTAATTGAGATGGCAACTGTCCCTAAGGAGGATTTATGTTAGAGGGATTTTTTTAAGTCATGGAAACTGAATGTATCTCTGTATTTTTAGCACCCCAAGAATTTAGCAACACACTCACTGGATTTAAAGAGAGGAAGTAAATTCTTCCATATTCCTGGGCGGAAATGGAATGTCACATGCAACTCTTCAAAGCCTAAACAGAAATACAGAAAGAACAACCAGATATTGCATATGTCTGGTGTCTGCAGATCATGCAAATAAATGATGCATCTGATCTCCATCGTAATCCCTGGAGGTTGGCTCATCCTGGCATTTTCTCCATTTGAGGCTATGCAAAGCTGAAGGAGAACTATTTTTTACCAAGACTGTGTATTAAAGTCAGATTCCCAAACCTTTCATTCCCTTGCAATATGAGAAATTGTGAAACATTCTTCGTCACCACTTCCCGGTCCCCTTTCCTGGTCCCACAGCTGCTCCTTTCATCTGTCCATCCTTCATGAGAGACACAAGTCAAGAGAGGAAAGCTGCCCCTCTTGTCAAGATCGCCAAATGCCTCACATAAACAATTGAAGGGAGAGACTTTTACTTTGGCTGAGAGTTTCAAAGGGTGTCATGACTTTGTTTGTGTTGCTGTGATAAAACACTCTGACCAAAAGCAGCTAAGGGAGGAAAGATTGTGTTTGGCTTACACTTCCAGGTCATAATCCATCACTGAGGTGAGTCGGTGCAGGAACTCAGGGCAAGTGAGCTACTTGTTGGCTGGTTTCCAAGCCCATGCTTAGCTAACCTTCTTACACATCCCAGCACTGCCTGACTAAAGATGAGCTGCCCACAGTGGGATGGGCTCAGTCACATCAATTAACAACCAAGACAGTTTTCCCCAGGTGTGACACAGGTCAGTCTGGTCTGGACAATCCCTCAACTGTGATTACCTTCTCAGATGATTCTAGACTGTGAGTCAAACTGATAATACTAACTGGGGTGAAGGGAATAGACCGTCATGAGGGAGACAGTATGGCAGTATGGTCATCAGAAGATGTCCTCACACTTTAACAGATTAAGAAGCAGAGAGAGTTATGCTCAACCAGATATGAGTAGAACGTTTTTGAGGGCCATCATCCCCAGGAACTCACCTGCAGGCAGACCCCATCGCCTCCCAAAGCAGAGAGTTGGTAGCTGTTGACCAAGTAGTTAGGCATAAGAGTCTGGTGGTATTTCACATTCTAACTACAGTAGAAGGCCCCCTTGTCTTTTACAGGGCAGTCTCCCAAGCTCAGAAGCATTTTTTTCTTCCCCAGTCCACACAGAGTATCACTAAAAATGCCTAAAGAGGATGGGATTCCTTCTGGGAGGGCTTGTAGTCTTAAGAAAAAAAAAAAAAGAAGCGTGTCATTACTCATATAGAACAAAAAGATGTGGCTATGAGGCTAGAGAGAAAACCATATGCTTATGACCCCAGATAGTACACTTCACATGACCTACCTGTGATATGTCTGGTGTCTGCAGATCATGCAAATAAATGATGCTTCTGATCTCCATCGTAATCCCTGGAGGTTGGCTCATCCTGGCATTTTCTCCATTTGAGGCTATGCAAAGCTGAAGGAGAACTATTTTTCCTTCTTACGTCACCAATGCAGTGCCCGTGGGAAGTGAACCACAACTCTTCTTGTTTTCGTCATCTTGTAAGAGCGTGAAGAGACCACTCAGCTGCAAGCATGAGGCTCTGAGTTCAACCCACACACTCCCCCAGCACACGCAAAGGGCAAGAGTGGAAACATGTTTTGCAGTCACGGGTTTGGGGAGGCAGAGACAAAAGGATTCTATAAGAGTCCCTGGCAATCCAGCCTTGTCTATTTGGTGAGTTCTGGGCCAGCAAGAGACTCTGATTCACAAAATAACAGTAGACATCATCAGAGAAAAGACAGGTGTGGTTGTCCTCTGGCCCCTACACCTGTATATACACACCCTCACACAGAGATGTACTCGTACACACACACACACACACACACACACACACACACACACAAGAGCACTTTTCAACAAAGCGTGCGGCTGTGTATGTCTGATGCCTGACCTGAGTCACAGTTTGCATTCTTCCACATTTTCGTCCTGTTTTTATGGGAGTTTTTATGTGTTTTGTTAGCGTGTGTATGTAATGTGTGCGAATGCCACACCATTTATGCAGAGATCAGAGAACAACATTAGGGTGTCAGTTCTTTCCTTACAAATGGGTTTCAGGGATTGAACTCAGGTCATGAGGCTTGTGTGGACAGCATTTTCACCTGATGAGCTATCTCACTTCCCTAATACAATTCTAGTTTTTGCTTCCAGTAGCCTGTGTGGTTTTTTCAAGTTAACCTTCCTCTGACAGTTGACTGGAAGGAAAGTTTTGGTAAGGCATCCTTGCTACATACATCATCATCATAGCACCAAGGAAACTACAATATTCACAGGCTGGAGTTGTCAACCATCCAGGCCTGGAAACTTGCACAACAACTTCAGCAAGAATTGACTGTGTTGCTTCCTGTGTACTGGAACCAATGAAGTTGGAGATTTCCTGAGCATTTAGCAGTGACTAGACATTAGCTAGAGCCACCATCTTATTGGTTGATTGGTAAGGACCAAACAATATATGGCTTTGTCAATAGCACCAAGCAAAGTGAAGAGATGGTGAGGTTGGCATTTGTGGTGTTGGTTAAGTGACAGACACTGGTATGAAAACATGACATGTATTAACATCTGTCATTTCCAAAGGGAACCAAGAATGTGCAGTCCACCATATGTCATCTGGTGGTGCGTCCTGTGGTGTCAGCTACATTGGAATGCCATCATTTCAGACCCTTTAGAGAGAAGTTCTAGGAATTTGTGTATAATTAGAGAGTCATCAAATTTAGTTGTCTGACTAGGCTTAACGTGCTAACTACAATAATGAAAACTTCAGGCACTGTCTAAAGAGTCCAATGAGCAAACATGGTTGATGGACAAGACAATTAGTTACTTTACTGTCACTGTGATAAGACACCATAAGTAAGGTAACTTATGGAAGACTGTATTGGGAGCTTATGGTTTCAGAGTGGTTGTATACATGACCATCAAGGTAGGGCGCATGGAGCAGGCAACCAAGCATCACTCTGGGGCAGTAGCAGAGAGGTCACATCTTAAGACACACCCTCAAGACAGAGAAACGGTCTCACAGTGGCATGAGTCATTTGAAACTTCAATATCCTCTTCAGGTGACACTCATCCTCCAATGAGGCCACACCTCCTAATCCTTCCCAGATAGTTCTACCAACTGAAGACCAAACATTCAAATATCTGGCAGACATTCTCACTCACACCGCAGTTAAGTGTTCCATATGAGCAGTGACCTACAGTTGGGGGTGATTCTAGCAAGACATTCACCAGGAGGAAAAGAGGTCCCAAGTTGGAAGTCCTGACAGTCCCGGGACTTGCTCTCGCTGCAGCTGGACATGCGGTGACTCTACCATGCTGTCCAGCATCCGCTCCACTGCCCTTTGTGCTGGCAGAGGGTCATACTGAACCCCAAATCGTCTTAGCTTAAATGTGTGTATTCCACCTATGATGCATGGGGTGTTATGATTAGACGGTGAGTCTGGAAACACTGGCTGGTCTGTCTCCAGTCCCCCAGGAAGGAATCCCAGAACCTAGCAAAAGGGGCACTCGGCTACCATTGTGTCTCTGGAGATGAGCACTGGAAATGAATCAGAGGAACAGAAGGAAACTGAGAGCATCCTTTCTGATCTCAGCCCAGGCTGGAATGTACTCCCCCAGCCTTACTCACCTACAGGAACAGCCTGTAATCACAGTCTTCAGCACTGCCTGTCTGCACCAACACGAACCTGTAGCCCATGCCCAGAGGCTCCCACTCTCAGTAGTGCTGGACTCACGTCCTGGCTCGTTCATCTCTCTTCCATTATCTCTGCCTTGGTTTCAACAGCTTAGCAAGCTGAGTTCATGAGGCATGGAAGAGGCTTTATCAGAGTTAACTCCCAGTGTTGTGAGAAAGACAAGAGACATAAAGAATGCCTCCCTGACTTACAGGTTTCCTCCCTGGATTTGCCTGCCTTTAATTACTGGATGACGTCCAGGGCAGAGACTGTCTGGGCTTGTCAGGGAATTCCTTGTCTATCAGAGGTGCCACCATCTACACACTCAGCCAGAAGACAGCACAAACTCTAGCAGTAAGAGATCGGGAACAAAAGGATGTGTTCAGAAAATCCCGCTGTTGTCTGAGTTCTGGGAGAAAACCACTGCGGCTGCTTCCTCACGTCTCTGTCTCTCTGTGTGTATGCTCCTGCTCCGTTGTTTCTGTTGCAGGGGGACGTTCTAGACAAATCTCTTGTGAAAATCAGATCAAAAAGTATAAAATGTTAGGGGCTAGAGAAATAGCTCAGCAAGGACGGGCACTCTAGCTGCTCTTCCAAAAGACCCAGGTTCAACTCCCAGCACCCACATTGTGGCCCACAACCCCCTGTAACTCCAATTCCAGAGGATCTGATGCCATCTTCTAGTCTTCTGGCTTCTGTGAGCACCAGGCAGGCCTGTGGTGCCTAGACATACATGCAGGCAAAACATCAATACACATAAAATAAAAAGAAAATTCTAAATGAAAGTATGCAAGACACCAAATGCCCTTGTTTTAGGTACTGCTTGTCATGGGCTCTCTGGTTCTCATGGTGCCTCTACCTGAATGTTCTTTTATGTGAAGTTATTAGTCTGTGGCCAGGGGGGTTAAATTAAATTGATTCATCAGAGGGAAAAATAATTAATAAGCAATCACAGCACTGAGCTCATACCAGAAGTATCTGTATAATTACAAGACACCAAGTATACCGACCTAGACGTTGACAGAGAATTTACCGTATCTTCCTGGTAGGCTGGTGGAAAGGCCATGTTCCTCTGTGAGCCACATTAAAGGACATCAGTGATGCCTTTCTCAACAGTATAAAGACTTATTCCCGCAAGATGTCTTATATCCCAGGCCAACAAAAACGTCACTGGAATTTTCTCAAAACCAAAGCGCTAATGCCGGCACTGTGGATCTGAAGACTTTATTGACTCCTCTCCCTTCTCGGGAGCTGATTAACATCGTATAAAAAGTCTTTATGAAAGCAGCAAGCCTTAGAGTCAAACAGGGGCATTTATACCTGTTCCACATCTTTTTTAATATTTCATTCCCACACCACTGCTTTTCAAGCTGTATAATTCAGCAGTAAAACACAATTGGCCTACAGAACACTCTCCATATAGATACGTCCCTGACACGCTGTACCAAAAGGAGTCTATAAAATAGATGGTATTTTAGGCTCTTATTATTAACTTGAATTAAGTTTTCTTTGGCTGTCATATGAAAGATATTTTTAAGTATTAACTGCATTTATCTTGCATTTTTCTCATTAAGTACTATTTCATAAGAAAAAAAATTGCCACATTAGGGGGAAAGGGAGTTTTGCTAAACTGGTATTCTATTTGGGCAGGCATTGCAAGTATTTACAGTCTAACAGAGGATAACATAGCAGGCCTTGAAAAACCCACACAGTATCACAGGCTCCATCTCTGTTAGCACCTTGGGTGGGCTTGCATGAAATACAAATTGTACTATTAAATCCGGAAAAGCTTGGAAAAAATCCGGAATAAATTCTGGTTATTCAAGACTTGCTTTAAGCCACTTTTTAAGATACAGAGTCAAATACCTTTCTTTTAATGGACTGATATCCTGTCATTACATTAAAAACTTCAACCAGTAGGAGTCTAAGATTTATTTCCATTCAAAGTGGGTCATATGCATATGAAATTTTGATGGCAGGAAGACCTGGAGGTAAAAAAAAATACCAAGCACCAATAAGCCTGTTTTCCTCTGCAGTTTTTATTTTCACTGGGGGTGTGGGGCAAAAAGGAGAGAAAAAATATAAAGAGATGTTGTTTGTTATAGGACTATCAGTTTATTAAAGAAGCAAAACCATTTAATTATTTTTAAAAGTAAGTTTGTTTGTAATTCTTTTAAAATGTCCCAAGTCTTTGAAAGCTGTGGTTTTACCAGGTCTCTCTCTTTGGCCTGGTGAATGGATCTGTATCACAATAAAAAACAAAACAAGCAAACAAAGAAAAGAAAATAGCAAAAACCACAGCCAGCTTTGACTTCTAGCCAGAGGCTTGAGGATAGCACGGGAGAAAGTCTCTGTCCTTCACAGTGCCCTCCTAGCTGCTTCTGACCTTCCCTGCTCCAATCATCTATCCCATTTTATACTACTGAAGCCCTTCCTGCTAAGCAAGGCTCATGTATAGAGTATGGTGGGTGAATTTAACATCAAAGTCCAGGAAACACTTCCTAGTGCCAGTGTTTGCACAAGCAAAAGAATGGAACTGGATTCCAGAGAATGGTGCTAGCCCCAGCCCCAATGGTAGAGTTACACAAAGTATTTCCAGGGTGCCGGCTCCTTCCTTAATAACATGAATATCAAATCTCCCTCTACAGGTGTGCAACATACTTCCCATGCAGTCGTATTCAGGAAGTTCCTGCCCAAATTATTCCCAGAAGCAAGTGCAAGAGTCACCTGGATGGCTAGGCTTCAAGAATTTGGTATCTGTGTCACTCAATTTCCAATTGCTCTGACAAACTGACACGAGTCAATTAAGAGGAGAAAGGGTGTACCCTGGGCCAGCTTCCGTCCATGGTTGCTTGGCCCAGTAACTTTCGAATCTAGGTGGAAGCATTTGACAATGGGAATGTGACATGGAGGAAAGTTAGAGTGAAAGCAAGAGTGAGAGAAAGACAAAAGAAGAAGAAGAAAAAGAGGGGTAAAAGAAGAGGAGAAGGAGGGGTAGATAAATGTTCCCTCAGAGGTAGACCCTTGAGGACCCACTGATAACTAAGGCCCATTCCCTGGAGTTACCACTACCTCACCATAACCCACCAAGATGTAAATCCATCCATCGATCAATATACTATGTGGTCAGAACCCTCGGGATTTTGCCACGCCCTTGGGATCGAGCCTTTAACAAGTGAGATTTGACAGCGCGTTTCAGATCTAAGCCACAGCAGGGCCCAAACCACAAAATACAGTCTATGTCTCTTCCCCATCCTTGTTTGTCTCTTTCCTTTTGGCCTTTTCTTGTTTCACCTACAAAACTTCTGTCAGAAATGTCCTTTGACTCAGTCAGGACTACCACAATGATGAACTCTTGAGAACCTCCAATCTTTCAGAAGTCGCAGGAACAACAGCACGAAGCCATGTGAAGCTGCAATCAGACTTTTCCGGGGAATGGCGTGATTCTTCCCTGTGTGCACTGTGGATTGTGGGTGCCGTTTCCCACACCAGTACCTCACTCACTCAGAAACAAGTAAATATGACCACAGACAGAGACGTGCTATGCACATCCTCCAGGATAACAGGTGAGACATTTTGGGACTAGACATCTGGTTGACACTAACCTAAGCATGACTGCAAAGAGCAACAGAGAATTGTGAAGTTGAGTACAGGTCCACACTCAGGTGCCATGGGCAGTAAGAAACCGCAAGCCCTTTGCCCCAATATTCCCTGCCTAAGTAAATGAATACCACTGTTCTCTTGTTGGCCTGCACACAATGAGAGAATAAATCAACCTAAAGGTTCTACAAGGGTAGAAATATTCAAAACGGTAACTCTGGAATGTAAACCCTTAGCCAACTGAGGATGAAGAAAGAAAACCTTGGGACAGAATGAGAACATAAACATGGGTCCCCAAATGGACACAGAAATTGACCACCATGAGTAGTGTGTCTAGTAAGAGGCCATCAGTGGCAGTCATTAGAGATGGAGACCAAATAAACAGAGAGTGTGACCTGTTACCCTATGTCACAAAAGGTAGACATGAATATAAGTCTTATCAGTAGTATTAAATTTGCCAGAGCAGATCCATGTTCAAACAAGTTGTAGTCTATAAACCGATGCAACTTGCTACAACAGAAACAGTCCTAAGTCTGATGTGTATTTAAAAGAAGACACTGTATTGTATATCATGCTAGAGGTCAAGAATCATTAGGTCTTCCCAAGCACATTTTGTATATAGGATACATCTGTATTTCACTACAAGTTAATAGTGGAGGCTTTCAAATATAAGCACAGATTAGCTTTGAGTCCTCAGCAGAAAAATAAATGGTTCCAATATGGGCATTGAAAGACAAAGAGCAAAAGAGGAACTCACAGTGCCAAAGATGCGGGATTCAATAAAACCACCAACCACCACTTATCGGGAACAGCCTGGCATTAGCACTTGGATCTGCCCACATGAGCCTGACATGTTTTATTCATATTAAGCATTGAGATATTGTCCTCTTTCAACAACTGGACTAGCCTTGCCAGTTCATTTCTTATCCACAGTTAACTACGATTCTTCAATTTGTAGAATTTGGGTTTTCCTGTAGTTCTACAAGCTAATCAAGTGAATGTCTTTTAGACTTTTTTTTTTATTTTAGTTATCACCTATAGCTTCAAGCATTTTAAGTACTCTGGTAGCAGTGTAAAGCAGCTAGGTTTTCAGTAATTGCTAAATGGGTTCTGTAACACAGACATCTTACCCATGACACATTAATCTTATCAAAGAATAAATCCTTCTGTGAAGTGTACTGTTAACACCATGCAAATAATAGGGTGTGTAAGATCTACTTATAATTTGTCACAAGGGCTCAAAGTAGTTTAGGTATGGGAGTGAAAAGATGAGTAGGTATGGATGTGTGGGTGGATGTCAGTATGCATGCTCACATAGGTACACACACATGCGCACATGTGTGTGAGTGTACTACTTTGAATGTTGTTCCTTAGGGATCATCCACCTTTTCCTTTAAGACAAGGTCTCTTGGAGCTGCAGAGATGACTCAGCAGTTAAGAGCACTGGCTGCTCTTCCAGAGGACCTGGGTTCGATTCTCAGCACCCACGTGGTGGCTCATAATTGCCTATAACTTCGTTTTCTGAGCATCTGCCACCTTCACACAGACATACATGCTGGCAAAGCCTGAATGCATGCACATGAAATAAAAATGATACATTATTTTTTTTTACAAAGAGACAGGGTGTCTCATTGACCTGGAACATATCAAGCTGTCTAGGCAGGTGGGCCAGTGGTCTCCAGAGAGAATTGTGGCTCCAGCATTTGGATAACAAACTGGAACCATCATGCCTGGCTTTTTATGTGGTTCTAGGTATCAAACTCAGTTCCTCATGCTTGCACTTAGGTGAGTGATTTGTAACATGATCTTTTCCCGAGCCCTCAGATGGATTTGAAAAGAGGTGAGTTTCTTGCTGTTTTTTTTTCCTTATGCAGGAGTTCTCTCCATCTAAATTCCTTAGCTTTGACATAAGAGGACTCTAGAGCCAAAATAAATACATTTCTGATAATAGAGGAACGTTCTTTTCTCGCAAATGGAAATTTCAGAATACTTGAGCCAAAGGTCCCAACCCTTTCTGCAGGCAGTTGAAAAGGGCATCATTAAGCCTTTAGAACAAGCCTCAACAGAAGCAACATGGTATTTTTCTTGCCTTGCCTGATAACTCATTTCACTCCACTGGTTTCAGCTTCAATAGCTGAGGTGTGCCGACTCCAGAGGTGTATCTTGTCCTTTGACACTGTCACCTGTCAGTCCCTCATCTTCTTTATTGAAGAGTCCAAGGATCCCGGCCACCCACCGTCAGTGTGTCAAGCGTCAGGATGGACAAGCACAGTATTTTCTCACTAACCGTTTAGCAGCTCCACGCTTGTCATTCAGGAGCTGACCTCCAAGGAGAGGCAGTGGGCTTGTTTGCAGTGTAATTAAGTGTCAGGGCCAGGGGGTCAGGCGGCTGGATCTTCTCCAGCCAAAATCATTTGGAACCTTCTTGTGGGGATTTATGATTGTGCTGCTTGGCCAAGCACCGGAGGGGGGCTGAATCATTATCGTAACTCCTCCAGGACCTGAACAGAAGAGCTAATGTGAGCCTTTGATGGAAGTCTCCCTTTTTTTTTAAAGAGTATCACACATTCTCAGGCCATCCCTCACCAATTACCTTGGTTGGAATCACTCACACTGACTTGGTTGAGATGTGTGATTTTTACTGCAGCCTAAGACAGAGTTATCTGGAGCACACTACCTTACAATGCCCCATTTACACCATCAGTGTGAGCTTTCCAGGTGCCTTACAGCCATTGGCACCTGCTTGCTAAACCAGGCTACATGCTGGCTTTGCCTGGGAGCTACCCACTGCAAGCCTTTTACTCAACCTGCAGATTTTCTCTGAAGGGGAGATGATGCTGACCTCTTTTGCTCTGACAAGCAGCAAAGTAAAAAAAAAAATCTCTCCTTGGTGTATCTGGGTAGCTATCAAATAACATCACGGGCTCTGGAGAAATGGCTCAGTAGTTAAGAGCCACATTGCTCTTATAGAGGATCCTAGTTCAGTTCCTATCACCTGTGACAAGCTGCCTATAACTCCAGCTTTAGGGAATCCAGCGCCCTCTTCTGGTCTCCAAGGGCACCTGTGCATGCCCATGCCCCTCTCCACCACACACACATATACACATATACGTACGTTTTCCTTATCTTTCTTGTATGAAAAGTAGATCTTTTTTTCCTCATATACTATATCCTGATTGATTACGGATTCCCCTGCCTCTACGCCTCCCACTCCCTCCCCACCCCATCCCCACTCCTCACAGTCCCTCATTAGAATACAAACAGACTTTTCATGAATAATAATAAAATAAAACTAACATCAGAATTGGACTAAACAAACAAGGAAAAGAGCCCAAGAGAAGGCACCAGACAAAGATATCCACTCATTAGCACACTCAGGAATTGAGGCAGAGGCAGGCAGATCTCTGTGTGTTCGAGACCAGCCTGGTCTACAAGAGCTAGTTCCAGGACAGCTTCCAAAGCCACAGAGAAACGCTGTCTCGAAAAGCCAAAAACAAAAGAAAACAACATACTCAGGAATTTAAAAATTTTGTTAAAAAAGAAAAGCCACTAAACTAGAAGCCACAAACAGACTTTTCATGAATAATAATAAAATAAAACTAACATCAGAATTGGACTAAACAAACAAGGAAAAGAGCCCAAGAGAAGGCACCAGACAAAGATATCCACTCATTAGCACACTCAGGAATTGAGGCAGAGGCAGGCAGATCTCTGTGTGTTCGAGACCAGCCTGGTCTACAAGAGCTAGTTCCAGGACAGCTTCCAAAGCCACAGAGAAACGCTGTCTCGAAAAGCCAAAAACAAAAGAAAACAACATACTCAGGAATTTAAAAATTTTGTTAAAAAAGAAAAGCCACTAAACTAGAAGCCATTATGTGTCTACAACAGACCCATCACAGCCCCATGAGGCCGGATGTGTGCTGCTTCAGTTTCTGTGAGTTCCTCTGAGCCTTGATCATGTTGACTTGGAGGGCCTAGTTGACTTTGTGTCCTCCATCAGCTCTGGCTTTTCTACATCCTCTTCTGCAGAGTTTTCTGGACTCTGAGGGGTAGGGTTTGGTGGGGACATCCCATTTAGGGATGCGTCTACCAAGATCTCTCACTCTCTGCATCAGGTCTGGCTCTGGGTCTCTGTATTTGGCCCCACCCGCTGAAGGAGGACGCTTCTCTGGTGATGATCAAGCAATGCGCTGATCTCTGAGTGTGGTAGAACGCCATCAGGGGCCATTTTATTGCTTCTTCTTCTTTCCTTCTTAGAACAGCACTATTCGGTTTTATCCTAGGTCCCTGTACTATCTATTATGAGGTTATTGGTCACCCAAGTCCTGTCAGACATGGAGTGGAACTTAATTCCAGTCTGACACTGGTTATACCCACAAGCTTTGTGCTCCCTTTGCACAAGCATAGCTTGCAGACTGGACAGCATTATAGATTAAAGGGTTTGCAGCTGGTTGGTGTTTACTTACTGCTTTTAGTAGTCTGCAAAGTACCTTCCTGTAGCAAAAAGGTTAGCAAGTAGGGGCGAAGTCTCTATGTAGGCACCAGCTAGACTTCTCAACATTCAATAGATTACATAGGTGTTGATGAATTCAGCGATGGGGCCTTGCCATCAGTTTGTGGAGAGTAACCTATTGTCTTGCCAACAGCCCGAGTTATTTGCAGATTCCCAGGGGACCCCATCAGCCAACAACTGAATTCAATATATCATAATTCCAGTACTGGAAGCTTTATTTGGCGACAAGAGATGGACGTTTGGGGCTTTGTATACCCCATTATTGGGTGGTTTCCTTTATGTCACCTTCATATATGTGTATATTTTAGGAAGTTTCTCCTGTATTAGCTTTACATGCTACCCCCTCAAATGGTTCTCAATTTTAGCGGCTGTTCCCCATATTTCTTCACTTGTCCCCTACTGTCCTCCCTCTCTTCATTCGATCCTACCATTCCAGTCCCCCATCCCCCCATCCATCTATAACTACCATTCTATTTCCCTTTCCTACTTTATACCTTTCCCTTTCTTACTTTATACCTAATCTCTTGCGGGTCTATGAATTATAACTTATCACTGACTTAACAGCTAATATCCACATATGAGTGAATGCATACCATATTTGCCTTTCTTGGATATCTCAGGATGATGTCTTCTTCTTCTAGCTCCAGTCATTTACCTGCATATTTCATGATGTCATTTTTAACACCCAAGTAATACTCCATTGTCAAAAGGTACCACATTTTCTTTAGCCATTTTTTTCTGTTGGGGGAAATATAAGTTGTTTCTAATTTAAGCCTACCATGAATATAGCAGAAATGAGCATTGTTGAGCAAGTATCTCTGTAGTCATAAAGCATCCTTTATACAAGAGTGGTATAGCTAGATCTTGAGGTAGATCAATCCTCATCTTACTGAGGAACCATCATACTGATTCCCATAGTGGCTGTACAATTTTGTACTCCCATCAGTAACAGATGAGCATTCCCATTACTCAACATCCTCAATAGCACAAGCTGTCACTTGCCTTATTGATGTTAGCCACTCTGACAGGTGGAAGATCGAATGAATCTCAAAACTAGTTTTGATTTGCATTTCCCTGATGGCTATGAATGTTGAATATTTCTTTAAGTATTTCTCAGCCATTTGAGTTTCCTCTACTGAAAATTCTATGCTCCTGTCTGCACCCCATTTTAATTAGATTATTTGGGTTTTTTTGAAACCTAGTATCTTGAGCTCTCAAAAATCAGATGTGAAGCTGTTAAAAATCTTCTCTCATCATGTAGTCTGCTACTTTTCCTTAGCCTTAAGAACAGCAGTTCTCAACCTGTGGGTTGAGAGCCTAAGGGGATCAAATGACCCTTTCACAGGGGTTGCCTAAGACCACCAGAAAACAGGTATTTGCTTTAATATTCATAACAGTAGCAAAATTACAGTTATGAAGTATCAACAAGGATAATTTTATGGTTGGGGGTCACCACATGGGGAGCTGCATTAAAGTGTCACAGCATTAAGGAGGTTGGGAACCACTGCTTAAGATGCTCCTCAGTATCACGAAGTCCCATTCATTAATTGTTGAGCTTAGTGTCTGTGCTGGCAGCATCATGTTCAGAAAGTCTTCTCCTCTATCAATGAGTTCAAGGTTATTCCTAGATTTCAGTGTACCTGGTTTTATGTTAAAGTCTGTGAATTCATTTGGAGTGGAGTTTTGTGCAGGGTGATGAGCCTGTGTCTATTTGGATTCTTCTTCAAGCAGCCATACAGTTTGACCAGAACCATTTGTTGAAGATGCTGTCTTTTTTTTCCAGTGTGTATTTCTAGTTTCTTTAGCAAATATCAGGTGTCCACAGGTGTGTGGATTTACATCTGGATCTTCAATTTGATTCCATTGACCAGTGTGGGTTTTTTTGTTTTGTTTTTTTTGTTTTTCGAGAAAGGGTTTCTCTGTGCAGCCTTAGCTGTCCTGGAACTTGCTTTGTAGACCAGGCTGGTCTTGAACTCACAGAGATCCACCTGCCTCTGCTTCACTACAGCTGAGATGAAAGGTGTGCGCGATCACTTCTGGGCACAACATGTGGTTTTGTATGCCAATATAATGCAGTTTAATCTGTAGTACAACTCAAAATTGAGGGTAGGGATTATTTCCAGAAGTCCTTGTATTTTTTTTTTGGTTTTATGAGACAGGGTTTCTCTGTTTTGGAGGCTGTCAGTCCAGCCTGGCCTCAAACTCACAGAGATCCGCCTGCCTCTGCCTCCTGAGTGCTGGGATTAAAAGCGTGCGCCACCAACGCCCGGCCGAAGTCCTTGTATTATTCAGGGTTGTTTTAAATTATTCTCAGTTAATGGGGATTGTGTTGAATCTGTAGATTGGTTTTGGTAGGATGGCCATTTTTGCTATATAAACTGCACCAATACATGAGAATGGGCGGTATTTCCATATTTTGATATCTTCTTTCATTTCTTTCTCTGATGGCTCAAAGTTTTCATCATGCAAGTTCTTCACTTGCTTGGTTACAGTTACCCCAAGATATTTTCAATTAGTTGAGGATACTGTGAAAGGCGTTGTTTCCATGATTTCTTTCTCAACCCATTTGTCATTTGTACACAGGAAGACTACTGATTTTGTGAGTTAATTTTGTACCCAACCTCTTTGCTGAAAGTGCTTATCAGCTGAAGGAGTTGCCCAGTAGGATTTTTAGGGTCCCTTATGCATACTATCATGTCATTTACAAATAACAATACTTTTGACTTCTTTTCCAATTTGTATCCTCTTGATCTCCTTCAGCTGTGTTATTAGTAGAGCTAAAATTGCAAGTACTATATTGAATAGATACGATTAGAGTAGACATTCATGTCTTGTCTTATTCCTAATTTTAGTAAAATTGTCCTGAGTTTCTCTCCATTTAAGTTGGGTTTGATGGGTTTACATCTTAAATAGGTTTGATGTAAACTGTCTTAATTATGTTGAGGTATATCCCTAGTACCCCTAATTTCTCCAGGACTTTTATCATGAAAGGGTGTTGGATTTTTTTCAATAGCCTTTCCTCCATCAAATGTGGCTTTCGTCTTTCAGTTTTTTATATGGTAAATTGATTATATTTGTTGATTAATTATGTTGAACTATTCCTTCATCTCTGAGATAAAGCTTACTTGAGCATGGTGGATGGTCTTTTTGATGTATTGTTGGATTCAATTTGCAAGTGTTTTGAGAATTTCTGCATCTGTGTTCACAAGGGAACTTGGTTCATAATTCTCTTGGGGTCTTTATGTGATTAGGATATCGCAGTTACTATGGCATTGTAAAATGACTTGAGCAATAGTTCTCCTGTTTCTATTTTGTGGAATACTTTGGAGAGTGTTGGTATCTAATCTCCTTTGGAAGACTGGTAGAAATGTGTGTTAAAACCATCTGATTGTTGCTGTTGCTGTTGGTTGGGATACTTTTAATTTCTGCTTATATTTCATTAGGGCTTATAAGTCTGTTTAGATTGCTTATCTGATCTTGATTTAACTTTGGTTAAGTGGTATGCATCAAGAAAATTATCCTTTTCTTTTAGATTTTCCAATGTGGTGGATTACAGGTGTTTGTCCTTACAATCTTCTTGATTTCCTCAGTCTCTACTGTTATGTCCTGCTTTTAATTTCTAATTTTGTTATTTTGAGTACTTTCTCCCTGCCTTTTAGGGAATTTGGGTAAGGGTTTACTAATCTTGCAGTTTTTCTCAAAAAAATCAACTCTTTGTTTCATTGGTTCTTTGTATTTCTTCCTTCCTTTTTTCTCCCTTCCTTCCTTCCTTTTTTCCTTCCTTCCTTCCTGTCTGCCTGCTTGCCTGCCTGTCTTTTTTTGCCCTGGGTTTGATTATTTCTTTTCTGGTTTTTGTTTCTATTGATTTTGGCCCTGAGTTTGATTATTTATTGCCATCTACTCATTTTAGGTGTGATTTCTTCTTCTTGCTCTGAGGTTTCCAGGTATACTATTGAGTTACTAGTATGAGGTCTCTCCAAATTTCATAGGCACTTAGTGCTTTGAACTTACCTCTTAGGACCATCTCATTGTGACCCATAGGTTTGGGTATATTGTGTTATTGTTTTCATTCAATTCCAGCAGGTCTTTAATGTCTCTCTTAATCCAGTATTCATCCAGTAGTGAGTTGTTCAGTCTTCATGTGTTTGTAAACTTTCTATGTTTGTTGATATCTAGCTTTAACCAGTGGTGGTCTGATAGGATGCAAGGAATTATTGCAGTTATCTTATTATCTGTTGTGACTTGCTTTGTGTCCAAATATATCGTCAAGTTTATAGAAAGTTTCATGAGGTGATAAGAAAAAAATATTCTTTTGTATTTGGGTAAACTGTTCTGTAAATATCTGTTATATCCATTTGGTTAATAATGTCAGTCAGCTTCAGCATTTTGGTTTTTGTTTTTGTTTTTTTTCAGATCACCTGTTTACTGGCAAGAGAGGGGTATTGAGGTCTTATACTATTAATGTGTAGGATTAGTACATGTTTTAAACTGTAGTAGTATTTCTTTTACAAACTTTGGTGCTCTTATGTTGGTGTAAGAAGTGGAATGTCCCCTTGATGGATTTACCTTTGATGAATATGCAGTGTCTTTCCTTATCTCTTCTGATTAATTTAGGGTTGAAGTCTATTTTTGTCAGATAATAAAATGGCTACACCACCTTGCTTCTTAGGTCCATTTTCTTGGAATCTTTTTCCTACCTTTTAAAGTGAGGTGCTGTGGATCCTTGATGTTAAGATGTACTTCTTAGATGGAGCACAGTATGGATTCTGTTGGCACAACCATTCGGTTAGTATGTGTCTTCTTACTGGGGAACCGAGACCAATGATGTAGAAACATCAATGAACAGTGTTTGTTGATTCCTGTTATTTTGCAGTTGTGGTGGTGGTGGTGCTAGTGGTGGTGGTGGTGGTGGCGGTGATGGTGGTGTGTGTGTGTATGCGTGTTTCTACTCTTTTGATTTTCTGGCTTGAGATTATTTATTCCCTGTGTCTTGGTGTGGTTAGTTTCTTTAGGTTGAGTGTTCCTTCTAGTGCCTCCTGTAGGGTTTTATTTATAGGTAAATGTTGTCTAAAATTGGTTTTCTCATGATGTCTCATAATCTCCATCCATTGTGATTGAAAGTTTTCCTGGTTAAAGCAATCTGGGATGGCATCTGTGGTCTCTTAGCATCTATAGAACATTTGTCCAGGACCTTCCAGCTTCTAGTATCTCCATTGAGAAGTCAGGTATTATTCTAATAAGTCTGTCTTTATGTGTCACTTGGCCTTGGGTGTTAGATACAGAAGTATACTTAGGTATGCTCTCATCTCTCCTTATACATCTAATCCTTTCACTCATAGGTTTTTCTTTTTTTTTAATTTTATTTTCCAGTTTAAATTTAGATAAGAATCAAGGTTGCTTCACAAGTCAGTTCCAGGTCCCTCTCCCATTCCCTCCCTTCCTCCCGTGCCCTCCCCCCCCCCGTTATCCCCTCATTTCTCCAGGGAGGGTGAGGCCCTCCATGGGGGTGTGCATAGTGTGTCATTTCATATAGGGCAGGGCCTAGACCCTTCCCCAAGAGTTCAGGGTGAGAGTGCAACTCACATTGTTCTATGGGAGTCCAAAGTCCGTGTGTATACTTGGGATGGGTACTGATCTGCTGCCCAAGGCTCAGTAGATTCCCTAGGCCTCTTCACTGACACCCAGATTCAGGGGGTCTTGATCAGTCCCATGCTGGCTTCCCAGGCTAATGCCTGGGATTCAAGAGTTAACCTTTGTCTGGTCAGCTGTTTCTGGGGGTTAAACCAGCCCAGTCTTGATCCCTTTGATCATCATTCCTCCCTGTTACTGGCTTTCTTGAGTTCAGCTCAGTACTTAACCAAGGGAGTCTGCCTCTTCTTCGATCAGCCACTAAATAAAGTTTCTGTTTCCCAGACTCTCTGGCCATAGGATTGTAGGCTGGCACTCCCCAGATCTATGTCTAAAATCCATATATGAGAGAGTACATGCCATGTTTCTCTTTTTGTGACTGGGTTACCTCACTCAGGATGGTTTCTTCTAGTGTCATCCATTTGCCTGCGAATCTCATGATTCCATTATTTTTTTCTGCTGAATAGTACTCCATTGTGTAGATGTACCACATTTTCTCTATCCACTCTTCGGGTGAGGGACATCTAGGTTGATTCCACGTTCTGGCAATTACAAATAAAGCTGCTATGAACATAGTGGAACAGACATCTTTGTTGTATGAATGGGCATCTTTTGGATATATGCCTAAGAGTGGAGTTGCTGGGTCTTGTGGTAGGTTTATTCCCATTTTTCTGAGGAATCTCCACACTGATTTTCAAAGTGGCTGAACCAGTTGGCACTCCCACCAGCAATGGAGGAGTGTCCCCCTTTCACCACATCCTCTCCAGCATAAATTGTCATTGGTGTTTTTGATTTTAGCCATTCTGACAGGGGTGAGATGGTATCTGAGAGTTGTTTTGATTTGCATTTCCCGGATGGCTAAGGATGTTGAGCACTTTCTCAAGTGCCTCTCAGCCATTTTAGACTCCTCTATTGAAAACTCTCTATTTAGTTCTGCAGCCCACTTTTTAATAGGGTCCTTTGGTGTTTTGGAGACTTGCTTCTTGAGTTCTTTGTAAATTTTGGAGCTCAACCCTCTGTCAGATGTGGGATTAGTGAATATTTTTTCCCATTCTGTGGGCTGCCTTTTTGTCTTGCTGACTGTGTCCTTTGCCTTACAGAAGCTTCTCAGTTTCAGTAGGCCCCATTTATTAATTGTTGATCTTACTGCCTGTGCTACTGGTGTTATGTTCAGGAAGCTGTCTCCTGTACCACTTCGTTCAAGGGTACCACCCACTTTCTCTTCTAAGAGGTTCAGTGTGGCTGGATTTATGTTGAGGTCTTTGATCCATTTGGACTTAAGTTTTGTGCATGGCGATAGACATGGATCGATCTGCATTCTTCTACATGCCAGTCTCCAATTATGCCAGCACCATTTGTTGAAGATGCTTTCTTTATTCCATTGTATATTTTTAGCTTCTTTGTCAAAGATCAGATGTTCGTACGTGTGTGGGTTAATACCCGGATTTTCATTTCGATTCCATTGGTCTACCTGTCTATTTTTGTGCCAATACCAAGCTGTTTTCAGGACTATAGCTCTATAAGAGAGCTTTGAGGTCAGGGATAGTGATGCCTCCGGACGTTGCCTTGTTGAACAGGGTTGTTTTGGCTATCCTGGGTCTTTTGTTTTTCCATACAAAATTGATTATTGTTCTTTCAAGGTCTGTGAAGAACTGTGCTGGGATTTTAATGGGGATTGCATTGAATCTGTAGATTGCTTTTGGCAGGATTGCCATTTTTACTACATTGATCCTACCTATCCAAGAGCATGGGAGATCTTTCCATTTTCTGAGGGCGTCTTTAATTTCTTTCTTTAAAGATTCAAAGTTCTTACGATACAGGTCTTTCACTTGTTTGGTTAGCGTTACCCCAAGGTATTTTATGTTGTTTGTGGCAATTGTAAAGGGTGATGTTTCTCTGATTTCTCTTTCAGCCCTTTTATCATCTGTATATAGTAGGGCTACTGATTTTCTTGAGTTGATCTTGTAGCCTGCCACTTTGCTGAAGGTGTTAATCAGCTGTAAGAGTTCCCTGGTAGAGTTCTTTGGGTCATTGATGTAAACTATCATATCGTCTGCAAACAGTGAAAGTTTGACCTCTTCCTTCCCAATTTGTATACCCTTGATCCCCCTTTGTTGTCGTATGGCTATAGCTAGAACTTCAAGTACCATGTTGAAAAGGTATGGAGAGAGTGGACAGCCTTGTTTTGTTCCTGATTTTAGAGGAATTGCGTTGAGTTTCTGTCCATTTAGTTTGATGTTGGCTGTTGGTTTACTGTATATGGCTTTTATTATGTTTAAGTATGTCCCTGTTATCCCAGATCTCTCCAAGACCTTTATCATGAAGGGGTGTTGGATTTTGTCAAAGGCTTTTTCAGCATCTAGTGAGATGATCATGTGATTTTTGTTTTTCAGCTTGTTTATATGGTGGATTACGTTGATGGATTTTCATATGTTGAACCATCCCTGCATTCCTGGGATGAAACCTACTTGATCGTGGTGAATGATTGTTTTGATGTGTTCTTGGATCCGATTTGCCAGTATTTTATTGAGTATTTTTGCATCAATGTTCATGAGGGATATTGGTCTGAAGTTCTCTTTCTTAGTTGTGTCTTTGTGTGGCTTGGGGATCAAGGTTATTGAAGCCTCATAGAAAGAGTTTGTCAAAGACCCTTCTGCTTCTATTGTGTGGAACACTTTGAGAAGAATTGGTATAAGCTGTTCTTTGAATTTGTGGTAGAATTCTGCACTGAGGCCATCTGGACCTGGGCTTTTTTTGGTTGGGAGACTTTTGATGACAGCTTCTATTTCCATAGGGGTTATAGGTCTATTTAAATTGCTTATCTGTTCTTGATTTAGTTTTGGCAATTGATAGCTGTCCAGGAAGTCATCCATTTCCTTTAAATTTTCGAATTTTGTGGAGTACAGGTTTTCAAAGTATGACCTAATGATTCTCTGGATTTCCTCAGAGTCTGTTGTTATGTCCCCCTTTTCATTTCTAATTTTGTTAATTTGCATGTTCACTCTCTGCTGTTTGGTAAGTTTGGACAAAGGTTTGTCTATCTTGTTGATTTTCTCAAAGAACTAACTCTTCGTTGCGTTGATTCTTTGTATTGTTTTCCTGGTTTCTACTTTATTGATTTCAGCCCTCAATTTGATTATTTCCTGGCGTCTACTCTTCCTGGGGGAGTGTGCTTCTTTGTGTTCTAGAGCTTTCAGCTGTGATGTTAATTCTCTGGTATAACTGTTCTCCTGTTTCTTCATGTGAGCATTTAGCGCTATGAACTTCCCCCGTAGCACTGCTTTCAAAGTGTCCCATAGGTTTTGGTATGTTGTGTCTTCATTCTCATTGAATTCGAGGAAGTCTTTAATTTCTTTTTTTATTTCCTCTTTGACCCAGGGATGGTGCAGTTGAGCATTATTCAATTTCCATGAGTTTGTAGGTTTTCTGCAATTTGTGTTGTTGAATTCTAATTTTAAAGCATGGTGGTCTGATAAGATGCATGGAGTTATTCCAATTTTTTTGTAGCTGCTGAGGTTTGATATGTTGCCAAGTATGTGGTCGATTTTTGAGAAGGTTCCATGTGGTGGTGAGAAGAAGGTATATTCTTTTTTATGTGGGTGAAATGTTCTATAGATGTCTGTTAATCCCAGTTGGGTCATTACTTCTATTAGCCCTTTTGCTTCTTTGTTGAGTTTCTGTTTGGTATTCCTGTCTAGTGGTGAGAGTGGTGTGTTGAAATCTCCCACTATAACTGTGTGGGGCTTTAGATGAGATTTAAGTTCTAATAATGTTTCTTTAATGAATGTGGATGCCTTTGTATTTGGGGCATAGATGTTGAGGATAGACACTTCATCTTGGTGGGTTTCACCTGTGATGAGTATGTAATGACCTTCTTCATCTCTTTTGGTTGATTTTATTTTAAAGTCTAGTTTGTTAGATATTAGGATTGCTACCCCGGCTTGTTTCTTGGGTCCATTCGATTGAAAACTTTTTTCCCAACCTTTAATTCTCAGGTAATGTCTGTCTTTAAGGGTGAGGTGTGTTTCCTGTATGCAGCAGAAAGAAGGGTTCTGTCTTCGAATCCAATCTGCTAGTCTGTGTCTTTTTATGGGTGAGTTAAGGCCATTAATATTGAGGGATATTAATGACCAATGATTGCTCATCCTTCTTCGATTTGCGATGGTTGTTGTTGGTGGAATTATGTGTGGAGTTTCACCCCTTTGTTCTTTTGGCTGTTGGTAGAGAGAGATTCTCTAATGCTTATGTGTTTCTGGTTGTAGTTAGCTTCCTTGGGTTGGAGTTTTCCTTCCAAAATTTTCTGTAGGGCTGGGTTAGTGGACACATATTGCTAGGTTTTTCTTTTAATGAACAGAGTGTCTTAAACTTGATCAATTACTTTTTTAATCATTCCTTAATGAATACTGAGATTGAGGAAGGCATACTTGTCTAGAGACCAGAAAGATATGCTTCTAGGTTCTATTCTAAAAGCATAAGAGTTTTGTTGTTTATACATTAACATATATGAGACTGAGTTTGGCCAAGTTGTAAGATGATTGTCAGTTTTGCTTCCCTTCCTAGGGATATCCAATCATTTCCTTCCACAGTACTGCTCTGGGCATGTATGCTTAGGAGTATTATTTCCATTGACTTGTTCATATGCTCCTAAGTGCCTATGTCACTGCATTTTTAATGTAACATTTTTATATTGGATAGTCCCATTTGACACAAATACCTGCATGTTCATGTGAGCATAACATGCACAGATACACATGTCTGACACATATGCATCATATACATGCACAGCACCATACATCACATACATATATCATACATGTACACAACTACAAGTGCACAGAGAGAGAGAGAGTTGATTGATTATAAAATCTATTTAGAAAAGTATGTTTTTAAAGTAGTGAATCTATCCGATTTAAATAAATATGGGATATCTGTCCAATTACTTAAGTCACACCAAGGTTTTAGAATTTCTTTTATGAAATATTTCTTGGTGTGAGGGAGATGGCCCATTAGGAAGAGTGTTTGCTCTGTAAACATGAGGACCTGAGTTTCAATACCAACACTTTTAGAATGCCAAAACTGGACATCACTATGAATGTCTGGTAGGCATTAAGGATGGAGACAATGTGGACCCTAAGCCCTAAGAGCTTGCTGACCAGCTAACCTATAGTGAGCTGCTGGTTCATTGAGAGATCATATCTCACGGCCATAGGGTAGAGAGCAATAATGGATGGCAACTGACATCATGTTCTGCTCTCTGCAAGTGGGTGCTTGGGTACATTTACCCCTACATACCACATCCCAGTATACACACTTTATGTTCAATTTTTACTTCTGCATTTGGGTTCATTCAAATATGTGGATTTGACATGCCGCAGAAAATGTCCCTTGTTTCATAAAAACAAGACAATAATAGTCATTAAAATTTTTAAATACTGTAATAAATTTATATAGCCCTTTTCTCTTGTTTTAACAATAGATTCCTAAGACAATATTCTAAATGGGCATCGAAACACAATAACATCAAGTATAAGGCCATGTTACTAGTGACTGGTGGAACCCCTGCGGCCAGTTTTTCTGGAGGTCAAAGGCTGGAAGTCAATTGCCTACTGTGTTAGAGGCCAAACTGCATTGGCAACGGGGCTCAATCTATCTTCAAAACACCGCTGTGTGCTTTTGCAGAACAAATGACACACAGACACCAAATTACAGTAACTCAGACAAAATGAACTGGTGATTTTAAATTCCAATTTTAACATAGTTTAAAAACTGTATGTCGCAAGAACAAAAGAAGTCTATTTTTCACCTGACAATGATAAACGATGGTGAGTATAGAAAAACAACCCATCTCATATGCTGGTGCCAGTTTTGTAAATTGCTACAAATTTTTTTTTGGAGAGCAATTTGGCAATTTCTATAAAAACATAATGTGCTTATACCCATCGTCCCAGTAATTCCACTGTTGGAAACACATACCACGGTTATGATGCCACAGTGCACAAGGAGAATGAATGGGGATGCTCAACCAACGTAGCTTAAATGTTCAATTCACCCACATGGACATCAGCCACATCCCATGTGTCTGTATGCAGCATGCTCAGATAAGTAGAAATAATGAGGGAGAATCATATTTGAGAATAGTAAGAGAATAAAAGCAGCTGAAACCAATGAGGGTAACTTTGCTCCTGTGCAATCATTGTTTCAAGATTAACTGCATAATGGATAATCCTGGGCAAGCAGAGATTTTCCAAAGAAACACAGCCAAAATCATATAATGGCATAGAAACAGAAAGAGGAGATAGACAGACAGAAAGACAGACGCAGAGACAGACAGACAGAGAGAGAGAGAGAGAGAGAGAGAGAGAGAGAGAGAGAGAGAGAGACCCCAATCTTTGCTTCTGAAGACCATGATTTGAAAAGGCCCATTCACCCTGTGGTATATATGTTTTACACAAAGTTCGTGGAATTAAATGTTAGGAACATCCATATCATCTAGTGTGGGGTTTAACCAATCAAGTGAGGACCATAGTCTAACATAAACTAGCGGAGATGCATATGTGGAGAGCTAGATAGGCAGCTAAAAGAGAAACAAATGCATGAATGAACTATATAAATAGAGATACCCACACCTTCGTGGAAAATTCTTGTCCTGAAGCTGTCAGCAGTAGGCCCAGGTGAAGTGGTGCAGTGAATACGGAGTCGATTTTATCATTGTTTGCGATGCCCTGTGTTTCTCTCTCTCCTTTTTAACCCCCACAGGCTCACACACACTGGATCTTAACAACTACTTAACATATCAAATGGCATAAAGGTAATTAACATGAAAATGCATGGAATGACTGCTCACTCTTGAGTCCTTCCTCTCCATCCTCTGCCACCTCCCTTAAGACGTCTGCTTCTCCACACCTGCTCCCTCTAAGCTTTCAAATGCTGCAGCTTGGAGCTGGCAGACAGCTCAGTGCGAAAAGGTGCTTAGAGTGCCACCAACATCAGGACCCAGGTTTGAGCCTCTGGCGGCATGGCTGTGTTTGTCTGTGACTCAAATGTCGAGGGCACAAAATCCAAAGAACTCTCTGCAGCTGCATGGTGGGGCAGCAGCGCATGCCTTCAATCCCAGCACTGGGGAGGCAGAGGCAGGCGGGTCTATGTGAGTTCGAGGTCAGCCTGGTCTACAGAGCTGGTTCCCGGACAGGCTCCAAAGCTGCACAGGGAAAATCTGTCTCGAAAAGACAAACCAAACCAAACAACTCCCTGGCCAGCCAGCCTATCCCAGACAGTGGGATTCCCAGTCAGTGGGAGACAATCAGGAAGAGAGTGATGGAGAAACACTCCATGAGTCCTCAACCCTTTGCACGTGAACACACTGGCAACCACACCTGCACACGTACTTGCCCATCCCGCATATGCCCTTCCCCATACGTCATTTCCTCATATCCCTCCTGTGACTTCCTTGATTTCACCTCTGCCCTTGAAACCTTCTCTATATGGACTTCTGAGCATGCGCCGTTCATTCCCGTCCTGATGGGCACATGCATTGCTACCATTAGGGAATGAAAGAGTTGGCTGTTTGTCAACGCCATCTGAAACCCTTTGCATTCTTTTCCCCTCCAGCAGGAGCCGTTTGGGGATAGTGACATCTTACTTATAGGTGGGTCTTTCTGTTGTCATCCAAAGGTGTGGATCTTCCCTTACCTTTACCATGTCTGCCCCAGCATCTGGGAATGAGCTTGAGGTGGCTGAACATCAGAATTTCTATGTATCCACTTCTGGAGATTTCTGCAGCCCACACAAATTGGCACTTTGCAAAACAGCCGCAGGTGGCAGCTAAGCTCCTGAAGATTGAGGATGCTTAGATCAGTGCCTGAGCATCCAGCACCCCAACCAGGTATGCTAATCACATGTTCTCTGCAACAGGTCCGCTCTATGCATACCAGATGTCTTTGTTCTCCCTTTTATGAATCTACCATTCGTTAAGTGTCTACTTAGCTGCATTGGACCCACTTAAAAAAATATGACATAGACTTGAATACCCACAAGGAGATTCAGGGACATCCAGAGATAGTTGACATTAATCGCAGCTATGGCAGACTCCACTGAAACTCAGCCTGTGGGTTCTCTCTGCTGCTACCTGTAGCCTCTGCTGAGACTCTCTCCACACCAACTCCTGCCTCACCACCACAGCATAATATGCTCAGATTTCTTTCAGGTGTCCATCACTCCCAAACACTCAACTCCTCATCTCTTACATCCACAGGAAGTAGAAATCCAAACGGCAGTATTCTTTCAGAGGCAAATTCATCTTTGTGCCCTCAGTCATCACAGTGAGGTACCTCCAGCGTCTACACTGACAATCCAATGCCTTCTTTGCAGTAGATGACTTGTGGGATACCTCCTTTCTTAAGTGTGATTCTCATTTTTCTTCTAGAAATACATAGGTCAGGGCATCTCAGTCTTAGCACTACTGACCCTTGAACCAGAGAGGTCTCCTCTTGAGTAGTTTTCCTGACAATTAAGCCACATCCATGTGTACTAACTTGATGTCAATGGCACTGTAGAGTTACAAGTATGACACTCATAATATTCCCAGACCTTGCTAATTGCCTTGTCTGGGAAGGGTGGGTGGTACAATTGCCTCATTTGCAAAATGCAGAATGCCAATTGGATGTCCAACCAGTTCCTGAGACTCACTTGGCTTGAACTAATGTAATAATCTTCTCCCAAACATCTTTGTCTATCACACACACACACACACACACACACACACACACACACATACAAAACCTGATAAAACCCAATTAAAGAGGGTTGGAAAGATTGCTCAGTGATTAAAGACAACTCTGTACTTCCTTAATGCAGTTACTAATAGCTATGTGAGGCCACTCAGAACCATCTGTAACTCTTTTATTCTCTCTCTCTTATTCTCTCTCTCTCTCTCTCTCTCTCTCTCTCTCTCTCTCTCTCTCACACACACACACACACACACACACACTTTAAAGAAGAAAGTATGTTGGTTCACAGATTGAGATGATGAAGTGCATTGTGGTAGGGAAGGCATGGTGAGAGGAGCATGGGGTACTGGTTACATTTGAGCCACAGGCAGGAAGCAGGGCAAGTGGTGGTGCTCAGGTCACTTTCTCCTTTTTGTTCAGTTGGGGACCCCATAGGATGGCATTCCCTACATTCAGGATGAATCATCTTTCCTCGGTGAAGCCTCTCTGGAACTACACTCACAGACACAGCCAGAGGTGTCCCCATAAAGTGGACAATAGAGATTGGCCATCAGGAGAACTTACTACAGTCATTCAAACTTAGCAACTCTAGTCTGTATCGTACTCAACCTCTCCCCACTTTGTTCCACCAATTACCAGGGCATATGATGTTGACTCTAATCCCCAAGTCTGTCTGAGTCTGGTCTCCATGATCACCCACTAAAACACACAGTCTCTGTACAATCCCACTGCATTAGTCTATTCCACACAATGATATCAAGAGAAGCTTTCCCTGAGACATCTTGCATGCCTTTTCTTCAAGTGATCTTCTGTGCTTCCTCCCATGATGGGTCCAGATGGGTTGACCATGCATTTCAGAACCTCCAGCATATGGCACCCTGGATCTCCAGACTTGGTTCACAGCTCACTGCAAGTCCCAACAGGGCAAGTTGTTGCTCATTAACACTGGGCTGTGCATGTGACAATGCCTCACATTGTTTGGGAAAATCCTCCCTTCTCTCCCCGCCCACTGAGGCATTCTCTTAGGAAAGAGTCTTTTCTCTCACATCAAGCTGATAGTCTATGCTGCTCACAAATGTTCACATCCCTGGTTGACCTGGAATACACTGCTTTCTCTGATGAAGCACTGTGGCTGTTTACAGAAACCCCCCCTTCATCTTCTGGATAGCCTTTGTGGGCTAACAGCATCTTAACGACGGAAGACATTTATTCCTATTAATCATCTTCTTCTTTATCCACCTGACAGAACTTCCCACCATCCATGTGCATTTAGGTGTTCTTGTTTGTCTAAATACATGATAAAAGCCAAGTTACTTCCTGCTGTCTTAAATCGGTTACTACAATTGCTCCCTTAATTGGGTTCCTGAATCCTCTCACCTCATCCCATCCCTTGCTGCTACAAAAGGAGGGAACTTTCCAAACACAAGTCTGATCACGCTGACTCTGACATAGAACATGGAAAGGTTCCTCCTGTTGTTGTAGGATGGAAGCAAATTCCTTTGCAAGGCACAGAAAGCCCCTTGTGTTCTGGTTATCCTGGTGTGTCTTGGCAGTCCTCGTCTATTGGGA
Organism: Mesocricetus auratus; assembly: GCF_017639785.1. Classification (NCBI taxonomy): domain Eukaryota; kingdom Metazoa; phylum Chordata; class Mammalia; order Rodentia; family Cricetidae; genus Mesocricetus; species Mesocricetus auratus. Next base: position 10,798,141 of record NW_024429212.1, on the reverse strand, counting down.
GATGTCATTCTGTAAATATGTGTCTGATTGGTTTGAATAAAGCATTGTTGGCCAATATGGAAGCAAGATAGGTAGGACTAGGAGTCATCGTGGAGGATTCTGGGAAAGAGAGACACAGGCAGACACAATGTGAGCCGCCAGAGGAGTAAGTGGTCCGGACCCTTTTCTCCGGTAAGAGAAATACCTAGATTAACAATTATGTGTTAAATACTTAAGTCAGAGCTAGACAGTAAGAAACCAAGCAAATGGCCAACAGCTTCATAATTAACACAGTGTCTTGTGTGTTATTTGGGGGCTAAACGGGCAATGGAGCCCAGGCAGGAATCCTGAAACACTCATCATCTTCTATGGCATGCCAACAAGTTTCCAGATGTAGCTCTCCTTCCATCTGGCCTTCTGTCCTCAAGCCTTCCTTCCATACCTCTGATAGCTCTATCCATTTAGAAATGGCTTTGCCCAGCTCTATGCATGGACCAGTATCATTAGTTCATCTGCCACACCACCACTGTGCAAGGAGAGCCACCAGAGCTAAGTGCTGGGATTGGTTGTAGCTCCTGTAATATTTTGGTGAGCAGATATTTCACATAATAGAATACATCCCTATTTGGTAGATATACAGACAACATAAATGGTAGCCTTTCTGATGCCTTGAGTAATGCTGAATTAAAAAAAAGAAGTTGAGGAAACTGTCTTGTTGGGTTCTTGGATGGACAGTTGAATGTATATACATAAGTATGTATGTATGAATGTATGTCTATATGTATACATGAGTGGATGGATAGATGGATGGCAGATGGATGAATTCAACTCAGTTATTTCACTTACCAGTGAAAAGTGTAAGTACCTTTGAGATTAATCACATCAGTGAATAGATGTTACCAACAGGATCTGTTTATTCTGAAAACTGGATATTTGACACTACCGAGAGAGGGACATGCCGAATGAACAGCTAGTCACTGCATTTGTCCATTATATTTAGACAATTCCAAGCTGCATTATGTATTGCCCTCATTCGCCCCACAGGATACTCAGTAAGTCCCTTTACCCTTCTTCTATGTCAGTGTCACACAATAAAACTCCCCCTATGTGACGGCTGTCCACAGATGTCTTAATGCAATCTGTCTGTCAGAGGCGCATTTGCCCTCGCTCTGACTCCAGCAGGTGCTACTTCTCAGCGCTGTTTGCACAGCCACTTAAGCCTCTCTCCACCTTGCCCCTCAGCCCTGCTTGACCCCTCACCTCCATCTTGCATCAATCTTATACAATTCAAGAGTACTGCCGGGAGGATCCAGGGAAACCGAGTGTGTTAAATCATACATATGGCCCACGTGATTGCTAAAGCAACATGCTATGAACTAATGAGCTTATAAACAGCGCTTTTGTTTCTCACAGCTCTGGAGGCTCAGAAATCTGCCGTCAAGTTACCTGTAGATTCTATCCTGGCAAGGGCCTATTTCCGGGTCCGGGGAGGACACGTCGTCATGTCCTCACGCAGCAGGACCTTGGCCCCACTTAAGAGTGCCCTGCCATCACAGCGTCACTGCCTCATAAAATCCTAATATTACACACAGGGGATTAGCTTCACTTGTGGGGCTTTGGTGTGGGGAGGGGACTACACACTGAAACCACAGCCCATTCTAACAACGTACTCTTCTTATAGATAGACGCTCGCTGAGACTGCTGTATTTCTGTCTTCTAAATGAGCACACATGGGCCAGCCAAGGGCTCTTTCCCTCATGTTGCAATGACTTTACACATGCATGTCTGGGGTTGAGCTCTCCCAGAATAGTTTTTGTTTTGTTTAAAGGAGAATGCTAGATCAACATGAGCATCCATCCCTCTCTGCTTCCTGACTGTGGATGATGCCATGTGAGCAGCTCCCTCATGCTCCCGTTGCCTTGACTTCCATGCCATGAGGGACTGTACCCTGGAACTGTGACAAAACCAACTTTTCTTTCTTTAGGTAGCTTTTGTGCACATATTTTATCACAGCAACATGACAAGAGACTAATGCAGAGAAAAAAGAGAAAACTGAGAGCAGTATTAAAAATGCAGTTACTGGCAAAGACGACAAAGAATCTCCAAATCACATTTAGTACAATATAAAGATAATTCTATTTGCATTATAGCCGTCCAGGACTGAGTAGAAATGAAGCCTGAACCAGGTGTGCTGACTTACACCGGTAATCTTAGAATTAGGAGTCCAAGGCAGTGGGGTTGAGGTGAGTCAACCCAAGACTACTGTCTTTTTTGTTGTTGTTGTTGTTGTTGTGGTAAAACACTATGACCACAAGCAACTTGGGGAGGAAAGGGTTTCTTTCATCCTACAACTCTCAAATGGCAGTCAATCACTAAGGCAAGACAGGACAGGAGCTCAAATGAGAGAGGAGCCTGGAGGCAGGAGCTGATGCAGAGGCCATGGAGGGGTGCTGCTCACTGGCTTGCTCAGCCTGCTTTCTTATAACACCACTATCCCAGGGGTGACATGCCCACAATGATCTGTCCAACATTAGTCACCCATCAAGAAAATATAAAGGCGCATTCTCAATTGAGGCTCCCTCTTCCTGAAGTACACCAGCTTATGTCAAGTTATAACCTAAGCCAGTACAACCGCATAGCAACTAACTATTCACTCAGAGGAAAGTAGGTAAAAAGGGAAAACCTAATAAAGGGAAGGAAAAAAAAAACAATTACAGTATAGGTATAACTATAATGCACGCTTAACAAAATAAGTTGCTGGCCCAAGAAAGGAAATATAATCTCAGAGGAAGGAATCTATCTGAAAGAAAGGATACAAAGAGTCAGCCCAGCCTGGTCTCTGAATGGCAATAATTAGTACTTACTATGCATGTGCTTCCCAGCAGGCCCAGACAAGGCACCTTCCTTGTATTATTCCAATTAATCTTCACAATAATTTTAAGGTAATTATAAACCCTTTGCCTATTTAAAGGTGAGAGGCCCATGCGATTCAGTTATCTGTTTGCAACAGAATACCACATTCATATAAACAGCCGTGTAACTACAGCCGCCCATATAACAATAGCCGTGGGCCCAGGAATGAGTACAGATAAGCCAGCTGGGCTCAGATCCCATACATTGTGCCTGCTGCACCTGGTAAGGTGTATGTGACAAGTGCAGGTGACGAGTCCTCTGGGTTTGGGGTGGGGGGGGCGGGCAAGACAGATGACAGCCGTTCTCCAGTGTCTTCAGTTCAGTCTGTATCTATTCAAGTGGTCTCCACACATCTTATCCTATAGCAGGCTAGCTGATTCAGTCATGTCCTTCTGCAGCGATGGTCAAAGGAAAACTTCCAAATAGGGGCTTGCAGATGCTGTTTCAAGCCACCACCATCACCCAAGGGTTGCCTGCAGTCAAAGTGTCAGGGGCAAAGGCAAAGCAGACATGTGTGAAAAGGTGACTGACTGTGCTGCTGAGTCTTATGACAACTTGACACAAGCTGGAGTCATCAGAGGAGACGATTCAATGGAGACAACGCCTCCATAAGATCTGGCAGGAGACAAACATACGGGGCATTGTCTTAGTTAGTGATTGATGAAGGAAGGCTCAGCCGATTGTAGATGGTGTCAAATCTGAACCAGTGGGCCCTGGGTTCTATAAGAAACCAGGCTAAGCAGGCCAGGGGAAGCAAGCCAGGAAGCGGTGCCCTTCCGTGTCCTCTGCATCGGCTCCTGCCTCTAGGCTCCTCCCTTGACTTCCTTCAGTGATAGACTATGGAGTGGAAGTGTAAGCCAGTAGACCCTTTCCTCTCCAAGTCGCTTTTGGCCGTGGTGTTGCATGACAGCAATAGTAACCCTGACCAACACAGTTATCATCTAAGTGTATGTATAGCTGCAAAACGGAGTAAAGAGTGATCTTCTGCAACAGAGATCAGTCGGGTCATGTGCCAAAGGCTATCAGCAGTGAAGTGTCAGAACTTGGATTCAAACTTGAATCATGTGACTTCAGCTGTAAATAGATAACAGTCAGGAGAGGTTTTCATGGATGGGACTATGAAGGCCTATAGAATGGTCACGGACAGCGTGCCTGAGAAAGTGTGGGAATGATGTGTGCTGGGATCAGGCCATGCCCTGCTCTAAGTTCCTCCATATTTTATAAAACTGTGATTTTTACATGCCATGCCCTGCTCTAGGAAATGCCGGTCTACAAAAAATTTCATTCTGAGGAAGAATGACTAGAGACCCAAAGTAGAAACTGTACCACCCATCCAACACAGACTGATAAATGGTTTATTCCTGAGAATAGAAAGTTAGCCACCCTAGAAGTTTATTGGGGGTGAATAGAGACTGTAGGGACACACAAGATATTAAAATATATTCAATAAATCAGACACACCAGACCAACAAAAAAGTAAAGTTCTATTAGCTGAACTCCATAAAGGGATGGACACCCAGCTCTCTGATATCATGGTGTTGGAGACAAGTGGTTGTAAAATCATGTATGTTTAGACAACAGGGTACAGATCTGGATAACCAGCATGGACTAAGATGGCAAATCTAGATATCCAAAGGCTATGAGTCAGTACAATGGTTAGCACTCTGGATATCTGGAGATCTCAGAAGGTAAGCAGCGATCTGTGCTATATAACTATCGCTACAGAATGCCACTTTAGTGGGTGCCACTTTAACCAGTCTGACTGTGTTTGTCTATGTGTAGTCCTCTGCACCTACGCCATGTGACTTATGTGTCTGCTGTCAGCTCCTTCAACCAGAGAGAACAAATCATGCTATATTTGCCCTAGAGTCCTGGAAATCTCTCCAATATCCTGTCCTCTTGTGACTACCCACTACTCCCCACCCCCATTCCTTTCCTGGCATTAGAACAGGGACTTTGTATATACCATCTCATACCTGGTGTGCACAGGACCAAGCGCTCTCCAGCTTGGGCCCCTTCTGCTGACACAGCCTATTTTATTCTGTTGCTCTCTGCCCACATGTTCCTCCATCTGGACCTGGAATTGACTGGCTGTTTCCTAACCCTGACCAGCTTTGGCCTTTTGCCTCACAGTTAGACTTGGAAGCTTTGCTCCCAAGTCTGATTCAAGCAGTTACAACAGTGGCTCCATCCTGACACCTGTCTGGTTTTACTATTTTATCAATCCAGAGACTCTTTCTTGGTTTGCTTCTAAAACCTCTTGAACTTGGCTGTAGCCTCTTTGGCTTATGTTCTTTCTGTAACCCATAAATAGGTGTAGAGATATATGAACATATTTATGAGGTACTATCATGTATGAAAGTTAATATTAGTAAGTAAGGTTTCAATAGAGAACATGCATTCACCTTGGTCAAGCTACATAGGTAGCCATAATATATGAAAGGTTGCTATCACTGGAATGACAAAATTTGGTGTTATCTGACATCATAGGGAGATACAAAAATGTTTACCTATGTTTCTGACCCAGCACACTCATGGCACCTTGACTCAAACTTAAACCATCTTATTTTAACTCTCCCCTACAAAAAAAGCTAGAGTATTTAAGAAGGACCTTCATGTATGGGTTTATGAGAACCTGCATGGAAGTCATGAACAACATATCTAATAAAGTATGAGAAGAATATAATCGTTGAGTGATAGAGTCCAAAATCCAATTTTAGAAGAGAGAGAGAAATTAAAACCAGATGTCAGGCTGTAATGATGGCTGAGCCAAGGTGGAAGGCCTTGGGACCATTGCTTCTACATCTACAAGAAGAACATCCCTGTCAGAGAGGAATGCATGGAAGAAAGAGAGGACTCTAAGAACATATTATAGCATTTATATTCCAAATGTTACTCACTCCTTATCCCTATTTTAGTTTTGATTGCTGTCTTAATTAGGATTTTATTGCTATGAAGAGGCATCATGTCCATGGCAACTCTTATAAATGAAAATATTTAATTGGGGCTGGCTTACAGTTTGTAAGTTTAGTCCATTATTGTCATGGTGGGAAACAAGGTGGCTGGCATACAAGCAGACAAGGTGCTGAGAGTTCTACATCTCGAGCCTCAGGCAGCAGAAACTGAATTGGTTGAGCTTCTGAAACCTCAAAGCCTGTCCCCTAGTAACAAAGTCACACCTACTTCAACAAGAGCACATCTACTCCAACAAGGCCACACCTAATAGCACCACGCCCTATAGACCAAGTATTCAGACACATTAGTCTCCGGGTGCCGTTCCAATTCAAACCACCCCAGTTGTTGAACCTTCTGAAAATGGATTTTGTGTGCAAAATGCATCTTACAGACTGCAACTGGAACAACAACGCTAACAATAAAGGCAGACATCACCATCTTCTTTTATTTTTTGCACCTTCATTTTGTATTCAACAGGGTTCCACTGTGTAGCCCAAAGTGGGGATCCTCCTGCCTCATCCTCTCCAGTGCTAGGATTCCAGGTATGCACCTGGATGCATAGATCAAACTGTCTTTCTTTTTATTGCATGTTGTATGTTTACATATTTACTTGTATGTGCACATATGTAGACAGGTGTACACACACAAGTGAAGTAGGAGATCACTCTCAGCTGTCTACCTCTATTCTTCTCCACCTCTTTTTTTCTTTTTGAGATAAGATCTGTCACTGACCCAGAACCTCATTGATTAAACAAGACTACCTGGCCAGTGAGCTCCAGGGGTCTTCCTGCCTCGACCTCCCTCACACCAGGGTCACAAGTGCAACCACCAGACCTGGCTTTTTACGTGAGCACAGGGAGGTCCAAACTCATGTCCCCATGCTTCAACAGCACACACTTTACCCACTCCCTCGGGTCCCCCAACCATCCTCACAGATACACTTTAGTCTGGTTGGCTGACCTTAAGCCATCTTATCATCCTAGAATTTTACATGCTTTTGAAGAAAACCTGGTAGCCAAAATCAACAAATATGTCTGATGACAACTTTCTTCAGTGTTACCAGGGTGGCCCTTTGGGGTGGCATCAGGGGTGAATAAAAATTAAAGCACAGGAAAAGCTTTGCTAGGGCATCTGGAATTAGGGCTTTGTGAAGACAGCTGCGGGGGGGTGGGGGTGGGGGAGTCCTTGCCACCCATGCGGAGCTTCAGCACAGAACAAAGTAGGACAGGTAACATTTTTCAGTGCTGATGAGTGACACTGAATTTGATTTTGTCCCGTGGCTAACTTCTAACTCTGTGTCTCCCCTGACAGAGACATTTTCATTGCAAGGTTAATCTGAATCTCATGGTAGTGGTCGGAAGCATTTGTGGTATCGTTCCTTGTCCTTTTACCACCGTTGTGTTGTTCTGCCTTCTTGCCTTGAAGCCCGTGGTACTCCCAGTGGGGTGGCATGGGTTCTGTCTTCTTAGGGATCCTTGTAGAGACTGGAAAGAGTCAGAGCCACATACTGAGAGGGGGACTCTGCTAGCCACCATGATAACTGTTGTCCACTAACTCATCCATGGGGGTCTTTGTTAGTCATCTTGACATTGTCAATCAAAATCCTCTAACAACATTTCGAATGTTGACTTTGGTGTATATATTAGTTCCCTTTTTTATCATGGTGTCCATATAAGTTCCTTTTTTTAAATCATGGTGTCCAAATAGGACAAAAGCAATTCATTGGAGGAACAGGTTTAGCCCCTGGTTTCAGAACTCGAAGTTGATGGCAGAGAAGATGTGGGGAGTTGCTGCATGGATGCAGGAGAATATGTCTGAGGCTTGTTCAGATCTTGGTTGATCAAGAAACTGGGAGAAGTCAGACAGGAAGGAACAGTAATAACCTTCAAGGACTACTCCAAGTGTCCCATTTCTCCCCACTAAGTCCCATGGGCTCCCAAAACTGTCAGGAGACCAACTGATCAAAGACAGGATACTGTAAAGGATATTTTACATTAGAACATAATAAGATCATATTAGCCAGAGCCCGCATCTATTGCCACCCTGAAGACAGGTCTGTTTCAGAAGGTCCAGCAGGTCACATTGATTTCCAACTAGATAGAACCTAGAAACACCTTGAAGGCAAATTTCTGGGTAAACCTATGAGGGATTTTCCAGCTTAGGTGGGAAAACCTACCCTACATGCGACTGACACAGTTACCCAGGCTCAAGTCACAGGCTACAAAAAAAAAAAAAAAAAAAAAAAAAGAAAAGAAAAAGGAAGTGAGCTGAGTACCATTGGCCTCTGTTTACGGACTGGTAACAATACTACCAGCTGCCTCACATCCTGCAGCCAGGGCCTCCCTTCCATGGGGGACGGTACCGTCAAACTGAGACCAAGTAAGCTTTACTCTGGGTTGTTTTTGTCAAGTATTTTGTCACAGCAAACAAACAAACAAACAAAAAAAAGGAGTAAGGAATACACCATCACTGTGGATCATTTAAAAGCAGGGCAACCGTGGTTTTAACTGCTCTGAGGACTGTGGTGGTGGTGAGCGGGTGCAGCCCAGGCTGACTGGGTCAGCTCCATTCCTGTCTACGGATCAGAGTCTGTGGGAGACAACCTTTTTTCTTTTTATTTTCACTCTTGATTTTGTTCTCACGCCTTTGACTTGCAGAGATGCAGCCATTTATCAAGACGACCCCAATACTATAGATCCCCTCATGGTTTTTCTTCACCCTGACAGTGCCTGAAGCCACACGGCCAACTCATTGGTGTGGGGGGGGGAGTGGGGGCTCAGAAGAACAGAATTCAGATGTGGTCCTCTATTAAAATGTCCACGCCACATGAAGCAGGCTATTTCCCCTTCCCGGCTGGGTTCCCTACTTCTAAAAATGAAGTGACTAATCATGGCCTGGCCTCCCCTCAGGGCGTGTCATGAGGACCAACAAGGACAGAGTAGATGATGTTCTTTGTAAACCACAGAGCAATGCATGCATGCATGCTATCCTGGTTTCTGCCTCATCAGTCTCCTGCTGTGGTCTTGGGAAGAGCTGTGTCCTGTTCTTTTTGCCAACAAGGCTGCACAGCTGGACAGTCAGGCTAGTATCACCCCACCTTTAGCTAGGCTCCCCTCCCGCTGACCCTCTGCTCTTTTCCCATGCATGCCGATGATTTATCTTTTAGAAGCAAAACAATGAATCCCAATGACTCCCCTCCTGCCCCTGCACTTGCTGCTCTGGCCTGCCTGCCTGCGGTGTTCTTTCTGCAGCATGTAAGGGGCTGGAACCAAATGCAAACATCGCCACCAATTAACACATGCTTACATCTCCTGCAAGAGACACAGCCCTCTCTCTTCCAGAACTCAAGCAGCGTGGGCTTCCCTCTCTCAAGTTTTTCTAAGCGCTATGCAAACACCCAGCTACATGATGCTGGGACTCTGAACTTAGGAGCAAGCTGTGACTCTCGGAGCCATGGGGCTTCTTAAAATTATGAGTGCTGTCTCTGGGACCCCAGGGAAGCACATGGAAATACCTGCTTCTCTTAAAGCGGCCCTGTTTAGAAACCATCTGACCAATTTCAAGCCAGTACATAAGCAAAGACAGGTGGTGACCTGTGCCTGTCTCACTGCCAGGCACTGGAATCTTACATCCTGGGAAACTCCACCCATCCTGAACAAACCACATAATTAGTCATTCTAGAAGAGCAATTCTCCCTTTAGCACCTACTTGAAGCACAACGAATAATTTCACTTGTACAAAGCAGTTCGGGGGGAAAAATGTTTAAAAACAAAACAATTCCATGAGCACTTCATTTTAGCGCTTTCACAGATTCCCCTGGCCTTCCTGGGAACTGTGGCTGACCTGGGGCATCCATATCTAAACCCCAGGCTGGCTTCTTCGCTGTGCATTCAGTCTCCAACCCTCCCAATAAACTGTCGGCTGGGTTTCATGTTTGCAGTTCTCCCAAACAATAAAGCAAGAATGTTTGTCGTCCACAAAGTACAGCTGCAAGAAGCGTGTAGGAGTGACAATTGGCTGAAACCCAGGGGAGGCAAAAAAGAAAAACAGGGAAAAGATTTCCCCCAAGGAAATGGAACCTTGGAGAAAGGAGACCATCAGTTCAGAGGACAAGCTACTGGCCAGCTGGGGCCGCTCGCCCTTCCTCCTACCATGCCTACCTGTGCTAGCATTGAGGTTCCAGCTGTGGCATGCTCCCAGGTCCCCAGACACACATCACCTGCCAAGGCAATGCTCTCTACACCTGGTGATGGCGGTGGCTGTTGCAGTGACAGCCTGAGGGGAACTTCACTTGTGTTTCCGAATGGGCCATGGAGCCAGAAAAGGCCAATCTCCCCATTAGCCCCTGTAAAGAGGCCCCTTTGACAAGTGAAGCTTTGATTCAGGGAGGGTTTGGGACTCTCTGCGACAGGCAGCTGTCAAACACGGCCTCTGGCAGAAAGGCCTCAGGAACATGGATCCCCATGAAAGAAACACTACAAGTGTTTGATCCTTTTATCCGCCCCCCTCCCCTGCCCGTGCGTCCCACTTGGATTCCTCATAGACAATGGTGCAACTTAGGGGAGTCTGCACACAAAGAGTCATTTATTCCCACTGAACTTGGCAGGATTGGTGCCGCCTTTGAACATCTTGTTGAAGAAAATCCAAAAGGTTTAAAAATCATCCCCCTAGTTCTGAATCTTTCCATGTAGCCTCTGAGACCCAAGATCATCCACATTAAGGTCAAGAGGAATGTTTTCACACTTCCCAAGCAAGGGTGTGTGTGTGTGTGTGTGTGTGTGTGTGTGTGTGTGCGCGTGTGTGTGCGTGTGTGCTCCTGTGAGTGTGCTCATTGTGTATGTGCTTGCGTGTGTATGTGTTCGCATGTGTGTGCTCCTGTGTGTGTGCTTGTGTGTGTATGTGTGTGCGTGTGTGTGGTATGTGTGCTCCTGTGTGTGTGCTCATGTGTGTGTTTGCTCATGTGTATGTGTACATGTGTACTCATGTGTGTGTGCCTGTGTGTTCATTTGCTCACATGTGTGGCGTAGATGTTTGCTTGTGTGTGTGTGTGTGTGCAGGTGCTTGTGTGTGTGCATATGTGCTCATGTGTGTGAATGGTATATGTCTTTGCATAAACCTGAGAGGGGTTTTTAAGTCCCCTGCCTAGTGAAGACCTGCAGAGCTTTACTTTGGAGTGACATACAAAGCAAAACCTACACACAGCATCGGCACTAGACTGAGGAAAAAGGAGCCAGGGACCACAACTCTATAAAGAAAGGAAATGGAGGGATTGGCTGGCACTCCCTCTGCTTACTTCTCCTCTCTGGAGAAGAGAGGACACTCTCCTAGCAAGAAGGTGAGCCACCACACTGCTGTCTTGCACGGTCTCAGAGGCTACGGCTTCCATCATGGAGGTCTTGATGCTAGAACACACATACAGCAAGCAGGAACAGAAGAGCCCTCTGAAGCTCAGAGAAGGTTCTGGACGTGCACCTGGCTGCAGGAATTTATGTATACTAAGTGCATATGGTCTCCTCACTACTGACATAGGGATCCTTAGTCTTGACCCCTATTGGCCACTAAGATCGAATCAGTCAACACCTGTCTTGGTCACTTCAGCTACTATATAACACACTACCACAAACTAGGGACAGTACTGTGTTTCCCATCCATAAAATGAAGGTGACAACAGATTCCATATCTGGTGAGGGCCCAGGTAATAATTTGCAAATGAGTATTTCTTTATATATTCTCAACCCAGGAGTAGAGACAGAGAGAAAGTCAGCACCCATGTCTTTCCCCATAAGGATGCTAATCCCCTTTCCTAAGGGACACACCCTCACGACCTAATCACCTCCAGGAAGCTCCATCACAATGTCAATCACAGGGGAGATGACATTTCAACATAGAAACATTTTCAGAGAAAACAAGCTCTCTGTCCACATTTGCATCTTCCAGGGAAACAGGACAAATCATATCTGTGTAGTCTCCTCCTGGCCACTGTAGGAGTCTTCAAGCTTTGCTTTTGAGGTCTTTAGGAGACTGGATAAGACCCCCACACTGGGTAATCTGCCTCATCCAAAGTCACTCAAAGAACGATATTAAACAAATGTATAAAATGCCTTCAAGGCAACACCAGCATTAGTGTTTTAATAAAGAAGTAACCTCTATAGCACAGCCATGTGGATGCATACATTAATCTTTTGCAGAGATTCACCTAGTTGTTCTTTATGGAGTCCAGCTGTCTTGGCCCACTAATTTGCAAGGTATTTAGCTGCATTCTTCGGTTCTACCTGGCACGTGCCTATTAGTGCCCATTCCAGTTGTAGTGATCAAAATCCCCCATCCACACACATACATGCATTGTCAAATCTTCAAGGTGTGGAGGAGGAAATCCTTTAAGTTGAGAGCTGCTTTCTTAGTGCATGGGGTAGAAAACTTTGAGTTTTATGTGTCAGGCCACAAACAGCTCCACGCGATTAAAAGAATAATATAGAAAAGCCTAATGATGGGCCAATAGGACAGTTTGGCAGATAAAAATCACTCCCTGTGTAAACCCAATGACCTGAATCCAACCAATCCCTGGAATTGGCACTTGCACCATGACATGCAGATCTGTATATGTACATCACACACACACACACACACACACACACACACACACACACACACACACACGCACAAACACAGGAATAAAAAATTTTCAGAGTGGTGACACACTTTACCACACTGAAGGGGGATCTCCTTAATTAATATTGATTATTGTTGTTGATATTCTCTTGCAGGCTCTCAGCAGGCAAAAGCCCATCACTTGTAGGAGCCAACCAACAAAAAAGCAGAAGGGTGAACCCTCTGCCTTGGGTGCCCTACTGAAGGCTCTCACTAGAGCAACAGCAGCTTCTCTCCTAAGACTGAGAATTAAAATCATGTCACATGGCCAAATCTGGGGTGGGGAAATGGCTTCCCAGAAGCTCTAGTTAACCCTTTCAAGCCCAGCCCTAGACACGAGTCTAGTCAAAACTCTGGAAAGGCTTGTATCGTAATTTTATTTGATAGTTCACTGAACAGCATGTTTTTTTTTCTTTTACTTTGCAAACACACACACACACACACATGAAAAAAATACCTTTGAGCTTGATATGGGTGAAGGCGAAGTGACAAACTCATCCTAAATGATGGCCCGTTCCTTTCTCCGTTATGCTGCTATTAACAGATTTGAATGTACCCTTCCAATACATGTGTATGTATACAATAAATGTGTCCTGTGCTCTTCCAACCATCTGGAGTGAAATGACACATGGGTGGCAAACTGCTATTTCCAGCACTGAATGCATTATCTGTAACTAAGCATGATTATCTCCTGCATTGTTAATTTCCTGCTGGGTCCATGTAATTCTGGTATCTTCATGGTCCATGCACAACCATCTTGCAAGCACTCATGTACATTAAGGCAGGGAAGCAGAGTCCTTTTAACAGTAGGTTAGCTATATTCTGGTGCCAGGGTTGCAAGACAAAGAGCCCAGGAGGCTAGTAAACCACTGTTTGAAACTGAAGAATACCTGTTTATGTAGCTTCTTCAATAGAGGCAAAGAAAGCATCCAATTTGGCTTTTCAACCATTAAGCATCCTAGCAGGATACAGCAATTTCTTCTTGGTATTCCTCTTTACTAATTTAAGTCAAACAAAGAAAGGAACTCAACTTTTTTTTTTACTGGACTCTTAAGTGGCTGCATCTTCTCTTTTACAGCAAAGTCAGCCGAGAACCAGATGCTAAACGTGCGCACTGTAAATTGCATCAGATGCTGCCTATCCTATAAAGCGTTCATTTTGCAAACCTAGCAGGAATGGGCTGTACAGACCAAGGCACAAGCCAACTCTGAGGTTATTTCTAGAGAGATGTTCCTCACCTGCCTGGACATTATCATGGGGCTACTTACCAGCACAGCTGAGGGCTGACACATGCTGTCCTCTACCCCAAGTTTAAAGAGAAATAGGTCTAAAGAACCCCAGAAGGAGGAGACAAGACACTAAAGGATTCTTTTTCATCTTCACCCAAATGCTCTCAGTGTGGCCTTATTCATCCTGCTTTTAAGACCAAATGAAAGTGAATTGTGCATCTCAAGTCCTTTTTCAAATAGAAACCTGTGTTCTACATTACTTTTCTAGTACAAGTTTTCTCCGGTTAGAAGCTAACCGTACACATTCACCAAGGAAGATGCCACAGAGTGCAGTTCCTAGCCCATCTGAGACTTGGAATTACACAACACTCACTCTCTATTCACCTGGGGACATCAGTGGTTTGGGTCCCATCTCCTCTCAGAGAACACACACACTAACAAATTAGGATTTCACTCTCCTTTCTATTACATTTAAGAGCATTCAGTCTTACACCCACAGTGAGAGAAAAATGGAAAACAGGTCTGGGCTCATTCTGTGTGAACGCATGCATTTATCCCCTAAGACGGCAAATCGCCTTCTGTCCTGTTTGGTTTGCAAGTTTATCATAGCTTGAGGGTGAAAACGAGTAGCTCAGACTTGCTACTTTGTGTGCTTATTCTCAACTACTTCTCACAGAAACTTTGCAGGGTGGAAATAGTCATCTGCCTATAAAGATGCTGATTGCATTTCCTAGTTTATAAGAGGGGGAGGGTTAAAAATATATATCTGATTATCAAGCCCATGGTCTTCCCACTTAAGTATGGCACACAATAACTAAAGGTGTGTGCGTGTGTGTGTGTGTGTGTGTGTGTGTGTGTGTGTGTGTGTGTGTGTAGTGAATCCATAATGTTGCTCTTTTGCATGCTGGGCCATTGTTCTATGGCTAAGCTAGCTTGATCAGTTTAGAATTTATACCATCACCTTGGACAATTACAGTTGTAACTGAGACAAAGATTCCCAATATTCTCTTATCCGTGAGTCAAACCAGTTCTGAAGCTATTTTAAATGGTACAAATGGTAAGTAGTAGATACCCATTAGTACTAAATGTTGTGAAATAAGAGACAATGACTACAACCGTGGAGACAGGACCAGCGGATGACTGGGGGATGTGCTCCCATTGTGAAGCTGAGAAGGAGATGTCAATTTTTATCAATAAACCCGGGTACTTTTCTAACATCCCACCATAGAGTCTGACCTCTTTCACAGAGAGCAATGAGTGTTTACCTGGGCTCAGGTTCATTGAAACAAGCAAAAGAAATTCCAAATATCATAGCCTAAGTGCTGTCCATCAAGATGGACAGAGTTGCCCACGTATGGGATCCCAACATTTGGGACTCTGAGAGTTTGACGCCAGCCTGGGTTACACAGTGAAACTCTGTTTCAAAATTAACAAGTTTAGCTTCATTCTAAACTTCCAGTATACCCAACTACACACTCATTCTCCATGCATGCATATCCAGCCAACATATCATTTCTTACTTCTTGTTAAAACCTGAATCACATGAAAGAGTGAGAACCAACATGAGCTAGGAGACCCCTATGAATGCCAATGGCTGGATTATTTCTCACACAGAATCCCCATATGCTGTCTGTGGGTCAAAAAATATTTAAAGCTGCTGCACATAATACAAATTCTAACAGTGAATGTTCAGTATTGAGTATTTCCAAATAATGAGAACGAATGCCCGGTGGGATAGAGCAATCTTTTCGGGGTTCGGTCACCAAGACCAGTTGCTGGCTTCTAAGGAACCTCCAGTCAGTATTTGCTGAATGGTTGAAATACTGTCAATGAATCTATGAACAAAGCGTTTCATATCAGAAATTCCAGAAGCTCCATGCTCTAAAATTTTAACCAGTGTTTTAAAGAATGAGTAGTCTGGGATGACTGTCTAAAACAAAGATGATTGAGATTTCTCTCTGGCTACAGCATGGCTGACACACAGGAAACAAACACTGAGTGAATGGAGAGGCAAACTGAACCTTGCGCAAAGGATTATTCGTGTGACCTTAGCTGTCCCAATCAGGTTGCTGCTAGACACAGACTCACCTTGTAAATGAAGAGTTGGCCGCAGTAGAAAGAGAAGATAAGACAAGCCTTGAGGTCTTGCCAGCTTTCCCACTGCTGCCCAGCAGTCACCTAGCATGCAACATATAATTGGCCTGGGAGATGTGGAATGGGAGAGGTTCTAATTATGGACAAGTTAATGGTGCCCAAAATAATTACTCCAGAGCCTTTCTGCATTGTGTGGTTTCCATTTTATGGTTTTAAGAAAAAAGAATGTGACATTCATCATGGTCAAGTCCAAATTCCTTCAAGATGATAGAAATGTAATACAACTTGACATGAAAGAATTCCACTCGGCAACTCCATGGGCACCACTCCTGACAGACTCAGCGGCTCTCCCGTTCTTTGTGTGGCCTGTCTACCACGTCAACCACCGCATTGCATTGATTCTTCTTGAAGATGCCACGCTCAGACTCTCTTCACTTCCTCCCCACACTTTATATCTATCTCCTAGAGCATTGCCCGGCCAATTTTTCTGTTTATCATCATCTTCCCACTATTTTATATTTCCTGTATGTCTTGCCAGTCTCCAAACAGGGTGCGTACTCTAAGCCCACACCCCATAGACAAACTCCTACAAGTTAGATTCCTTTCCCAGAGTGTTAAATGATAATGCACTCATTAATTCTGAAACGGTCTTCTATTTTTCTCGCTTCCTCTTTTTGTTAATTGCTCTGCCTCTAAGCTCATATTTCCCAGATTGCCACATCAGTATGCATTTTACGTGTCAGATTGCTTTACTGTGGGGGGGCAGGGGGGAATTTCTACCGAAAGGAAGATGAGCCTCCCTTCAGTGCTACACTCCCACTCAAGACTGAGCAAGAAGTGCCATGAAACAGAAGGAGGGTATGTTCAAGGCGTCGAGCACTTCCTGATCAAGAAAAAGAAAATGGCTCTCCAACTGGCAAGAGGGAAGAATCTCCCATACTGAGGACCCAGGTTGGTAAAGAAGCCAGGATACCTGGGATTGTTTAAATGGGCTGCTGTAGAACTGCCGAAGAGATGCAGAATTCTCAATAATTGATTTGTGCCTCCCTTTCTCTGCAACCTGTTTCTTCCTGTGCCTACAACAGCTCTCAGGATTTTGCATTGATGTGTAGGCTCCTTAATTTGGTCTTTCTACTGTGATTTAACTATGAGCTATGGGAGGTAGGGATTACAGTAACACTGAGACAAACTTGAGGACAAGGATTTTCAAGCTCACCATCAGATCTCACCCAGGCACTTCCCTCAGTGCCTCATGCAGGGCAGATGCCAGGGGATGTTCGCTAAGTGTCTGTGAATGAATAAAATGGTTAAGATTCAGACAAAGTGTGCTTTAAAAGCTAGATCTGGACCAAATTTTTCAACAAGTACATTTTATCAAAATTTTTCTTTAGAGGACTGTTTACACCTCCTCTCTTGTATTACTCCCCCTTTGACCATTTCATCCATGTAAACAATCAGATAACTCCCAAATAAGTACACAGTAGAAAGTGATCAATAGAAGACATAGACAGAAGAATACACCTCTGAGAAAATTGAGTCATTATGGTTTGTGGACTATGAAATTACAGAACACCAACAGGCATATGCCACAGAGTTTCATGTAATGTCCCTTCAGCAAGGCACCATTAATTTCTAGAACTCAGTGAATGGAGACACCACAGACAGCCATTTGTTTTGATGGTCTCCAATTACATTATATTATGGCTACATTTATAAAAAACAGTGCCTCTGACCAGCCATGAATTGTTCATGCCCAGGAAGCAGCTTTCAGCCCCTGAAAGCAGATCTATTCACGTGATGGAGGCAGCCAGGGCAAACTCTGGGCAAGAAATACTTGAACCCAGGATAGATGTTAATAGGTCGTGTTAGATTAGGGTGGACGATGATTCAATGACTTGTACACTTCCAAGAAGTAAGCTGGCCACAAAGATCTACAGAAAAGATAGGCCATAGAGTATCTTGTGACTGCTGTGATGCAGATGTAAGCCATGGACACGTCAGCAACACGCTAGAAACCAGAAGCTAGGAAGAAGGCACAGAGGTCCTCCTACATTCACATGAGCGTGTCTCTCAGATAACCCCTTGGTTTCAGACTGCTAGCCTCCAGAGATGCAGGATAATAACCTGCTAATGGTGGAACCATCAACCTATGGACTTTGTAATGGAAGGAGTAGAAAGCGACAACAGATTAGCTTTGAAGATCACCAGGTCAGGGAAATGCCCTGTGAAAAGAGGCAGCACATCTTTGCAGGAGGAAGGATGTGGGCTTCCCAAGGTTCCATGAGGGGTAGCAGCTGTGGGCTCTCTGGGCCCATGTGTTCTCATTGCGAAAATAAGGCCAACAAAAATCCTGGCTTTCCCACACGGAACTTGTCTCTGCTTAGACATTAGGAACCTGTCTCTGTGTTAGGTCAAATATAAAAACTGTCAAAGAAAATCATATGCACCCTATGAACAGCAATGCAAACACTGGTCACCTTTATTAATACAACCTTGGGGAGTTTCATATTCCGCAGAGAAAACTGATATTTTCAACTGAATAATTCAGAAATGTTTAGAAATTACATTTATTCAATTCTCCAGCAATAAGTTGTTTATCCTGGAGCAAAAGTATAAGTGAACATAGGGAGGAGAAATTAATATTAAAATTAAAAAAAGAGAAAATATTTGCAATCAAAAGTCAAAGAGCCTAAGAGATGGCTCCTTGGGTAAGAGAAGACCTGCGTTTGAAACCCCAGGTCCAACAGAAAAAGCCTGTGGGTAGCCACATACACCTGTAACCCAAACCATGGGGGGCAGAGACAGGAGAATTGCTGAGGCCTGGACCTTCGTGAAGCCTCTCTCCTTCTGTCCTTGGCAAGGGAAAGATTCTAGAGGAAATGCCACCCTGATGCCTCTTCCAGATTACGCTGTGCACTTGCAGAACCATGAGAGAACACATCTCTGTATTTCAGATGTCATGACCCTGGCTAGACTTCAGGACGGAAAAGTAATTTTATACAAACAAGTAATATTTTGAAAGGCAGGGGAGGCTTTGAGTGAGGCTGACCCCATCAACCTCTCCTCCATCTTCCCTATTAAAATAAAATTATTTTTTCCTGTTGAAGACATTTGGCACTTACCTTCATCTTACTCAAAATCTTCCTGGGTAAGACTCCCATGTTGAGAACATAGCCAAAATTCTGAGCAAAAGTTTCCAACGCCCAGTCTCACTTCCCAGCCTCCGCAGCGGCCATTGACCTTCCCCCCTAGATGGTGGTCTTTTGTCCTGACTCCCACCTTTCCAAAGAGCCACTTCTCACACTTGACCCAAAACTGTCTTTCGCCTTGCTCTATGGAGTAGCTCCTGGTCACCTGCCAGGTTTGAAACGGTGGCTTTTGCATTCTTCTTTTGCTCGGGAGGAGTTTGCATTTCCCTACCTCCTAAACCCATAGGTCTGTGCACTTCTCCTTCACTTATAACACCTAGCACAGTCTGTCCTGTGCTGCAATGAATCGTGAACACACTCTAGTTCCTAGACTGGCGGGCATGTTCCTCTGGGGTTTTCACTTTTGCATGCCTTAAGGTGCCTTGCATACACACTGGCACTGCTGGATGACAGTGGGCAGGTTAAAGGAGAAATTAATCGGGGTGGTTTAAATAAGGGTCAGCAATCAAAAGGTAATCAAATGGCCTTGTTATTCCTTAGCCAAAGGGCTATCCAAATGTACCCAATGGTAATTCAGATACACTGAGTTGCCAAATTATTGATCATGTATCATCAAAGGTACAAATAAAACTGTCCTTAGTATAGCAAGTTGCTGTTCATTTGAGTGTGTGTGTGTATGTGTGTGTGTGTGTGAGAGAGAGAGAGAGAGAGAGAGAGAGAGAGAGAGAGAAGAGAAAGAGAGAGAGTGTGAGAGAGAGGGAGAATCACTTTTATTTTCTTTCCCTTGACAAAATGACAAAAAAAGAATACATGAACTTGTGCATATGCATGGGCACAAACATTCTATACATGCATAAATGAACACAAATGCACTCGACATACACCTAAAATAAAATACGCCTGGCTTATTTCCCCTTCAGAAAATTGTAATAAATATTCCCATCTGAAAACAGAAATTAAATCTTTCTTATAACCTGATTTTCTGTGTCAGCTTTAGAATTATTCAGCTAATGCCTTGTTGTAGACCACAATGGACACTGACATTTACGTTTGGAACTTATAGTGACCATCTGCTGAGGCTGGGCCCTGAGTCACTGGGGAATTACCATCTTGTGGAAAGTTTCCCACACTGATGCCTTCTTGGTCACTGTGCACTTAAGTACTTTATTATTCCTGTGTTTCTTTTCTTTCCTCTGTAAGGATTTTGGTGGTGGGACAGTGGTAGAGTGGGGGGTAGTGGTGGGAGGATGATGCTGATGGTAGTGGTGGTGGGTTTGAAAATGTGTCTCACTATGTTGCCCAGGCTGGCCTAGAATGCTCTACATGAGATCCACCTGCATCTGCCTCCTGAGTGTTGGGATAACAATTTGCACTGCCATGTCCTGAGTTCTTTACTGTTTCGTGTTCTATGAATTTATCTTGGCTTAGTTAATCGGCACCTTGTTTTAAGTGCAGAGAAAAAAAGGTGTTGATACGAGAATTATTTTCCAATGTCTAGAAAGAATAAAAGTGAAAAATAACTGTAGCAGGTTCTGGGAAATGTGCTTGCAAAAGAAGTTAAAATCCATATTATTTCTATTAGGTCAGTGTCTAGCAGGAACTAATAACGACATTTGATGAAAATAAAAATGATTATTCAAGAAAGCATTCTAATGTAGTTCTAGAAATATGACATTCTATTATCAAAAGGAACATTTATTTCTTGTCTTGTAAAGGAAAATAATGTCCATTCTGGTGATAAAATCTAGAGGTCTTTCCTGTCAGTTTCTAATCACAAAATTCATTTGAAAGTGTTGGGCTGTGCTTTTCCAGTAAAGGACCTACATGGTTTAGAACTCTTTGTCTCCTGATCAACTTTGAGACAAGCTCATCATTACTGCTTTAATTTTGTAAAGTTCCAACATCAGTGTTCCTACAACTTTCAGTGGAATGTGTAAGTATTCAAAGTTTGAATCACAGTTATAACCTTCCTGTCTTGTAATTGTTACTGTTTTCATTTAAAAAGTAAATGTAGCCTGCACTTAAACCCTTTGGTTTAATATATTAGAATGGCATGGACAACCTAGAGTCACCCTGTCTTATGTCAAAAAGTAAAAAGAAGCCTAGAATGTAGCTGAATGGTGGAGGGCATTGTGGCTTGTGTTTCTCTATATTGAATCCCTAACATTTCAAGAAAATGAAGGAAGGGCTAAGGGAGGGAGAGAGGACAGGGGAAAAGTAGGATATTAATACCTATGATAGTACTGGAAAACTGAATGTAATGGAAACACAAAGACCAGTTTTAAAATATTTTGATTGCCATTAAGTAATAGAAATACAAATCCCTCAGAGACGTCAACCCGAGGCTGAGACAGGGAACATCAGCTCGTTTTATACAAGTCAGGACTGACTTCAAAGACCGCGTAGACATACTAACTCACCCTAAAATTTTGTCCATCCACTCTTCCTATCTGTCCTGGAATGTATCTTTAGAAGTTGCAGAAACTGAGCGTTAACATCTTCTTTAGAAGTTCGGGGGATCATAGTAGAGCAACACAGAGTTAAAACAGAGGGTTATTTTGTCATATTACTTTTTCCTTTATTAAATCTGTTCTCTGGGAATTGAACACATGCAATGCATCCCGATTATTGCCAGCCGCACCTCTCTGATTTCCCTCTCATCCTTCTCCCTGCAGATAGCTTCCCACATTGATTTCTTCTTGTTCTATGACCCATCGAGTTTAACCAGGACCATCCATTTAACACTGCATTTGGAAGTGTACATTTGAGCATGGTGGGCTCATCAGTAGATACACAACTGATGACAATGTCTGTTCCTCCCCCAGAGTCCATGTAGTTCAGCAGGGAGAGAGAAGGAGGCAGGGGCCCTTTCCATTTATAGCTGATTATTGATCAGGTGATATGCAGGCACAGAGCAGGCAAACACTACTATTGTAGGACCATGATTTACTTGTTTGTAGAGACCCAAAAGATATTATTTCAGATCTCTTTTCCCTTTTCCTGGACTTTACTACTCCAAGTACTTTGCATAATCCCAAGTAATGTTGGCAATTTCATTGCAACACATTATTTAAATTTCAACGGTGTCACACCATGGTCACACCTAGATACTCAGATAGGAGTGTCATCACTGGGTTTGTGTTTGGGGGATACAATTGCCTGGACATGATTTCCTACTCATCCAGTGAGGTATCTCAGTAAAAGCCAAACAAAACGGTAAAGACAAGACATTATCCTAATGGATGTCTTTCACCGTTGTATAGTACTCACATCCAACTTCATGGATTATCCATACTATGATCCAGCTACCATCGTGAATGAATGTAGAGAGAAGTGCCTATTTTCATCATGACTTCAGCTTCAATGGCCACTGGCAATCCAGGTGTTTGAGTGACTTGCTCTGGTGTCTTAGACTCAATTTTAAACTAGATCCCAAGAATGACTGCTTCACACTTTGGATTTCATTTCCTTCCTGGCACACTCCTTTGCAGATCTTCTTTGTAGGGGTCTTCCAGAGCATCTTGCTTCATGCATCTCCAGCTGTGTGACTTCTTCAGTTACCATTTATCAGACTTTTAAAAACAACCCAAGACCTTAGTATGTTAGATCTCAAAGAACAATGCTAATTTCTAAAAGCTGTCCTTGAAAGAAAAAGATATATGCTTCTTTGGTGATCCTTTCCTCATTTTCCTTATAATGAATACAACATACGTACATACATACATGTTTTACTCCTTAACAAAATAATAAATAGAAGAAAAATGGCAATCCCATTGGACAATGAAAAAAAGTCAAAACTTTAAAATAGCAAGGACAGAAGTGATTTCAAAGCTAAAAGTAAATAATAAGCTGATTTGTAGATACTAGAATTTGAAGTAAACACAAAGGAACTGGTATTTTCAAGATGAACATATGGTACCTTACCCTTAATAAATTGGTGTTAGTATCAACAGCAAAAAAATCAATAGAGAACACTTATTTGAAAGTAAAGCCAAACTGCAAAAGAGGAAAATAGACCAAAGGAATGCAGGAAGCTCAAACTCAGAATCTGTTCTTTCTGCCCTTGTTAGTTAAGCAGAAAAGAATTGCTTAATATTATTACAAGGAATGTAACAATCACATAAGGAGGATGTTTTCAGACAGGTATGATACAACTGAATAAAATAGTACATGTTTGTTCTTGCTTAAAGAAATCCTTTCTGCAAATACATCTCAGTTAAAGAGGTCAAAGAAACAGCTCTGAAAAAGAGAAACCTTGAAATACTGAAACTCTATGCTCAGCTTTGAGGATAGGCCTCCAACAGAGCACACAGTTCATTCAACAGGGCATGGGTCACCCATCGCTGATCATCTGAAATTAGTCATTTGCAACAAATCTTAAAACAATGAGGAATCTTCAAGAGTTGAAGAAACATTAGAAGATGTTAACAGTGCCAAACATGCCTCCTCCTAGTGGCCACAACACCTAGAAACACACATTACGAAAAGTACTGAATGTATCAGATGGAACCAGACATCTTTGTTGGAGTTTCTATTGCTGAGATTAAACACCATGAACAAAAGCAACTTGAGGAAGAAAGACTTTGTTTCACTTATATGCACAGGTAATAGTCTATCACTGGAGAAATCATGGTAGAACTCAAGGCTGGAACCCTGAGGCAGTAACTAAGGCCAAGGACATGAAGGAATACTGCTTACTGACTTACTCCCCGTGACTTGCTCATCCTGCTTTCTTAAAGCACTCAAGAACACCAGCCTAGGGGTGGCACTTCCCACAGTGAGTGTGGCTCTCTCACATCAATCATCAAACAAGAAAATTACCACAGGCTTGCCTACGAGCCAATCTGCTGAGGGTACACTCTCAATTGAAGTTCCCTCTTCCAACATGATGCAAACTCTTTTCAAAATGACATAAAACTATTCAGCACACCAGCCAAACGAGTGAGAGATCGGGATAAAATCAGAAATGTACATGCATACATTTGAGAGGAAAGATCTTTTTAAATTCAGTAATACTTTCTGTGGTTGTTTTTTAATTGATTTTTCCCCAAATTTATATTTGCAAGGGATGATAGATCCCAACTGTAATCAGCACTCAGAAGGCTGAAGCAGGAGAGGATCACCCTAAAATATATAATGATCTCCAGTAAAGCCTAGATTACAGAGTTAGACCTATTTCATGAAAAGAAAAGAAAGAAACAACGACAGTAATTAACCAAATCTTGCAAGGCCTACCATTTCATGAAGGCTTCCCTATTTTGTCCTACTTTGAACTTCGTGATTTTGGAAAACTGACTTTCTTTCCAAGGATTGCACACATGTAAATTCATTTTTCTCTTACACAAATCAAATACAAATTTAACTAAAAGGATATGTAAAGATGACACATGGCCAAGAAATGTAAAAACTACTCGTTTAAGTAAATGTTGTTTATGCTAAAATATTCCAAAGACCTGTGTGCAGTTTGGACTCTGATAGCCTATGTTGGACAAGGGCTGACTCAGGTAAAGGAGACCTTGCTGGAGGGCTTGCTCTTATACCTACTGGCTGTATGTCCTTGAAGAAGCATTTAATACCTCTTTGGGAATTTCAGTCTCTAAGTTAGTAAAATTCAAAGAAGGACACCATTATACCTTTGTCACAGGGCCACAAATGAAAGAAAACATGTAAGATAGTGTCTATAAAAATGTCAGATATGTACTTGTATTATGTGATTGCTGTCCAGATTAGCATTCTTGGCTTGGCTTATCCACATGAATCATAAATAATTAGATCATATCAAAAACAAGAATGAAAAGGACCTTTACATTTTTTCCAATAAAAACCTTACCAAGAAATAACAGGATAGAATATAGGTAAATGCCAAAATATGTGATTAGCATTACTGCTGAAGTCAGAAGTACAGAATCCAGAAATATCCTAAGCAATCACTGACTTAACCCTACTTATTTTGCATTTTATGTCAATAAGTATTGAATAATAGTGATTAAAAGCATCATTTTTCTCCAAAACAGCATAACTCCCAATTGCAATAGCAAAAGCATCTGGAGCAGAGAGACCAATGTCATGGGAATAAGAGAGAGAAAAGTTTCATAACGGTTCCTATTCAAAAGCATAGATAAGGCCTAATATCATCTGAGCTGCAACTGTGATCTCAGGCCATGGTTTTATGAAATTATGTTATGAATAAAGTTCATGATTTTCTATATGACTATAAAAGTGTATTTTATTATATGAGCAACAGGAAAGTGAAACCTTCGAATACCAAAGTGATGATTGGGCAAACAAAGACCCAAGTTCACGCAGTGTACAAGCCTGTCCTAAGTACAGCAGGATCAGCACTGAGATAAAAAAAAAATGACTTCCAGCCCTGGCAAAGATGAGACTGCTCTCTCCTTACATATTTCTGGTAGATAAGCACACACACACACACACACAAGATAAATAAATAGTAAATATGTGTTAAAATTTTAACCCATATATATGGATGTTGAGGTTAGTGAGTTATATCTTTATATGTGAACATGGAAGAATGCTTATTATACTTTTCCCACTATAAAAGTAATAAGCTTCAAAAGAATCCTTCTGATTACCCAATTAGCAGCATTTGTTAACTGAAACATTACACAACAGCAACTTGTTTTCATTTCCAGTGGTATCCTGAGACACTACCAGGCATTTCTGGAACAATGGGAATGATGGTATCTTTAAGACCAACTCTGAGGTCATGGAGGGAACCAGAAACACTCACCAGGGAGAATCCCATAAATAGATCAATCACATCAGCAAAGGAATGATCCTCGGTGGTGCTAAAAACTGGACTGGAAGGGACTTGAGCAGAGTTAAGTGCATTTTTGCACAGCATTTCCAGAATATTCCTGACCAAATGAGACCAGAGGCCGAGGATCACCAAGGAAGATAGTGCAACTGGAATGAAATCTGTTCTGCTTAGCAGACTGACTCTGAACGAGCCAGAGTTACTAGTCTCTGCTCCACCTAAACTCTTCAGAATTCATCCTGGTAAAATATTTGGCTGTGTCTAATTTATGCCCTGATTTCACATGCCCAGGCGTACATGAGAGATGGCTAAAATAATCAAGAGGAAATAACTATATATCCATCAGCATTTCTAAATCAATTTTAGTGAACTGTCATCTTTGTCTGGCATATCCTAAATATTCGGGGAAGTCATTAGTAACTGGAGAAGAATCTTGTTAAGAATAGACCTCGATACACTCCATCCCTCCAGCTATCAAAATCTTCCCACCACCTCGTCCACATATTTCCATCAGCCTGAGGGGAGGGGTTTGATGAAGACATCCCGTTTAAGACAGAGTGCTTCAAAATCTCTGGCGTTCTACAGATGGCACAGTTGCTGCTCTCTGCATTACTTCCCAGCTACTGCAGGAGAAACTTGCCTAACGATGACTGAGCGAGACGCCAATCTATGAGTGCAGCACAGTGTTGCTCGGTGTTATTTAATTGCTATGTTTCCTTTTAGCAGAGCACTAGTATTTGGTTTTCCCCTAGGTTCATGATCTATCTATCTAGTCTCAGGCTATTTGACACAGAAGCAGTGTCAAGCATGGATCCCGTCTTGTGGAACGGGCCTTGAATCTAATCAGACAATGGTTGTTTACTCCTACAAGATTTGTGCCGTTAATGCATGGGCATATCACGTGGGCAGGAGAGCACTCTAGATAGAAGGGCTTGTATCTGGGTTGGCGTTTAGCTTTCTCCCCCTGGTCATGTGCAGACTACTCTGCAGTTTCACGAACATCGGTGCTCAATGGCCAACCACCTTAGCCTGCTCGGTGAGAGACCGTATCAAAAACAAACAATGACAACTAAAAGGTAGACAGCACCTGAGGAACTACCCCTGAGGTGGTTGTCTTTTAACACACACAGACACAGACACCCACCCACCCACCCACCCACCCACACACACACACACACACAAAGCATCTTTCAGTGTCTCTAATTTCAAGAGAGTAAACCTTCTAAGTAAACTATATTTTTCTTACTCTTTTTTTTAATCTACCGTGATAGATTCCAAACCATCCGCAGATTTGTCAGCTTAAAAGTCTGTGAGCAGACAAATGTCCCTTATTCTTATTTCACAAAAATATGTGAGACACGCTGATTTCAATATCAAATAAATGTTTACAGTTCCACTTATGCATTCTCATTTAAACTATGAACCATCTTGTCAAACAAGGAAGAGTGATATGATATGATATCTCTGGCAAGCTCTGAGTAAGCCATTTGCCATGTGCTGGTCACAGTTTTATCATCTGGTCACCGACTAGACAGTGGCTCAGATCATCTTCTGAGAGGATTATGTGCAAATATTTGCAAGGCAATTTTCATCAGTTACATGGAGCAGCACTGCCAACCACATAGAAGAATATTAAGAGACTGCATGATTTGTAAACCAATTTTATCTAAATAGTGTATCTAAATTGCTAGTAAACAAGTTTGCCCAAACATGTTTGTCTTCACACTAAGATATCATCTCCATTGTGGCTGGAATTGGTGTCTATATTAAATAATGTCTTGTTTCAACAATTTGCTTTCACAGTAATAAGTGTTTAGGCAGATGGACCACAAGATACAAACAGACTGGGAAGTGTGCTTTCAGACTGGAGTAGGCTTAGTTTTATAGCTAATACCATCTAAAGCTTCAGAAGGCAAGAGCAAAAGCTAATGATTTCTGGTGACAGCTCCAGAAACACATATACAAAGGGAAATGAGCTATTTATTCAACTGAGAGATGCTTTCTCAAGATCTCGTTCACAACCCTACCCCATGACACACTGAAGATCGCTCTCCAGCTTCCTGAGAGAAGATTCTGGATTTGCCTTCCTTTCCTCGTCTTTCCTAGCATCTGCTGTCTTAGCCAATCCTTGACTCTGGAGGTTTCGAGGTTGTTGCTCTGTCGCGTTTCAGGTCCTTCCATGGAGACCAAGCTTCGCCCTTCGCCCTCCTTGCATCCTAGCCTCTGCTGTATTGCCAGATCCCTGTCTGCTTTCGTCTCTTTTCCTACGGCACACAGACTCCAGAGAGAAGCTCAGCTCTGCTCCCCTACGTCCTACCTTCAAACCTTCATTGCCAAGCAAGTTCTCCGAATTACGCGCAGCACATCCGATGGCTGGTGGAGACGCTTACCTGAGTCTATGAGGGCTTCCTTCCCGAAGGTCCTCCTCCCCGCATCATCAACTTCCCTTTCCCCGCCTTCGATACCCACTCACACTCTTCTAGTTGCATGGCCTTTGGAACTCCAGCTAGACTAACAGTGCACCAAGCGTCTGACGTTTAAAAGCATAGAACACACAAAGCATTTTAAACTCATGCTGGAATCCCTGGTATGGCATGAAATGTTATTGATTAATGGATGCTTTTTGGAGGAGTTACAAGCAAATTTTATAATGAGACAAATGAGACAGTCAGACTCACGGACAACATCCAAGAACATGAAAGGGGAATATTTGAATCAATAGGGCAAAACCAGAACCAGACTTGTTTTTGTCATTTGGTTTTGCAAAGGGGACAACATGGATGAGGGGAGGGGGGATGTGAAGCTTGCAGGGATTACCTCTGATGCTTGGTAGCAAACAGGGATCCAAGAAACAGATGCTCAGTGTTTCTGTGAGTGAGTGCTCCTATCGGGAATCTGCATTTATTCTTTAAACTTATAGCTCAATGACTGACATGTTTTGAATTTCTGATTTTATTAGGTAAACCACTTCATCAAAGCAGTGCAAAAGTTGGGCATTGGCGGCTCACACCTTTAATCCCAGCACTCTGGAGGCAGAGGCAGTTGGATCTCTGTGAGTTCGAGGCCAGCCTGGTCTACAGAGTGAGTTCCAGGACAGCCTCCAAAACAATACAGAAAAACCCTGTCTCGAAAAACCAAACCAAACCAAACCAAACAAAAAAAAAGCGCAAAATACAATGCGGGCTACTGCAATCAGTAGGGTGTGGATAGTGCTGCATATGTATCTATTCCTCACTTGGTTTCCCAATGACCTTGGAAAGGCATGTACCTTCCCAAGCTGCAGTCTTCTCATTTGGAAGGGGATTTAGTCATCTTTAATTTGCATAGCTAGGGCTGCATCAGAACATTTCAAATGTTCATGGAAACTGCTTCAACAAATACACCACACAGTGGGGGGGGGCAAGATTACAGATTTCACAGTGGGAGGCACCTGAAGACGGGTGTATGTGAACCTCTTATGGAGGTGCATGGCAACAGCAGCAGCAGCTCTGGGTGTGGACGAGGTACCGGCCATGTCACCTCAGGCTCTATCTCATGCTCACAAACCATATAGTTAAGGTCCACTGGCTAGTGTTTGAGAATCAGACAATGTGTTTGATGCTGGAGATGGCAAGGAAAATAACACATGGCATCCCTTAGGCACACTAGAAGATATAATTTATATGACAGGTCATCCTCAAATGCCACCTGAAACAAGTCTAAAGCTAAGCCGGGCCAAGTAAGAGGAAGGAGAGAGACAGTCATGATGAAGTATCCATCCGGGCCACATCAACAAAGAACCTGAAGATCAGTGAGGCCAATATGCATCCTAAATCAACTTTGTCAGCCATGACCCAAAAGAGTAAAAGAGTGGTTTTGTTTTAGCATGAACATTCTGCCATCTGCGAAAGTACTCTTATCAAATCCTAGACTGAATGTGTGCAGACACTCAGGGCAGCTTCCCACAGAACTCCTCAGTGACAAGGCATCCTGGGATCATGTCAAAACAACAAAAACAACAACAAAATAGTAGATTCTTGAAGATGCTTCCAGTTTCAAGACAGGGCCGGGGATGAAGGCAGATGGGAGAGCAGGCAGGCTAGCACGGGGAGGAACAGAAAGAGAGTATGTTCTACAAACTGACCTCCACTGGGCATTGCACCCTTCCAAGGAAAGTCCAGATAACACAAAGTTAAGGTCTTTCCAATGTGCATATCCTGAGACCACAAATTCCATATTTAGGAATTAAACTTTCAAGGATGTTTTTAAAGTTTGACCAATGTACCTTATCCTGAGGTATTGTATACAATTTTGCAAAAGAGAAATGAATATTTAACTCACAAAAAATATTAAGTAAACGTGATGTACCTGTGAACTGAAATTTGAATAGTCACTTAAAATACAGAGATAGTGGGGCTGGAGAGATGGTTCAGCAGTTATGAGCACTGGTTATTCTTCAAGAGGACCCGGGTTCAATTCCCAGCTCCCCCACGGTAACTCAAACCGCCTGTAACTCTAGTTCCAAGGTATCTGACACCCTTTTATGATTTCAACTGGCACTACACACATGGTACGCAGATACAGATGCAAGCAAAATACCCATTCACATAAAAAACAAAATAACATGACACATAAGACATCATATACACACATCTATTTATATATGTAGGCATGTATATGTATATGCATATCCTTGGATCTGAATTTGGACCAATCCCAGCTGTGTATGCTCTTCCATGTATTTGTAAACTTCTGTGAGCCTCTCATTTCACAGGAAAAAGGGGGGGGGGATACAAAGGTGAAAACAATGGCTAATCTGCCTCTTGGGCATTAGTCTCTGTCACTCCTCCTTGAAAGCATGTCTGTATTAAAAAGAAATGCAGAACAGTGGCAGGTGTTTGTGCAAAGGAAAGAGCTTTGGGAGTGCCTTATGTCTCTGGCTGACCTGGAGGCTTTGGGAACTGTGAGTTCTGCAGCCAGCTTTCTAGAGAGTGGCTGTAATGATAAAGGTAACCCGGAGTTACCGTCACAGGGTGTCCCCACAGGGAAAAGGCAGTAAGAACTTGGAGCCACCAAGCAGTCCTTGAAAAATGCAGACATCGCTTTCAGAAGCCTTACCTCGTGTTTTGTTCTCCAAACAAGATGCTCACAGATCATTAACGCTACCTCAAGCTGTTTAAAATTCTTATTGAAATAATTCCAGGAAAACGGTCATGAAACTATGAGCCTGTTCTTTAAAGTAGAATAATCCTATTATCCACCAATTGTCTGGACCTCAAGAGGGACATATTGCCTTGAAGATTCGTGTCTTTCTTCCACCTCACTAAAGTGATCACAAGCAGGTGGCCCTCTTAAAGAGGAGCCTTGGACTATGTAAGCACACTGGCTACATTGTCATGTATGATGAAGCCATGACATCAGAAAACAGTCACCCAAGGACATCCCAAACTCATCAGGGACAGCCCTCAGGAGGTTCTTGGTGGTGACAAGCCAGCATAGAAGTTGGCCAACCACCCTGTGGAATGATGCTATACACTTTCACATCAGGCCTGAGGAGCCTGGAGCCCTGTGAACCCAGGGGGTAAGACACACAGACTGCCCACCCAGCTGGTGGCCATCTGCTTAAGTGACAGCTGCCAGATGGGGAGAAAGTACTGAGCTAGGGATCAAACAGTAAATGAAAGAGGGTTTCTTGGAAAGTGGCACTGACACCAATTCTTCATATGACTTTTTAATGTCTTGGAAGTTTTCATTTGAAATATTTTGGGATGATTTTTTTAAGGCAGATAAAATAATTCCTGGATGAATGTGCCTAGTGTGCAAGACATGAAATGCTTTGGGCTTCCTACAGAAGACACACTGAACTGATTTATAAATGTTCTTGTTGTTCTAGTCAAACTTCAAACTAGACAGATCAAAGAATCAATAAATGCGGGCTTGTGCCTCCCCTCCCAGGGTAAGAAGCCATATTTTGTGGTAGAGTTTCCCCAAAGCTGTTCTCTCAGGAATCACCAACCTGCTGGGTGTCACACACTATGGAGCTGAGCCATGAGTTAAGGAGAAAAAAAGGATGAGATCTAATGGGAGTTTGCTCCACTCTTACCAGTTTTCAAGCCGTGGCTAAGGCAAGCAAACCATCATGAAACTTAGAGGGACAAAGAAAACTGGACTCTTCTTCCTTTTCCTAACCCAGTTTGAATTTCAAAAGAAAAGCTGTGGGTTGTTTGTTTTGTTTTTTTTTGTTTTGCTTTGTTTTTCTGAATCAATGAGTATGTATTCACGTGTGTGTATGGTGTCTTGTATGCATTTGTGGAGGTCAGAGTCAGACTCAGGCATTCATCCCCAGAGGCTGACCACCTTGTTTTTTGAGGTAGGTTCTCTTATTGGGACTTGAGCCTTGCCCATTATACTAGACTAGATGGACCATGAAATACCACGGTACCCTCCTGTCCCCAGGTTACAAGTAAGCACCAACACACTTGTTTTGAATACAGGTGTTAGAGATGTAACCCCAGTCATTTTGGTTGTGTGGGAAGCACTTTAAAAACTGAATTATGTCCCCAACCCCTCACACTTGCATTTTAATGTAAAATATTATAGTTTAGGGCAAATTCTACAATCAACAAACTATAAAAAGGGAATAATACTAATAATATAGGACAGAAGGAGTGACCATTAACAGCCAAAAGAAGATTAAATCATATGGGATGACCAGATTAAATATTTTCATTAAATAAATTTAAATCTTAGGTGAAATAAAGAAGGAAAGACATATTCAGACTACTACAAGCATGAATAAGGACTTAACATTGAAGTTGAGGACAGATATCAACAGTTCATCCTGGTGTGCAAGTCTTCTCGTAAAACCAATAGGCAGCAGAGTGGCTTCCAAAACCTGGGGAATGGAGCTGCAGAGATGGCACTGTGGTTAAGAGACAGCACTGCTCTTGCAGAAGACCCAAGTTCAATTCCCAACACCTTCACTGGGTGGGTTACAACCACATATACCTCCAACTCAGGGTTACAACTCTTCTGACCTCAGCAGGCATCTGCCCTTGAATACACATACACACAATTAAAAAATAAGAGTCAACCCTAAAAGAGTTTAACACTTGAGAGTGTGAGTCACTCTAGAGTTTATCTGTGAGATGTCCCATCAAAGAGCCCAGTGTCTGCAGTCATGTCAGCTGATACTGTGGCTTCGGGATAGAGCATCTCTTCACACTGCCCTTTAATAATGGAGCCCATTTCCCCTACTTTGGCTGGAGTTGGTTTTATCCAAGCACAGGCTTTATCTAAACTGGCATGTCAGAGGTGGAAATCTCTAATGAAAACTGATAAACGCAAACCCTCTAATTTGACGTTTCTCTGGTGTTTGATTTGGCTCTGGCATAATTGCTAAAAGATGGTACAAGTTATTTTAATATATTTACATCCTTAGAATGCAGACTTCCATAGTGCCAGTTTTCAACTATTGTGTGATTTACTTTCTGGGGTTTTACTGTGGAAATACAGATTGACACTACCCTAAAATGATATAATCGGAGTTTCCGTTGAGGTTCATGTTTTATTTTAAGAGCAAAATAACTCTGAGCACTAACGTTTGTCAAAGTTTTAAATCCCACCATGAAAACAAAATAGTTGAAATAGACTCCATGTTTGATCACTAGATTTACTTCTGAGCAAAGAGCTGCTAGAAAACACAGACTCTCGCGCATTTCCAACCAAAGCATAACTGTCCATGTTCTAGAAGGTGCTATTGCCTTTGGATTGGAAAAATCCAGATGTCTGTCTGCCTGCCTGTCTGTCTGTCTGTTACTCAAAGCTACAGAATGTATACAACAGGGCAGATTGCTTTAAATCATTTTACAAGTGGCTCATCTGATTTTTATGATCCACATTAAGCACACATAGGTCAAACTAAATGGAACATCAACCAAAGGAAGTGTACTCTGCAACTACAGGCATAGTTATGATTTTTTAAGTGTATAGGGCAATGAAATGAACAGTAGCCTTTTCCTCCCATATACTTGTTACTGGGATATATAAATTAAGTGAACAGTTACCTTTCTAGTCCATTCCACAGGGCTATGTATCTCAAATTCTAATTGGAGTCAGATATAGTGGTTAATGCTGAAAGATCAGAGAAGCAGAGCAGCCAGTCACTGCTTCTTACCTCTACTGAATCCTCAAACCAAAAAGGGCAATCCTGTCCCTAGGAATCCTCGGACTAAATGCCCTGAGCTCCTGTCTCCTCCCACCTTATATTCCTCTCTCCCCTCAGCCATATCACTCCTGTCACCACCTCCTTAGTTCTGTGATTAAAGGTGTCAGACTCCCAAATACTGGAATTGAAAGTGTGAGACACCACCACCAGGCTCTGTTTCTCTTCTAGACTGGATCAATCTGGTGTAGGCTAGGGTGGTCTTGAACTCACAGAGATCTGCCTGCCTCTGCCTCCTGAGTACTGGGATTAAGGTGTGTGCCACTACTACCTAGCCTCTATGGCTACCTAGTGACTTAGCTCTGCACTCTGATTTCAGACAAGCTTTGTTTGTTAGATAACAAACAAAATATCACCACAGGGCTAATTTTACATTTGCCCAAGAGAGTTAACTGTAACACTGGATGTTTCTCATCCACCTGCTCTGCTGCCCCTCACACTTTGAGGATCTCTATTCAATCCTTTGAGCCAGAGGAAAACAGTGTCTGAGGCTAGGTTTGTGGCTCACCTAGTGGACGGCTTTCTAACATGAACAAATCCCTACGTTTGATCCCCAGCACTGCATAAACATGACATGGAGACAGAAGTTTCTCTCCCACCTGGTCCTGCTGCCACTTAACCCCAAATAAACACACAGAGGCTTATTTAATTATGAACTGCTTGGTCATTGGCTCAGGATTCTTATTGGCTAGTTCTCTCTTAATTATTAACCCATGTCTATTAATCTGTTTATCTCCACATGGTCTTGGCTTACCAGTGATGCCCAGAGAGACCTCTTTCTTCCTCCGCCTATACTCAGCATCTCCTTGACTCCACCTACTACCTTTCTCTATCTCTGGATTTCCTGCCTGTCCATTGGCCTAAAAAAGCTTTATTCATCAACCAATAAGAGAAACATATATTCACAGCATACAAAAGGCCATCCCTCATCAAGGGCACACATCTGTGATTTTATCACTTCAGCGATGGAGGCAGGAGGATCATTAAGTTCATAGCCATCCTTGACTACACCGTGAGTTTGAAGCTAGTGTGACCTAAGGAATCTGTCTCAAAAGCAAAATGAAAATAAAAATCACGAAGGAATTCTCCCAGAAGGTGTAAACAGGGGTGTGCTTCTGAGAGCCAGCATATAGCAGTTCAGCTTCGCAGGGATGGCTAACCCCATCTCCACAGGCTCTATGTGTCAACAGGAGTTATTCCTCACACTGGGGAATCCAGGGACTGTTATTTTGCAGTTTCTCAAGGCATGTCACATTCTTCAAAGTGCTGTGCTTTAGAGAAATATTTCCTATTTTGTAGCCCAAAATCTCAGCATTCAGGAAATAGTGTCGAGTTTTGGGTGAATTCCCTGATGCTGAGTTTTGATTTTGAACTGCAGCTGCTACAAATCCCAAAAGGCCACAGATAACGCAGCACGGCTCATACTTCTGACCATTTCTCTCGGGTTTTTCAGAGACAGTTACGGCTTGAAAGATGCCTTGCTTCAGAGCTCCTTCCAAAAGCACCAGAGAGTGAAGACCCAGGTGTCAGAAAGAAATCTGGCAGGGATCTCCATCCCACTCTGTATATCATGAGGTAATTTGAAGCAAGAAACCCCACATATCCACTCCCAATTTCTGTATTTGAGAAGTAATGACTCCATGAGATAATTCATGCCAACTGCTTGGGTCATGAGTGCTTGCTTAAAATAACACTCTGGGACTGGAGATATTATGTCTCAGTGGTTAAGAGTGCTTGCACTGTCCACAGAACCCAAATGTCAGTGTACAACTGTCTGAAACTATAATTCTTAGGGCTATCATTCCCCCTGCTGGCCTCCCAACGCACATATGGTACACACACATACATGCAGGCAAATACTGATACATATACCATGAAGACATTTAAAATAATAGTATTAACATTCCTTTTTCTGGGATGAATACCATTTTGTCAAGGAATCAGCAGCAGCTGCACTCTCCTCAAAGTTTTATTAGATGCTTATAATGCTTATGGGACCCCTTTCTCCCTAAATCTTTACTATGAACTTAATTATCTATAGCTTTGTGAGAGTTAGGCAAGTACACTACCACTGATCTATGGCCCCAGTCTCCAAAACTTCTTTTAAATTAAAATTATCAGGCACACCAATCAAGATTATACATCGCCATCTGAGCAGGTATCTACCAGGTCATCTAGAGGGACACTGAGGTTCATGGAAGTACCAAACATGATTGCCAATATAGGTTCTCCGTACCCAGGGCTTTGAAGACATGACAATAAAGCAAGAGTTCCCTTGTGTTTCTCTCTCTCTCTCTCTCTCTCTCTCTCTCTCTCTCTCTCTCTCTCTCTCTCTCTCTCCCTACCTACTTCTAACAGTACCCAGCTAAATGTCCTAAGCAAATAAATGTGTTTAAAATTGGAAACCTGACTAATTTATCAGCAGTGATACTCTCTGCCCTCCTGGTTATCACTTGGCAGAGGCAACACTACAGGAAACCAGCCTCCTAAGAATCCAAAACTTCCTGGTCGCCCCACCCCACTCCCAGATTACCTAGCATGTCTCTCAGTGCTGACCTTGGCAATTTTCCAACATCTCTCTGTGTTTTCTTTTGGTTTCTTTCTACTCTGGCCATACTTGAGGTTGACCCAGGGAGAATTAGGTTCACTGGGGGTTAACTGTGTGGCACATCAATTATAAACTACTGGCCAATGAAGGGCAGAAGCATATTGTGTCAATTCAAACAATGGATGCATAAAAATATTAATGTATGCACAGCCAATCAATAAAATATTGATAGACTGAACATAGATGTAATTTAAATTTTCTACAAGAAAAAAATCACAATCAAGATTAATTGACAATTAATCTAGGAAATACAGTTTCAACCTTCAAAAAAGTTCAAGATAGGCATGAAGAAAGTGTGTAACATAAGCATTTGGAGGTGAGAGGCTGGAGGATCACAAGTTCAATACCAGTCTTTGCTACATGGCAAACTCTTGTCTCAGTGATGTATGGCTAAATGGTAGACCTAAAATGTGCATGGCTTGGGATTTCCAACCCCACCTGATGGGAGATGTCATTCTGTAAATCTGTCTCTTATTGGTTGTTGAATAAAGCTCTGTTGGCCAATAGGGAAGCAAGATAGGTGGGACTAGGAGTCAAGGAGGATTCTGGGAAAGAGAGGCAGAGTCAGACATGATTTAGGCTGCCAGAGTAAAAGGTCCAAACCCTTTTCTCCAGTAAGAGAAATACTTAGATTAACAATTATGGGTTAAATACTTAAGTCAGAGATAGCCAGTATGAAACCAAGCAAACAGCCAACAGCTTCATAATTAAGTCTTGTGTGTTATTCGGGGACTGTAACTGTGGCAGGGCCCAGGCAGTTGGCAAGGAAGACTACATTTTACACCCACCCAAAACAAACTCAGTGAATATTTCTAAAAAACAATTTGGCCACATGAAGAAACTTGAATATGGTCAGTAAGCAAGTCAGATTATCCCCTTCATACCAAGAGTTAAAATAGTGAAAATGAAATTGTATTTATTTTCCATTTTCAATAAAAAGTGATTAAAATTTTCACCAGTAGTAAATATGAAGAAGATATCAACACAAGCGGGAAGGTGAAGTATTTGTACTTCCTGAAAGTGTATCTTAGTGTAGAGACATCTTTGCCATATGCAATCTGTACCTGAAAAATTAGAAAACTTAAGGATTTATGACAAAGAAGTTCATCAGAGGATTACATAGAATACCAAATATGAGGAGCCAACATCGTCTGGCACAATAGGTTGGTGCAGGACAAGGCCCCTCTCCCATGCATTAAGACTGTGCATGGCATCTCACCATGGGGAATGGGCTCCAACAAGATTTGGTGAGTCTGATTGGCAGAGCCATGACTTTTGTGGGCAGGAGAAGCTGTCAAGGTGCATAGGCATCAGTGCCTCTATTGGAGGAATAATTTTTCATCTACATTAGACTCAAAGAAGAATCACCAAAACATGACCAGGGGTTGCTATAATGGGTACTCAAAATAAGTAAGAACTTTCCTAGTTCCAATGTCCATCTCCACCCAGAATTATTTCCCAGCTTTGGTTATCTCAATAAAGGTACTAACATTATCAATACGTAGTGAGCATTTTGATCCATAGCCCAAACTGCTCCTCCTTTTGGACTTTTTGAAACTGGGTCTTGATATATATATATCTCCCAGGCTGGTCTCTGGCTCAAAACCCCCTGCCCTCACTTCCTGAGTATTAGAATGATTGAATGCACCCCACTAGATTATCCGTACTGAGAGCTAAATGGTGCCTAGCTGCATTCTTTTCTTATTCAGCCCATATACTAACAATAGTGTTTATCACTAGGAAAACTACATGTCAGATCTGTCCCTGTCACCCCATCTCTCATTCCATGGTTGTAAGTGTTCAACTTCTCCACTGAAATATCTGTTGCTTCTCTTGGTTGCCTCTAATGGACTCTTGTATTCTTCAGTGGTTTGGAATTGCTATATTTAGTCATTTTAAAGAGTGTCTTGAATCATAGCAGTCCTATTTATGGCTTCCCCTTTTACAGATTATTAGCTATAAGCAAGATGGTATGCAGAGAATTGGGACTCGCAGCATGTGACCACAACCTGGCCTCATAAATTCCTCAGATGCTATCCTCTCTTCCTTGTTGCTACACAGCAGACTCAAGTCCTGTTTCCCAGTTAGCCACGATTCTCAACTGAATCTGACCCTACACAGAGGTTTCCAACCTCTTTTCTCTTGCTTCCATTAATTCCAATGGAAAATATAAGCCTCTTTGTAAACACAGTTCCCAGTAAGTCTCACCTGTCCTCTGACATGTTATCTCACTTACATTATATTTTTGACATATTTTCCACAATTGGTAAGAATTTTCCATTTAGTTACCTATGGGAGTGTGTGTTAACATTCAGACCTCCCCTTAGCCTTGTGAAAGCTCAGGTAGCCATGTTTCTCTTTTACTCCATGCAAGAAACCTGGAGCCTGCTGTCTATCTTCAGATGGCTGGCATTTGGTTGAGCATATAAATGTCCTAACAAACCAATCCATGTATTGTAGAAACCACACTTAGGAGATACACGCAAATGATAGACATTCCTCACTGAAGGAAGACCTGCTTCTGGAGACAAATATAACAGAAATTGTAAGGAGAAATCAACAGGCCAATAAATCTGGTCATTGCCTGCAACACCCAATTAACAAATTCATAGTGGAAAACTGAGACAAAATGATGAGAGAGATGTAAAACAAAGCAGGACTGGGCAGCAGGCCATGCCCCACAGCTTGACAACAGGGCAAAAGGAGAAAGAGCAGGAAGAAGAGACCAAGTGTTGACAGCGAGGAGAAAAGGGCATCCTTTCTTGGAGTCTACTCTGACAAAGGCTGGCAGCCACTTGCCTAATGCACCCAGCAAGAGCTGAGTATCCATCCGGTGTCTTCTCTGAGTATCTATTATATTCAAGGCAAAAATGACAATTCTTGCTTCCAACAATTTAAAGTGCATTAGGAAATAATGCAGGGACTTCAGTAGAATCATCAGCTCATGCACCTGCCTTGGTGTTTCACTTGGAGTCCACAAAGTGCTGTTACATGCAGGGTCTTTCACAGAAAATGTGCACTGGACTGGAAGAGTGGTAGAATCATAATTGTGGCCTATTACAGGAAATTGCTCATCCTTAAACATAAAAATAAACACTTGAAAAGGTAAAAGCATAAGGAGGCCCACACTCCACAAGGCTCTGTGCAGACCCTCATGAGGACTGCACTTCTGAAATAAGAAATCCATTTTCATGGAAGCCATGGAGCATTTCTCTCTCTCTCTCTCTCTCTCTCTCTCTCTCATATATATATATATACATATATATATATATTCAGCAAGTACCATATTTTATGCTAAGACAAACTTGGAAATCATTTACCTTCATTGGACGAACTGTGATGTCATGTTTCCATCCTCTCTACCTCCAGTGAAGCTATTCATTTCATTCACGGGTATAATCTCCTAACAATTCACTCAACTCCAAAAATTTAGGGGAAAAAAATGGGTGTGTTAACTTGCCATGTCCTTGGGAAACATTTCGCATGATCTGGAGCTAAGACAGCCGTGACCTGTGAACTGCTCCATCCTGACTTACAGACAGACTTGGTTCCGTCAGGTCCAGATTCTGTCCTCTCCAACCATGTAACAAAGGAGTTCTTTTGGTTACGGAAGGCAGAC
Organism: Mesocricetus auratus; assembly: GCF_017639785.1. Taxonomy (NCBI): domain Eukaryota; kingdom Metazoa; phylum Chordata; class Mammalia; order Rodentia; family Cricetidae; genus Mesocricetus; species Mesocricetus auratus. The sequence continues at coordinate 10,757,966 of NW_024429212.1, read as the reverse complement.
AGCTCCTCTTCTCCTGAGTCGCTGTACCCTGTCACAAGGTCAAGTGTGCCTGTGTGCTGATGCCACTTTTCAGCTGCCCATTAGCTACATAAAATATCCACAAAAGGCACCATTGTTGATGCTCTTGTTGAACAGTTGTGATTAAAAATACATACTCTTCCCATGTGATTTTTCCATTTTCTTTATTTTCTAATAATCTAGGAATTTTAAGTGCAGGTATAACCTTACAGGATAAAGTATCCTATGTCTTAAGCACATGGGTGCACATAGTTTTAGAAAAACAATGGACATTTCATAACTGCCTATAATATATCACAAATAAACAATAAAAAATACTGATGACACAGACACTACTGGACCCTCCCTTGAAACAACAATTAAGTTCAGTTTGCCTTCAGATAATCAAGCCAGGACAATGGAGAAACAATACCACTGATAATGAAAGCTTAATATTATTTAGCTCCCTGTGCTTTTCCAGCCAAAGCAAGTTGGCCTGATCTTATATTCATTTAGAATAACAAGAAAGAAAGGGAGAGAGAGCTACTTAGCACATAGTTTCAGCACATCTTTCTGTGTACTCAAATGCCAGTTGCTTCCCTCCTTATTTACTGCAGTAAAGGGCAAAGTGGGGGCTGTTATTCACAAGGAGGCAGAACACTGAGACTCAAAGAGGGTAATCATCTAAAGAATATCAGCATAAAAAATAGTAGACCAGCGCGCCCTCTTCAAACGTGGTGTTATTCAGCCACGACAGACAGATCTCCTTGGCTCAAACATTTTGGTTAAATAACAAACATGGATGCAGCAGTCTGCAGGCTTTGACCATTCCAGGAATACTAAAGCCACAAAGTGCACTCACATAAAAACATGCAAAACAGTGATGATAAGTCAGCATATTAATTAAAAAGAGAGAGGGAGAAGCATCCTGTAACCCACAAGAGCAAAATTCAAGGCAGAGCTGCGGATCCAACAGTTTCGCTGGAGGTTGGAAGGGACAGCTGTGTTCCACGTAAATTTGCTGACCCTCCCAAACTTCCTATCAACAAGGCCTTCTCAGCCTCCCATTACTGCTGTCCAGCCATTAATCAGCAGCTGTTGAAACATTATAAGCATGCATGTAATTTGGGGTAAAATTAATGATTGTCTATCTATTAAAATGCTGAGGGAAGCTTTGTTTTTCAGACCCAGTGTGAACTTGCTGATTTATACTTTGAATCAATTACCCTCCTGAACTCCCCAGCCTTCTGACTGTTGGCTAAGAGCCTCCCACATCCCAAGCCTCCCCGAAGGGAGCCTTGGCGTATTTAAGAATGAGTATAGTATATTGTCTGGCCACGTGGTTCTACAGAGCACGGAAATATGTCAGTTGTGAAAAACATACACATACATAATAAGAGAAAGATTTTGCTTCTGTGTTCTACAGTTACCCAAAGGTGATTGCTATGAAAATGCAGACTTCAAAACATAGTTACAAAACTCTATCAATGGCTGGAGCATTAATGAAGATATAGCATGATTTATGTGAAAACAAAATACAGCCAAGCCAATGAAGCCACTTTGAGTGGCGTGACTGCTCTCTGGCAACAATGGTTCTGTTTTAGAGCTTCAAGCAAGTCCTGTCAAAAAAACACTGGAAATTCAATTTCAGGAAAGTGGCCTCTCATCAGTGGTGGTGTTCCCAGCCTCACAGCCAGTCTGTGGATTATACTCTGGACTTCTAGTAGCCTTGGCCCAGTCTGCACTCATGTTACACATCCCTGGGCTGGACACAAGAAACCATTCTGCTCTTCTCACACCGATAAGCACTGTGCTAGATTCCATAGCCTGTTTCTAGGAGCTTCCTTTTCTTCAACCTTTCACATTTTTATACCTAAAATTTGTAACGATTGTCCAGGAAAAAAATATAATTCACGTGTGTATGAGTGTGCTCATTGGTGGGGAAGGTGTGTAGCCATAAGTATGTGTGCACACAGTTGTGTAGATGAAGACCAGAAATGTCATATGACTTCTTCTGCTGTCCTCTGCTTTTTCTTTTTCAGACAATATGTCTCACTGAGCCTGGAGTTCACCAATCCATCCAGACTGGCTAGGCCAGCCAAAGGGTCTTCCTGCCTGCGCCTCCCTAGTCCTGAGATTATAGGAATATACCACCATGTTCAGCTTTTTACACATGGGCTGGGGATCCAAACTCAGGTCCGCAGGCATCTGTGACAAGTACTTTACTAGTTCAACAGGCTTTTCAGTTCACAAAATGAGAAGACTTACACAGGTGAGGCACGGAGCTAAATATGAGTAAGTAGAGTTCTGCTTATAAAACTACAGACACAGCTCTATAACCTCTTACCAACTCATGCATGAGCATGGATACATCTCCACATTTCCAGCAGCACAACTCATGCTCACATCATATCAGCCCTCTGGACAATGACCGTAAGCCATCTAAATTAAACTACAACTGTCCCAAGAGCTTCTAACTCTGCTACCCATTTAAACCAATAACATTACTTTACCTGTTTCTATTGTTTCAGGTTAATTATACATAAAAAAATAAGGGGATAGTGTGATGGCTCCATGGATAAAGGTTCTTGCTATCATGCCCAGCAACTTGGGTCCTATACCTGTAACCGACATAGCAGAAAGGCAACTCTCTGCATTGTCCTCTGACCTCCACATACTTACAGAGGCATACATGCTATGCTCCCCACAACATACATCAAATAAATAAAGGCAAGACATATTTTTAAAACAAAGTTGTGGTGTAACAATACAAGACAACTAGAGGACATTTTGCAAACATAGTCATAGCAGAAGCAGGTTTGGCTATGAGATTGGGAAACATAATTAGGAGAAAATAGGAAATTTAATGGTATAAATACATTATACATTTCCATTCTCTATTTAAATATTATTTATTTATTGGTTGATTGATTGATTTTATATGCTTTGGTGTTTTTACCTGCATGTATATCTATGTGAGGGTGTCAGATTTCCTGACTCTGGAGTTACAAACAGTTGTGAGTTGCCATATTGGTGCTGGGAATCAAACCTAGGCCCTCTAAAAGAACCATCTCTCCAACCCCTCCATTCTCTTCTACTATTATAAAATATACAAGTTCTTCATCTAAGAAGCATTATTGTGTATTCTGTTAAATCATAATAACAATATTAAGTAGTTTTAATACAAAATATGCTTCTCTTCCATGAAGAATCAATATTTTTCTACATGCTACAACTAACTTCTTAGCAAAATGGTGACAAATTAGAAAAGTCGTGTTGGTGTTGCACCAACCATGAGCGGGAGTGCATACAAAATCTTACATTTAAAGCCAAGTTACAAATAAGTCATCATGAAGCCAGGAGACTGTAATAGACTGCAAGCTAATTAACTCACAAGGCCTTTAAATTTATGAAAAAAATCACACTATCAGAGTCACCATCAGAACACAGCAACCTGAGTTCAGCTACTAAAAAGATTCAAGGAGCAAAACTCATCATCTGTATTAAGGAGCCAGCAATGCACAGCTCTTACATGATGCTGGAAATTGTCAGCAACTGCAGGCAGCTTCACACTCATGTTCACCTCCAGCACGGCATGAAACCCTGCACTACGAAAGGGAGCCTGGAGACATTATTTTATAACCTTAATCAACACATCAAAAGTCAAGACTCTGGTATGGCTATGGAAAGACAGATTTATTAATCGAATTGGATCTGGGGGTAGGAGTGCTGGCGTAACATGCACGAAAACATGGTTTGATCCCAGCACAACCCAAACTAGGAGCCACAGTGCAGACCTGTAATCCCTGGGGAGGAGAGGAGGAGTAGATCAAATCCATTCGCAACCAGAAGGCAAGTGTGAGGCTAACCTGCAACTCTCTTGGTGATGATGTCATCAATAGCAATGAGCGAAAATAATGCATATGTCAGATTTCCTTCAAGAAAGTTTTTTTTATTATTTAAAAGTAGTTTATAAATGATACCAGTGGCACATCCATACAACTTGCTTTTTGAAAAGTAAAGCTATGCTGGAAACTGAGGCAGGGAAATAGAGTACCGAGGACCTTCAGTCTGTATTAGATAGTTCCAGATCAACCTGATCCATATAGTAAGACCTTGTCCCAAGACAAATCACAAAATATAGGACGGCAAACCCAAAAATCACACAATACATATATTGGCAGGATTGAATTTGTATTTTTTTTCAATATTTAAACTTTCAGTTGGCTAGCATGAATTCTCTATATTAAGTGGGGAAAAATGGCTCTACTTTACAACTTACAAATTCTTCATTCCAATTAGAGAGAAATAGATGCTTCAACTGTTCTAGCTTTTGCTCCCCATGAAAGAATATTTCTGGGTTTTATAAATACCTATCTGTTGGCTAGAACTGTAGTTATTCCCTTATAATTCATTTCAATTTTTATTTATTTTCTACAGAAAAATAATAAACTACCTGAAGTCAAGTGTGTTTACACCGATGGTTGGTTTACATGACAGAGTGACAGAGCAGCTTGATTTATTAAGGTATTCCAAACACTCAGAAAAGCTGCAGAGATGGCCACATAAAGCAATATGCATGTTCATCTCCGTGTGTGTGTGCAGACGCCCGTGCTCACACACATACTCGCACACATCCCTTGAATGGATCTTAAAGAAGGCGTCGCACGTGCAACTGAAAACGCCATTTGACAATGGTCTCGGTCTTTAAGCCCTCTATTAACAATCAAAGTCCCATTCTTCACTCTCCTCTTTTCAGCTTGCCTTTTCTGTGCACCAAGAATGACATAGTCCCTCAATCTTCTTTAGTCTCCCCCAGCACAATCTTCCCTCCATCTGACTAATATTATTAGTCAAAAGTGCATGAGTAAGCAGCGGGGGATGGGACTCACCATGCAATGCAAATTCCACAAATTCTGGGAGCTAAATTCTGATCTGAGATAAACAAGTAACCAAGAGTTACAGCTTGCCATCACAAGAGAAAAAAAAATAGAGGCAGCACACAAGAGGAAATGCTCCCAGGTTGTATTTTTTATTTTGAACATAGCAGCACAAAGTGATAGAAATTACAGCTTCCTGTGAAGAAAGGTTAGCACTCCTCTCTGCCTTCCTGCTGAGTAGGGTCATGACCTCAGAAAAAAGTCATTGAACTGCCTTGTGACTCAACTTCTCAGAAGCTAAATTGGCAGAGACCCCAACTGACATAGTCCCATTAACAGCACAACGAATATTACAGACAAAAATTTGAGGAAAGACATTCCTGATCCCAGATTCAAAGGGATGCTGTGCCCTCCCAGTATGATTAGCAGCATCTGAGCACTGTGCCAAGATGCTGCTGCCCAATCCATCCATCAGGGCAGAAGAGACAGGAGCCTTGTAATTCGCAAACCGAGAGCACCCTCAGAATTTGTATTAATCCAAGTCTATCTTGCAGTGTCTGTGTTTGGTTTCTAAACTCCTGCCTTTCCTTGTTCACCTACTCAGCTTGACCTTCACAGGTCTGCAGCCATCCACGCAGAAGGGACCAACACACTGTTTATAAATAAAAAACAGCTCGGTTCTGGCATGAAAACACATGGACCAATGGAATCAAATTAAAGACTCTGACACTAATCCACACACCTATGAACACCTGATTTTTGACAAAGAAGCCAAAACAGTAAAATGGAAAAGATAAAACATTTTCAAAAAATGGTGCTGGCATCAATGGATGTCAACATGTAGAAAGTTACAAATAGATCCATACCAATTGCCATGCATAAAACTCAAGTCCAAGTGGATCTAAGACCTCAACATAAATGTAGGTATACTTAAACTGACAGAAGAAAAACTGGGAAGTAGCCTTGAACACATTAGCACAGGAGACCACTTCCTAAATATAGCACCAGTAGCACAGACGCTGAGAGCAACAATCAGTAAATGGAACCTCCTGAAACTGAAAACCTCTCTAAGACAAAGGACACAGTAAATAAGACAAAATGGCAGCCTACCAAATGGGAAAAGATCTTCACAAATTCCACATCTTCCAGAGGGCTGATCTCCAAAATATATAAATAACTCAAGAAACCAGACATCAAAATACTAAGTAATCTAATTTTAAAACGGGGTACAGATCTCAACAGTGAATTCTCAACAGAAGACTCTCAAATGGCCAAATAACATTTAAAGAACTTCTCAACATGCCTAGTCTTTAGAGAAATGCAAATCCTAGCAATAGTGGAAAGGATGCCTGAACTGGCCTTCCCTTATAATAAGATTGGTGACTACCCCAACTGTCATCATAGAACCCTCATCTAGTAACTGATGGAAGCAGATGCAGAGATCCACAGACAAGCACCACATCAAGCTCCAGGAGTCCAGTCGAAGAGAGGGAGGAGGAATTATATGCGTAAGAGGGGTCAAGAGTGTGACAGGGAAACCCACAGAGACAGCTGACCCAAACTCATGGGAGCTCATGGATTCTAGACAGACAGGTGGAGAGCCTGCATGGCGCTGAACTAGACCCTGTGAATATGGGCAACAGTTGTATAGCCTTATCTGTATGTGGGGCCCCTGGAAGTGAGAGTCCATTCCCTATTGTGGGAATGCCTTGCTCAACCTTGATAGGGAGGGGCAGTGAATGCTTCAACTGAATGTGCCAGGCTTTGTTGACTTCCTGTGGGAGGACTTACCCTTTCTGAGGAGTAAATGGGAAGGGTAGGTTGGGGGGAGACAGGGGGAGCAAGTGGAGGGGAGGGAGGGGCAACTTTGGTTGATATGTAGAATGAGTAAAAAATTAATAAACAAAAAGATTTTAATATGAAAAATAATATTGTATGAAATCACCATTATAGGTACTATAAGATGACTCAGCAAGTAAAGGTTTGCCATCAAGCTTCTTCAAGCTTGAGTTTAAGTCCCCAAAACACATATTGAGCTGTGTTCTGTCCTCACAACTACACTATGTCATGGGGATGCACATATACAATCAAATTCCATAAATAGATGGATGATAGATAGATGCATATATGTCTGTATGTTCAAAATAACACCCTTTAATTGCCATTCTGCCAATTCCTTTAATGGGTATTTCACAATTAATAAAAACTTAATAAAGTCACAGTTTGCCCCTTCCTATTTGCTGTATATATCCACTTCCTTAGAACAGACTGAAAAAACAAATAAACTCCAAGCAGGGTGCACATCATGACATGTTTACTGATCCTGTTTAAACACTGTGGTCCGCATTCAACTAACGTGATGCTACGCAGAGGTGGGGTCCTGTGTGGCACTCAGAGCATAAAGGCAAGGCTTTGGCATGTGGAATGAGTATCCCATAAAGGAAGGCACAGGAGCAACCTCACCCCTTCTTTTCCCCTGGGAGTTTAGGGTGGCATGGCATCATCTAGAAATAGGAAAGCCAGCCCTCATCACACACAAACCCTACTTGTTCCTTCATCTTGAACGCCCAACCTCTAGCTGCACAAAATAAGACCCTGTTGTTTCTGAAATGCCTGGAGGCAAAGCCTAAAAGATTCATGAGACAATACTATCTTCATCCACACCATGATTTTTTTTTACATAACTGGAAAAGTAGAGAAACAGGGAGGCTCCAGCACACTGAACATTCTTGACTGACTTTATCACCATGAGTCATCAAAAACAGACTTGCCCTGCTATCTCTGTTGTTTAAAACCCCCCAAAGAACACACTGCAGTATCAGCACTTAATGTATAATACATTATCTCCTCTAAGAAGAATTCACAGGCCACAAAAACCATTAAGGCAAGCTCTTCAAATCTCTGCAGTGAAATGTGGGTTAAAAGCTTTGAGTCCTCACAGTCTGGGGAGGTGACCAATACATTGGTAAGTGATTTAATGCATTCTTCTGAGAATCCAAGGTCGAGCATGTAACTCATATGAGGTATCTCCCACTAGAATGAAATGAATGAACCCCTGGTGCCCCAAGAAACCCAGTTCTTAAACTTTCTTTAAATTCATGTTTTATCAAATATATTTTATATTCACTTCTATTAAACCAATACCCATTTGGAAGTATTCTGCTTGTTATTAGAAGACTCACTCATGTAATGGTCATGTGACAAGATGTGATCTCGGCTCTCAAAGTGCCACGTCACGCCCTCGTACTCAAGTACGTGCAACAGTACACACTTGTGTGGAGGGTAGCATTAAACTACTAGCAATAACTGTTTGCACAACACGAAATATAGGCACTAAATATTGAAGAAAGACTCGAAACTGTGCTGATTAAAAGCCTTTAGCATAAGGAATCGTTTCTGATTTTGACATGAGGAAAACTTGACACAGAAAAATTCAAACTAGTGAGATTGGCAGGTGCATTCGAGGTATGTGGGACTGGGTGAGTGAGAACATGGAGATGGAGTAAGAACATAGGACCTCTAGAAGAGAAGAGGTGAGCACCTGGGACTTCAGGACCTGGTGGAATGTGGTACCAAAAGAACATTCTCTAGATGGCCACACATTCTCTGCCAGATGCATCAATATTGGGGTTTCCATGGCTTCCTCTACCCAATATTGATTTTTAAAATCGCCCTACAGGTGTTTTGACTGATTTAGCAATTACATTCTCTATTGCTTTACAGTGAGCTTCCAATCACCTAGAACGGCACATTTTCCTCTCAGCAAATGTCAAGCTTGATCACTCTTGAGTCTTTGTCAACTATTTCTTAGCTGAAATGCAATGCTGCCATTACATTTCCTTCCTGTTGATATGGTGATCCGTTATTTGAATTTACCAAATTTCTTTTTGAACCCTCAATTTGTCATCCTCTGTAATAGCTGTTCCTCCATGCATTAATAATAGCAAAAAATTATAATTACACCACACAGTTTTAGAGAATCAGAAGACTGGGCCCAATGGCTTGACAGTGGAGACCTTTAGCCAAGCTGACTGTGCTCCTCTGTCAATCAACACTTTTTAAGTATTAACTTGATGAGCTATTCATCTACATAATTATTATACAATCTGTGTTTCTTTAACTTGTATACAAGTTCATGAGATATTTTTGAACTTCTTGTTTGAAATTAAAACTCACTATCTCACTGCCACTCCAGAAATAGCTAAGCCTGTATTCTACGGATGGGACATGTTCTCTGAATACAACAAATTTATGCTCAATGGTTCTATGTGTTTTCATTGAGCCATTATCCTTCAGTTTAGCTAACTTTTATCAAATACACATATAACTTCTTTTCATTTCCTAGAATTAATGTTAGAGTTGTCTATTGTGTATGATTGCCAGCTTATGCCAACTCATCAAGAGATTGCTGGAACATCTCTTCCCAGCTCCATGGTCAATGACTCACTGATAGGTTAAATCATCCTGGTAGGAAAGGTTACTCCATGCCCACCAGCAAATGGTCTAACTCATGGATGGTTGGGACAATTTAAAAAAGAAGCAGTGGTTGAAGTTTTTTTATTAAAATAAGATAGTCCTGAAAGTCTGTTAAGGCTAAGACCTTTAGCATTTGACAATTTATTGTTATCATTACATATAAGTCAAGTGCAATTTGGTGTGACCTAGGGACCTCCCAAAAAAGACATCCAAGTCGTAAATAGGAGAAGAGAAAGGAGGCATAAGGAGCACAGAAGAGCCAGAGGCCCTAGTTTTGGAACCAGCGTCTCACCATCCTACACCATGATGGACACAGACAGGATAATGCGTAGCATGGGAAGAGCCAAGTCCTAAGAGCCAAACCTTGCGTGGCACCTACTTTGAAAGAGCGGGGCCTGGGAGCCTCTGCAGAAAAGAGAGAACTCCTCAAGCCACGGGAAACCCAGATAAAGTTGCCAGTTACCCGATAATCTTCAGCGCAGCACAGGACATCCCTGGATGACTCAGACAGCGATGAACTCCGCTGGCGTGCAGGAGCCATTTGACGCAGCGAGCAACGAAAGGATGAATGTGACTCCAGCCTACAGATCGTATCTGTCTACGATATCCCAGCGTGTCATTGGATCTAATTGTGTTTTATACATTTTAGAATCTATTATCTTTTTTATTCCCCTCTACCATAAGGAATCTGGAAATAAATCACCTACGGGTCCTCGCCCTTACCTTCCTTGTCATGCCCTACTTCACACAGCGTCACTATGTTAGTTTCCTTCTATTGATGTAGTAAAATACCTGACACAGCTGCAGCTATGGCTCTGCAGTTAATAGCAGCTGCCATTCTGGCAGAGGACCCACATTAGGCAGCTCGCAACTGCCTATAACTCCAGCTTCATGGAATCCTCTGTGGACACTAGGGACATACAGGCATACACCCAAGCGGATACAAATACACACACACACACACACACACAAATAAATAAATCTTAAAACTAAAAGTTTATTTTAGTTTTAAGTTGCCCTGACAAAGGCAATGTAAGAAATAAGTGGTTTGCTTTGGCTTACGGTTCCAGAAGGGAAACAGTCAAACATGGCAAGGAAGGAGCATGAGACCAGCCTAACCATCAGGAAATGATCACACACTTTATCTACACACAGGAAACAGAAGGAAAGAGAGAGAGAGAGAGAGAGAGAGAGAGAGAGAGAGAGAGAGAGAGAGAGAGAGAGAGAGAGAGAGAGAGAGAGAGAGACCAGGCTCTAAAATCTGAATCCCAGTGACCCACTTCCTCCAGCAAGTTTCCACCTCCTAAAGACTCCATAACTTTCCCAAAGAATATCACTATCTGGGAACTCACTATTCAAACATGTGGGCCTGTAGGAAACACTTCATATTCAAACCAAAATAACCACTAGTGAGTGTGACATTATCTTTTCAAAGTAGGATGACTGAAGGACATTCATAGATAATCAGCACCAGTAATTCCTCTGAATTTGCTTTTCCAACCCCCTGAGATGCCTCTGTACCACAGCTCTGAGCATTTGGCTGCCTCTCTCTTAGTACTACAGATGCTGTAGTACTACGGGATTTACAGAGCATTGAGAATGAATTGACACCACCAATGGGCCTCGTGTCCTATAAAATAGTGACTTAGAAGATATAAAATATTTTCATAACTCCAGAATGTTTTATTTTGTTTTTCAGCTGATGCTATACATATTTTTATTTATTTAAATTAAACAAGCTAGCTTCACATGTCAATCCCAGCTCCCTCTCACTCCCCTCTTCTCCTGTCCCCCAGAAATCCTCCAACCCCCAACCCCCTTCCCTGCCCCTCACAGGGAGTGTTCTGCTCTCCATGGAGGATCTTCAAAGTCTATCATATCATCCAGGCAGGGTCTAGACCCTTCCCCATGTGTCCAGGCTGAGAGAGCCTCTCTCCATGTGGAATGGGCTCCCCAAATCCATTCACATGCCATGGATAATTACTGACCAAGTACCTGAGGCCACAAAGATTGCCAAGGCCTCCTCACTAACACCCACATTCAGGGGGTCTGGATAAGTCCCATGAATGCCTCTCAGTCATCAGTCTGGGGTCCATGAGCACCCCCTTGTTCAGATCAGCTGTCTCTGTGGGTTTCACCAGCCTGGTCTTGACCCCTTTGCTCAACACACCTCCCTCTCTGCAACTGGGTTCCAGGAGTTCAGTTACATGCTTGAAGCCATATATCTTAAGGTAATGAAAACCTGTAACTATTGTCTGATTTGTCATAAAACTTAATAAATTTAAATATTTTAAAAACATTAGTCTCAATGTAATTTCTGTTTTTGTTTTGTTTTATTTTTTGAGACAGGATTTCTCTGTGTAACAGTCCTGGCTGTCCTGGCATCTGCTTTGTAGACCAGGCTGGCCTTAAACTCGCAGAGATCCTCCTGCTTCTGCCTCCTGAGTGCTGGGAATAAAGGCATGCGCCACCACCACCACCAGCCAGCCCAAGTAATTTCTTTAGTTTATATTCCTCTTATATTTCTCATTCCATTCTATATTTTTGAATCCAGAATTGTCAAGAGGTAGGTTACAGTATATTTAATTTTTCTCATTCTGCTTTTCTGTATTATTCAAGTTTTTCACAATTCACAAATGGTAGACGTTAATTTTTTTAAAGGCAGCTGACCCACCAAAAGGAGAATTAGATTTTGCATAAACAGTAATTTTCATTAAGAACAATAGTATATCCATTTGCTTCATTTTGACAATTCAGTTTAAAAGTACATGGTCAGGTAAGTGATTGAGTTTACTGCTCAGGCCACAGTAATTAAAGATGCTATCTTAATAACATTTAATTAGTAAAAACTTACTAAACTTTGATTTCATACTAAAAGTTGACAATTTTATGAGTGATGATGGATAAGGACAAATGTGTATCACTTATGCTCACAGGCAGATGTGTCTTCATCATGAATGAGATAAATCCCAGGACCCTGAAGACCTGCAAAAATCATTAGGGGGGTCTGCAACCCAATTTCTCAACCCTATGCCAGCTCCAAACAGCTTAGGAAACGCCTTTGACTGCAACTTCTGTTTGCATCACGTGGGCGACTCCAGCCTGCAGAACAGGCAACGTATGGAACATGACTACTTTCTCTTTCATGATTGATCTCTTCTTTCGCTTGCTCGAAAATACATTAGTCATTTCTGCCAACAAAAGCATCCTTCCAGCAACAGATGTTATGTCATAAAGAAAGACTTTGTACATGCTGGTATAAATAACAAAGGTGTTAGCTGGAATTAAAAGTAGACATTTCATATATATATATATATATATATATATATATATATATATATATATATGTCTTCGGTGATTACTGAGTGAGTGTAAAAATCCACTATAAATAAAGTTTACATAAACAACATGTTTAAGGCACACTGGAAAGTTTGACTAAGAAGGAAAATTTATCTTCACACTGATGACTGTTTTGTTCACCCTCAACAGAGTTTACATGACTGTTATACATAAACAGACTCTAAGATATTCATTAATCACAAACTTTGAACTAAATCCCCACTTGAAGAGAGCACATGTGCTTCTGGGTGCCATTTTTATAAACACCAAGATGCCTTAACCCCTTCCCACACCAGGGAGTCAGGGACTGCCTCTCGCATCTCCTCATAGATGAAGACGCCATTGAGGAAGGCTGTTTGCAGTAGCAGCAGACTCCCGGCTATGGCACGGGGTGAGTGTGTAAGCAGGCCAGTGGCAGGTCACATCGCTATGTCCTATACTTCTCTCTCCTCCACTGGCTATCAGCTCTTTGTTGATACTTTCGAAGGGCTCTGGGAAAGCAGCATGGCCAGCTCGACAGACCATGAATTCTAGATTAACCAGCCTCCTATCCATCCATGACGTAGACTTGGAGGACAGAGTCTCTAGAAACTGGGTGGAGAAACCCGATTCCCTGGCTTCAGAGGTCCCTTCTCTTATGTATTCGTTCAAGCTGTTGGGAGGTGTATCAGAGTATAGAGTTAAAAACAAGCAAGCAGGTGCGTACCCACACTGCACAGAGCATGGTTCAAAGCCTAGCCCTTCCCCACAGGTGGATGGTGCTGCATGCTCTACATGGCTGTCTACACTTTGGGTTCCTTTCCTGTATCCTACTCCATGTGATTGCTCAGAATAGTCAGTGCGTTGATATTTGTGGAGGACTTGGAAATGTATCACAGGGGGGGAAATTAGTCAAGGAAAAGGGGCCTGCGTGGAATGAGGAGCACTTTCGTGCACGCTCCTTAGGTTCATTTCCTGAACAAACTTGTGAGCACAGAATTCTTTTTTTCTTTGTTCTAAGTATTTTTTTAATTTATTTTTCAGTTTAAATTTAGATTAGAAACAAGGTTGCTTCACAAGTCAGTTCCAGGTCCCTCTCCCTTTCCCTCCCCTCCTCCCGTGCCCTCCCCCCCAACCCCCCAATATCCCCTCATTTCCCCAGGGAGGGTAAGGCCCTCCATGGGGGTGTCCATAGTCTGTCATTTCATATAGGGCAGGGCCTAGACCCTCCCCCAAGAGTTCAGGGTGAGAGTGCATTTCACATTGTTGGATGGAAGTCCAAAGTCCGTGTGTATACTTGGGATGGGTACTGATCTACTGCCCAAGGCTCAATAGATTACCTAGGCCTCCTCACTGATACCCCCATTCAGGGGGTCTTGATCAGTCCCACGCTGGATTCCCAGGCTAATGCCTGGGATTCAAGAGTTAACCTTTGTCAGGTCAGCTGTTTCTGGGGGTTAAACCAGCCCAGTCTTAATTCCTTTGGTCATTAGTCTTCCCTCTCTGTTACTGGCTTTTTTGAGTTCAGCTCAGTACTTAACCGTGGGAGTCTGCCTCTTCTTCCATCAGCCACTGAATGAAGGTTCTGTTTCCCAGACTCTCTGGCCATAGGATTGTAGGCTGGCACTCCCCAGATCTGTGTCTAAAATCCATATATGAGAGAGTACATGCCATGTTTCTCTTTTTGTGACTGTGTTACCTCACTCAGGATGGTTTCTTCTTGTGCCATCCATTTGCCTGCAAATCTCAAGATTCCATTGTTCTTTTCTGCTGAATAGTACTCCATTGTGTAAATATACCACATTTTCTCTATCCACTCTTCCATTGAGGGGCATCTAGGTTGCTTCCAAGTTCTGGCTATTACAAATAATGCTGCTATGAACACAGTGGAACAGACATCCTTGTCGTATGAATGGGCATCTTTTGGATATATGCCTAAGAGTGGAGTTGCTGGGTCTTGTGGTAGGTTTATTCCCATTTTTCTGAGGAATCTCCATACTGATTTCCAAAGTGGCTGAATAAGTTGTCACTCCCACCAGCAATGGAGGAGTGTTCCCCTTTTACCACATCCTCTCCAGCATAAATTGTCTTTGGTGTTTTTGATTTTAGCCATTCTGACAGGAGTGAGATGGTATCTCAGCGTTGTTTTGATTTGCATTTCCCAGATGGCTAAGGATGTTGAGCACTTTCTCAAGTGCCTCTCAGCCATTTTAGACTCCTCCATTGAGAATTCTCTATTTAGTTCTGTAGCCCACTTTTTAATTGGATCCTTTGGTGTTTTGGAGACTTGCTTCTTGAGTTCTTTGTAAATTTTGGAGATCAGCCCTCTGTCAGATGTGGTAACCGGTTAGTGATTATCTTTTCCCATTCTGTGGGCTGCCTTTTTGTCTTGTTGACTGTGTCCTTTGCCTTACAGAAGCTTTTCAGTTTTAGGAGGTCCCATGTACTAATTGTTGACCTCACTGTCTGTGCTACTGGTGTTATGTTCAGGAAGAGGTCACCTGTACAAATTCATTCAAGGGTACCTCCCACTTTCTCTTCTAAGTGTTTCAGTGTAGCTGGATTATTATTGAGGTCTTTGATCCATTTGGCCTTATGTTTTGTGCATGGAGATAGACATGGACATGCCAGCCTCCAGTTATGCCAGCACCATTTGTTGAAGATGCTTTCTTTATTCCATTGTATATTTTTAGCTTCTTTGTCAAAGATCAGATGTTCATATGTGTGTAGGTTAATATCCGGGTTTTCAACTTTATTCCATTGGTCTACCTGTCTATTTTTGTGCCAATACCAAGCTGTTTTCAGGATTATAGCTCTATAATAGAGCTTGAGGTCAGGGATGGTGATGCCTCTGGACGTTGCCTTGTTGAACAGGGTTGTTTTGGCTATCCTGGGTCTTTTGTTTTTCCATACAAAATTGATTATTGTTCTTTCAAGGTCTGTGAAGAATTGTGCTGGGATTTTAATGGGGATTGCATTGAATCTGTAGATTGCTTTTGGCAGGATTGCCATTTTTACTACATTGATCCTATCTATCCGAGAGCATGGGAGATCTTTCCATTTTCTGAGGGCTTCTTTAATTTCTTTCTTTAAAGATTCAAAGTTCTTGTGATACAGGTCTTTCACTTGTTTGGTTAGTGTTACCCAATTCTTAACCCCATTTGATAGATAAGGAATCTGAGGCTTATGAGGTTAACCACCCTGCCAACCAAAAGTTCGGTAATAGGCCCACAATTGTCTGTGGCTGGAGGAGAGTGTTCCAAGCCCTTGTTAAATCAAGCTTGATAAATGGTGAGAGGATCAACTGCCAAGCTACTAATTAAAATATTCACCAGGGTAATTGTGTACTTGGATCCCATGTTGCTCCAAGATACATTTGGAGAAGCTGATAAAAGAAAAAAAAACCAACAGCAAAAAACATTTTTTAAAATTGTAAATAGATGAAGAAGAAAAGATTTTCTATATTTTTAAGGTGTCACTTCTAAAACTAAACGATTGTTCTTCACATTTGCAGACCACTGCCACCTTAAGTTCTCAAATTATTATAGGGGTCCTTTTAGCAGAATGCCAAAAATATCCAAGACACAATGCCCACCTCAGAGCTCCTGACCAGCCTTGGCTATGAGCTTGCACAGAGTCTTATCTAATTACCAAGGAGGAAAAGAAAGACTAAGCGAGAAATGCCTTTGGTGTAAATTATTTCAGTTGTGGGGATAAGGCAAGTCTTCTCAAACCCTGCTCAGCGAACACGCACACGTCCGTAGGGAAGGTGTGCCAAGAGTGAGACAGTAGAGCAGAAATGTTCATGCCTTGGAACACAGCTGAGACAACAGCAGAGCATCAGGACCTGAAACAACCGGTGTCTCATCAGAAGGTGCCGCCACTGCCTTCTGACCAGGGTATTTCAGGTCAGGTTGTGGGAACTTGAAGAGAGTGGCAGCTCCCTGCTCGTCTCTGTAGACTTGGCAATCAAGCACCATCAGCTATCCAGAAGTAATTCCGTAAATTCTTGAACTAATGGAATAAATGAAGATTGGCAGGCTACGTAGATGAATGCAAAGATGGATGGGGGCCATGCAGGTCATAAACTAGTTTAATATAAAGGACTGTTCATACTTAAATGTCTGCACCAATAACTCGGAGTATAATGTAAAGCGAAAAGGGAACAGAAATACATTTCGGTATAGTCTGTACACTCGAGGCAAGAATGGACTAAAGGAATTTATTTCTTGGCTGAGAGGCCAAGACCAGACCCCCTGAATGTGGGTGTCAGTGAGGAGACCTAGGCAATCTATGGAGCTTTGGGTAGGAGGTCAGTATTTAACCCTGGAACACAAATGGACTTTGGGCACCCATCCACAATGAGGGATGCTCTCTCAATCTGGACACTTGGGGGAGGGCCTGGGCCCTCCCCGGAACGAAATGATGGACTCTGGAGATCCCCCATGGAGGGCCTTACCCTCCCTGGGGAATGGAGTGGGGATGGGGGGCTTGTGGGGGGAGCGGACGTTGAGGGGAGGAAGAGGGAGCTGGGACTGACATGGAAGCAAGCTGGTTTCTAATTTACATATAAAATAAAAAAGAACAAAATTAAAATAAAAAAAAGAAATTTATTTCTTTATCTCGCTGCTTTGAAAACAATGTCAAGTTGAGAGGGAGGAGACGAAGGAGGAACTATTAATAGATGGCACAGATCTATGGTTTGGATGCGAAGCATCTGCCCAAAGATTTGTGTATTGAAGGCTTGTTTCCTGAGCCAGGTGGTGTTCGGAGACAGGGTGCTTGGGAAGATCGGCTTTTCGTGTTATGAGTGTGTTGATCCACTCATGGACATGCACTGTGGACAGATTATTGACAGGTGAATGAAGGTATGTGTGGCATTTTCTGACTGGTGATTCATAATTAATATGGCTGGCACCAGCCCACATGTGTTGCCCCTGGGCAAGTCAATCTGCCGTGTGTAAGAAAGCTGAGTGAGCCACGAGGAGCAAGGCAGTAGATAGCATTCCCTAATGGTTTCTGCTTAAATTCCTGCCTCCAAGTCTTGCTTGACTTGAGTTCCTGGCCTGATTTCCCTCACTGAGGGACTATTATCTGGAAACATAAGCTGAAATTAACCCTTTCCTCCCAAGTCACTTTTGTCTATTGTCTTTATCACAGCAATAGAAATCTAATTAAAAAAACAGGGGCAGCCTCTGCATCTGACTGAACTTTACCTCTCGAAATTTCCCCTGGTCATCAATTCTTATAAAACTGGTTAACACCTCAGTGGGAACAGCTGAGTCACCAAGTCCTCACCACTGTCTTTTTTTTTAAAGATTTATTTATTTATTACATATACAGTGTTCTGCCTACATGTCAGAAGAGGACACCAGATTGAATTGTAGATGGTTGTGAGCCACCATGTGGTTGCTGGGAATTGAACTCAGGACCCCTGGAAGAGCAGTAAGTGCTCTTAACCTCTGAGCCATCTCTCCAGCCCCTGTCCTGTTTTTCCCGCATTTTACACTCTTTGACCGTGACATGTCTCCCATAAACTCATATGTCTGCGCAACTGGTTCCAGCTACAGACATTGTTTGGAAAGCTGTAAAATGTTTGGAAGGTGGAACCTCACTAGATTATCAGGGCCCATAGAAAGGAGTCCATTTCATCTTGCCCCAAGTTCAGAGAGTTCAAATCTGTCTTACTACTTACAAGACTTAGCTTGGCGGGTACAGGATGGTTTGGTCTTGGTCGTGGATGTCTCTAAATAACAAGAGACTTGGACCCAGGTGTGTTTACTCTCTATCCTGAAGGTGGGATGGCAGGCGTGGCTACCATATACCTGGAAGATTAAGGGGAGTTAGTCTCTTTGCACCTTACACATGATAATAGAAGTCTCATTCCATTGCCCCCACTTGTGGTTGGGCATTTAAGTATGTGGAAGAATAAACTCGGGCATTCAGTGGCATTCAGTATTAGCTGAGTCTGCCCTCCTGACATCTATTCTGTGTCCCTGTCTCGTCTCTTAACCCCTTTATCTAGCTTTTCTTTATCCACATTCCCACTCTCAGGTATGAACCGCGGGCTTCCAGAATGGCTCCCACTGCAGTTCCCCAAACACAGACTCGCACAAATGATGCAGCAACTTGGGGCGATTACAGATGGCAGCGACACTAGAGAATGCGTGTAATTGAGGATAGGCCGGGACTTCTGCCGGGACTCTGATTCCTGTTTGCTGATGCACACAACATGGGTACAAAGCGCCCAGCAGCCTCATCCCAAGTGAACTGTAGCCCTTCTTACATGCAAATCTAAAAGAAGCCCTTCTTCCTCAAGTTGTTTTCGTCAAGTATTTTGTCACAGCAATAGGAAGCAACCAACATAAATATGTACTCACACATGCATACATTATATAGATATATAGACATGCCAAAAGTAGTAACACTTGATGATGATTTTTTTGAGAAAAAAGTTTCAGTTTTAGCTAAAGTGTATTAGATAGTTATATCCTGGTATAACATTTTAAAAGATCATCATGGCATGGCCATGGGCTTACTGTGAAGAACCCTGATCCATCGTCAGGAACTTGAGCACTGATAGAGCCTGATGGCTTTATCAGTCGTTCTAAACTTGGCTACATGTTCTCAGCCTTCTACAGACTTGAAGGCAATAAGGGCGGGACCCTTTAGGCTCAACAGTGAAAATGGACATGCTATTCCAATGGGAACTTTTGACTATGAAGAGGCCACCTGCCTAAAACCTCAGCATGTTCTGTTCAATGTTGCTGTGAATTCAAACTGCCTTAACAAGGATAATTAAGAGAAAACAACTGGGTAAGGGAGAAGGCTTAGTAGATAATAATGCTTGCCCTGTAAGCATGACAACCTGGTTTCTAGTTGCCAGCATCTACCCAAAATGTCTGCCTTTAATCCCAACAGGCTGTTGGAAGAATGGGTGGCTACCAAGAGCTGCCAGGACAGTCAATCTTGCCAAAATGGTATGCTGTCAGTTCAGTAAGACACTCTGTCTCAAGGAAATAAGGAGAAACTGAGGAAGACACCTGCTATCCTGCTCTGGCCTTTGAATACATATGCCCTGACACACACACACACACACACACACACACACACACACACACACACACAATATTATTAAATAAATAAATAATGTAAGAAAAATATTAAAGAGTTAGATGGAAAAAATTCCATTGGCTAGATAGTTACTCTCTTCTTTCTCTTTTTCTCCCTCTCCTCCTCCCTCTCCCCTCCCTCTCCCTCTTCTTCCCTTCCTCCCTCCCCGCTGTGTGTGTGTATGTGTGTGTGTGTGTGTGTGTGTGTGTGTGTGTACAGGTGTCCTCACTAGTAGACCAGAGGTTAGCATCACATGTAGCTCTTCACTCTGAGACAGGATCTCTCATTAGACCTGAAACAAAGGGTTTAGATAGGCTGGCGGCCCAGGAATCACAGGATATCCCTGTTTCTGTCTCCAGGGGTAGGTGCCTCAAAGTCTTCAAGTTCTATACATAATGTTTTTCTGATAATGTTGCCTGGGGTTTAAAGTAAAAAATCAATGCTGGCCAACTAGACAACAAAAGGACAATGCAATGCTAAGAGGACATGAACACTAAGTGTGTGGCGTTGTCCTAAGAAAGATAGTTGAGCAGTTAGGAAAGCTTGATTACCCTGAGCGGAAAGACATATAGACAAAAACAGAAGAGTGATGAACCCAGTTGTTTCAGAAGCTCATGTGGTTATGAAATAAAATCTGGGATAGCTGTCTGCTACTGATGCTGCCCCTAAACCTTAACAGCAGCAATCACAGTCATGACCGAATATCATGAAAAGGAGTATTTCTTCTCTAGAAGCTAAGGAATGTCAGAACATGTGACAACTGCAAACTCAGTGAGTCCAATAATATTGGACCAGAGATTAAGAAGCACACCAGGTAACTTCAGTGTCAGAAGAGCTAAGCACTCAGAGAGTGAGGAGACTAGGAATCACAGTGTTTATTTTTCTGATGCTGACTCTACAGAATAGGAAACTCTTAACTAAAAGTCCAACTGTTCTTTCACTTAAAGTTGGTTTCTACTGCCATGTAAATGACCACACATTTATAGTTTTTCTTCTTAAGAAGAATACCTTTTTCCCAGAAAAAAATAGTTTTTAAAAGAATGAATAAGGCAATCGGAATACAATAGAAACTCTCAAGTCCCTGCCAATACAGCCCCTCTGATTAATGGGTGGATGGTGGCTGTATTGTTGGACTCACGGATTTGACCTGTTGATCATGCAATGGTAGGCAGTTCAATGTGCGATTGTTCACAAGAACATTTACTTCTCCTTCCACTGACAACCTCAACCTGTGTGTATTTATAAAGCTGTCCCATGTGAGGTGCATGCAGGTCGAGGAGCCCCTAGTGACATGATCGTTGGATCTGCCAAGTATTTCAGCCACAGTTGCCAAACAAGGTAAATCATGGGTCTAGAGTTTTGAAACTGCCCCATGCCAGCACCTCCAAAACCATTTCAGGGTATAGTTGTTACTCACAACCTAAATACTTGGTTCTTCTTTCTTTCCTTTTCTATGTCCTTGTCTCAGCTCAACACATGCACACATGGACATATACGCCTGCATGCACATAACAGGCACACACGTGAGCCCATATACCTCTATTCAGGCACAGACACACATGCATACATGCACACATACATAAACATATCACATAGTCTGTAACTTTGAAATCAGTTGCATATATCATGTATACACACGCACAGTTACATACAACACAAGCACACGTCATACACTTAGCAGTCAGCTGCATATATCATGCATACAAATGCATGATTTATGTTATTTAATAGGCTGCCATGCACCAGGAAGAAGTTAGTTAATATTTGTTCCTTTCTGGGCAGTGCTCATCAAAAAAGGGTGCATACAAAAATGCAAACCAGTTACTAGATGTGACTGCATAAATATTTAGTTTGGAATAACGGGATCTTTTTTGTTACACTGATTCTTTCTCTTCATGCCAACTACGTAGTTCAAATGGTCATGAAGAGCAGAGGGTCTGCCAGGCAGTGGTGGTGGACTCCTTTAATTCCGGCACTCAGGAGGCAGAGGCAGGCAGATCTCTGTGAGTTTGAGACCAGTCTGGTCTACAAGAGAGAGTACCAGGACAGGCTCCAAAGCCACAGAGAAACCCTGTCTCAAAAAAACCAAAACAAAAAAAGAGCAGAGGGTCTTCCATCTCATGAGGATGGAGTCACCAACCATCCCCAACTAAGACATCAAATTCTTTTCGTCTTCTTACCTAGAGCATCTTTGTATTCTGCTTACTCCATCTTTTTAAAAAAACTGAATCAAATTTAATTTCATAGACCAGTTTCACCAAGCAAGGAAACTATGACTTGTATGGGACACCAACTATAACTGAAAATTCCCAAAGAAAACAGTCTATCAAAAAAAAAAAAGAAAGAAAGAAAGAAAAGGACTCCAGAAGGAGGCCATTTTAAAAACAAAACATTCATATTCACATACAAGTAATACCTTTGAGTTTACCTTTATCAAAGAAACGCTAACATACTTCCTTTCTGGCCCCTTACAGAAAGTGTATGTATACCAAGGGTTTAGGTAACAAATACTTCTTTAAAAGTTAAAACTCATATTGTCATTGTTCTATGGCTATAATCCCAAATACTAAGGAAGCCAAGACAGGAGGATTTAAAGTTCAACTCCAGCCTGAGGTATAAACAACTATATCAGAGGTTAACCTGAGCTACACAGTGAGAACATGTCCAATTAATTAATTAATTAATTAATTAATTATATAGAGTGAGACCAGTATATTAAAAGTCCATACCTCCTTAAATGCATTGAGAAACCACCTTAGTACAGAAAACCCCTCAGTTGATCTTGTCTACTTCTCTAAAATAGATCTACAAGCAGATTTGGTCATGTCTCCTACCCATCACTAGTTTCTACCAGCTTGTCCCCTCACTAGGTGGTACACCTTTCTTTCTCAAATCTGCTTATAGCACCGAAGACTGCCATTGCCCTACTGTTGCCTCGGGGTACTGTACTTTTGGTCCAGCCCTTACCATGCTTTTCTGCCTGGTTCTCCAAATACTGTGTCGTGCTTCTGTAGCCAAAAGGAAGCCCTGGGATATAGAGAGAGAAGCCTTTTGCTTGTCTGCCGCTTTGGTTTTTCCCCACCAGTCGCCTGGGCTCTGCCACATTGTAGTCCCCAAATAACACACAAGACGCTGTATTATGAAGCTGTTGGCCTTGTTTGTTTCTTACTAGCTAGCTAGGACTTAAGTATTTATCCCATAATTGTTAATCTAAGTATTTCTCTTACCGGAGAAAAGTTCCAGATATCTTACTTCTCTGACTGGCTACATAGTGACTCCCTGTGTTTCTCCTTCCCAGAGTACTCCTCGACTCCTAGTCCCACCTA
The DNA here is from genome assembly GCF_017639785.1 of Mesocricetus auratus. Taxonomy (NCBI): domain Eukaryota; kingdom Metazoa; phylum Chordata; class Mammalia; order Rodentia; family Cricetidae; genus Mesocricetus; species Mesocricetus auratus. Next base: position 10,734,856 of record NW_024429212.1, on the reverse strand, counting down.
TCTTGCTTCCCTATTGGCCAACAGTGCTTTATTGACATATACACAGGATTTCCCCATCAAGATGAAGGTCTGTCTTCTATTTTCTGGGCTCTGTTACTTGTCTGATGTGGCCAACAAATTACCTTATTTGGTTTGAGTGCCATTCACATGTCTGTGCTACACACTGCTCTTTGGAATGTGGCAAATAGCTGAGAATCCTTGGGAGGTGACAGTCACTAGCTATGGGATTCAATAACAAATCATTCTAACTTGTTGGTTTGATGGTGATAGTTGAATGGCATTACTTCTAAATTAGAATATCAAAGACATTAAAATATAAGTATATTTTAAGGCTAGGATAATACTCATGAGAAACTAGGGTATAAACTCTCTCACAGCATTCTTACAGATGGCATGAAAAATGTACTTGACCTTAAGGTAAATTTTTTTTCCAAGTCAGTGATTGGTTAATGGATAATTAGATTGATTAAGCCTATATATATGCACAGAATGCCTCTACTAAATATTCATCCATCTAGTTTTAAAAATATAACCCTAAGTGGCTTTAGATTAGTTCCTTTATCCTGTTTGACATGGCAGATAAATCATAAAATGCTCCTGATAGTTACAGGCATTTTGTAATCACCCCCAAGCAATTCCCTGTAATGCTACTGTTATTTTATGTCATTGCTGAACCCAGTTCTTATTTTTGGTCTACTACCTGAAGAATTCTAATCTCTCCTGTCATAAAAAAATAATAAGACTTTGGTGATTTCTTAGTAATTTTCCTCAAGGATATTTCCCTAGGTTGTATCATGTAGAAAAGTAATTATGACGCATATTGTTTAATTGTAAATCCATGTTTTGTGTTAAAATTATGACTTGAAAAGGGAGTTAAAATAAAGAAAACAGTAATCCCTTCTCTGGGGAAGTAGCAAAGCTATGTTGATTTAAGATCTAAATGGTTTTTGTTTCTGACTGTTTCTGTTCCAGCTGCCTAGTTAAGGAATATATATAAAACTGTCCCAAACTCCGTTGGTTCTTTTCTATTCACAATGACGCAATTTTATTTCTAGGGTGGGAGGATGAAGCCTCCAATGGAGGAGACACAATGACACCTTGGTTGTAATCAACAAAATATAAAGGAAGGGGGGGAAGGAAAGAAAGAGGGAGGAAGGGAGGGAGGAAAGGAAAGGGAAGGGAAGGGAAGGGGAGGGGAGGGGAGGCGAGGAGAGGGGAGGAGAGGAGAGGAGAGGAGAGGGGAGGAGAGGAGAGGAGAGGAGAGGAGAGGAGAGGAAAGGAAAGGAAAGGAAAGGGGGCAAACCTCTTCACAGTTGCCACTAAGAAAAACCACATGATCTCAAGGGGAAGGTGGCTATAATGAATATTCCACTTTAACACTCAGAACCAATAGTCACCTGCTCTTCTCTACTATGCGACAGTTAAGGCCATCAATGCCTTCTAAACTCACAGGGGAAAATTCTGGGGGGGGGGAATAAGATGACGGCATTTCAAATATATGAAAGAAAATGAACAAGAATGTAAATTTGGTTCTATCCGCAGTATATTTGCAGGAAAAAAAAGCATCACTCAAGGCTTGTCAATGCCAAAGCTCTTTTTTAAAATATGCTTCTTTGTGGTCCTACAATATGGTTCCATATACATTATATTCATGCTGTAGGAGAAAATACAAGAAGATAAAGCTATTCTGTAAAAAGATGCACATACTTATGCAGTCACTGACTTATAATGATCCAGCTTATTGATGCTTTGTAGATGATCTTACAAGTTTTGCTCTTCTCCCAGGATATCCATCTGCAGCAAGACACTCCCTTGTAATGCTGAGCAATGACAGCAACCTGTGTTGTAAAGACGGATAGCCCACACTCTCAGTATACTGTGGTGCTGAGCAGCGAGGTTCTCTAGGTTAAAAGTAACAAGTACATTCCTGAATTACTATATTTTCAACCTATGGAACATTTCCTGAGATGAAACAGAGCACCAAAAATATTTCACGGGTTTTCATTTGGCATAGAATACCTTCTTGGAAGCCTCCCTAGATTCTTGAGGGCAGAGTGCAATGATTAAAACACTCTCTGAGAAAGTTATCTTCAGAAGGGGGCAAATAAGCTTAACCATTAAATCCAGAAAGTAGAGTTAACTCAATGAAAGAACCACATCTTTCAGATGGGAAAATATGTTTGTGTCCTGTTGCTTCTTGAAATTTTAAACAGGAAAAAAAAACAACTAGAACATGCAGGAAACCTATCTAAACCTAGTCAGTCATCAACTCCGTAAACAGACTTAGCCTTGTGATTATTTTGTTGCTAAAACTGTCACAAAACTTTTGGGGAAGTAGATTGTGAATAAAAATTAAGCAAAAATTTTCATTAAACAATGAAGCTTCTTCCTTTGGGGGCAATTATTAAGGTCTGTACGAAGTGTGTCGTTATAAAATATTACTAGAGGAAACGCAGAGTAGCACATTAGTCAGTAGAGGGACCTCTGAAGTAGCCCCCAAAATCATGAATGTATTTATCTTTTGCCTCAGTAATCTCAAATCTAATACTGTATTTGCGCAGAAGCAAAGTTAAGACTATAGCTGGCAGCCTAAGTTCAAGCCCAGAGCCCACATAAAAGTGGAAGAAGAGATCAAGTTCATGATGAATAATAACCTATCAACTTCTGCACACATGCAGTGGCATGCATGGCCACACATACATATCATGAACACACACAAGAAAAAACTAAAATAATGTCATTTGGCAATAGTCAATAGCTATGTAAAATGTAACAAGTCCACATGACCTAATAAAATTCAGTCTTTAGAAGTTGACCTATATTTCCATCCAAGATAATACAAAAAGGCATGTTTTCCTATTTGAATCAACAGGAGTAAAAATAAATAAGGCAAATGTCTGACTAAACAACAGATGCCAGGAAACAAATACGCAGAGAGTCTAAAACTGATTTAGCTTGTTGGCTTGGTCAGCCAATGAATATGGGAAAATTATTCCAGGTAGTTTGAATCTGGAATGTCCTCAAATGTTTTGTGTTAGAAGCTTAGTCCCAGAGCTGGTGCTATGGGGAGGTAAAACAACCTTTAGAAGGTAACACATAGAGGGAAGTCTTCATGATCTAGAGGGATGGGATATAGGGTGACTATAGGTCTCAAGTCTCTTCCCCTGTCTGTTTCACTTCCCAGTCACAGGGGAAGCCATTTAACTTGACCGGGGCACTTTGCCTCCCTGACACATGCCCCCAAAGAATTGTGTGTCTATCCAGTAATGGAATGGGCAGATCAAGGATACAATTGTAAGGCGGGGCAAAGCATGGCTTAGCATCAGTTAATTTTCTCATGTATGTACTTTAATAGAAATGAAAAGCTGACACGTAAAAACACCTAGAATAGTTGCTAGTATCAGAGTCCAGCATAGGCACAGGGAAAAACCTGACTGCTTCCTGTGGCACTGCAAACCACATGATTGACAACAGAAGACCGAAGAATGACTCAGTACTGAGGAAACGCCAAGTCCTAAATATAATGCTGTTCTAGACCTGCCTGAAGAATCTTAAAATTACATTCACCATTGAGTAAAGTTTACAATGTAATGCTTGATTTCTGAGCAAAAGTTAGAAGAAGAAAAAAAAAAGCAAAAGAACAAGAAAAGGCACTACGAACACACACACAAAAGTTTAAGTTTCCCTAGCTAAACACTGATTCTAAAACTAGCAACAGACTTTAAAGCAGATATTCTAAGCAAAGATTCCATACGTCCACAGTATTCAAACAAAGACATGGAAAACATGTTTAAAGATTTAAAAGTCACTCAGGGGTGAACCCTAAAGCAACAGCAAAGTACACTGGACATAACTAGCCAGTGATTAAATGCTGCAGAAGAAATATTTCTTAACTTACATCTACACGTGAAAACCATCCAGAATGAAATACTAAGATAAAGATGAATCCAAAGGCACAGACTTGAATCAATGAGCTACGGGATGACGTCGTATGATCCAATATAACTATGAGAGGAATTACTGAGGCAAACCGAGAGGGTAAGAATGGGGATAGGCATGGCTAAGCACTTGAGCTGAACTCAAGAAATCCAGTGACAGAGAGGGAGGCTGGATGACCGAAGGGATTAAGACTGGGCTGGTTTAACCCCCAGAAACAGCTGACCTGACAGGGGTTAGCTCTTGAACCCCAGACTGATGCCTGGGAATCCGGCATGGGACTGATCAAGACCCCCCCCCTGAATGTGGGTGTCAGTGAGGAGGCCTAGGTAATCTATTGAGCCTTGGGGAGTAGATTGTGGGGAGCCACCCCCACATTCTCCGTTACAAGATGGCGCCGACATTCATTGTCAGTTGGAGTAAACAACCTTGGTGCGCACGTGCCTGCTACTTTTCTATCCCTTACTCTCTGCCTCTCCCGTGGCATCATATGGGCTGACAAGCAGGAGCCAGTCAGGAGATGACACGTCCGAGGCGGGGACTGCTGAGCTATATAAGGGTTGGGCTTTTCGCTCCCCGGGTCTCCACTCTGTAAGCTTATGCTCTCCCTCTCAAGACGCATTAAAGCTGTTCTGCAGAAGGATCCTAAGTGTGCCGCGTCGTTCTTGCTGGCGAGACGGTAGCGCGGGACATCTGGTGCCGAAACCCGGGAACTCAGACCTCATCATCGTCAGCACCATCGGAGACCCCTTGGATTCAAGGAGGATTCAGAACTGCAGGTAACTACGCTCGGAGAGGTATGCTATTCTGGGACTTTGGACTGGAGCCTGTGTTACAATCGTTACATCGTTACTTTTGTTTCATTCGAGCCGCAGGTGTTTATTTTTATCATGGCTCCTCTCAATCCCTCTAGCATGTCAGAAACCAAGCGTAGTGTAGTGAGAGGTTAGGTGCACGTAAAAAGAAACCGGTTGTAACTAAGAAAGATAACCCCCCCCGGTAAATTTAAGGATAAGGGGGAGCCCTTACAGTCCTCAAGAGGGACATTAGAAGATAAACAAAAAAGGGGAGAAGGATTATACCCTTTTCAGGAACTGGAAGCTTGCACAAATGCAAGTCACACATACTACAGGCCTGCCCTACAATCCTCAGGGACAAGGCATCGTGGAGCGAGCACATCGCACACTTAAGTCTTACCTAATAAAACAAAAAGGCGGAATTATGAAGGAGTTGCCCCCAACACCAAGAGTGGCTATTGCCATGGCATTGTTTACTATGAATTTTTAAAAATCTGGATGATAAGGGTCAAAATGCAGCAACAAGGCATTGCTCGGATCCGCAAAGACCCAAAGAATTTGTAAAATGGAAAGATGTGCTAACTAATGAATGGAAAGGCCCGGATCCTATTCTAATAAGATCCAGGGGAGCTGTTTGTGTTTTTCCACAGAATGAAGAAAATCCCTTTTGGGTCCCAGAACGACTCACCAGAACCATTATGGAGCAAAAGGAGGGAGAGACATATTCCCGTGACAAAGAGGAACAACTTGACATTGATGGCACTAATTGCAATGAATTGGACCTATGAATTTGAGCAGATGCTTCGCGAATTGAGGGTCGCCATTGTTCAGATTAATTCTACCCGCCTTGACCTGTCCTTCATGGAGGGATTGTCTTCGTGGATTTCTTCAGCTGTTTAATATTTCAAAGAATGGGTGAGGGTGGGATTGTTTGGAGCAGTCCTATGCTGCGGAATAGTGTTTATTCTCTGGCTGGTCTGCAAGCTCAGAACCCAAAACAAAAGAGATAAGGTGGTCATAGCACAAGCACTGACTGCGCTCAAGCAAGGGGCGTCAACCGATATCTGGTTGACTATGCTTAAGCAATAGGCTGCTGACTGAACAGCTCCTGCACACCCGGAACTTAGGTTCATTGCACAGGGTAGAGTGTTTAGTCTGGCCTCCCAAGAGGGGTGTTGAGCAAAGGCATCGCACAGAGAGATATTTTCCTCTGAGAGACATGTTGTCCTGCATAAGGGTTACCTGCTGTATTTTTTCCCTTTTCCCAAAAAAAGGCAGAGGACAGGTCGGAAGCATCCCGGATTTTGATGAATCTAGGGATAGGTTTCGTACACGTCTCACTAATTTTGTTCTTTGGGAAGTTCAACCACTGTCTCTACCCTCTTATGTCCTGGGAGAGCCTGTTTGCTATTAAAACAAAAAGGGGGGGAGATGTGGGGAGCCACCCCCACATTCTCCGTTACAAGATGGCGCCGACATTCATTGTCAGTTGGAGTAAACAACCTTGGTGCGCACGTGCCTGCTACTTTTCTATCCCTTACTCTCTGCCTCTCCCCTGGCGTCATATGGGCTGACAAGCAGGAGCCAGTCAGGAGATGACACGTCCGAGGCGGGGACTGCTGAGCTATATAAGGGTTGGGCTTTTCGCTCCCCGGGTCTCCATTCTGTAAGCTTATGCTCTCCCTCTCAAGACGCATTAAAGCTGTTCTGCAGAAGGATCCTAAGTGTGCCGCGTCGTTCTTGCTGGCGAGACGGTAGCGCGGGACAGTAGATCAGTATTTATTCCAGGTATACAAATGGACTTCAGACTCCCATCCAACAATGAGAGATGCACTCTCACCTTGAACTCTTGGGGCCCTGGATGAAATGACAGACTATGGACATCCCCGTGGAGGGCCTCACCCTCCCTAGGGAAATGAGGGGATATTGGAGGGGGGTTGGTGGGAAGGCATGAGAGGAGGGGAAGGAAAGGGAGAGGGACCTGGAATTGACATGTGAAGCCACTTTGTTTCTAATTTAAATTTAAATTTAAAAATAAAAAATATAAAAAAAGAATGGGGGTAGGAATGGAAGAGATCTTGAAGAAATACCTTCCTAAATCTGTAATGAAAACTTCCAACCTACAAAATGTCCTAAATAAGGACACATGAGAAAACAACAAAGAAAATCCTAATAAAAAATCAAGAAGACCTTAAAGCACATAAGAATATATAAAAATGAATGCATCTCTATTGAGAGATTTTAGTGCTAGCTCAATGACTGGTAGGAAATTATACCATAATAATTAAGATTGTATATTATTTACTATCTATTTTCAACCATTTTGACCAGTTATACAACCCTTCATCCAACAACAGAATGCACATTCATTTTAAGTGGTCACAAAATTTTGCCAAGTTGAATAAAACACCTCTCATATACTTAAAAAGACTTAAATCACAATCTTTTTCTAAACACAATGCAATTAGCTTGAGAATCAATAATAGAGCAGTGTTAGGTGAATTTCTAAACATTTAGTAACCAAATCACACATATCAAATTAACCTATTGATCTAGATCCTTGGGGGGATCATCCAGAATCTCTCTGTCCTGCATTACTCCATGACAAAACCATAAAAACATTGTAAGGAAATAAAGCTACATTCCTACATAGTTCGTGAATATACATGCCAGGATTTTAAGCAAGGTTTTTCCAAGTAAAATCCACCAAAATATTTGAAAAGGCTTTTTATTGTATCAAGCAGAGTTTTAAAATGTCCTTAAAAATCTCATCAGCTACTGTGTTACATCCATATCCTATGTAATCTCTCCTGCCTGAGTGTCAAGAACACTTTAAATTAATTGACCAATCAAAGTGTGGATGAGGTGGTGGTGACCTGGAATTCTTCACATTAGTAGTAGAAAATAATGCAAATGTGAAAACAGGCTTGCAATTCCTTACATGAGTAAATATGCACCAGACATAAAACCAGGCTGTTTAACTCTCAGATGTTTACTGGAGAAAGGGTTGCTCTTTCCCAAGCAGGAGATGTACCCCAGTGTCGACACAGCTCTATTTTTTTAAACAACCAAACACTTACCTGGATCCAAATGCTCATCACAGGTGAATCCGTGAACAAACAAATGGAGGTATAAGGCTATGCCACACAGCAATGAAAGAATGAATGTCTGATACGCAGCACAGCATCCAGGTTTCGAAATATTATGCTAGATGAAAGAAACCAGACCAAACTAAACGCATATGTGGCATAACTCCATTTATATGAAATGTCAGGAATCGCAAGCCAGTATTCATCAACAGAGGACAGATCAGCAGTCCCTGAGAGCGGTAATGAGAGATGAACTCATAAAAGGATGCAGGGGAAAGCGTTTGGGGTGGTGGACATGCTCATCGATGCAGCAGGGGTGATATTTCCGTGTGTATATACATATACATACACTCACCAAATCGTGTATTTATCAAATCCACGAGGTCTCCACCCTACACAAAGAACTATGGCAGTTGAGGAAAGCTGGGAGCCAGAGGAGTGCTCTTCCCCAGGACTGTCTAGTGCCAGTCAACCATGAAAACCTACATGCAAGTAAGATTTTACAGACTGAACAGGTAGTATTTAGGAATATGTGTTATATACATACATTTATGCATGCAATCACCACTAGTGAAAAAAAAGAGGTCATGAATTTGAATGAGAGTGGTGAGTGATATATAGGAAGAGATGAAGGGAGGAAAGAGAATGGAAAGATAACATAATAATCTCAGAATAAAATTAAAACATGTACAGCTTATTGCATGTCAATTATATCTCAATAATTCTCTTTTTATTTTAAAGAAATCAAGCAATGAGGAATATTTTAGGTACTGATCTGGAAGGCATATCAGGAATCTAAAGTAAAACGTTTAAACACGATAACGCAAATATATTACCTGTAGCATGAGAAATAAAATAAATAAAGTACCTCGCTGGGAGACCCCTAAGTCTATAATTTCTTCACCATTTTAATGTTTGATCTCCAAGTACTATTTTAAAATGGTCTAGTCAATAATAAGTGACAATCTCAATGTCCATCAACTCCAGGGTATAGTAGTGAAATGTGGTATAATCTTTCAATGCATGCTCTTTTAGAAGTAAATGTATGAAGTTTTACTACATGCTACAACAAAGATGAACCTTGGATCACTTCACTAAAGTACCTCCAACCCCATAGACTCTAATTCCTTTAATGTGAATGGTCCAAGAGAGATAAATCCACAGAAACAGAGATCAGAGACTTCCAAATGCTTGGGTAAGGGGGTTGTAATAACTGCTAAGTATCTCAAGTTGCCTTTCAGAGAGATAAAAAAAATGTTCTAAAGTTAAGATGTGTTTCTGATTATTACACATCCCTGTTACTGAAAACCATTGACGTGTGTGTTTTTAAATGCTGAATGTTAACCTAACTGGTATGTTCGGCAAAGCTGCTAAAATAATACTTTTATAGTCATTGAACTCGTTCCATTCGCAAGCTCCGTGTATGTTATCCTTTTATTTGACATTGTTTAGCAGCCATACATTGAGGGCAGCCAACACTGAAGTCCCTTTGTGCCAGACACAAATCAATAATCTATTCTACGTCTCTATATCCAGATGCACATGTGCCATGAGCGGTCTCACTGAAAGCCACAACTGGCAGGCACACAAAGGGTCATGGATGTCCATCCATGTTTCCACATGTCCTTTCATAGATGTGTCTACCTCTCTCCGGAGATCCACTTTGTCACAGATTGGCTCTGACCAGTTGGTGAACTCAGCAATTCTTCCCATAGGAGCTCCCACTGACAGGTGTAAAACAAACAAATGCTGAATGAACTTTGGGATGTATAGGGGTCACGTTAGGGTTCATTTAAGTATATTTAAACAGATCAATTAATGAGGCAGGCTTAATATCATGTGACTTAACAATTAGATGTCCAATAGACTTTCCAAGACGGTGTGATGACACAGAAGATTTGAAGCCCTCCATCCAGATGGGTGGTCTGGGGGATGAGAGCGGTTGTGCAGAGAAAATGACAGAAGCAAAAGAAAGAGCTTGAAGGTAGATAAACCAGTGGGGGACGGCAAAAGTTACAGAATTAGGTCAACGGGGTGTCAGCATTTCAGTACAAAAAAATGTACAAATTAGGAGCTTAGAAATAACTTAACTTGATTAAATTAAAAGTCTACAGGATAAGACCACACAGTGAGCGAAAAATAAACCCACGTCTAATTATTGTTCTTTCAAATTATTTAGAGAATCATTATAATTGGAAACAAAAATTCCACGGTGACAGAGGTGACAGGCTGCCACCCTGATACAAAACCACGGGGTTAAATAGAGCTTCTGTTTCCCTCTGCACTCAAAAGCTAATCTGGAGGCCACACCCCCAGCTGCATGGAGTTTATGAACAAAGCAGGAAAAGGCGGAGGATAAAGGCGGTCACTCACTCTACCTGAAGTTAATAAAGAATAAGGAGCGGACCATGTTCCCCCACAGCTACACATCTCATCCCCGCACAAACCATACTACAACTACTTTTCTAAGTTCTTCTTTTTTTTTTTTCACTTAAGCACCTAGTGAAAGCCATGCCATTATCCTGCTTTAAAATGAGCAGCAAACAAAAGAGAAAAAAAAAGCATCCTAAGTATTTTTAAAGGCCTGGGTTATGCCTATTTCTGATTCAACTTCCTTTGCTTTCTTTACACAAATATGAGAATTAAGAAACTTATTTACATGCAAGGATGAAGAAAGGAAACATTGAGAACTTCCTCCTAGGATATAAACAGAAAGAAAACCCCTCCCTCCCTGACTTCCAGAGCCCTAGGAGGACAATGAGCATATTGTGAAATCTGTAGAAAAGTAACTGATGTTTCTGAAACACAGAAAAATCTGCAGGCGTAGACTCTTCATGACTCCATTGTTGCCTAAGTATGTCCTCTAGCACTGGCTGCATGAATAATCACCAGCTTTAAGAAAAATAAGTTAATGGAGTTGTAAATTTTTTTGTAATAAAGGTACCAGAAAGCCTACAGCTATGTGGTTGGAAAAGCTTCAATGAAGCCTTTTTGCAGATTTTTTCCTACCCAGAGCCCCTCTGAGTCTAAAATCGGTCATTTGCTGAACAGAACCAGGGGAGGATAGTTGACAAGCTGTCTCCAGAAGGAGTCTGTCTCTAAGCTCGAAGGCCACCACGTACAAACACTTTTCAAAGAGTCAACAACTGTCAGTACTTTTCTCAAAAGGCCAGCTAAACTCAAGAGCCCCAGGGTTCAGGGCTCCTGACCAATCCCACTGGTGCCCAGAGAATTGGAGTCTATACCAAATGCTTTGCCTCTCATGGTGTTCCCAGAGTCTGGCTGAGAAGAAAAAAAGAAAATGCATCAAAAAACTTGAAATTCCTCAAGGACTAAGGCTGCCTTTGGGGTAGGAAGGAAGGAGCAGACTGACGGAAGAATTTCAACCTGGTTCTGTACAAATAAATCCCATCAAGGGGAGGAGAGGGGTGGAGAGGGGTGGGGAGGAGAAGGGTGGAGAGGAGTGGAGAGGGCAGGGGAGGGGAGGGAAAGACAGAAACATGGCTTGAAAACACAGAAGTAAGGAAGATGGCAATACCCTTTAGAAGGTTGTGGTACAGGACTCAGGTCCTACCCTCTTCTTTCTCCTTTTTGTCCTAGCCTACGACCCCAACCCAACCATGCAGAAGACTTTGAAATTGGCATGAGTGATTGTTGGGATGGGGACGCTTTTTCTTTGACTGGTCAGACAAATTAATAAGAAAAAAAAATCTTAGACCTGCACCAGAGTTCACTTGGGAACACTGTCAAGGCTTCCTAGTGGGAAAAAGCACCCATAAAGTCAGCCAACAGACCCAGAACTAGAGAAAAAAAAAGTTTTCTCGGCAGCTTTCCTGAAATGCTCTAGAATGTGGCCATATGTTGGTTATAGATGGTCTTTATATTCTGTTTTGATTTTTGCTGTGGGTCTTGATTTCTGCTGTTGTTTACAAATCCTGGGGGGTGGAACCCAGGGTCTTGCCCATGCTAGGGAGGCTAGGGAGGCATTTTACTACTAAGCTGTATCCCCAGACTATAAATTTTTGGAAGTTATTTACAAGTTGACTAATTTGGCTATTCTTCAAAAAAGATTTTCACAAAGTTTTGGATAAACATATTCAATCATTATATAAACATAACCCAGTTACAGAGGGGAAAAAGTGAGTATGCCTTTTAAAAAGGTGTGTGTGTGTGTGTGTGTGTGTGTGTGTGTGTGTGGTGTGTGTGTATGTGTGTGTGTGGTGTGTATGTTGTGTGTGTGCGTGCGTGTGCTGGCTGGGGAGGTAGCTGTGTGTAAGCCCACATGCATGAGGTTGCCTGAAGCCTAGAGGAGGATGTTGGATCCCTTGGAGCTGGAGTTACAGGCAGCTGTGAACAGCCCAAGCAGCAAGTGCTCTTAACTGCTAAGCCATCTCTCCACCTACTCTGGGTGGGCATTTTAGTATTTACTTTCTGATTATGTTCAGTGGAGCACGCAGTGAAGAAGGATGGAGTTCATCCTCTCCCCCTCCCACAGCAGGCACCCTGGAGAAGCTCTAAGAGTTGTGTCTGCTCTGAGCCCCTCTCCAGCACTGTCTTGGGAAACAGGAACCATCAGACCCACGGGAGCAGCAACAAAGGCTGCGTGAGAATAACGGGGTGCTCCAATTCTCTGTGAAACGAGCGGTGATGAGCATGGATTGCAAATGGATGGAAGCTTTGCCATGGAGAGTAGAGGAAGCCCAGAGTGAATGTGCAAGGAACAGATGAAGTCCTGAGTGGCATGTAATATTGACAAGAATAAATACTTCAGACCCACAGGAATTGTCAAAGCCTTCCCTGGACGGGGCTGGGAGAATTAGCAAAGCCTTCCTCTGGTCCATGTACAAATGTTGACAGAGTATACAGAAAGCGTGGACTGACCACAGCTTCCTCCTCCCAGATGTTTACAGCCTGACACTCAACTCCTGAGGAGACTAGCTCGCCCTTCCCCCTTGTGCTAGACATACTAAATGCACTGGGCTTCCAGATTGTTGCAGCCAGTGCCTCTCTATCGGAGCGCTATTCCAACTTTCCTGTACATGTCTGCCCTTCCTTCATTCTCTTGTCACCCCAGCCTAGATTTCCAGGACCAAGTTGTGCCAGACTGGGTACTTTACACAGAGGGTTTTAGAAACTGCATAAAGGAAAAGCCCAAAAATGGATCACGAGTGACCTGGCTGAGATGGATGAGGAGAGGGCGGGTGCTGCAGGGAGACCTCCAGTCAGATAATTCGTGAGCCTGACTCTGCCTACTTTCCCATCCCATGGAGTCACAGTAGCACAGAGGCAATTTTGATTGACAGGCAGTGCTGCTACTTGCTGGTGTTAAAGTTCATGAGAACTGGAGCAATGTGCTGGGCTCTCAGGAGTGGAGACAGGTGGCATATGTTAATCGTCTCTCAATACCCATATACTAAGGAGGTTACCTGGGAAGTCAGGAAGTTCCTTCCCTGGGTGGCACCTGGAAGGAAGGTTCTACAGTCCCTCCAGAGAGCAAACGGGCTCAGGCTCACAGTTGCTGCACCTAGGAATTGTCCAAGGTGACTTTGTCCCTGTTCTTGAGGACGTGGGTCATAAGGCGAGCTCTGCTTCCATCCCACACAATGGGTTTGCTACCTACCCATCATTTTGTTTTCCTCCCCAACATCGCAAATCACAGGAGTCATTTCTGTTTCTATAAATCACTTAGAACATGCGCTTCTCACCCGATCGGGCTGAGCACAAAGAACCAGGGTGTTCTCAGGCAGTTTAGCCAACAGCCAAGCTCTTGTCATCCAGCCTGCAATACATTTGATAGTGATAGCAAGGAAAAGAGTACTACAGCAAGACCCTCATTGTTCCATAGAGAAACCTTAGAGGTGAATGCTTCTGTTATTATACCAGTGGATTCTGAGTTTCGTTTAAGCAGATAGCTGCTAGATTTGCCGTACCGCGTGGGAATACACACCTCATGGAGAAGATGCACAGGGATGTGTGGGTTAATACATTGCAATGATCAATAAATTGTCTCCCTAGGAGAAAACCCCATTTTTTTTCTTCCCCCTAAATGGCAGCCTCTAACTCGGAACTCCCAGCCGAGTTCACTGGCAGCGACCTTAGTCTCCACTCTAAGTTACTCCTGGTTTCCCCTCACTGGGATTTGCCCAGACTCCAGGTCTCTCTCCAGGAGCTGAGCTCTGGAAGCCACTTTTGAAGAGGACTATCAGTTCCCTCCTGTTATCACTCCCTCAACAGCTGCCTCACTCTGCCTGGCCCCTGGGATCTCTCAGCTTTTCTCGCTCTGTAACAAGTCACTGGAGAGTCTGGGAGTTGTTAAGTCCAGCAGCAATCTTCAGAATGTACCAGGTGCTCATCTCACCCCAGGCGCTAGGCCCATGAGCCCTGCCTAGGCAAATCCTGCATTTTTGTATACTTCTGGTCTCCCTTGGTTCTAGAAATTATTTCCCCTGCAATTCTCCGATTAAGAATATTTCCTTGATGTGCCAAGATAGAAAAGGTTGTTAGATTTAATGTCTTTGTTTAAGGCATTCATTCTTGTGAGACAGGAATAAAATGGAACATTTTTAAAAAAAAAAATCCAAAGCTCCTGGCCTTAAGGGCATGGAGAAAGCGTCCCACACATAGAAATTATGAGCTCTCACTCTGCTCCTGTTTTGTATTCGCAGGCTCTCCGACTTGGCATGAATGAGAATTGAAGTTCCTGCCTTGTCCCCTGAGGTATGTCTTGGCATTTATTTATTTACTTGCTGTGGCTGACAGACATCTTTTTTCCTTCACTTTATGTGTATGAGTGCTCTGCCTGCACGTATACCCAGGCACCCTCTGCCTGTTGTGCTCAAAGCAGCCAGAAAAGGGTGTTAGATGCCTAAAACTGGAGTTACAGACGGTTGCGAACTGCTCTGTGGGTGCTGGGACTCAAACCTGGGTCCTCTGGAAAAGCAGCCAGTTCTCATAACCACTGAGCCACCTCTCCAGCACCTTGACTGACATTTTCATTAAAAAACTTCTTACTAGGACTTATGTTTTGTGCCATTTAAAGCAAGCCTCCTTAAACTCTTTCTACTCCTGACTCTTTTACACTTTAGTTTCATGCAACCCAAGAGCGGTGGTTTGAGGAGAAATGTCCACCACCGGCTCATATGTTAAAATGCTTGGTCATTAGGGAGTGGCAGGTTTTGACAGGGATTAGGAGGAAGTTTGTCACTGGGGGTAGACGTTGGGGTTTCAAATGTTCAAGCCCGACCCAGTGTCCCTCTCTCCTTGCTGCCTGTGGATCCCAATGTGGAACACTCAGCTACCTGTCCAGCACCATGTCTGCCTATAGGTTGTCATGTTTCCTGTCATGCTGATAATGACTAGACCTTTAAATGTGAGCCAGCCCCAATTAAGTGCTGTCTTTTATAAGAGCTGCTGTGTTGTCTTTTCACAGCAATAGAATACTAACGAAGATATCATGTATGTGAGTAATAACAGACATGCAAATCAATCACTTCCCAAAAATTAGCCTTAAGTTCATTTTAAAACAATTCCATAGCATACATATGATTTTCTGCCTATTAAGAAAGATAAAAGGAAATTTGCATGCAATAAATATATGAAAAAATCATTTAATAAATAAATGCTTGTTTATTTTTACAGAAATAATTAAACTCAGCATATTTATTCGATATTATAAAATGAAGAGCATCCTCGAGCATCCTCTCCATATTCTGTGGTTAACTGATATTTTGATCCTATAATTGCCAATGTTGAGAAGTCGTCTTTGCATAAATGTGTTGCACAAAGTGGCAGAAATATATTTACGACCACTTCCTAAATTGTTAGAAATGCATGAATGAGAATTGAAGCTCCCAGGAAAAATTCAGATAGCATTTTTCGTTTTGTTTTAATGTAATTCAAGTCAGCAACCCTAACTGAACATTTTTTTAAATCAAACATTCTATACTAATATAATCCAAAGATGCACTAATTTGACACTAACATGTTAAGGCATCAGTCCCAGTGTGCAAGTCTTGAAAACATTGGTCAGCATTGCTTGGTATGGTTCCACGAGCAGTGGAGAGTATTCATGTTGGGTATTCAGAACCAAGGCTGTAGTGAACTTTCATGGTGTAAAATGGGTGGGCCCCACCAGAAATACATCAGATTTATCCTGGGTTGATTTTGAATTTGTTTGTTCGCTGCACATTCAGCAACCTTTTATTACTACCAACGATTTTACCCCGTGTGCTTTCAGTTGCATGACCACAAATGGAGTGGCAACCCCCAGTGTGCAAAACTGGACCTTCAAGGGGATGGAAAGAAATTTCTAAAAAATAAAATCAGCATAAACTAAAGAAATACTGAACATAGAAAACTTGTGCAAAGCTGTTGCTTATGATGAAGTGTTTCCATCCTTACAACTTAATGATCTGCTCGTAATTCTAGACATAAAACACAGGCTTACAACGCTGATTCAAAGCTGGCCAGTGGCAAGAGACTTCTGCAAACAATTAAGAGAGGAAATTGGGAGATCAAAGATGAGGAGGGAAACGTGTGGCAGTGGTATGCTTGTGAAGGTGGTCTTCCGAGTGGAGAGAGGGTGAGATGTCCTACTATACAGGGTAGGAAGGAACAAAGATGGAAAGTCAGAGAAACTGCTCTGGGAATTCCCACCCCAAGCCCAGCTGCCCTAATAAACACAACAAGCGGCATAGGAAGGAACAAACCCTCATTTCAGTTCAGATAAAGGGAGGTGGGACTAAACAGTCAGCATTGCTGCAGACACACAGTACAGGAAACCTGAAACTCGTGGGAGAGCCCCGATAGGAAAGCTGGATGCAACATGGGAGGAGCCCAGACAGGAAAACCAGATGCATCATGGGAGGAGGCCAGACTGGAAAGCCAGATGAACCATGGGAGAATCCCAGACAGGAAAGCTAGGTACATGTCTTAGTATTCCAAATAGAACTAATTGTGAGAGCATCACATCTAAAAAGATTGAACCAAGCTAAATGAAATATTCATTGTGTGTTTGTTTTGAATAGATAGCTTTGTAACTAGTACATTAAAATGCCTCCACCACTGTTTTGCAATTCTGCTCAGAAAAAAAAGATTCATGGAAAAAGATTTGGTATTTCCAAGAAAGAAAGAACATAAGCAATTAGAGTAATATTAGTTATACAGCTTTATTGTGGAATAAATTAAAAATTGCTTAATTTTTAAAACAAATTCTTATAATTCTATACTGTTTTAAGATAACGTAACTTTTGAAATTATCAAATAAGATAACAAAATTTGAAATAATGTTTACCTATGGTAAATGTTGTAGTTTAAAAGCATCTGAACTATTTTTTCAAAATTACTTCATTGCTACTACACAAGAATAAATCAAACCACAAGAACATATATACTTTTTCCATTTCCTTCTAGCTTGCTTTAAATAAATACGTTAAAGAATTTGGAGCTAAAGAGATGGCTCAGTGGTTAGGAATAAAGTTCGGTTCCCAGAACCCACATCAGCGGGTTCATAACTGTCTTTGACTCCAGGGGATCTGACACCCTCTTCTGGTCTCCAGAAGCACCTGCACCCACACGCACACATCCACAGCACAAGTGCGCACGTGTGCAGACACACACACACATACACACACACACACTACTGAAAAATAAGACTTTTCTAAAACAGAGATAGATTTAAGAAATGCAAATGCATATGTAAACTAAGAGAGGACAATTCATAAACTCATAATGAGACTGGCACACGCTTCCCCCAAAGAACTTCAAATTCATGCAAACATTGGGCATCTCAATTGGATCATGAACATATGAATGTTTTTGCACAAACACATCAGCAAACCTGCCACACTGTTAGGACACATCATGAAAATTTAGGAGAAAATGTGGAGTTTGGAGTCCAGATTCCCAGATCAGTGATTGGGTAACCTCTCTGGAAGTAGAGAGACATCGGTTGCAATAGCCCTGAGTTCAGATTACAACTTGTTCCTTCTCATTCAAGAATGGTCTTAAATCTGAGATCTATCTGAGGTCACTTATGATAGCATCTAGCATGAGCTGTGTTTTGTGGGGGCTGTTGTTGTTGTTTGCTTTGTTTAAGACAAGGGCAAAGAACAGCTCTGGTAACCCAGGGTAGAAACCGGGCATCTCATGGCAAATCAATAAGGAGGAGGTGGCGCTAGGAATCAGTGAAGACTTGAAGGGAGGATTCTGAACAGCAGCACAGCACCAAGGATTCTGGAGGGCTATTTCTGAGCTAAGTGAAGGCAACCACGGGGTCATTGCTTCATTTCTTAAGCAGCTGACTTTGGTTTGAGTCTTCTGAACAGAGCATGTCAGAGTCACTCACGGTGAAACTCAACTGGAGCAGAGGGGAAGGCTGAGTCTCTGAGAGCGTTATACATACTTGAATGATTTCAAGAATCATTAACTTGCCTATAAAATGAGCCTCCGTATTAAATATGTGCCTGGAAGCAATGTGTGGGACCAAATGCCGATGTAATCTAATGAACTCAAGTTACACAAGAAAATACCCTTCGTGATTCTTCTCCATTTATGTGTTCAAACACTCAAGAGAGGCTTGCAGGGGGGCCTGTGGATGCCAGGGAAGGCACATTCTACAAACGAGGGAAGACTTTGTTCCCTGTTCCTTTTCATTCAGAGCCTTTCATGAACTGTGAATTCCCTCTAAGAGCACCTATCAGCATGAATAAACTGATAAAAGCAAACGCGCGAAATGCCTTTCACTTAGCTAACAGGCATGACTCCAGACCCTGGAGCTCCCACTGCTTTTATCTGAAACCCTACCCCACCATGAGAGTAAACAGGACTTGACAGGAAGGCCCAGTCCTGGAAGTTACAAGATCCTTGGACTATTGTGGAGCCATGGTTAATGGCCAGCTTTGTCAGGCATAATCCATTCCCGTGCAGTCTCTTGGATCACCCTGTGACTGTGGTACTCCATTTTACACAAAAAAAGTCAGATTAATAAATCCACTCGGCCTTCCCAGAGCGTCCATTTATACACTGGTGCCTTCAGCAACTGCCACCCAGGGAAACACTAGGGTGACAAAGCGAGAGTCCACACCTCCAAAGACCAGTAAAGATGTCAATGCCAGCAGCCAAGTTTATAAAAATAAGGAGGGAGAGTGATAGAGCTGTGGAGTATTGATTAACTCACGGCACCTTGGTATCTCAATCACTGAGAGCAAAGGCAAGACCTTGAAGTAGACCAGCACAGGGCTTCTCAGCGGGCATATCTGGAAGCCCGAGCACACAGAACACATTCTCCCAAGTATAACTGTACTCCCTTCCTAACTGTCACCTGTGTATTCCGAAGAAAGCTTCCAAAATGTCAAAGGATCTGTTCCAAAAATAAATTAGAAACTAGTAGTCAAGAACAAGTCCATTGGAATCCACATACGTGTCAGAATCTTGATTTTAAAAAGAAAAAAAAAAAGCAATGAAAAAAACGATGCTGAGAATTCAGCAATAATGAGCATGCATGCTGGCACATCACCTGTGGGCTCACCTGTGGGCATAGCTGGGGATGACCTCCTGCCTCTATTTCCTGAGCATGGGGAGCACGGCTGTTCACCACCATTCCCTGGGCACTGGGAACTAAACACAGTGCTTTGGGCATGGCTGGCAGGCCTCCTTCCACTGAGTTACATCCCCAGTTCCTTAGATCTTCAAATAAGGCAAGGATCAGAGAAATTACTCAATAACGGAGAAAAAGTATAAAAAAAGAGCCACACAAAATAATTTAGGTGGGGAGACAAATAATGTAGAAATTACCAAAGTAGGAACAGAGGTGTCTTAGTTGGGGTGCCTATTGCTGTGACAGAACACCCTGACCAAAAGGCAAGCTAGGGAGGAAAGGGTTTTATTAGGCTCACACTTCAGCATTGTTGTTCATCACTGAAGGAAGTCAGGACAGGAACTCAAGCAGGACAGGATCCTGGAGTCAGGAGCTGATGCAGAGGCCACGGAGGGTTGTTGCTTACTGGCTTGTTTCCCCTGGCTTGCTCAGCCTGGCTTCTTATAGAACCCAGGACCACAAACCCAGGGATGGCACCACCCACCGTGGTGTGGATCTTCCCCCACTGATGACTAACTGGGAAAATGGATGTCAAGGGAGCATTTCCTCAGCTGAGGCTTCCTCCTCTGATGACTCCAGCTTTCCTCAAGCTAGCACACAAAGCCAGCCAGTACAAGAGGAATACTAAAAAAAAAATCACCAGACCCTAACACCGGCTCTTCAAGAATGCTGACCTAACCTTCCAGAGAAAACAGTAATCACAAAAAAGCGGGTGCCAACATGAATGTAAAGGCAAGGAATGGAGAGATTGGCATCACCAGAGAATACGAGGTGGCAGAAAAGAGAGCACTTTGAGTGAGCTTATGTCCTTAGATTAAGACAATAGACCAATGAGTTCAAAAAAAAAAGAGTTTCAAAACATATGCCTGGAGAAATAGAAAGAATAAAATAAATAATAAATATGTTAGCTAATTTTCTTTCATAAAAAAGCTTCTACTCTTTCAGCCAGAAGAGCATCTGGACTTGAATGGGTTTGTAAGACATTCCCATGTCATCACACTTATATATGGATGCATCCAAAGAGAAAAAGAACAGTTCCCAGGGCATAGTACCAGGTTTGTGCAGGACAGGGTGTGACAAAAATCCAGAACAATGTCACTTAGGAGCAGAGACCCAAAATCCAAAACTCTCAACAGAGAATTGGAAGGTCCAAGATATCTTGTTTTTTGTTTGTTTGTTTTTAATGTAGACAGCAAGCAACAAAGTTGTGTTAATTCTGGGAACACAAAAGGGAGAAACTTCACTGATAAAACCCTGTGGTTCCTCAAATGAAGATATCAGAGAAAAAGCCTGCATTCATCACATTAGGTAAAGATTTAATTTACTACTTAACAAAGCATCTATTCATAACAACGAAAGTTTCACCATAAGTGCAAGAATACCTCTTTTCATCTGCAGCAAGATAGACACACACATGCAAGGCCTGGTGCGTGAGATCTCTAATATATACTTTGAAACATTTTATTTAAAACTGACCTCCAATAAAATTAAGATTTCTGTACACCAAACAACAGCACAGAGTAAGAGACACACATGAGCAAGACATGTTAGAGCACAGACAACAAAAAAGCAGTTTGTGAGAGAATGTGCCTCACCCCAGTGGGCTGCTAGAACAAAATACCTTAGCTTGGTAAGCTACTACTGATTTTAAAAAGCAGGGGGTTAGGGTAACTTTAAAAATAGCATGAAGAGAAGTCACCCCATACAACAGAACTCACATAGGTTTATCGGAAGAGGAGGGAGAAGGGGCAGAAAGGGGGGCAGAGACTGGTCCCTTGGAACAAGAGCGGTTGAAGAGAAAGGGAAAGAGGAAGAGAAGGAGAGATGGGGGAGGAAGAGAGGAGAGAGGAGAGAGAGAGAGAGAGAGAGAGAGAGAGAGAGAGAGAGAGAGAGAGAGAGAGAGAGAGAGATGAGAAGTGGGCAGAGCTTTTAAAAAGGGAACCTAGTGCAAGTGCCCAGGAGATGCTCTTAGTGGCTGCAGCTGAGGGCATATCCTGTAAGAACCCCAAGGGCAAGCCAGTACAGATGCCTGAATACTAAAACTGTCCATAGTTCTGAAGGCTGGGATCTTCTAGACCAAGGTCCCCAAAGATTCCTTGTCTGGTGAGGGTCTCATCTCTGCCTCAAAGATGACTTCTTCTCACATCTACCTCAAAAGATGAAAAGAGCAAACCATGCTCCATGTTTCTCAAGCCTGATTTCAGGAGCAAACATTCCATGCTAGTGGGTTCTAGTTGTGAATGGTCACCTCTCAAAGGCTCTCTGCCTTTAACACTTATTTCATTCAGGATTAAATTTCTATATGAATCCTGTAAGGATTCAGGACTACAGTAGAGTCACAGGTATTGTCAGAATTGAAATATTGGCAATGAACACAAACAGCCATCCACACCAATGGCTCAAGACCAGGCAAAATCTTCTCCACTTCAGTTTTAACTATAGCACTGTAAAGTACATCCAAACTAAGATGTAAGCATAAACAGTTTTATGCTTCAGATCGCAAGCGTCATAATGTTTGAGGAGTGGGAGTTTTGCTTATGGGCCAGCAGGAACACCAGCACAGCGCAGTGGCTACACTTGGGATTAGAACAAGCACCTTGGAACTCAATGAATTCAGTTTTTACATGCCTTACTACAACTTGAGGAACCCCTTGTACATGGATATAAAGAATATGCAAATAATCTCTATAATGGTCCGTGATGTCCTGGGAGTGGGGGGTGGAGAAATCCGCAAATGTTCTAAACAAGGAAATGAATGACCTGTGATGTATTGATGAGATAAGAAGAAACGGCAATTCTTTCTTAGATAGTTTTTCTCACCCTGAGAACATTGGCCCAGCCTGCAGGTATCTGGAGAGTTCTCCAGGGTCTCTGTGGGCTACGCCCAGCACCATTGGCCAGAATCTATACTTCTTATATGTCTTAACAATGTATAAGAACTATCCTAGCATTACTTAGTACCTCCTTTGTTAGTTTTCCTCTCCAGTCTGTGCAGGTAAGTTACTAAATGCTAGGAACAGGAATGAAACACTCTTTGGCCTTAGTTTCCTGGAGTTCACACATAAGCATCCTATGTATACATTCACATTCTTGTGAGTACATACATGTGTGTATGTACTTTTATACATGTACATGCTCGTGCTAATACATACACATACATGATTAAAGCGAGTTTTCCTTTCAATGTCCTGGTGTTCCATGATCTGACTGGAATGCTAGCATGATTTGCATACTTTGTCCTTCTATTCTACCACACCCCCTTTCAGGATAATGATCCGGGCTCCAACCAGTAATACAACAAAGGTGTCTTCACAAACTGTGGGTCGCCTCAGTCATCCTCTCGGAAGACACATAAGAGCTTAAAGTAAGACAACGTAAATTCTGGATGCCTTTTTATAATACTCAGGCCTACGGTGGAGAGCACGGCTTCTTTTAGCTCAGTCTTTAGAGTTGCCCCTGAGCTCCCACCCTTTGAGTGGATTCCAGGGTGATCAGTTCAGGTAGCAAAACTGGTTCATGCAGGTGATCAGTTCAGGTAGCAAACCGGCTCATGCAGATCTGAACAGAGTATCCATCCTTCTGCTGGGCAAAATATGCGATCAGCCCGGAAGTGATTCATAGCAGACCCTGTTCTAGTTTGCTTTTCTGGTGCTGACATAAAAAGCCCCAACCAAAAGCAGCTTAGGGAAGAAAAGGGTTTCTTTCAGCTTGGAGGCTACAGTCTATCATCAAGGGGCATCAGGATTAGAGCAAAAGGGAAGGTCTGCTGCTGCCCGGAGCATGGCCTCTAACTAAGCAAATCCCGGCCAAGGGAGTACAGCGGGAGCCACGGAGTAATGTGTGTTGCTGACTCACTCACAGACCCATGTTTAGTTAGCTTTCTTATGCCACCCAGGGCTACCACCTGACGATTGGTGCCACCAACGTGGACTGGACCCTCTTACATCAGCTAACAATCAAGGTGAAGCCCATACAGGGACGCCTCCAGGCAGATTATGATCTGGGCAATCTCTCCATTGAGACTCCCTCCTCATAAGACTCTAGGCTTTGTCAAGTTGACAGATAAAGCTAACTGGGACAGATCTCATTTACATAAGTAATGCTTTGAAAAACATGTATGATGCCCTATTGTAGAGAGAAGCCTTTTCCTTGTCTGCCACTTTGGTTTTTTCCCCACCAGTTGCCTGGGCTCTGACGCATTGTAGTCCCCAAATAACACACAAGACACTGTATTAATTATGAAGCTGTTGGCCTTGCTTGTTTCTTACTGGCTAGCTTTCACTTAAGTATTTATCCCATAATTGTTAATCTAAGTATTTCTCTTACCGGAGAAAAGTTCCGGACATCTTATTTCTCTGGCGGGCTACATCATGACTCCCTGTGTTTCTCTTACCCAGAGTCCTCCTGGACTCCTAATCCCACCTATCTTGCTTCCCTATTGGCCAACAGTGCTTTATTGACATATACACAGGACTTCCCTAACACCCTACGTAAAAAGACTAAATAATAAATTATAATAACGAGCAACGTGTGCTTCTAATTTAGATCCTAGGTATCCACACGCACGTATCTACATACTCTGAAATATGAAGGCGACAGCAGTTACAGACACTGTCAGACATGGGTGTGCGGTGTTAATCTCAAATCCTATGAGTGTTGTTGCTGTCTCTAACTTTAATGAGCACACCTCTTGGCAAGATTACAAAGCCCAAACTGCAAATATCTCACAATTTGCCCAACAGTTTCATTCTTAGACTACCGGTTAAGCTCCAGTCACAAAAAGGAAATATTATACATTCAAGAGTAAAGAAATAAAAAGAAAGGAATACAGGGAGGAAGGAAAGAAGAGGGGTGTAGTCCTAATTCCCAAATATTGCAAGCAGGTTCTTAAAAAGAAAAACTAACAACAGACAAACCTGGGAGGTTATCCAATGAATTATTAGAAATTTTTGCAGGACTCGGCACAATTTTCTGTTGTGCAACCAAACCTGATGTTGGCAGGATGTGTTTTATCCTTGATCCTTATCCAATAATTACTGTGACCTGCCCCCCCCAGTTCAATGTAGGGACAAAAACCACCCCTGCAGACATCCCCTAGGAGGCAGTACTGCCCCACCAAGACCTGCTCTAAACAGCCTTGTGGGAAATGCAGCTCTTCGGCCCCAAGCTGCCTTGGACTTGAACCAATTGTCTCTTGCTCCTGGAATGTTGCAAGTGGATGTTTATTTCCATAGCTCTAAATCTCCCTTTACATACTATGTGTCCCTACCAGCCACCACCAGGCTGCTTAAATGAAATACCTGGAAATGTTGCAGGCTAACTCAAGTCACATTGATGACCTGGGTCCCCCAAAGTGAGAGTGCCTATCTATAGTCAGATACTGGCAAGTGCCCTGTGTCTAGGGTTTATCTCATAGGAGGTGAGGCGAGTTTGTAAATATTTAACCACACACACCTGATTTCTGTGAAGGAAACTTGGTAACTTCCTCTTTGTTTCTTTTTAGCATACCCAAGTCCTCTTGTCACTGATAACGTTGAGTGACACTGGCACTAAACACCCTACCTTCCTTTCTCAAGATTAGACTTGACAGCAGCATCCAAGGAGTAAAAGCGCCTGTTGCTTGATTTCTGAGGTTCCTGCTGCAATCTGCTTGTAAAACAACGCACATATACACGCACCGACACACATTATACAAACAAACATACACACGGGTAAAATATTTGGTAGCGTGGGGTTCATGCAGGCAGTACATTTTTAGAAAAGTGATACTGGAAAGACTTGCCAGTGTGTTAGCACTGGCCACAGTTGGGTCAGAAGAGGTAGGTCACCTGTGAATGAAGGGGATATCTCGTATGACTAAGCAGTGGGTTATCTCAGGATTCAAGGAAATGGAAATGCTTCTAGGACCTTTGCCCTCAAATTCACACCCTAAGCATGGTGATTCTGGACATATCCGCCCTTACCTTGAACTTTGGAATATGGTGGTATTGGAATATGGAGTCAGGCGTGGCAGAGGCACCTCCCAGGTTGGGGTGTGTACAAAAGATCAGTCAATCTAGGGAAAAGACTGGCTATATCAGGGGGATCCTAGTAGCCAGGTTGTTCAGTTGTCTACGGGCATTTTCTGGAGCTTCCAGAAATAGTCAAGAAATATTGTATATAAATTGTACAGTTTTGTGGACTGGTCAGATGGCTCAGCAGGTAAAGGCAGCTGCCATCAAAACTGAAAGCCAGAGTCCAATTCCAGAGACCCGTGTGGAAGAGAGAACCAGTTCCCCATAAGTTGTCCTTTGACATCTGCAAGAACATTGTGTGTGTGAGAGAGTGAGTGTGTGAGAGAGAGAGTGTGTGTGCGAGAGTGTGTGTGCGAGAGTGTGTGGATGAGTGTGTGGATGTGGATGTGAGAGTGTGTGTGTGTGTGTGTGTGTGTGTGTGTGTGTGCGCACGCGCTTTACAAACAAAAGTAAAACTGTGAATGTTTAGATGCTGACAACCCTTCAGACCCTTGGGTAGCCTTGCAAGTTTCTGAGATGAAGTATCCATTCCGGGGACCACTTTGATGTAATTCTGCTGTGCCTGTTAAACCAGTGTTCACAGACTTTAATGCACAGCATTGTTGTTGAGAAAAGGGCTGGAGGGACTGCTCAGTAGTGAGGAACACTGCCTGTTCTTGCAAAGGACCTGATTCAGTTCCCAGCACCAATGTAAGGGTCCCCAGTCATCTGTCACTCCAGATACAGGGGCTCTAATGCCCTTTTCTGACCTCTGTGGGTACCAGGCACACACATGGGAAACAGACACACATGCAGGAAAAACATTCGAACACACGAAATGAAATAAATGTCTTTTAAGATTGTCTCCGTTCATGAAGAAATTATTCACTTTTGCATAATCTAATCAGTTTGCATATCAATTCTATAGGAAAAAACCAGGTTTTATATATCCTCTAGCTACTCGTTTCAAATAGCTCTTAGGAATCTCTCCAAAAATGTATCTTTTAACATTGTTTAAATTAGATCTCAGGGTTTACAACATTGCTAGGAGAAGTAGCACATCACAGAAAGGAGAGTCAGCACACATTCAACTCACAATATATTATGAATTATTTTCATTTGTAATAAGGAAAACAACAAATCTGTTGCAGCCAGATTAGTTCACAGTGAATATAATGAGCTAGAGCCTTTACTGTTTTGAAGGGTGTATTAATTCAGGCGGGATAAACAGAGTAAGAGAATGTAAACATCAAGCCTCTGCTCTGTTCCTTTCTCTCCACAGAAAACCCACAAGGCTGACCTTCAGATTCTGTCTACATGACAGCAACATAATCTGCTGAAAAATGTCAAGCAACATTTCATTCCTGCTTAACCTAGGGCAAAACAATAGTTTATTTTTCTAGCTGTGCACTCATTCACTCACTAAAGAGATGAGCACTGACATTTTTCCCAAACAATAAAGTGGGGTGTGAAAAAGCAAGTCCTAGTCATCGCTGGGCCTGTGCTAGGAAAGAGGACAAATTATTACACTGGCCTTGAACCAAGATTTGGAAAGATTCTCCATGTCAGCCTCATGACGTCTCGACTCTAGATTCTACCCGGTCATTCCCCAAACTTGCCTATTCCCATGAAAAACATGCAAATCCTGCCAGTTATTTTCATGTAAGTGTTTGGATGAGTCACAATCTACTGAAGTGGAGATCTGAAGGAAAGCAAGAGAGTTCAGAAACTGATAGATTTTTAAGAGCAGCAGCAGGTCCTGACCCCAGCCAAGGGCACAGTAGGTTATAAACCTTTTTAGGATTGCCAAAGACAGGAGAGGAAGAGGGCTCACAACATCACTCACGGCTGTACTTCCAATATTTATATCACATTGTCTAGAATTCTGGCCCCAAGCTGGTTTTCATAGTTCACTAGAACCTCTATCTGTGACTTAAAGCACAATACTGAAGAATACAAACATCCCTGAGATTTGAAATGTCATAGGTGGCAGTCGTATTGGTCTAGCGTCACGGCCAGTATTAGAAACCATCCAAGTAGAAATGATGGTCATCTAAAGATTAAACCCTAAAAGTGACGCCAGAAAGACTGTCCTTACAGATGTAGCTGGGATCTGAACCTACCAATCATATGCAGCTTGTTAATATGCGTGATAATCAAGAACACTAATTGGTATGGATTTAGGATCTGTGTGCTTGTGAAGGACAGGGCAGGCAAGATATATTTGTGTGGTTAACACAGTGTTTGGCCAGTGGCCCCGGGAGTGGCCAGCCACATGATATTTGCATGTGAAGCTCGAAGAGCATGAAGAGCCGGAAGTTCTTTTCTATCCTTCCCAGCATCACGGAATTCCACAGGCCCTGGGACAGCTAGAACTTGGCTGCTAAGTATGATTTGCTGTCCAACTGTATGATGCCTCCATGCAATACTGTCATGGATATAAAACAAAGGTTTCTATTAGGTTCCAGACACAGACTCCCACGTGTGCCACCATTAAAGACTTCTTTGTAAAACTCCCTTATGGGCCACAGGGATGACTAAATCAGTAAAGGCACTTGCCACTCAGCCTGACTTCCTAAGTTACATCTCTAGGCTCTACGTGATGGAAGTCAGTTGTCCTCTGACCTCCAGATGAGCACCATGGCAGGTATACTTCTCACACACACACACACACACACACACACACACATGCACACACACAAAAATTAATTTTTAAATACTCTGTGGCACATATAAACAATGCAGCATAAGAGAAGGGTTCACTTTCATCTTCATAGTGATATTTTTTTATACACTAATCCCTCCATATTCTGTGGCCTGGAGAAAGTTTGTACAACTAAGAGAAACAAAAAGAAAAACTAACACATTCAGAGACAGGTAGTGAGCCAGGATTCAATTTAATAATTGGGAGCATTTTCCTAGTAAAGTACAGTTGACTAGTTGGTATTTTCCTTGGCCTGGCACAGAGGGATTGGGGTGGGGGGATCGTCCCAGGTTTGTGATGACAGCCTGTACAGGACCAGCTTAACAGAGACCTAGGGCATCATTCTCCGTAGACTTATGCTATTCTGCTTAAAATTTTTATGGATGTTCTTCTTTTATTAAAAAGAGAGAGAGAGAACGTAAAACTGAAAAAACACATAATTACACAACACTACAGTGAGTCGCTGCTCTCCCTGTCTAGGGGAAAGAGCAGACACATAACTGACAATGACACAAATCGATGAGGAAAGGGGCGTGGGGGACCATTGACCCAAAGGACTCACAGAAAGGGAGGGGCAACCATCCCCCACGATATTTCATGAAGACGGTTCTCAAGAGAAAGGAAACAGAAAGCCTGGGTGAGTCTGGAGTGAGATGACTGGGCCACCATAGGAAGACAGAGCTGGAGTGAGGGATCCAGTAAATCAGTGGAGACTGGGGATCTAGACAGAGATGTGTGGCTTGAGATTTCTGGTCTGTATTGATCCCATAGCTACTGGACAATGATGGACCTCCTATAGGAGAGGATAACGCAAGGTATACTTCCTGGGGTGGAGCAAGGATGCTCTGAGGTCAGCTAGGGGACAAGGAAAGGCAAGGCTGGGGTCTAGAAGCCCCTCCCCTTTCTTCCATCTCAGGCTCTTCACTCCAGCATCACTCACAGCCTTGTAGAGTCTTCGTAAGTATTTTATTGACTCTCGTCATGAACCCAAGTTGAAACATACCCCTCTCCTCCCTGTGGTTGTCGCATGGTACTTCAGCTCCTCCTCAGGCCGCTTTCTCAGGGGTTCCCCTTGGCCCCTGCCATGCTCCTTTGTAGCATGCCGTCAAAGAACCACGGCCCCTTCCTGAAAGTATTCCACAGTTGGAATTAGGATAAGGTTTACAAGAATAGGGCTGTGTGCATTTGGTTCTCCCATTTATGCCCAACCCATAGCTATAGAAGTATTCAATGCGCTTTGAGTAAACAGTGAGCAGACGAGTAGAGGCGGGATGGGGGGGGCGAACATCAAGGAAAACTTGTCTCTTATTAA
Organism: Mesocricetus auratus; assembly: GCF_017639785.1. NCBI lineage: Eukaryota > Metazoa > Chordata > Mammalia > Rodentia > Cricetidae > Mesocricetus > Mesocricetus auratus. The sequence goes on along the minus strand of NW_024429212.1, from coordinate 10,705,429 downwards.
CGTGAGCTTGGCTTGGCCACTTAGGGAAAGCTTTCCCCTGCCCAGCTTCCTCTACCAGTAATAGACCAAGAGGCAGTGGCTCTTTATTGCCCTAGAGGAAGCTTGGCTGTGGGACAAGAGACACAGGGAGCCGTCACTGGCTGCTGTCTTTGCTACCCAGAATGAACCGTGCCAGCGTCAGGATGCCAGCTCTGATTAAATTCTTTTGATTCTGGGCTTCCCCCTGACAGAGATGGGGAAAGGGTGTTGGTTCATCCCACTTCTGTGGAAAGGGAAAATAAACACAGTTCTCATTTATTAGAGACCAGTATAAGAAGTAGCCCTTCAGAACTCTCTGACACGGCCTCATTACAACATAACAACGTGGTTGAGGAAGAACCCATCACTCTTTCCTACTTCATTTGGCTCCCACCGTGACCACACAGCTTTTCAAAAGCCCAGCGCTGTTTTCCAAAAATCCACTTGGAACTCCATCGTAGCCTCCTCCTCCCTCTCAACAGCTCCAACCCTCAGCTTGAGAATTAAGGCATGAAACACATGGAAATACAATGTTCCAATCCATCTAATTAATGCATTAAGTCCCTCATTTACATAGTACAAATTTCCCTTTATGCTTTCAGTTGCTTGGCAATCGCTTGCCTCAAGAAAATATATTAGCAGCTAAAACGCTGCTTAACAATAAGAGAAATAACAAAGACATCAGCCATCTTTCAAAAAGAATATTTCAGAAAGGAAGGGGAAAATGCATCACAGGGAGGATGTCAAATCTTTAAGGAGCTCAGGAACTGGTTTTGGAAACTGATGTAATATAGTGAGCAAAGTGGCATACGTTATTCTGGCAGGCAGAAGGGATGTCCATTTAAGTCTGTGGAGCAGATGCTGCCCCCAGATCTTCATAGCAGTTCCTCAAATACATCTGCTCGATGAAGGCCACAGGGAAGGAAGCCAGCCTCTGACTTCACAAGACAGGAGGGCACTCAGGGTGCCTGCGGCATCAGCCTCAAGAGCAGTATGGCTCTCCCTAGGACCTGTGTGCTCCCAAACATGGTTAAATAGTGAAGCAAGTTTGCAACCATGCTCCCACAAGGTCCTCTCAAGTCAAACTGCATCACTACAAACAGACAGATGGAAGGGCAACTTTGATCCTAAATTAATCCCAGCTTGGGTCAGAATACCACTCGCTCCTACAGGCCTTTGGGAGGCCCAGACTAGGTGGGAGTGAATCCACAGCAGTCTATGTACCTCCATGGGATTTTGCTTCCTCATAATTTGTGGAAAGGAGTGCACCAGAAGTCCAGAGTCCATGCCGAAGGGAAGGGACAACAGCAATTGCGAGGAACAGGCAGCAATCCTATCTCTTACCCCTGACAAGGCACTAAAGTAACTCTCAGGCTCAGAAAAAAAAACTAGAAAAGGCATTTCAAATTCAGATTGTGAGATGTTTCATGAACCCCTCAGAGAGCCACCTCAATGCTTACCTTAACTTCTTCCATGTAGCATCACAGATCAAAATACGTTTCCATAGTCTCCCTTCCAAATGGTGAGACTCTTTGCACTATTTAATATGTTTGTGTAATACATCAAAATAGTAAGAAAATGCATTAGCTATAAAATGCCTCTTCCAAAAGGACAACAGGGGTAAATATGGTCAAAATGCATTACATACACGTACAGAATTATCAATGAATAATTGTTTTTTAGCGCTTCATTTTGCTATGTAATAAACACTGAGAAGTCTGAATATTAGCTGCCCCCTTCCCACTCTTTTTTAAGATGAATTCGCTGAGCTTCAGAATGCTAAAACCATGACTTGTTGATGATCTCATGACAGACTGAGCACGGAGGCTCAACTTACAACCCCAGCATTCATGAGGGTGAAGCAGGAGGAGTGAGAACAGTTTAGGACCAATGTGAGGGCATAGCCTACACACACACACACACACACACACACACACACACACACACACACACACACATATCAAAACAAGAAATCCACTGAGTTGAAGCACATCCATAGTCCCCAATTCCAAACCCTAGCTCCAGAGGAGGAATACATTAGCACATCATATCAAATCATACTAAATGCAAACCACTTATACTTGTGGGACAGGACCAGATGCACAGCATATGAAAATCAGTGTACAGCGGCCTGATTTCCCATCGTCTCTCTGTATTGGAATGGACCCTTTCTCAGACAGTTGCTCTTTAGCAACTGCTATATTTCCAAATCCTGATTTAAAAACAAACAAGCAAACACATGAATATGAGAAGGGAGAGTAGAAAGAACTTGAGATGTCTCAATGAGAAAACAAATATATATATATAAACCAGGCCAAAACCAACAAACGCAACAAACTGGAAAGCATATTCCTAGCCAGGTTCTGATTTGCTACTCCAGTTTGAAGACATGTCATTCGAAGCCAATGTTCTGAGGCACTTTATAAATAGCCCTTTCTTCATGGGCTGAGGAGCATCTGCTGTCTAAGATGGCCTGGTTTTTTGGGACTGCTGTGAGGGACAGCTTCCAATTTCTAAGCCCAGGCAGCAAGCTGTGTGGGGACATGTTTCCCAGGGGGTTGACAGGTTGTGGTGGTGGCTTCCCAGGCCCTAATTTCAGAGTAATCTTCACATCCATTCCTGAGTCTCCCCATCTGTGTGGGCGCCAAGCAATCTTGGGGGAGCGTGTGAGCTACTTTTCTCTTAGATGTGACCAAGTATACTGCAAGGAATGACTTGAACACAGGTCGCGTTTTGCCCCATAGTTTGAAGGAACAGTACATCTTGGAAGGGAAGGTGTAACGGGCAGAAGCAGCCAACTTCCAGCCGTATCTGGAGACAAAGATAGGACAAGAAGTAGGGACAGACTGTAAAATCTTAAAATCTACCCATCCCCAGCAACTTGCTTCCGGCAGCTTGTAGTCAGAATTTCTCTTCAGCCTCCAGCACCCAAATAATAACATGGAGGCTTAGTGTTAATTATGAAAGTTTGACCCTTTAGTTCAGGCTTATTGCCAACTGTCTCTTATAACTCGAGTTCGCCTGTTTCTACTAATTCGTTCTGCCATGTGGTTTTTTTTTTTTTTTTTTTACCTCTCTTCCATTCTGTATGTCTGACTTGCTTCATGTCTTGAGGGCAACTCCTGTGTGCCTAGATTCTTCCCGAGTTCCTCTCTTTCTCAGGAAGTCCTACCTATTCTGTCATGTCTTGCTATTGACCATTTAGCTTTTTATTAAACCAATCCCAGTGACACATTTTACACAGTGCAAGCAAATATCCAACAACAGCAGCTAGACCACACTCCCTCAAAGTAACATGACCTTCCAATACGGTGCCATCATCTGAGCATAAAGTGTTCAGACACATGACCCCGTGAAAGCCATGTAACATTGCAACTGTGATGGGCTATCTGTATTATTTGCTATTTTCTGTAACAACCATAGATTCCAAAATCTCTTTAAATTTCTTTTCTCTGGTAAATTAATTCAGATAAATTATAGGCTTTATTTTGTCTTTGGACATCTAGTATGAGACTTCAGGAGAGTTAGTCAGAAAACAGATGTCACTGGGACACAGGGCTACTACCTTTTACAACTTAGTGTGAAATTTATCAGTGTTCACCATGGGATATCCAATCTGGAAGACTCCTCTGGAAACCTGAATGTTTGTTTATAGAAATCATCAACACAATGTTCCTAGAAATGTGTCATTTTTCTAACAGACGGTTTTATCATGGGCTTCGACTCATGGTGGACTAATGAAAGCTATGATGGCTAGTGGTGACTGTCAATTTAACAACATCTGGTTTTACAAAGGAGACAAGCTCCCAGGCACACCTGTGGGGATTTATTTAGATCAGGCTAGCCTCTTGATAGGCCTATGAAGGATCTTGGTTAGACTGACTGAAGTAAGACTTGTCCTGTGGAGGGTAGCATCCATTCCTGGGGTTGGCTTCTAGACTTCATTAAAAGGAGGAAGTTGAGGCTCAAGAGATAACTAAGAGAGCCCTTGTCAGTCTTATAAAGGACCCAAGTTCCCAGCACCCATGTTGGGTGACTCACACTATCTATAACTCCATTTTCAGGATACCCAAAGACTTCCCTGTTCTGGCCTCCATGGTTATCCTAACTCATGTGTACCTAACCCCACAAGGACATACATGTACATATAATTTTTTAAAATAAAATTAAAATCTTTTAAAAAGGAGGGTGCTATTGGTATGTGATCATTCCTTGGTCTCTGCTTCCTAATTGCAGATACAACTTGACCAGTTGCCTCAAACTCCTTCCCAATCAGGATGGGTGATATCAAGCCGTAAGGCAAAAATCAAGCTTGATTATACATACATTTAATCCCAGTGCTTGGAAGGCTGAGGCAGATGAATCTATGTGTTCCAGGCTAGCCAATTCTACGTAGTGAGATATAGGTCATCCAAGGCAATGTGGTGAGACTCTGTTTCAGCCACCTCCCCAAAAGGGGGAGGACTGTGAGGCATTCCTCCATTCCTTTGGAGGCTGTCCTAGAACTAGCTCTTGTAGACCAGGTTGTCTCACAGAGATCTGCCTACCTCTGCCTCCCAAGTACAAACCCTCCATTTTGTCATTGTTAATTTGTTATAGCAACAGGAAAAATAGCTAAGACAAAAACTATGCTAGATTTTTTTTACCTTCAGACTGCATAAATACTTTACATTTGAAATGCCCTCTTTAAAAGGATGTAGGATACTTCATGACAGTCATCCAAACACAAAGGCTACCGAAGGATAGTCATGAAACAGCCATCCTGTGTCAGTCAGAACCAACTTGACACAGCGTCTTTTTGTGTTCCACAAAGTCTGTTCTCCAACACTGAACACACTCTTGTTTTGCAATGAAGTTGTTTGCTGTCAAGTTCAACTAGCAGTTTCTTCCGCTACAGGTACCATGCCATCCGCGCTTGTATTTTGAAGCGATTCTTCTCAGAGCTTCCGATTTCTCCTAGTCTTTTATGGTAGGTCCTCCGCATCTTTCTCTGCGAGCTCACAGAGGGCTCTGTCTCCTTGTCTCATCAGTAATTCCTGCTCCCTTGCACACCCCCAACTTCTGCCCCCTGCCCCTCTCCTCGCCACCTAAAGCGAGTCCATAATCTCCTTTATCCTAACCCTGGACAGCAAACACGCAGCCTATCAGCAGGCTGAGTTGCTTTTGAAAACCTCTCGACATTCCTTACCTGGACATCCTTCCTTCTCTGCTGACCCGAACGTCCCTGAGATTCATACTCTGGTCCTCACTTCTGCTGACACTTTCCAGTCAAGCAGCGCCTTCCTTATCACTGCACACTGGACCATACTCCCTTCTCACCCGCATGACCTCCTGGGCATTTGAGCCCCTCCCCCACCTTTTCTCTTACTTCTTTAAATTCTATGCATTCCACGGGCCAGCTGTCACCAGCCCTCAAATGGCTCCCCTGCCCATGTGCCATGTGTCAAGGCTGTCATCTTTGCGCAATCACGTCCCTGGCTATGGATTAACACCTTGGTACAAAGAGACCTGAAACCTGGGTCAGGAGGCAACACAGACACCTCCTCTTTGGTGTCTCTTCTCCTTGGCTGTAGTCTATCCTTTCACTAACAGCATCAGGGGCTACGAGCTCCACTCTGGGGTTATAGCGCCGCAGGAAGCTGCTCCTCACACCTCAGCTGACATTCCCCCACGTAGGTTTATGTGGTACAGACTTCTCCGGTTCACTTACTGCTGCCTCAGGGAGATTTAGGAGATGCCAGTATAAACTCAAACTGTCTCAGTGGCAGCCTTGCCATGTTTGGAAGGCAGGAGATGTGAAGTCAGCTTCAAATACTGGCAAGGACACTATTGTCACTCTAGAATTTTCACTGTGCCTCACTCCCCAGGCACCCATGTTTGGTAGACTGCACAGTCATTGCCATGTATCCACAACACTATTCACCTTCGGCCATCGGTGGCTTCCTTTGCCTGCGGCATCGATCCCCCCCATTAATGCTCCTCCCCTCAGCTCATGTACGGAAGGAACCAGCTCCAGTCACTACTTCCCGGAAGCCCTCCCGTATGTCCTCATTGCATCATCTCTTTCCTCCCTGAAAACTTAGGTGTTGCTATGTAGCATTGATGTAGTATGTATAAGTGTGTGAGAGAGAGAGAGAGAGAGAGAGAGTGTGTGTGTGTGTGTGTGTGTGTATTCAGACTCTATAAGATCAGGGAGCTACATCTTAATTCTGCTTTTATCACTCATACACCACCTGTTGTCCACTAGATAAGCCACTTAGGAATTTGATCAAGGACCCATTCGGCGTGGCCTCTCTGGACACGGCCATCTGGTTCTGTTTGTCTTTGTCACACCTAAAGCCATCACAAGCGATAAAGTCTGAAGTTCTGTACTTTCCTTTCTAGGCTTAGTCACTTTTATTATACTGATGTCCTTGTCACCTATATTTATTCGATAAGCGCATACTTTATGTAAATTAGTCAAATAGACATCAGCTACCTAGTCACCTTGTGTTTTCCAAGTTAACTCTCAGGCATGGTGTTTTGAAAAATCTCATGAAATCTACAAGTCCTTATCCCAGGCAGACACATCCATTGAACAAATGGCATAGGCATTTATGGGTTAAGACAGAGGCCCCCTTGACACTTTTGCTGTTCTTAAAACCTACTGACAAGATAAATAAGGAACTGGGGAACTCCAGCTTAAAAATGCCAGAGCCAACAATATATACATGTATATGCATTTGTGTGTGCACACGTGTATATATGCATGTATATCCACAGTGTAAGTATATATATGTATATGTGTGTGTGTGTGTGTGTGTTCTAGACATTTTCAGCATCTTTATCACAGTCGTGGTAACATTTTAGCTAGTCTGCTATTTTAATTTCTAAATATTTACTCAGGCATTTGTTAGTAATAGTAACTAAATAATCTCTGAATACAATGGTCTGGAAAATTAGGATGATCTCAGAGGGGTTGGAGAGATGGTTCAATAGTTAAGAGTACGCAGTGCTCTTGCAAAGGACCTGAGTTCAGTTCCCAGCACCCTTGTCAGGTAGCTCACAACCTCTTGAAATTTGACCTTCAAAGCATCCAACACCTTCCTCTGGCTTCCTTAGGCATGTGCACTCGTACCTACATGCCCCCATCTACATACATACATGCACATAATTAAAACAAACAAAAGCAAAACCATTAGAACATGCTTGGAGCATTTAACCTTTATATGGGACAGCCTACGAGCCTGGGGAATACATTTTAAGTGGGTTATAGTCAACCATAAAAGTCACTTAATGGTAGCACTCTGTTGTGTAACTTAATCTTACTAAGTTGTACAGTAAGAATTCAACTTAAAATTGGACTGTTTTCTGGGGGTTGGGGGGCCTTTCCTTCCTGCTGCCCTCTCCTCCCTGCCCTACTCTTCCTTCTTTTTCCTTCTCTTCCCCTCTTCCTTCTTTTCCATTCCATTCTGCCCCACTTCCTTCCCCTTCTTTTCTACCTGGCCTGGTCTTCCCAGCAGGAACACTGCATGGGTCACTGCTGTCCTCTTGTCACGGGCTTAGCCCAACTTGTCTTCCACAACAGATTTTCTTGATAGCCCTCATTGGGCATAAATAATCATGCAGTCCTTTGAATTCCTATAGGATTTTGCACTCTGTAATGACTTTTAACATTTTCCAAATCACAACATCCTTTCTTAGATCCTGAGACTTGGATTTTAGTGAGTAATGTGAGAATGTGGACTCTCAGTTCAAGCACCTGGCGATAACTTATGTAGTTGATCCAGACAGACTTAAAAAGAAGTGTGGTCTCAGAAAGGCACCATACAAGTGAATTTTCCAAACTCACTTTTAAATAACCTACATCTCTCTGAGCACAAGGATGAAGACTGCGGTCAACCTTAACTCAATGGAGATCAGAGGTTGTAGAATTCCCCATCCTTTGTACCTGAAAGAAAACAAACTCTTAAGTCCTAGATCTTTCTATGGTATCCCGAAGCATCGAAGTAAAGCAACTCGTCATTCGGAGGGAAATGGAGGCGGAAAGCAATGGAGGTTCTTGCAAGTAACCCACTGGAGGGTACCGGCAATGAAGAAAGGAAGCCAGACTTCGCAGCAGTTACGGGTGTAATATCTACCAGATGCCCCAGATGTTTTCAAATTACCAAAGTGCAACTCTTTCCCACAGCCCATTTGCAAGTGGACCTGACAGCCCAAGCCCACAGAAATCAAAGACTGCAATCTACAATAAATTCTGCCACGCTAGATGGAACGAATATCTGTCAGATTTTTTTACTTAAACTTCTCTTCCTTTGAGAAAGCAGCATCTGGCCTCAGACCGCACATTTAATTGAAAAATCCTTTAATAATAGCATTAATTTTCATCGTTGTGCATTCCAGCAGGCTGGGACAAGGAAGCGAGCTCTGCATGTGGAGTTGAGCCAGGCTGCAGAGGGAGGGCGTGGGCATCATCGGGTACTGGAGGAGGTGAGAGTTCCCTGGCCATTGTTCTCTGAGCCTTGCTGAGAGATAGCATCAGGCCTTGTGATTAAGGAGTAAAACATAGAACTGTTTTGTTTTCTTTTCCAAAATAGTTGATGTCCTTCTAACCAGACAATGTACTTGTAGCCTACCAAATGCAAACTGGGCCCTTGAGGATAAGTCAATGGTAGAGCCCAAAGCCAAGAAAGAATCCTGACAGGTCTTTGGGTAGCCTGAGCTATGGTTTCCCCCCTGTGTCTACAATCTCATGTCTATGCCCCTCTATGCTTTCTTTTTATGCTGTCTCGGTGCTTATCAAGTGGATTGTTCCATTTCACTAGGACAGCAGACTAGGAACCTGTCCCAGAGTGACTTAGCCTCTGCCCCCAGAGACAAGGAGCTGGGTGTGGCAGGAGTGGCCCTACTCTGGCCCGATAAATTCCTCCACTGTTTAACACCTGCCTGGAAACCCAAGGCAGGACTGTCACCCACAGGCTGGGAGTCCCTCCAACACATGTACTGCACAGTACACACCTCACCAGACATGTGGGTGATCTTGTAAGTTTAGCCAGGAGGACATCCAGGGACAGAAGTGGAATTTGAAAGAAAATTCCTTCTGGAGGAGGCTGTGTTCCCTTCAGAATGCCTATAGTGAAAGGTTCAGGCATTACTCTGGCCTGGCCTGTTACCTGGCAGGATTCACTCAGGCAGTTCTCTGGCCAGCCCAGAGTTCCATGAGAACCAGTCTGCACGCAGATGCAAAGAACCCCTTTAAAGGACAGACCCCTGTCCCCTCCCTCCCTTCCTCTCTCTGTCTCTCTCTGCCTCTCTCTGTCTCTCTCTGTCTCTCTCTGTCTCTCTCTCTCTCCCTCTCTCTCTCATCCTCTCTCTCATCTTCTCCCTTACCTTACTCTGTTATGTCTGTCTCCCCCTTTCAGTATCGCTATAATAAACTATGTCTAACGTGCTCTATGTCTATGACTCATGCTGTATCTATGGTGCTGGTTCCTGTCATACTTTCTTTTTCCTTTTTTTTCTAATTTCTAATCTTCAGCAAAATAACAACATACAGAACTTTCAGAAGATAAAAGGCCAGACTCCTCCATCCTACCTCCACCCCTGAATTTGTGGGTAACCCTTTTTTTTCTGAACTACACACACTATGGGGTGGAGAATCCTTGGCTGCTGCCATGACCGCCTGTCACACTTGGTTATTTATAAGTCCTATTTTCTCCTCTTGCTCTCCCAATGTTGTCTTAAAATGGCCTAGATTTGTGCTTTTCCGCTCTAGAAGAGTGAGAACTCAGATTTCTAAGCTAAAGTCCATCTCCCCCAGCCAATGGAGCTCATCTGCATTAAGGTTCAGTGAGAATATCTTGCTTTTGCAGCCCATGCCTTTTCAGTCTTCCTGGTTGTTTAACTGAAAAGCCACACACGACAGAGCAGTGTCACTTAATAATAAGAACGCCAATTGGAAGGAATGAGCTCCCTGGTAGAAAGGGAGAGAAAGCCCCCTCTCTGGAACTCAACAAAGGAAATACTTCCCAAGTTCACAGAAGCTTTCTAATAACAAAAAAGGGGGTGGGGCAAAGACAGGAGCATTAGGACCACAGGCACGAGTCTGACCCTGTTCATATTTAGTGAACTCGCATTAACTAGCAGAGACAATCAGCCAGGGAGGTAAGCTGTGTTTGGCTTCTGCTCAGCCTCAGCAAAGCTCCCACATTTCTTTGAGTAACCAGGTAAAGACACTGGAACAAAGATGACCATCCTCATTGCAACCCCCCATTCCTTCTGCTCTTGCTTGAAGGAAAATGTCAACCCCAGGGGACAGGAAGTTTTGCCTAGCGTGATTTCAGTATCTACAGCACAGAAAGAGGTGTATATATTTGTAAGAAGAAAAAAAGAAATTTACTTATGTGAACACCTCAGGAGATTAAGGATGCTGACGGGCCTGATACAACTCCATGGAAAGCTGAAGGAAACGTACATTTGTGCTGGGATTTCAAAACAGGGAAAGTATATCAACCTGCCTTCTGTTTCCCACTGTGTGTCAGAGTTATTGTCTTCAGAGCATCAGGTAGTGGGCACCAAGGGTTTTCCTCAGGATCCATGTGAACTCTAATCCTAGGCAAACTCCCAAACTTCTACAACTTTGGTGACTGACTGTTTCAAGGACATGTGGAGAGAGAATGATTTCTACCGTTAGACAGAGAAGCTCCAGGCTGGCTGGTCAGAGGTGAGTTAGAGAACATGGCTCCAAGGTCTCGGAACACAGGACACCTAGAAGCAGAACTCAATATCTAGAGAGAACTCAGGTGGGACTCTCTCTCATTCCAGGGCACAGGGTCAGTCTATAGGAGACCCTTTGCAAAAGTGTAGCTCAAGAAGCCCAGATTCAGCTAGGCCTGCTCTGTGGACACAATGGCCCTTAGGAGACATGTCACAGAAGAAAAGACATCCAATTGAATGGGGCCTCCAATTACAACATCTTGATCATCTCTAAGTCCTCTGGATGTGACTACAGAAAGGTGGGCCGGACAATCTGGAAGCACGGAGGTGCAGAAGTCCTGACTTCTCCATGGAGTCATGCGAAATAATGACCCTGTAAAACTCAAGAGAATGAACTGAAAGACATGGTTGATGCTTTAATTTAATGTAAGACATTTAGAGCAAACAGGTGCTTTTGGTGTTGGCTCCACCTAATAAAACAGAATTCCTACTCCAAAAAACACCCCACTCTTTGAGGCTATGACTTCAGTCTCAACGGACTGTTAATTCTATCAGGGAAGAAACTTCATTTGCGCCCGTGGTATGGAAAACTTCCAAATGCCCTGAAAATGTTACAAAATACATATCCGTAGTGGGTGTGATATCATGTGTATGTGTGGTTGAGCAAGCATGCATGCTTTCACACATACATATGTCAGAGGCCATTCTCAGGTATCATCTACCTTGGGTTCTCTCAATTTCTGCAACTTGCCAATTAGTCTCAGCTGGTCAACAAGGTCCAGGGGGTTCTCTGCCTCCCCAGTGCTGGGTTGACACTCATGTACCATGCAAAGTCAAAATCAGTTCTTTATTCCTGCATGGCAAGATTTTATCAACTGAGCCATCTTCCCAGCCCATAACAACATTGCTTTTTAATTGTATTTATTTACTTATTGTGTATGGGTGCAGGGCCACTGGCCATGGAAAGCATGTGGAAGCAAGAAAAGAGCTTTGCAGAAGTCCATCCTCTCCTTCCCCTATGTGGAGACTCAAGATTGGGGTCTGGCACCTTTACCCATTGAGTTATCTCGGTGGTTCAACGCTGCTTTTTAGAAGGTGGCATTCTTCAGCAGATTAGGGTCATTCAGTCTGTAGCTCTTTGTGATGAAGTGGGTCTGCAGTCTAGAGAAATGAAGAGGCCACCAGCACGCGTGACTAGTTTGGGCGATGGACCTTGTCCCTTCTCCCACTGAATCGCTGCATGCTGTGGGTGCTTTGACCGTCCTTTCCACCTGTGTTCCCTGCGGTCCTTCTGCATCCATCAGCTTTAGAGAAATGCATCGCCACTCAGCCTCGACTTTCCTCCCTTTGCTTTCGCATCAGCTTATCCCGAGAACACACCTTTTGTGTAGAGCATGTCTATATCAGATGAGTCTACATATCCATGCAGGTATGTTCTGTTGCTATTTTCTCACTGTTGACCATAATTAATGCCTGTCAAACAGGAGAATATCTTTGTACCTTGAGCAAGTGAATGAGTGCAAGGTCAGAGACATGTTACAGTCAGGTCACTTTCCCCCCACGTACACACATGGAACCCCAGTTTCAGGAGTGACCACAGAGGCAGGGACCTTCCTGAATCGTCAGCAAAGACTCACCAGTGTGCATCTACCCACCATGAAGACCAGCATCACGTAAGCCTGCCACTTCTAGCAGTAGAACCATAGGGTGTGGGTGCTATCAGCCAAGGAGATCTACCTGGGCCTCTCCCTCTGCCCATATGTTGACTTTGTCTTCAGCCTCCCTGCTATTTATTGCACTTTCTTGGTCAGCGCCCAATGGAAGCAGGCCAAAAGCATTTACATACACTTTCACACCGTGTTTCTTTCTCATCTCGTCCTTGGCATGCTCTGGGTCCATGACCTATCTCCTCTTGCTAAATTACAGAGCAGCTTCCTATTCTGGGTCAGCCTGTCCCTGGTGAATCCAACCCTCCTGGGAAGGACTCTAGGCAAGACCCTTTCTGCTCAGTCCCTCCACTGCTCAAAATATGTTTCAATTTTTAAAATAACTTTCAAGATGTATTTTTCATTTCAAAGTGTGTGTCTGTGAGAGTGTGTGGCACGTGTGTACAGGTGTCCACAGAGGCCAGGAAAGGGTATCTGATCCCCAGGAGCTGGAGTTACAGGAGGTTGTGAACCATCTAACGGGAGTGCTGGGACGTTTACGGAGATGCTCTAGAGGGGCAGCAAGTGAGTGCTCTTAGCCAGTGAGCCATCTCTCCAGCCCATAAAATCAAAGTGTACAAAACAGAGGGTTCCCTGCCACACTTTCAAGCCTGTTCATCTATCTCTGTGCCTTTCTCAGACCTATCCTCCATCCCCATCCTTATGCATCCACCCTCTACCAATCTTACTTTCATGTCACTGTGTGTGTGGGGGGGGCAGATGCTAGATCCTCCATATGAGAGAGAAGATGAGCCATGAGCTATCCTTCCTTCCTATGTCCCCTCCTACTCTCAACTTCTACTTCCTGTATGCCATTTCCTCTCCCAAATAGAACCGCTTCTTCTTCCTTCAGTGAACTCGAGACCCTAAGAGTCTTTTCTGTATGTCGAAATATCTTAACCACACTACTGTTCTAAGGTGGCATTGATCATTCTTGGGGCTGACTTTCCAAGTACTCTCACCCCTATGCTCAGTCCATTGGTGTAAACTGAATGGATATTAAACCCAGATTCGGATCCCAATGGAGTTAGGTCCTTCCCTGCTGTAGTCCACTAGAAACATGCTGATTCCAGGAGTGGGTGGTTTCAATTCATCCAGTCTTCCTTCCTTCCTTCCTCATTCACGCTAACAGTTCTGAATGCATGCACGTCCTCAGAGAACAGTGACTCTGTGCAGTGCAGTAAATGCTTCTCCAAGAGGGCTAGGTGCCCACAGCACACCTACTGCACCAGGGCTGGAAAAGCTGAGTCCTCCAGAGTCTACTTTTCTCCTTTTTCTTATTGTCCTTACATTATACTATAACTTGTCATTCGCAGGAATATAAGCTGTTGGCTCCAGTGGGCATGTTTGCTGCCCTGTGCTCAGCCTCTTAAACAGGGCCTAGCACATTCTGTGTCAACAAGTATTTTCTGGATGGGTAGAGGAGACACTGAATAAACATTTTGCTTTCTTATCTGATGCCATTGCAAACAGACCCCACCCCCTCCCGTGCGCACCCCATGGTTGAATACACATCTCTGAGAAGATCCATGTTCAGAATGTATTAAATTGGATCTAGAATGGCAGAGTCTTACAAATAATATTAATCAGTTGCATTATAGACATCTATAGAAACGTTTAAATGTCATAAAAAGAACATGGAATCCTTACCAAATATCAGCCATCGTGTGAAGCATTTTGCACAGATGTGGCATTAAATCCTCACAGTCACCCCTTGACATCTGCCTTTATTGAACTCATTTTGAAGGAGAGAAGGCTGAAGCAGAGAGCAATGCACCTAGCTGAAAATCACATGGCAGTGGGCTCACCCACTACACAAGCAGCTCCCAGCATAGTGACAACACACTCATAAGACAGTATGCCCTTGTCACCTCGGGCTACCGAAACAAGACACCCAGGCTGGGTGTCTTAAACAACACCAGTGTACTTCTAGAGACTGCAAAGTCCAAGATCAGTGTCCTGTCCAATCTTGGTTACCACATGGTAAGATCTTTTGTCCTAGTAAGTAGGCAACTACCCGAGAGAGGAAAGGGGGGTTGTGAGGGAGGATAGAGAAAGTGATACACTATGGGGTCTCGTCTGCAGAGATGGCACATTCTAATCAGCCAAGGTCTTGAGAGGCAGGGGTGGAGAGTTCTAGGTTGGGTAGCCTGAGCTGCAAAGCAGGACTTTATCTCCAACAAAGAGAAGAAAGTGGGAATAAAATAATGATTAGATCAGATCACCACCTTTACCATTTCACTGGACCTTAATAGCTTCCTAAAGGTCCCACCTGAAAACATGGTTACACTGCTGGAAAAGGCCCTGGTATAACATGAGTGTAGGGTAAGGGCACAAAGAACCTGTCCACTATACACTGGTTCTTCCTTCGGTCTACAGACTCTTCTCAAACACCTGCTACGTGTTGGCACTTGATTAGATAAATGAGTGTAAGTAACTGCTTAACTTCAAGGATATCACCTCTAAGGGAGAAGACAAATAAGCGAATTTAGGACCATGAGATAAGAGTCCTTTAAAGAGGCCTGCAGGGGTCAGAAATGGCTTGGTAGAGAGGGTTTGGTTAGGCTCCAACTTTGTTGACATATAGGACTGGGAAGGAGAAATACCAAGGCCTCAAGACCAGTTTTGCAGGGAACCACAGCCACGTGATTTTAGAAAATTTACTACTTGTTTGGAATTTCATGTAAGATATCAGAACTCCACACAAAGATGGAGACTTCATCTTGATGTCTAAACAGGAGAGGTGGGCTTAGAAAGAAGCCTACGAAAAAGACTGTGACAAAGGCATGTGACATATGGACAATGGGACCACACCACACGAGCAAGGAGCACCAAAACCCAGCACACAGGAAGAAGACTGTAAGAGGTCAGCAGTGGAAACTGAGCAATTCTGCCCAGTGGTAACACCTGGACAGGAGTATGCATGTTGCCTCTAAATCCTCCTTTACCCGAACTTAGACATGCCTTCTTGGGTTGTCCTTCTGTGTAGAGCCGGCTGTCAAGCACTGTAGACCTGGAAACAGTGGTCGGGATGCCTATAGAGTTGAGATTGAGTTCAGAGTCATCTTGGCTTGTAGATTCTGTACCAGCGCATCAGTGGCCATTTGGGAGCCTCCATGCTCTTTTATTTCACATACGTAAGATGTGCCGGGTAGTGACATCAGAGAGTTGGAGTGTTAGCCTGAGTGTCTGGATAGGAGAGGAGACCCAGATGAAAAGTGAAGCTCTAGAGACCACTGGAGGGTAGAGAGAACTTTCTGGTAGATGACTAGGAACTAACATGAGGGAATTAAAGCCACAGCAGGCAGGAAGCTGAGTCCCACATTCACAGAAATTTTGAGTGTGTTCCATGGATTTTTTTTCTCCCCTTGAAATTATCTTTAAGCAAAATCTGCATCGCATTAAGAAGTTTATTAAATCCCAAGTCAGAGCAGACATCAGACTCATTATCTGCGCCTCCCAGGGAAGTTCAGTAATTTGTCTTGTAACAATAGCTAGTCTAAGTATGAAACTAAATGCTAAGTCTCCAGACCAAGTGATGACTGCTTCTTCCCACAGAGAACCCAGGCCAGCAACAGCCCTGATCTCAAAAGCCTCACACAGTGGGATTACAAGGTCGAGGGAGCTACAGAGACCCTAGGCTGGCCTTCAGTATTACAAGCTGCTACCCATGAGTAAAAGTACATTTCCCAAGATCATTAGACTAAAGTATAAGGTAAGAATGCCAATTTAATCATCTCAGAGAAATAAATCTGTCACCAAGACTCAGCATTAGCCAACAGATTCTGTCCCTAAGGTTAAGCGGTGGGAAAAACCAAACCACACTGAGGACCCTCTTCATTGAGATACCAAGAATAATGATGCCATCGAGAGTGGTGGGGTCAGAGTCCCATGTGCAGTTCTTTCTCTACATGTAATAAGCCAACCTAAAGATTAACTGTGAGAATTTATAGCTGCAGGGACCAAAATAATTTGTCAACCCAGGGATAGCCAGCCCATGATCAAAGGATTCCTGGTTGGCAAGGGCTGATAACTTCAGTAGATATAAATATCGAACATTTCGGGGCCTGAGAGGTGGCCCAATAAGTAAAACACTTGGTTCAAGAGCATGAATACCTGAGTTTAGATCTCAGAAAAAAGCTGGGCAGGGTGTCTGTAACCTCAAGCAGAGACAAATGGATCCCAAGGACTTCCTGGCCAGTCAGTCAGTCAGTCTAGCTGAAATGGTAAGTTCTAGATTCAGTAAGAGATCCCGGCCTCAAAAAATAGAGAGAGAAAGAGAAAAACACCTAATGTTAACCTCTCACATGCATGACTATGTCACACACATGCATGTACACACGAGCGTGTGCACAGAAACACACACACACACACACACATGTTGCGGGGAGGTGTGTGAAAGGCATACAGCAAAGATTTACTACTCTCTGGACCCTAAGGGTCAGTTCTCTTCATTAAGACCACAGCCCAGAGGTGGTTCAGCTTAGTGCACCTCTACGGTCTCTGTGCTTGGGGTATGAAACGGGCCAGAGCACTTGGGAGTCCCTCAGCTGGAATGCCCCTCTGTTCAGGAGGGCGCTGTGAATGCATGCACACATAACCTCCCAGGTATGCTGCACAGGACCACGGCTTGTCGTTATAACGGGGGACCTTACTTCTTACAGGTGTGGCGTGAGCACACTGAGTATGGACCCCACAGCTAGATGGGCATTCCACACCTGTTCTCACCTGTTCTTGCCTACGCTGGAGAAGCTGTTGCATCTAAATGTGTAAAGACCAGACGTGTTTCCTTCTGGCCCAAGAGACAGTGGGCATCTTACTGTGACCCTTTGACTCATTCAGACTATGGGTAGAGATGGAGACTCGGAGTCACATGTTCAGGGTCCCAGCCCTGCTTCTTGCCCCAGCTGTCTCTTGATGGGTCTCTCCTAGGAGGTTACCTAACTGTACTCTAATGCCCTTTCTAATTCTGAGGGCTCCCAGAATTCACTGAGTGGTAGCTATGAGTTGAAGGAGTCTTGAGGAAGATAACAGGAGAGGAAATATTCTCAAGAATCTATGCAGTTTGGAGGCAGGTGGATCTCTGTGTTCGAGGCCAGCCTAGTCTAAAAAGTGAGTTCTGGGACAGCCAGAGCTATTACACAAGGAAACCCTTGTCTCAGGAAACCAAACAAACAAATAAGTAATAAGTGAATAAAAGTAAAAGAATTCATGGAGTTCATGGCCACATTTTCCTTTCTGGGTTAGACATAAATCCAACTCCAAGTCCTTGAATCTCCACTCTTCATTTAAATTACATGAAAAGTAGAAACGACACTTGGCCAGATCTGTGACTGTGTTGCCCTTTGGTCTTCTAAGTTTCCAAAGGGGTGGCACCTGGCACCAGCACCTCTGGGGTAATACTGTCAATGCTGCCTCGACACCACCCTGATATGTGAGGTTCAAGGCTGTGGGTGGGACCGCCAATGAGTTCCTTCTCTCAGACTCGGTACACAGGAAGCTGGGCAAGTGGTTCTAGGTTTTGGCATCTTACCAAATATTATAGCATTGTGGGAATGAGGAAAGAGAGATGAGGGAGCATTTAGTATCAACCTTACTCTTCAAAGTTATGGCTATCATTATATGGACTAGGCAATGGTAAGCTGAAATAGGATTTACTGGGATGTCTGCTTACTTTCACTTAGCTAAAACTGTTCTCACCCATTTTATCCTACACAATGGTACCGAGTTTCTAGAGACATCAGATAACACTTTTTGCAACAATTGACACTATTTTCTGACAAGTGTCTTTAAAACACATTGATCTGTCCTGTCTGATCTAATTGATCAAGCAAACAAACAAACAAAACCTCCTCAATGCCATTTTCAATATTTTTTTCTCTACAGCCCCAAATTCAGCTGTCCTCCGATGTACATAATTTCATATAAAGGTCAAACTCCAAATAAATGCTCCCAGTTTTCTTTTTCCTGTGTCACTCTTGCATAATCAGCAAAGAGGAAGTAAAGCAAGGGTTCTCGGGAGAAAAAAAAAAGCAAATGACATAAAAAGGTGTAATTTAATATCATGTTAACTCATTCTGCATGATACAAGGTACGGCTGCATCATGGCGAAGACATGGTGTAAAGTACTCCCAGATGATTTGGGGACCATTAATATGAGAATTCCATATTTCATAACATCAACAAACCAGATGAACCTCATCCACTTAAAACGGAGAACAGTGAAGAGAACAAATGTCTTGTGAAGAGTGGAAATGAGAACAACGTGTCTGAGGTTAAACAGTGGAAATAAGCTGCGGATGTTGGGCATGAAGTAATTATTCCTGCAATGCCGTTTCTGCATTTAGTTTATGAGCATGTCAGGGTGTGCAATCCAGGCATAGTTTAGGGAAGGAAGTACCCATCTACATGATGTGCGGGGAAAGTGGACACATTCAAAGCCTGCGCCATGAAAGTCTTGTCAAAACTGAAATTTCAAGCAGGAAGCCCCACCACCGGCCAGGGGACACATGTGTGGGATGTACCTGTCAGTCACTTCAGTCCACTGCAAACTTTTATGAGTCAAGGATCATCTTTAATTGTTTAATAACCCAAAGGGATTGTGAGACAGACCTTTGACCGTTAATATATATATACATATATGTATATATATAGTATATATATGTGTATATATACATATATATGAAATTAAGTTCCTATCAAATTCAAACAAGAGCAATAAATATGCCCTAATTATTATGTAGGCTGATTCACCTCTTCTAGGAAATTTTCATGGGAGTTAAAGATGTATTAGATGATGCATTAAATCTTAAAGACGCAAAGGGAAATTTTTCCCTTTCGATAACTTTCCAAAAGAATGAGTTAACACAATGAAGAATCTTTAGCTGTTTAATCACCCTGAGAGACCATAATGGCCTTGCAAAAAATAAAGCAAATATCATTCTAATGTTTGCACATTATGTCACAGTGACTTGGGCAGAAAAAGGGGACTTTACCCAAGAACACAAAGCCAGGTGCAAACTTCAGAGCCTCGCTGATCAATTTGGAGTCCATTCTTAGGAAACAATGGATTTGAAACATTTGGTAAATTCACATCAACCCCCTCAAAATGGCAAGACGGATGAAGCCAATACAGAGGGAAAGTGACGCCCCAGTTTCTTTCCCTGATACTGTGATTAAAATGCCCTGATGAAATAAACTTGAAAGAGAAAGGGTGGATTCTGGCTCACAGTTGATAGCCAGGTATACTCTTCAAGATAGGTGTGAAATTGGGTGTCTGAACTAGAACTGAAACTATAGTCCCTGCCATCACAGACCTAGATCTCACCAGTGGAGTGACTGGGTACCCCAACTTATGACCACAAATGGTGGGGTCCATCCTGCAGTGTCCTGTACTAGAGTCTGACATCTGACTCTGTTAGGTCTTTGAGCATTGTCTGAATGGCAATGTACAGTGTGTCACACCCCCTCTGTAATTCAGTCTCTCTGAGAATTTGGGGAAATACCCACAATGCCACACTCACAGCAGGCTGGGCATGTGGAAGCCCATACTCAACAATCTCTCCACAACAGCACTATTCCTGGGAGGTTGGCATTGCCCAAATGCCTCCATGGCACAATTCTTTTCCTGAGTTTCTTTTTTCTAAGCTCTTCTTTGGGCTATGGTCAGTAGTAAGCAATCTTTAACCCTGTGTGTGGGTTTTATTTCTGGAGGTGGAAAATGGCTATCCAAAGCCAAGTTCGTAAATTAGCATGAGTCATCTCACGGGGCAACACTAACATAAGTGCTACATCTATAAAGAAATAGATGCAAGTTATGGTTTTTAGTTCAGAAACTGACTCTGAAAGAATCCCCAAAGAAGAGTTTTATGCATTTAGAGCAACAAACTGATGCTTCAGGTAGTTATTTTCAGGATGTATTCATCAACATGGATTTAGAATTCATTTTCTTAAAAAAAAAAGGGTTCTACCTGCTTTTCAAGACCCTGTACAAACGTATCTTGACTTCTGTAGCCCCTCCGCTTTGGTCTGTATATGAAACACAGGTCTGTATATCTCCCACAGGCTTATGGGCCAAACATTTGGTGTTACTGCTATTTCAGGCAGTTCTGTGCACATTGGTCAATGTAACCTAAGGAAGTAGGTTCCGGTGGGTATGCCTTTGAAAGTCAAGCACGACTCTCTGTCCCTTCCTGTCTCTTTCTCCCACCTGGTGTAAAGTGAAGAAATCTTCTACAACTACATGCCACCACTGCCATGGATGCTTTGGTTCACCACAGACCAGCTGTGAACTGGCATCACTGAAACCATGAACCAACGTAAATCATTCTTCCTTTCCAGGTGTTCGCCTGCGCAGTTTGGTCACAGTTGTGTGACAATGTAATGAGAACATGTCCTCCCCATCTCAGGGTAGTTCAGTGGATATTCCTACCATCAAAATAGAAAACATCGGGATGATGAGACACTGATTTTGGACTACGTATCAAGTCACATGATATCAAAAAGAGATACAGTAAAGATGTCAGTCACTCTAAGACCCCAAATTCAGAGGAGCAGGTAAACCAGGCCCTGTATCCGGGGCTGCCTTCCAGTGCCTGGGGACTGCCACAGAGGCTCCCCTTCTGGCAGGAGCCACACATCCCAGATTCCTGGTTTTCTTTTCCACCAATGGGGCCAGGTAAACCAGGCCCTGTATGGGGGCCTGCCTTCCAGTGCCTGGGAAATGCCTAGGGACTTCCACAGAGCCTCCTCTCCTGGCTGGAGCCATGCACCCAAGATTCCTGGTCGTCTTCTCCACCCACTGGAGCAGGCAATTCAGGGTCTGTTTCTGGGTCCATGGTCCAGCGCCTGGAGACTGTCACTGAGTCTCCCCTCCAGGTGGGAGCCTACACACACCAGATGCCTGGTCATCTTCTCCTCCCATGGGACCAGGACTAGGACCAGGAAGAGGAGAACTACCAGAGTATTGGACTTGCTTGCACCCACTGAAAGGGAACTCTGGTCCCCTAACCACCAGACCAGTAAGGGGCTCTTTCTGCACCCACTTGAAGAAGGGATAGGAAAGAAACAATACAAAAACACACTCAGTAACAGAAAAACAAATATGACACTACCAGATTCTAGAGACTCCACATCAGCAAGACTCCAAAATTCCAATGCAAATGAAGCAGAAGAGAATGACCTTAAAAACAACTTCATTAAAATGATAGAGGTCCTAAAAGAGGATATAGGAAAATCCCTCAAAGAAATGGAAGAAAAAAACACCAAAAATTGCAAGAAATGGAACAAAAAAACAAGCCAAAAAATGCAAGAAATGGAAGAAAAAAACAAACCAAAAAATGCAAGAAATGGAAGAAAAAAACAAACCAAAAAATGGAAGAAAAGATGAAGTAAAAATTGCAAGAAGGAAGGCTGGAAATAGAAAAGCTGGGCAAATGGTCAGGTACTACAGATGCAAGCATAACTAACAGAATACAAGACATGGAACAGAGAATCTTAGGTGTTGAAGATACACAAGGAGAAATTGATTCATCGACCAAAGAAAATCATAAGTCCAACAAATCCTTAATAAAAACATCCAGGAAATATGGGACACCATGAAAAGACCAAACCTAAGAATAATAGCAATAGAAGAAGGTGAAGAAAACCACCTCAAAGGAGCAGAAAATATATTCAACAAAATCATAGAAGAAAACTTTCCCAACCTAGAGAAAGATATGCCAATGAAGGTATGAGAAGCTTACAGAACACCAAATAGAGTGGATCACAAAAAAAGTCCCCTTGCCACATAATAATTAAGACCCTAAATATACAGAATAAAGACAGACTATTAAGAGCAGCTAAGAAAAAAGGTCAAGTTACATATAAAGGCAAACCTATCAGAATTACACTTGACATCTCCATGGAATCTCTGAAAGCCAGAAGGTCCTGGATAGATAGTCTATCAACACTAAGAAACCATTGATGCCAGCCCAGACTACTATATCCAGCAAAGCTTTCAATCACTATAGATGGAGAAAACAAGATATTCCATGACAAAACTAGATTCAAGCAATACATATCCACTAACCTAGCCCTACAGAAAGTTCTGGAAGGAAATCTTCAACCCAAGGAAGTTAACTACAAACAGAAAAACATAGGCATTAGATAATCCCACCTTACCAACAGCCAAAAGAAAAAAAGGCTGGAATTCCACACATAATTCCAACAACAACAACCATTCCAAATCAAAGAAGAATGAGCAATCAATGGTCATTAATATCCCTCAATATTAATGGTCTTAAGTCACCCATAAAAAGACGCAGGCTAACAGAATGGATTCAAGGAAAAAAACCCATCCTTCTGCTGCATACAAGTAACACACCTCAGCCTCAAAGACAGACATTATCTAATAGTTAAAGGTTAGGAAAAGATTTTCCAATCAAATGGACGCAAGAAACAAGCGGAGTTAGCAATTCTAATATCTAACAAATTAGACTTTAAAATAAGATCAATCAAAAGAGATGAAGGTGGTCATTATATAGTCATCACAAGAGAAATCCACCAAGATGAAGTTTCAATTCTGAACATCTATGCCCCAAATACAAAGGCAATCCATGCTCATAAAAGAAACATTACTAAAACTCAATATCACATATAAAGCTCCAAACACTTGTAGTGGGAGACTTCAACACCCCACTCTTAACACTAGAAAGGAATACCACACAGAAACTTAATAAAGAAGCAAACGGGCTAATAGGAGTTATGACCCACTTGGGATTACCAGACATCTATAGAACAATCCATCTAAATAAAAAAAGAATATACCTTCTTCTTACCACCACATGGAACCTTCTCAAAAATCGACCACATACTTGGCAACATATCAAACCTCAATAGGTACAAAAAATTGGAATAACTCCGTGCATCTTATCAGACCACCATGCTTTAAAATTAGAATTCAACAACAACACAAATTGCAGAAACCCTACAAACTCATGGAAATTGAATAATGCACAATTGCACCATTCCTGGATCAAAGAAGAAATAAAAAAAGAAATTAAAGACTTCCTAGATTTCAATAAGAATGAAGACACAACATACCCAAACCTATGGGACACTTTGAAAGCAGTGCTACGAGGGAAGTTCATTGCCCTAAATGCCCACATGAAGAAACTAGAGAATAGTTATACTAGAGAATTAACAGCGCAGGTGAAATCTTACCCAGGAGGAGTAGATGCCAGAAAAAAATCAGACTGAGGACTGAAATCAATAAAGTAGAAACTAGGAAAACAATACAAAGAATCAATGTAACGAAGAGTTGGTTCTTTGAGAAAATCAACAAGATAGACAACCTTTGTCCAAACTTACCAAACAGCAGAGTGTGAACATGCAAATTAACAATACCAGAAACAAAAAGGGGGACATAACAACAGACTCTGAGGAAATCCAGAGAATTATCAGGTCATACTTTGAAAACCTGTACTCCACAAAATTCGAAAATTTAAAGGAAATGGACAATTTTCTGGATAGCTATCACTTGCCAAAATTAAATCAAGAACAGATAAGCAATTTAAATAGACCTATAACCCCTATGGAAATAGAAGCAGTCATCAAAAGTTTCCCAACCAAAAATAAAAGTCCAGGTCCACAGGGCCCCAGTGCAGAATTCTACCAGAAATTCAAAGAACAGCTTATACCAACTCTTCTCAAAGTGTTCCACACAATAGACGGCAGAAGGGTCTTTGCCAAACTCTTTCTACGAGGCTTTAAAAACCTTGATCCCCAAGCCACACAATGACACAACTATGAAAGAGAACTTCAGACCAATATCCCTCATGAACATTGATGCAAAAATACTCAATAAAATACTGGCAAAGATCCAAGAACACATCAAAACAATCATTCACCACGATCAAATAGGCTTCATCCTAGGGATGCAGGGATGGTTGAACATACGAAAATCCATCAATGTAATCCACCTTATAAACAAGCTGAGAAACAAAAATCACATGATCATCTCATTAGATGCAAAAAAGCCTTTGACAAAATCCAACACCCCTTCATGATAAAGGTCTTGGAGAGATCTGAGGTAACAGGAACATACTTAAACATAGTAAAAGCTATATAGAGCAAACCAACAGCCAACATCAAACTAAATGGACAGAAACTCAATGTGATTCCACTAAAATCAGGAACAAGACAAGGCTGTCCACTCTCTCCATGCCTTTTCAATATTGTACTTGAAGTTCTAGCTAGAGCAATACGACAACAAAAGGAGATTAAGAGGATACAAATTGGAAAAGAAGAGGTCACACTTTCACTATTTGCAGATGATATGATAGTTTACATTAGTGATCCAAAAAGCTCCACCAGGGAACTCCGAGAGCTGATAAATACTTTCAGCAAAGTAGCAGGATACAAGATCAACTCAAGAAAATCAGTAGCTCTACTATATACAGATGATAAAAGGGCTGAGAAAGAAATCAGAGAAACAGTGCCCTTTACAATTTACACAAACAATATAAAATATCTTGGGAGTAACGCTAACTAAACAAGAAAAAGACCTGTATCTCAAGAACTTTGAGTCTTTAAAGAAAGAAATTAAAGTAGCCCTCAGAAAATGGAAAGATCTCCCATGCTCTTAGATAGGTAGGATCAATGTAGTAAAACTGGCAATCCTGCCAAAAGTAATCTACAGATTCAATGCAATCCCCATTAAAATACCAGCACAGTTCTTCATAGACCTTGAAAGAACAATGACCAATTTTGTATGGAAAACAAAAGACCCAGGATAGCCAAAACAACCTTATTCAACAAAGCAACATCTGGAGGCTTCACCATCCCTGACTTCAAGCTCTCTTATAGAGCTGTAGTCCTAAAAACAGCTTGGTATTGGTACAAAAATAGACAGGTAGACCAATGGAATCGAATTGAACACTCTGACATTATCCCATACATGTATGAACATCTGATCTTTGACAAAGAAGCTAAAAATATACAATGGAAAAAAGAAAGCATCTTCAAAAAATGGTGCTGGCATAACTGGAGGCTGGCATGTAGAAGACTGCAGATAGATCCATGTCTATCTCCATGCACAAAACTTAAGTCCAAATGGATCAAATACCTCAATAATAATCCAGCTACACTGAAACACTTAGAAGAGAAAGTGCGAGGTACCCTTAAATGAATTGGTACAGGTGACCTCTTCCTGAACATAACACCAGTAGCACAGACAGTGAGGTCAACAATTAATAAATGGGACCTCCTGAAACTGAAAAGCTTCTGTAAGGCAAAGGACACAGTTAACAAGACAAAAAGGCAGCCCACAGAACGGGAAAAGATAGTCACTAACCGGTTACCTCATCTGACAGAGGGCTGATCTCCAAAATTTACAAAGAACTCAAGAAGCAAGTCTCCAAAACACCAAAGGATCCAATTAAAAAGTGGGCTACAGAACTAAATAGAGAATTCTCAAAAGAGGAGCTAAAATGGCTGAGAGGCACTTGAGAAAGTGCTCAACATTCCTAGCTCTCCGTGAAATGCAAATCAAAACAACTCTGAGATACCATCTTACTCCTGTCAGAATGACTATAATCAAAAACACCAATGACAGTTTATGCTGGAGAGGATATGCAAAAAGGGGAACATTCCTCCACTGCTGGTGGGAGTGCCATCTCATACAGCCACTTTGGAAATCAGTATGGATATTTCTCAGAAAAATGGGAATAAGCCTACCACAAGACCCAGCAACTCCACTCTTAGGCATATACCCAAAATATGCACATTCATACAACAAGGACATCTGTTCCACTATGTTCATAGCAGCATTATTTGTAAGAGCCAGAACTTGGAAGCAACCTAGACGCCCCTCAATGGAAGAGTGGATAGAGAAAATGTGGTATATTTACACAATGGAGTACTATTCAGCAGAAAAAAAGAATGGAATCCTGAAATTTACAGGCAAATGGATGGCACTAGAAGAAACCATCCTGAGTGAGGTAACCCAGTCACAAAAAGACAAACATGGTATGTACTCTCTCATATATGGATTTTAGACACAGATCTGGGGAGTGCCAGCTTACAATCCCATGTCCAGAGAGTATGGGAAACAGAACCTTCATCCAATGACATGGCAGAGGCAGACACCCACAGCTAAACACTGACCTGAACTCAAGGAACCCAGTGACAGAGAGGGAGGACTGATGGATGAGCAAAGGGGTTAAGACTGGGCTGGTTTAACCTCCAGAAATAGCTGTCTTGACAAGGGTTAGCTCTTGAATCCCAGACTGATGGCTGGGAATCCAGCATGGGACTGATCAAGACCCCCTGAATGTGGGTGTTAGTGAGGAGTCCTAGGCAATCTATTGGTCCTTGGGTAGTATATCAGTATTTTCCCTGGCATACAAATGGACTTTGGATGCCCATCCAACAATGAGAGATGCACTCTCACCCTGGACTCTTGGGGGGAGGGTCTAGGCCCTGCCTTGGATGAAATGACAGACTATGGAGACCCCCATGGAGGGCCTCACTCTCCCTGGGGAAATGAGGGGTCATGGGGGGGTTTGTGGGAACACCAGACCTTGAGCAGAGACCCACTTTCCCTTCTGCCTGGGAGTAGGCAGCTGTAAGACAATGTTTACTAAAAACATGTTTACTAAAAACAATACAATGCCTGGGGGCATTAAGTTCCTGGAAAAGGCCTGCCCACAGAAACCACCCTGACCTCGACCTTGTCCAAAGACTAACCACCTCTTCTGCCACGCCCAGATTAGTTTCTGGGGAGAGAGCAGAACCAGCCAGGGTAGAGGAGAGAGCAGAAGCTTCTCTGGTGGGAGCCTTTCTTAGAAGTTTTCTTGAACCTTTTTGGAGCCTGCTTAAAGTTTTCTTTACATCGTTGAACAAGTCTCTGTGTTGTCAATCCCCGACACCCTCCGCACGTTCTCAGACACAGGCTGCGCGGCAGACGCGACAGGGGTTGGTGGGAGGGCTTGGGAGGATAGAAGGGAAAGGGAAAGGGACCTGGGATTGACATGTGAAGCAACCTTGTTTCTAGTTTAAATTTAAATTTAAAAATAAAAGTTAAAAACAAAAGACCCCAAATTCAGACCCTCTGGATTGCAACTGTTTGACAACCTAGTCAGTTTTACATAGGATATTCAATCAGTCATTTGTTAAACCAGTGCCCACTGTGGTGGACAGAGTAAACTGGTGACTGTGACCTCCCAATTGCTCATAGTGGACGTACCCAGCACAGGGGTTTGTACCCTCATAGGACCCAGACAACAGCCAATGTTGCTCCCTCAACGGGCATCCCAAAGTTCTTGCTGCTTTTCTCTTTCTGTGTTGTTTTTTGACAAAACTTAATCCTGGAAAGTTTATGAGGGAAAGTATGGGGTTCCAAACAAAGGGGATGGTGTATGAACAACAACAACAACAACAATAATAATAATAATCCTGGATTATAAATGGTGTTCACAGAATTGGCTAAATGCATATAGTCAATGTTAATATCACCTTTCTCAGGAAAAAAATCTCCTTAATGACAGAGCTCAGCAGAATTTAATTTTCCGGTGTCTTCCAAGTCCCTAACCCATCATGTAAAAATGCATGGTGCCCTTTTCACTATTTTCTTCTAATTTCTTTTATACCATTTTTATATGGCTTACTGTTTTAAAACCCCAATGTGTACATTACATATAGGAAATCACTTAATCCACAGGACTGCTGTACCATCTCCTATCATGGGAATCTGGCATGTCTGTCCATCTGCATCTTTGTCAACTACAGTTGTTAATTTCATGTAACATATATATTTATTTGCCAAGCATATATCACATAGGGAGGAATTTCATCAGACTGATTTGTCTTTTTCTCTGTATGAGATGTTAAAATACCTACTGTTCATAAACAAAAAAATATTAACCTCATATGAAACTAACAAAGATTCAGTCACTTTCTTTCCCCAGTTTCAATCCCATTTGATTGTCCTTGGGATGTGTGTTGTCATGTGTTTAGTCACTAAAACAAAAATCCTCTGCATTGGCAATACTTAATTTCTAAAAATCTCCCTCTGTTTAAAAAGTTATATGCTGCTTAATAGAATTAATTGTTTGAGGGAACCCTGAGGATAGAATGCCCATCCTTAGGTTAAAGAATGTTCCTGCCTTCACTCAGAAAGAAGGGGCATTCAGAATATTTGACATTGCCTTCAATAGAGATTTTGGTTTCCAGATGGGTGAAACAATGTACTATGAGTCCTGAAAACCCTGCAATTTACTAACTCAATTTATCAAGTCTTGTCTTTTTCTATGAGAAGTAGCCTTCATTTAAGATGCCTGATGGGAGTTTGGAGAGATGGCTTAATGGTGAAGAACATGGAAACCCAGGTTCAGTTTGCAACACCCACATGGTGACTCACAGGCATCCATAACTACAGTCCTAGGGGATCCAATGCCTTCTTATGGCCTCCAAGAGCATTATTCACACATGGTTCACAGACATACAAGCAGGCAAACACTCATCCACATAAATGTTTCTTTTTTTCTTGGAGTTTCCTGAGGAGCACATACGCCATTTTTTATTTTATTTTTGAGACTTCAACATGACATTAAGTTTGGCTTTAAAAATAGAAAACATTTTATGTGGCTTCCTCTCATTCTTTTTCAACTGTTTGTAATAAAATAGTCTTTAGTGAGATTAAAGCCATGGAGATTTTTTCAAAAATAAGAAATAATAACATTTAAAAGACAAATTGACCTGAAATTATGACACCACAAAATAGATGCCTGCGTGGAGGGATTTGAGGAGTGAGACAAAGCCCTATGCCTCATTGGTCTCACTCTATAGTAAGTCTGGGCTTTTTCATGAGGGTCCCCCAGTTGGAACTGACTTCCTCTGCCTGTATTCTCCTGAATTATTTACATTATTTCAGTTGTCCCATAGGAGCCAGAGTCTGCCAGACCTTCAAAACACAAA
Source organism: Mesocricetus auratus (assembly GCF_017639785.1). Classification (NCBI taxonomy): domain Eukaryota; kingdom Metazoa; phylum Chordata; class Mammalia; order Rodentia; family Cricetidae; genus Mesocricetus; species Mesocricetus auratus. The sequence continues at coordinate 10,676,054 of NW_024429212.1, read as the reverse complement.
ACAAAACAAAGCAAACAAGCAACCAAACCATTTAGGATTGGCACCTTCCTGGTGACAAGAAGAAAACCAATACATGGCAACTATTTGGAGTTGGAATCTGGAGAACAGGAAAGGGTACGTGCTTCTTCGTGGGAACACAAATTTCATCAGGGAGTTGGAACCACTCTCCATCTAGTCAGTCTCTCCTAAACGCAAGCCCATGAAAACCTAAGTCACCATTAGGAGTCTAGGAGGGCATAGTAGCAAAAGATGACGTTTTTTGGCAATGCCGGATCCAGGGTCTTGGCTTTCTCCACAGAGAACCCTGCTAATTCTCTACCTTCTTGTCTCCCTTTATGTACTTTGATACACCTAATCATTTGTGCAGCAGTCACAGGAAATACGCCCTTCCTTTCTAGAGTCCTCAGATGTGCCCCCAGCCACACTGACTCAAATACGTCCAGCACACAGACCTCCATGATTGCCTACCCAGGTCCCTCATTGGATCTGCAGTTTAATCACAGCTTCTGAGACCTTACTCATCCCTTCCACTGGTTGTGTGTGAAGCCTGGGAAAGGAAGGAGTCATCTCTGAGAAGGGGAAGAGATGAGAGCAGAAGAGAGGGGAAAGAAATGATATCCTTCTGGAATGCTTTTGGGTTTTTTTTTTCTCCTCTCCTGCCTCCTTTCATTCCAAACACCACCTGTGGAACACACATCTGAACCATCTCATTTTTCTTCTTCATAGTGGGATGACATCATTGAATAGAAGTCTGCGCTATCATCCTGTGACCTCCCACAAACCAATTGGCCTTGTTACTGAAGTCTGAAATATCCCTCAAAAGAGACAATCGGTGCAAGAAAAGAAAGTTTCACCTCCTGCTTGGACCTGGGAAGAAACATCTACCCTTTTGATTCAAGAAAAGAGTACTTCAGCACTGTTCCTCAGTTTACCTTCTCCGCATCCCTCATCTTGGCTCCTACGTCAAGACAACTGAAGGAAAAAGTTGAGTCCCCCCCATCTTCCTGTGACCAGGTACTTCCTACAGATATGAACAGTGAACTGTGCTGCAAGCATTTCCAGGTCTAAGCATTTGCCATGTTTGAGTGATGTAATCACAAGCCCTAATTTGTATCTCATCTCATCTCCCTCCCCTGGCTCTTTAAACCATCCCAAAGCCACATCAAAGCCCAGATTCCAGAAGGATTTTCTTATTTCCTTCAACACCTTCACTGAATTAAAATCAGAAGCCAAATAACTCAAGGCTTCTCTTCTGTAACCTGGGCATAATTCCAGTGTTGACTCATGTGGAGCTGAAATATTTGAACATCTTGGTACTTACAGATATTTTCTGACCTAACTTCCTTGGAGATTACTTAGTCGGGGTAGAAGGCTGAGTCTTCCGTCCACCAAAGTCCTTCACAAGTGGGAAGAAGAGTATCCTGTAGTTTGTGACACAGAATTCTCCCGAAAAGTGGTCTTTAAACTGTCTTCCTAAAGCCTGACAGTTTTACCTTATGAATGGAATTCTTTCCTTCAGTCATCTGTGTGGACAGCAAGTATATCCCATTATGTAAATGAGCCGGGTCCTTTGATTAGCAAGCAACCAGAAAACAACTAAAGTCTGATTTGAAAACTTTCCAGCGGAAGGTTGAAGAGACGGCTCCATGGTTAAAGCAGTGGCTGCTCTTCCAGAGGGCCTAGGTTCAATTCCCATCACCTACTTGGTAGCTCACCACTGTTTCTAAATCGAGTTCCAGAGAATCCAATGCCCCTTTCTGTCTTCCAGGCATGCAGGTGGTACACAGACAGACACGCAGGCAAATAATATAAAATAATATTTCCAACATTCATGATGTGTACCATTGCATCTACAAAACTTGAGAGAGAAGGGGGAGGAGGAAAAAATGATTGGATGTTCTAGAAGACCTCTTTACCTTTAAAAAGTAAGGTATGTAGATGAAATCTAATAGTGAAATACAGTTGGAAGGTATGTGGAACCTTTGGCATAAGGAGAACAAAGGCCCAGAGCGGGGGGCAGAAGTCTGCACTACGGAAACAAGTCAAGGTGATTACGCTCATCCAGTTTGCACAGAACTATCTATCCAGCTCACCCATGGGCATCCCTATCCCTGATACCTCAGGAGCAGGCTCTTATACCATTCCACCAAGCCAGTTACTAGGGAGCCTCCAATAATGAGCCTTGCTCATTGTCAAGCAAAAAATTTGGGCCTCCAAAATGTATTTATTCATTCATTTGGCAAGGAGGAAGATGTCCACCGTGATGAGCAGAGGACAAGTCACAGGAGTTAGTTCTTCTACCACATGGGTCCTGGGGCTAGAACTCAAAGCCTCCAGCTTGGTGGCAAACACCTCTTTTCCAATGTGCTGACCCCCAGCCCAACGAATATATAACTCTCAATTTTCTGTATCTCTCGACCATGGTCCAGCCTACTAATGCCTTTCACTGCAGTTCTTCAGGCCAGTGCAAAGTCAAGCCCCAAATGACTGAATGAAGACATGAAATGCTGGGAGAAAATGAACGAACTGCCTGCTTTTCATTATGCTCTGGGCCCAGGATGGGGTTACATCTGGTTTTCTGATTACACTTTCCCCGTAGTAAAGAAAATTCTAGTCTAGCAGGTCAAACCAGTGGATGACTAGCCAGCTCCAATTACTGACCTGACCTGCATCTAACCTCAAAGGGGAAGAAAGAAAGCCCTTTTACTCACTCTTAGAAACCAAAATATGGGTGTAGAAGGTGCTGTTTTTTTTTCTTTTCTTTTCTTTTGGATTAATTAAAGTTGCTTATTCAAATCTTGCTTTAGCGCATAGTCTTTAATTATAAACAAAATAATGTCCGGCTTCCTCTATAAAACAACACTCAAAGGCAAAGGGAAAGAAAGACTAGACCCTTTTATTCTTGTAATAAAAAAAACAACAAAAGCAGCAGCTTCAGTATGGCATTTGGGACTCAATTCGTTCTATTTAATGAATAAAAGATAATAGCGTTTCTCAAAGGAGACAGTGTCTACTAAAATAGGCCTTGTTTCAAACTTTTTTTCTTAAATGGGCCTTACTCTGAGGGCCATTTCCAACTTCCAACTCAATGTTACTGCGGCTTTCAGGGAACCCAGAAACGTAGACCTAGAACTGTGTTGATGCATTCTAAAATATGTTAACATGACCCACCTCTAACTTTACCTCCAAAATCTGCTCCATTTGTGAAGAAATTAATAATCTAGCATGAATTCTGCAAACAAACATATCACTCTTCTTGTGAGGACATGCCCATGGGCCAAGGGAACACTCATACCAGCCCCCTTTGTTTGACCCATCAGGATTTGAAATGTAATCTGTTTCCTACATGAATGTAGTATCTCAACTAGCTTGAACTGCCTGAAATTGCTGTATGAGCTTTTTGACCTATAACAGGCACATTTTCAGACGGTTCAGCCAAATTATACAAAGATAGTATGTACAATAAAAGCATTACATTCAATACATCTAGACATTTTTAAGTCAACAACAAGGAGTGATGCTTACAGATAATTATTTTCTAAGGAGGATACCGAATCTACAGCAGTGTTCTCACCCCCCATCAGAACACAAAGGCAGCAGTGTCTGAAGAACGTCTCCACAATAGCACTTGACAGAATTATCAGCCTCCATCCCTCATTCAGAAGAAACAGCTAAACATTAATCCTGATTTACATATTGTACTACTCTTGGGAAGCAAATACTGGCCTGCCATAGAAATGTAACTTATTAAGAGAAAGGTTATACAAAACACCCTGTGAATCTGTTACTGGATACAGTCCAAAGGTCTAGATTTACTGTCTCTTTGGAGCATTTAAATCATACCCAATAAATGAATGCTCTGGATGCTTTCAATGGGAGTCGATAGGAACTGTTCGTAGATGCTCGCCTTATTCCCTGTAAGCTCTTAGTTAAACTGGTCAATTAAATGTGCCAGTGTGTTCACGCCTTTTGTTTTCTGTATATTTCCCCTTGCAGCTCTTCCTTACCTTCACGTTGGTTCAACTGGGCTCATTCCAATTCTGTACCACACCCAGTGTTATCTACCACCTCACGTTGTTATTTCATGGATGGCCACAGTTAAGTTTGAGAAGAGGTTGGGGTCAGAGAGAACCATGCGTGAAGTAATTACAATCTAAAAAGTCAGTCGAAGAATAGGAGAGGCTCAGCACACATAATAAGCTGCATAACTTCACAGGAGGGCTAGCACAGACCTACACTGCGGAGGATCACACAGGGCTGTGCTGAACATCTGCACTTTGAGCATGTGATTGGGAAACCTGTTGCTATTGCTGTCTTGTTTTAGGGGTGGGGGGCTCGGTGCAAGCTGGTGCGTGAGCACATTCTCACAGTGGACCAAACATTCACAATTAAAGTCTCCGGCATGCCAAGGCAGGAAGTTCCTGTCCCGGCTCATTCTGCCTTTCATTCTGTTCATTTGCTGGTCTTAAAACAACTGTCCTTTCCATCTGCCGCCTGCAGTGCAATTCAGAGCATGCCCTTTTGTTCTCCGTTCCCCCCACCGATGCAAAACAAGCCATACCCACACTTGGAGCAGCTGCTTGTCTGTGACCATGAACGACTTTTCCCACCCGAGGTTCATCTAATCTAAAAGGAATGTCCCTTTTGTTATAAAGAAACTGAGATGTTGAATGTTTTCAATCAACATTACATCCTTTCATGCTCATGGTATTATGTCTAGCAGAGGTTGATGGTTCAACCCAGCCTTAGTAACAATTATAATCTCAAAAATGACAATATCAACAATCATTAAAAATCAAAGGGGATCCTAAAACCCTGCTGGCCATGCAGGCTCAGCAGATAAGCATGCCTACTTTAATCCCAGCTGCAAACCGCATGGCTTTTGGTTAGCAGCATGTGGCTTTCTTCAGTGTCAGACATGTCCCTCGGAGGAGTAGACTACAGTGTCTCAGTCCCTCCCTCCCTCCCTCCCTGACCCTCCTGTTCTCATCTGCCTTACCCTACCCTCACCTGACCCCTACAACATGCCCAGTCCAACTATGTGTGATACCTTCCTTGTTTCCTTGAGAAACATGAGGATACCACCCCGAAACTGCCCTGAGCAGACCCTCTGTCATGACACTCTCCTCTGCTGTTCTTCTGGTCCGTCCTCTGCTACCTTTTTTTCACCTACGCATGCTGTATCTCTGGAGTTTTGGTGCTCTTCAGACTGACCGCTAGGTCTCTTCTGGAGTTTTGGGGATCCTGAACACTCCAAATGATCAATAGTCTCTTCTGGTGCCTCATCATTTCTGACCTTGACATCTACACACAGCACCACAAGATCCAAATTTGAGGTCATCTCACTCTTCTTCAGAATTAACTCATCCCACGCAATGACACGAGGATCCACTTTACATGTTAGGTAAGCTCAGCACTGATTCCAACTCCTCTTCTTCACCCACCTCAGGGAAGTTGTTCCTAAATGCTGTCATGGCTGCCTCCTAAATCTCCTCATAGATTCTTCCCCTCCCCAACTCATCATTGCTGAAGACAATGACCTGTTTCTAATGTAAAGGTTCATTCTCTCTCCATGCCCCTTGCCAAAACCTGGGAAGAGAGCATGATCACATCTCTGCCCTGCCCAGAGTTATGAACAATACCCTCCCTTTAGGCCAGTGTTTCTCAGCCTCAGCACTGTTGGCATCTAGACTGGACAATTCTCTACAGACATGGGAGCTGACCAGTGCACAGTACTGTGTGAACAGTGGTGCTGTGTGTAGATGTCTACTTAACTGATGCCTATAGAATTCCTCTCCTTTCTTTTGTGACTACTAAAACTGTAGCCATGATCAGATGCTCCCAGAACATTCTCCTGCGATGAGAATCAGTTTTGCATAGTGTAAGATTCTCAGTGCCAAAGTCTGTTTATTGCAGTGTCCAACATGTAAGGTGGAGAGAACAGGCATCAATGCACAGTTATTGATTGACACTTATTGACCATAAGATGAGATGTGTCCCAGACCATAAAAAAAGTGATTTGAATATATGAACTCCAAAATGGCGATTAATAAGTAAGTTCTTCTTTACATGTGGTATTGTAGACTCATGGCAGGAAATAGATTGTGATGCTATCTTTTTTTTTTTTTTTACAAGACAGGGTTTCTCTGTATTGTTTTGGAGGCTATCGGTCCAGCCTGGCCTCGAACTCACAGAGATCCGCCTGCCTCTGCCTCCCGAGTGCTGGGATTAAAGGCGTGCGCCACCACCGCCCGGCCTATGATGCTATCTTAATGGGTTAGCAAAAGATGAGTCAGAGTTCCTGTTCTGTTGAGGACAATGGCACATTATATAAGCTAATAATAATAATCATAAGTATTGCTTCATTAAAGCATGTTCTTTATTTTAGTGGGAAAATGAGCACTTAGCATCTGGCTACTTCAGCATGTTATTTTCTTTCTTACACAAAGGAAAGAACACCTTAGCCGAATGGATCATGTTTCAATTGATATTTTCCTCTGTGTTAAGTTACATTAAGTGTGGCTAAACCAAGAAATGTCACATAATGCATCACACTGTAAACCCAGGCTCTGAGCTCCTATATAACCAACTCTTGGCCATGACCCCTCTGCTTCATAAGGTCTGTGCTTGATTAAGCTTGCAACTTAAGTCTTAAAGGAAGCCCACTGATCCCAAACTTCTTTCCTCTTCATCCAAACCACACAACCAATTACATCTGCCTTTTCCTTGGAAAGCCCCATTTCTCAAAGGGTCTTGCTTGCCTTTATCCAAGGGTTATGATGAGAGGCAAAGTAACAAGAGCTTGATTCACTTTAAGAGAACTACTAAGCAATTAAAAGTTTCATGAGTAAAGCATCTATCCATTAGGTTAGGATAAAGTCTAGCTTCAAGCAAAGAACCAAATTAAATTAAAGCCCACAAGTAATTGGTTATAAATGGATATTTATTGAATCCTACCCCTAGTCTTTACTCACTTTAATCAATAATAACATTCTTTCATGTTCTCTGAACTGGATTATCCTACTCAGTGAAACAACTACCCCCCTCCCCACCTCCTCCCTGCAGTTACTCAGCTCAGAGTTTTGTGAAACACGGTTCTTCATTTTCTGATGGAACACAGTAAAGCAAACTTGAATTTTGACATTTATTAAGTACTACTCAGACAGGATTGGAGTGGTCATTAGGAAAGTTTGGTATCTATAGAGAGAAAGAGAGATGGGGAAGAGAGAGACAGTACCTGTCCATCAAACTTTGTTAGCACTTTCAACTCTGAGGCATGTATGATTCCATGCTTCAAAAATTAAACATTTCTCTATTAAAGACATTATTTTTTAACATTTGTGATTGTCACTTTAAGAAGTGCTTTAAGTGTGACTTTGAGTTTTATTTAAAGATGTAGCCATCATGTAAAATAATAATAAAAGTTGTCTTAGATTAGGATAGCTACTCTGTTTCAGCAGGACCTTAAGACCAATTAGATTGCTACTGGTTACCCCAATATAAAAGTATCACCATTGAACCATTAGGGATGTCTTGTTGGACCAGTCTTTGTTGTGGTCCACAGTCTTTACAGTGATTGGAACTGCTGATTGCTTCTCCCTTATGTAGCATCTTTCTATACTATGGAAGCTAGTCTCAGAGAGACAGGCTACCCGGTCAGTCCCACCTTGACTCCTCCTAATCCTATATGGAAGGTATTTGGTGTCTTCAGCAACTGGGTTCTACCTTTCACCTCTGGGAGTTAACCAAGATGTGTATCTAAGGCTCAGAGAACATCATGGAGGAGGTGGCAGAAAGATTGTAAGAGCCAGAAGACCAAGACATCTGCTGGAAGATAATACATACATAACAAAAAAGCTATCCCCATGAAATCTCAAGAATATAGTCCCCTCAATAGACCTGAATAATGACACCACCAGTTGACATGCCAGTATGCATAGGCAGAACGTCACAAAGCTCCAACCCTAACCGAATGGCAACAGGCTAAGAAAGGAAGAATTAGTCTTCTCCAGGGATAACTCCCTGGTAGACTATCCAATTTGAAGTTATCAGCCCTAAATGTGGGGTTCCCTGAAAACACCAGGGCCAGTAGAGTTATGTGAGGCAAAAAGAAAATCCTGTTCAACATGATGCCATAGCTGGTGATACTTCAAACTTCTGACACAGAGTAGTTTATTGCAGGTATATTTAAGAACAGTACAATTTGGAAAAAGGTCTCCTGGTATAACATAATCCTTGTGTACAATGAGCCATGATTACATTGAAACTCTTCTCAAAATGCATGTCATTTCTTCCACAAAGATGGGTTCTATAGACAGGCTACATATGTCATCTTAAGGACCTAGGGGGATGATTTGGTGTAGTCTTCATCATAAAGAGAGTATAGAGGTGATCTGGCAATCAACTCCATTCCTGGTTGTGGGATCTTGAGGGAGCCCCTGGCCATACCAACAGTGAAAAAGTCTTCTTAGCCACCTCTGGTACTACTTGCTGGAACTTAGAGGAGCCAGGTATGACCTGGCCCTAGCTACCGATAGCACAGGGGATACTTAGGCTATTATTCACCTCCTTTTCCAGCCTTCTGGGCAAAAAACAGGTTATACACCTTTTCCTTTGAAAAGATAACCCTATGTGTTTAAAATTTCTGGTTTTCCCAGTGCTATCTGTGAGTGTAAGGAACATAGTGCTCTCAACACCTTAACACATATGTATATGAGAAACAACAAATGGACTCAGGATTGATAGTAGACAGACAGAAAGATGATAGGCAATGATTAAAGGGGAAGAGATGGTAGATTTGGGAGGGATCTGGGGGAGAGAGCTTCTCCATAATAAATATATAACACCAAGATCCCAGTGCCCACATGTGGTAGATGGAGATGTGTACCTTAGAGCGCAGTATGAAGGTTAGGACACACAGCAAATGGAACAAAGACCTGAAGAAGATCTGAGATGTGAACCTGGGGGATGAATCCATCAATAGTGATAGCTGCAAAAGTACAAGGAATTAAATTTGATGCATAGCATCTACTACTTAAGACGTTAGGCACAGTAGCATGCCTGTAATCTCAGCACTGGGGAAGCAAAGATTGGTGGAACCTTTAGACTTGCTCACCAGCAAGCCTGGACAAATTGGCTACCTTCAAATTCACTTAAGAGACCTTTTCTTAGTTAGGGTTTCTATTGCTGTGAAGAGATACCGTGACTATAGCAACTCTTGTAAGGAAAATATTTCATTGAGGTGGCTCACTTATAGTTTCAGAAATTCAATCATTATAATGCATGATGATAAGCCAGTAGATGTGTTGATGGGATAATAGCTGGGGGCCCTACATCTTACAGGCAACAGGAAGTCTACTGAGACACTGGCAGTATCCTGAGTATAAGAAACCTCAAAGTCAGCCTCCACAGTGACCTGCTTTCTCCAACAAGGCCATACCCACTTCATCAAAGCCACACCTCCCGATATTGCCACTACCTATGAGATTATGGGGACCAATTACATTCAAGCTACCACAGACGTTAACTCAAAGCATAAGACTTCCACACACATGCACATACATATAGATACACGCATGCATGAATGCATACTTTCAATAAATAATCTGCAACGTAAAATAACATGTTTACTTAACTAAAACTAATAAAGTAACTGAATTGGTAAAATAAAAAAACTAAGATGAAAAGAGAACTTATAATTTCAACTATGCATGCTAGACAAGCAGCAAGACTCACAAAAGCCTCATGATCAAGCATACATGACAAGGTTTTCACCAAGACCAACCTCAGACATGAACCTTGTTGAGAAGTTCCTCAGACGTGGATCCCATTGAGAAGTTCCTCTGATGTGGATTCCATTGACAAGTTCTTCAAACATGGATCTCACTGAGAAGTTCCTCAGACATGGATCCCACTGAGAAGTTCCTCAGACATGGGTCCCATTGAGTAGTTCCTCAGATGTGGATCTCACTGAGAACATCCCCAGATGTGGGTCCCATGGAGAATCTTCCACTGAAAATCTCCCCTTTTCTATCATATCCAGATACCACTCTGGTCCCCTTGCCACATGACGCCTTTATAATGCCACTCATTACTCTAAAGCAACAGAGTGCCACAGCTGTGCCTGTGGCTTAACACAATCCTCTATGCAACTCAGTTTGATGACCTGTTTCCTAGACAGTGACATCCCTCCTGTCCTGTCCCCAGTGATGTCCCTTCATCCAGGACCGAAACCCATGACCACATCACCGTTGAGTGTCCCTGATGACCTTCGGTGCTCCCGGCCCCTACCTTTGTTGAGATCCCAATTCCTTCCTTCATGCAAGCACCCGTAGCTACCTGTGTCCTTCTTCATCTTGTTGGCAAAACCTAAAGCCCAGCGTCACTAGTTAGAATTTCTGCCAGGATGATGAAGCGAGCATGGTGACTGGTCTCTATTCTCTTCATGACTGCGAGGCTGAAGAACACCCTGGGGCTCCAGTCCACCCAAGCATGTACCTGTCCCAGACCCTGCACTGTCTTCGAGGAGACTTCTCACTTTCCCTGTCCTCAACCAGGCAACCTTTCGCCTTGTCAGAGTGAATTATATTTCAATTAGGAAACAAAAACAAGCGAGAGAGACCCACTCTGTCATCCAAATTTACCACAGTCACTGTCTGAGCTCATTGTTCCTACTCTTCCATGCGGAGATGGATCAACTGTTTACTCCTGTATGTCAAGCTGTCACCTTCTACCTGAGTCCCAGAGCCCACCCTTCCCCCTCACTCTAGGACAGCACTGTGGGAAGCCTTCCCTTTCCCTGTCTCATCACTTCTCTGTTTGCTTTCCATCAGCAGAACACGCTGAGAAGATACCAATCTACAAGCAAAACAAAACTCCCTTGCTGCCCCAGCTCCTGGGAGCTACTGCATTGTCTGGGGTGGTTTTCACAGCACGCGTCTTCCTTTCTTGTCTCCCAACCATCTCGATAGCAGGCATGTCAGCATTCAGTCCTATCTCCCTCCATCCCTTATCCACACATGCCCCTTGACTTATCTCAATGGTCTGGGCATCTTAAATGTCTCTCCAGATTGATGTCTTTCCACACTTCCAAACGGAGTCTTCAACGCCCGGATGCTGCCAGCAAGCCACTGCTTGCAGGTCCCTGTTTTAGGTCTAGGCTATTGACATGCTCTCTTGTTGTCTGGGTTTGGCTTTGCAACCTCCAGAAGACAAGGGCACATTTTTGTTACTGCTATCGTGGTGGGGGCTCATTAATATGCCTTTAACACATAGAAGAGCCCCTGACACTAAACTCGGCAACCATGATGTAAATTAATGAATCCATTCATTCAATATATTCTACCTCTGCTATCATTGATCTATTCCCTCCTTGCAGTTCAATACATACTCCTTTTGGTCCCTACATCCTCCCAATCTTGTTTCTTCCTGTCTCTCTTATATTCGGGTAGATTCAGACGCCTTGGCAGCAGAGGTGGGCATATTACATTTTAGAGCTGATATGCACCAGTGTGCCAAAGAGACAGAGCATGCTCAGTGGGTTTGCATTGAATGAAGCAATCGATCCAGACATCACTGAGACTAAGCTGAGATGGGTACGGACTTTGCAGGAAAAAGGCCGACCCTGAGAATGGAATTGCTGACAATTTTCTCTGATTACAGAAAATGGATACACCGTCCAACCTCACTTTTTACCAAACAATACCCACAGGTCTTTGTTATCACTCTGGTCCCCATTCTTTCTGAAAACCATGATAGCATATGATGCTTTCTGAGAACAAAACCATGATGGCAAGGAGAAGGAAGCCTGGCCTGTGGAAAACAGGCAAGAAGCTGGTTGTGTTGACAACTCTGACATTGGAAGCCTAAGGAAAAATGAGAAGAGGCACATGGTTGGCTGCCTTCAAACCTTGAAGGGCTGTCTGGCCTAAGGGGGATTCAGCTCTCTGTACCTCCACAGACCGAGTCACTTCCTGAAAATTAGACAGAGATATGTCTCCATTCAACACAAGGGAGGCGAGAACTATTTGGAAAGAAAATTAGCTGATATTGGAAGATGTGGGATTCCCAGTACCAGGAATGTCTGTAGTGGGGCTGGTCACCTTACGAGGGACCCACAGAAAATCTAGAGGGAAAGGTACGGTCATGACTACAAGGCCTCCCCCAGACAACTCAGGAATCAGACAGTACCTCCGAAGTCCCTGGAGCGAGAACAAGGAGATTGCTCAGCTGGTAAAGGGACACAAGTAAGAGGATCTAGGTCTGATCCCCAGCACCCAAGTAAGAATGCTGGTGTAGTGTTGCATGCTGGGGCAAGAAGAGACTGGGGGATCTAAACTAATCTGGAAACCCCAAGAACCAGTGAGTCTTTCTCTTTCCAAAATAACATTGTTTTGTAAGAAGTGGCACCCAAGGTTTATCTCTTCCACTATAGACACATGCATATGTGTTCAGGTCCACCTGAATACACATGAACATATACCACACACACACACACACACACACACACACACACACACACACACACACACACACCTCAAATATACAGCCAGATTCATCTGAAAGTAAAAATGATCTACCATGACGCTATCTGCTGCCTGGGAGGTCCATGGTCATGAGACACCACTACAGAGTTAACTATCTTTTCAATAGATCCTATCCTTTCCAGAGGCAATAAATTAAATGTATCACCTCTAAGTAAACATAAAGAGAAATAGTTAGGATAAATGAGAACATGAATAAGTTAAGAGCCACAGGTAGGGAATGTTTAACTTTAATTTTTTTTGACTGCAAATTATATCCAGAGGAGGAAAGGGGGAAAGAATGTTGCCTATATTTCTACCTCAAGCCTCAACTATAGGAAAATCCAGGAAGAGAAAACTCCCCAGAAAAAGGCCATCTTCTAGCACTGGCCTAGGTGGAGCATTGGAGAAGGTAACCAATGAAGAAAGGTTAGGGTCCAGACCATCAGAACCTGTCCCTTCATGGAGCACACGCTCAAAACCATGACTCCATGCACTTGAAATGCAATTTTCCCATTAGTTCATCCATTTTTAGCATTGATTTGAAAACCATACTGCTTTTTCATTCAAACATTGAAATACCTTCTACCAATGTTCCCTATTTCTTGCCTTTTTGGGGAGCACAAGAGTGGGGTTTCTGTCTCCCATCTTTCATCCTCGAGGGTCTGCATTAGCCCAAACCATACCACTAGCCTAAACTGCACTTTGTCCTGAAACTTGCACAGCTTAACCCTCTAGATCAGTGGTTCTCAACCTGTGGGTCACAACCATCAAAAACACATATTTCTCATGCTCTTGGGAACTGAGACACTGCTCAGTAGCAAAATTACAGTTATGAAGTAGCAACAAAATTATTTTATGTTTGGAGGTCACCGGGGAATGAGGAACTGTATCAAAGGGTCCCAGCATTAGGAAGGTTGAGAACCATTGCTCTAAATGCTTTATGCCCACTGTCATATTGCACCTCGGTTCAGTGAGAACACAGCAATTTAAAGCTCTGACTGCACAAGACGATGAGAAATCACTGGAAACTCTAAGGACGTGTGTGGCTTCATTGTCATTGACATTGCAGAACTTGGTGACGTAGAATAGTATAGTGAGATAAATGTCTTCTCTCATTAAAAAAATGGGGGTTGTTAAAATTCTACCAGATAGTTATCTATAGGGAGCAGGGGAAGGCCCAAGTGAGTTAAGTCCTGAGTGCATGTTGTTGTTGACCTGGGCATGATTATGTCAAGAACTCTAACGTCTCAGCAACATGGGAGTGACAAGGCTTTCTTCAGGGGTCAAAGTAGGAATGATTGACCACTGTTTATAAGAACCAGCTTCACCTTTCTTTTCCAGGATGTTTACAGCTTAAAGACTGGTCTCCTCCAGAGAACTCCTACGAGACTAGTTTACCCCCACCCCCACCTGAATCCCCTGTGCTGTAGGCAATAAACACTTGGAGGTTCAGGAGTGTGGTAGTAGCAGGTACTACTCCATCAGAGTGAACACATACTACCTGACCCCGGCTTTTCTGTATATGCATCTGCGTGTCTATCTTTTCTTCATTCCCTCAGTGACCCTAGTCAGGTTTCTAGGATCCGTGCTGGTGATAGCATGTATCTGTGAGATCACATTATCTAAAAATAACACCTTTGCAGGTGTAGTTAAGATGCAAGTTACAACGAGAACATAGTCTGCTGGAATGGACTTCTAGCCAATGACTAGCATCTTCAGTGCTGAGGGGAAGCTGGACACCAACATAGGAGCAGAAATTGCTTCGTGAAAACACAAAGACACAGTAGGAAGGGGATATGAACAGGCCCAGAGAGGGTACCCTGTGGACACAGAGGCGGAGATTGAAGAAGTAAGGTGTCTATTGGTGAGTCATTGACGGGCTGCCAGCAAGACTAGCAGCGAGATAAAGGCAGTCAAGAGCTTCTCCTTAGGAGCAATTGGAGATACTGTGTCAGTCAACCGCAAGTCTCCAAAACCAGGAAAAAGTAAATTGCCCTCGTTTTAAGCCACTGGTTTACAATCTACTGCTGAGTAGCCATAGGAAAGCATGCAAGTAATGGGCTGACCAACAGGAGAGCGTGTCAGATGCCCAGAGGAAGAATCACAAAGAGCCACAGATGAAAATGCTGTACTGGCAAACATTATCTCACTCACAAATGATAGAAGCCAACCTCAAGCTGGATTAAGTGGGGAAAGGAGGCTGACTCACCAACTGTCAAAGCCAAAGGCATTATCTAGGGATCAGATGACAATGCAGTCTGTCTATCTTCACTGGAGTGTACTCTGCTTTCTGCTTCAGCACATACTTCATTTACAGAGAATCATTACCCAGCAGCTCCAGGTTTGCCTGTGTCATTCCGGTATTGGGAGAGGGCCTTACCTTTTCAGTATCTGTTCTAATTTACGTGTTTAGCCTTATAAGAAATACACCAAGATCTGTGACATCCTCCCCAATCAGAGGCAGGGAGTGGGTCTTGAGGAAAGATTTCCAGGTATCAGGAAGATGGGAAAGGGTTCTATGTACATAAAAACAAGAGATCTATGCAATTGCTGGAGGAAAAAATGATGTCTCAATTGTGATGTCAAAGAAGCTGGTAACAGGTCAGCCAAGAATGAGGAAGAGATGTTCCAGCTACCTCAAGTGGAATAGCCAGGTAAGAAGGCAAAGCCCTGTAATCCCAGCACCCAGGAGAATGAGAAAGAATGATCCATAGTTTGAAGCCAGCCTGGATCAAAAATAAAATAAACCAACAAAACTAGTCAGATGCCCAGTGTTGTGAAATCCCAGTCCCCGGCAAAAGCATTAGCTGTGAGGAACAGGAATCCCACCTGTTGTTCACAGGTGAGACGATGCCTCCTTTTTGCATTTTTAAAATTAAGGTTGTTATTTGACAGATCCCTGAAAGTGTATAATGCATTCTGATTGCCCATTACCCTGACTCTGACCCTCGGTTTTCTCCTTCATCTTCCTCCTGTCCATATCCCTCGCTGTTCCTTTGTGTCATTCAGTGTGCGCTCTGTTTGCAATAGTTTTCCATTGATGTTGCTGTTTGGATGTGAAATGCACCCCCAAAGGTCATGCATTTGACCATTTTTTTCCCAGCTTGTGCTGGTGTTCGGGGAGATTGCAGATACTTTGAGGGGTGGAGAAAGTGAGTCTCTGAGGGCTTGAAGTTTATAGTCTTGTCCCATTTCCTGTCCCATCTCTGCTTCTTGACCTCCCTGGAGGTGAGCAATCACCCATCTCCACAGTTACAAACCACTCTTACAACCAAGTCTTCCCTGATATGATGGACATTATAACCTCAAACAGTGAACCAAAACAATTCTCCACCACCAGCACCAGCACCACCACCACTGCCCTGCTTACTTCCTCTTATCCAGGCATTTTATCAGAGCAAATTGAAGAGTAATATAGCCACTGCGGTGGGCTACAACAAACTGGGAAAAAATTCGCTCGACATGAGGTTATCATCCTAAGTTGCTGGGGGTTTGTAACCAACATAATTTCACTGTCTCAATAGGGTGTTAAGTATCTGGAGGCTCTGGGGTGAAGATGTCTCTTTGTCTCTTCTAGCTCCTGGGGTTACAGAGATTCCTTGGGTCACTGCCCCTTTCTCCATTCCCTAGGGTTCCATAGGATGAATCCCTGCATTGTCCCTCTAACCGCTGTTCTATGCCCCTCTCCCACTCTGGAGGACTTCTGCGGTCATATGGAACCCACCTAACTTAATTATGATAATTCCTCTACACCTTATGCCATCTCCAACCTTCCTTCCCTTTGCCACGTGTGTGGGTCAGACTTTCTACCCTTGAAGCAAACACCTGAGAGAGCCAACTTGAGAGGAGGAAAGAATTCATCTTGGCTCACGGTTTCACAGTTTTAGTGCATGGTAAACAGTCTGTGTCAGTTTGGGACTGGGGTAAAGCATGAAATCATACAGAGTACATGTACTGGAACAGTTTCACCAGAGTATCAGGGCTAGCGGCAGGAAGGGACGTGAGATCACACATACAGTGAAAGGCATCGTCTTGGTGTCCTGCCTCTGTCACCAGATCACACCTCATTAAGTTCCCACCGCCACCTGAGGACTCGGTCACCCATACCTTAGCCAGTTTGAAATACTTCAGATGCAACCCTTGACATCACATGACCTAACATGTTCAGAGATACTTGGGCAGTCATGATTCTGCCATGTGATTCATGCTCAGATCGCCTGAGCCTTGCCACGCTTGCTCTCCTCTGTGCTATGTCCCACTTGCTGGAGAGCTTTTCTTCTACATGGTCCTGTTCTACTCCCTTTCTCTGAGTGGCTCTGAAATCGCTCCAGAATTCACCCTACCGCATCACCATTGTGCTCTGAAAACCTCCTCAGAGATATCTAGGTGCGGATGACTTGTCTCATATTCTTAACTCAGTGAGCACTGTCTGCCAACCCACCTCATTGCACGTGTACTGAACGCTAACTAAGACATTTTTTATTGTATCCGTATATCCCTTGGGGAATATGCCTACGTCTATCCAGAGTGACCAGTACAGTTCACTGCGCCAAGGAAGTCTTCAAAAAAGACCTTTTCCATTGGATCCATTCCAGGCTGTAGTAAGAAGTAGGTTAAACTGGACTTATTTTACTCTTTGCTTTGTTTTGTTTTGTTTTTCCTCTCGTTTCTCTCCACTTCTCTCTTTGCCTTTTATGTATGTATGTATATGCAATACTGATTTCTCTCTTTATACTTCAAGTGATTTATCTTGAAATGGAATCTAACTTCACATAGTCTCTGTGGACTCACAGCAATAAGCCAGAATGCAACCTGGCAATCCCTTTATATTGTCAATATTTATTTATGTCTAAATTTTGTTGACTGAGTGATGTAGTTTCTAAGCCTTTAGGGCAGAGTTCCTGTACAATTTGCTTTGTTTATTTATTAGTATGCCAGTACAAGTCTACAAAGAGCTACAGTGGTTTCAGCATGTTATTTGTACAAACCAACTCACACCTTTATAATTATCACATTTGTGGACAGTTTTGTTATTGCCCAGATGGCTATCATTTAAGCCTAATTTCATAGAAATAGAGGCACACTATCATATTTCTGAATACTGTGTTAAACATATGATTCACTTAGAAATTATTCTTTTCTCTCCTGCCAAAATGGTAATACATCTCTGAGCCCAATGTATTAATAATGGATGACTTAATAAAATTTGAGGAGTATAAATAATTAATAGTAATGATAATGTTAGTTTTATATTCCTCACTATATAACTACTCAGTAGTTTAGTAAAATGCAGAAGATTTATAGGACCTGGAAAAATCAGAATATTGCCTTTTATTTTTTTATAAAATTGAACATATGCATAAAGCTATTATAAAGGTACTTGGTGACAAGCTTAAAATATTATAATACAATTCAGGGATTAGATGTGATCATTAATGTCAGCTATGTTTAAGGAGAACATATGATTGTGTATGTCCTGGGGAAAATCGTGAATAATCAAATTAAAATGCAATTATGTTTAAATATCTCCTCGGGGAAAATCGGTTTTTCCTCAGTATGTGGGATTGTGGACTAGGGCTACAACGCCGAGCCACATATTATGCTGCTTAGTGACCATGGAAATACAGACAAGGAAGGGTGACACAGAGTGTGTACTGTATGCCTGCATAGCTGGGACATACACAAAGGTACAAGGACAGTCCCTGCTCTGATACAGTTCCGTCTGGAATGCAAAGGGATAGTACTGAGGAACACAGACTATCTAGCACTTGGATTTGCATTTAATCATGACGTGCAGTTATTGTTTACCGACTAATCAGACCTCCGGTACCTGCTCAATGCCTACAGTACAGAGTTAACGGGATAAAATAAAGCGATATCCTTAAGTTGTGCACTGTATTTTTAAAGATTTATGGTTGTTTTGTGTGTATGTGCACATTTCTGAGTGTATGTATGTGCACGTACCTGTGGAAGCCAGGAAAAGACATCAAGTCTCCCTGGAACTAGACTTACAGGCGCCTGTGAGCCACAGGGAACGGATCCTAGGTCTAATGCTGGAGTAGGACTAAGCTATAGCCTTTAAGGCCTGTCCCAGTTCTTTATGTTTTCTGTCTAGACCACTAGAGGCCCATTAAGGACCTACAACTTCCCCAAACTTCACACTAGCTGGAGACAAAGTGTCCAAAAACACGAGCCCACGAGAGACATTTTTCACACTGAAGTCATAGCATTCCATCTTTAGCCCACATAGGATAATGGCCATCAATGAAGCAAAGTATATCTAACTTCCAAAGTCCCCCTACTCCACAGTTCCCAAACACTTTCTAACATCCCACCTTCAAAGTCTCTCCTAAGACCTGGGCAATCTCTTAACTGTGATCCTGTAACAGCAAGAAAATATTTGCGTACTTTCAATATACAATGACATGAAACAGTCCCGTAACAAAATGGAGGACTAGCAAAGAAAGTTCATACCAATAGGGCAAACACTTAAGGGAACTGCTCCTAAAGGTCCAGCAGCACGGACTCTTGGTGACATATCTAGGTTCCAATGGCCACCAGTGGCCCCATCCCTCCAGCTCTGTTGCCTGGGATGAATTTCGCTAGTTAACTCCACTTGGTGCCTTCAGTGTTCTTCAGCTGGTAGTTCACACGCCTATCATCTGCCTGTCTATGGAGCAGGAATAAAGAGGCAAGACTATCCCTATGCCTACAGCATCTTCTCAGTAGAAAGCTTTCTTATACTCGTCCATCCGTGTGTAGATGCCAGAAACAGCTTTATCCTCAGAGCATCCACCAAAGCTCACTCGGGACTTCCACGCAGGGAATCTGATCCTGCTGCACGTTGCTAGACTCTGCCACTTGCTGGACCCGTGCTGCCAGCCTCCTGCCCTTGCATCTTTCAATGTGGCTGATGGAATGGTTAGCATAACATCAAGCTCTGCTGCTGGTTGAAGATGTAACCTCAGACCACACCTGCTGTAGCCTCTGTGCATACATGCAATTTTTTAAATGGAGCCACTAACTTCCTTCTTCTGTTTTTATATATTTATATACCTCCTTAGTCTACTGATTCATCCACATGCTGCTATGTCCTCCCAGACTTGTGTTATCCTCAGAAATAAGTCAACCTTCGTAGTTTTTTTTAAGGTCATCTACAGAACCATGCAGCAGCCTCTGGCTTCCAGTGTGGTTACTGATCATGAAAGAGACACACAGAGTTCCCAGTGGCAGACAAAGTCCAGAGACAATGACATTGCAGGCTATTCTGTGTGAGCAAGCCAAAGACAATAGACACCAAAGAATGAAACAAACAAATCTCCCAGCCACAATCATCTTCCCTTTTCTGAAAGGCAATTACCAGACTGGTAACGTTTCTTTTCAGAGGGGCTGATCCTTTTTCCCTGGATACCACTCTGTAGTTCCACGTGCTTCTAGATCAATAACAGTGTGTTCCTTGTTCTTGGCCCAACCTTCCAACAGACATGCAGCAGACAGAGTCTTTCTATGAGCTGTATAGCTCAGTCCCCAGCAGATGCAACTCTTCTGCCCTATGCATAGGGAAGGATAGAGCAGCGCTAAGGAAAAGTATGCTGGAGTCTGTATCCTGGGGGATGCCTGCCTTTCCTGTGCTTTGGAAGTATTTAATACCCGATAACTTGCAAGAATGGTTATGCATCTTTTCTTGTGTTCCTTCAAGCCAAGAAAGAATTGTGTCTCATGTCTAAGTGGTCACCAGCAGGAACACAGAGACAAGACTATCTCTAGGTCCACAGATACCCACATCACCCAAAGGAGTGTTGCATTAACTACTGTACCGTCACTGTGACGACAATACTGATAAAAAAGAAAAGTTTGTCTTGGTTCATGACTTCAGGAGATTTTAGCCCATCACGTGAGGAAGGCATGATGAAGCGTCCCAGTGGCTGTGACTACTCACATGATAACGCATCCAGGGTGAGTGTGGCACAGAGGAACCATGGTGGCTATAATCTACAAAACCACCCTGAGTGACCCATATCCCACCAGCGAGGTCCTACTTCCCAATGGCTTTGCAGCCTTCACAAATAGCCCTAGGAGGTGGGTGGCCAGAGTTTGGGGTCTGGAAGACATTTCCGGTTCAAACCATCTAAGGAACACAGTTTCTCAAATAAGAGCTCACTGATTCTGACATGCAAATTAATCATATTAAAAACATCCTTTGCCTTCAAGGAATACTATGCCTTAACTATATCAAAGACTTCCAGAGAAGTTGTCGCTATATCCTTCAAGGCTGGCTTCAGTATTTTAATATTCCTTACTATCAGCTGGCTCTTAAATATAACCAGAGTCCAGCTTCCTGCTGCTCAAGTTGGGAAATAACCTTCTCTGAAGGAATTTAAAATTAGAAAGTTACTCATCAGGGCAGGTATCGGTGCCAGCAATTATCTACATACGGAAATATTTTGAGGTCTGGCACTTTGAAAACCTTGATCCCATTATTCACACATTCTGCAGCCAGAGACCAAGACACAAGATATTCTTGTGACCTACTTGGGAAGCCATCTGTCTCTTAGATCCAACTGTGAGATTTTGATCCAGTCTTCACACTGGTCTCAGCTCTGCCAGCAGGACTCGGAGGAGCAGAGTCTGTTTCCAGTATAGCTTGTGTCTGCCCTGACTCTGTGAGTCCCTCAGCATGGGGGCAAGATGCAGATAGATACAGACTCCTAGAGGCTCATCAGAGGACCGACCTGCATGCCTAGATGGTGACTGCTAAACCATCACCAGAGTCTCCCCACCCCAGGAAAGACATCAAGAGCCAAGTCAGCTCTTGGCTCTCAGTTCCTCTAAATGACCCCCTGCAAGGAATGTCATTCTATCTGCCTTAAAGACCCACGTTGTAAATCAGAGTCATTCCATTGGGTGTCTGTCTTTCTTGATGAGAATGTCCTTCCACGCTGTTCTCCTCATTCTAAATGATTTAATATTTTCAAGCCTAAGAGACAGTGTTACTCAACAGTCACACAGCTGAATTAATAACACTTTCATAAAATCTGGTTCCACGCCCTGAATGACACAGACAGTTCTATGTGAATCCTTTTACAGGAGGAATCTTCACAGAATTCCATGCAACCCTGCAAAGCAGCAAACTTGACAAATCCCTCCAGTAGGTGCTACATACCATCAGCATGTGAATCGTCTTTAAATCATTTCCGTAACAATAGCTGCGTTTTGAATGGTACAAATTACTTGGCTAGAAGAGACAAGGAGAATGCCAGCACACTGATACACTCGCCACTCAGATGAAGTCAGCACACTGTCACTTCCTTTATGCTCAGTGGGGGACAGAGGCCAGGCCTCAAGAATGCTCACACGTATCTCTTATGAAAAGTCACAAGTCTAAACTGACAGGACTGCTTAGGAGGCAAACTTTGCCACTGCAAAGGGTGTTGTGTGCTTCCTCAGGACAAGCCTTGTTGAAACACAGACCGCCCCCGCCCTAACACACACCAAAAAAAACAAAAAACAAAACAAAAAAAAACCAAAAAACCATGTCATTGTTCTTCATCACCATCTAGAGACAATAATCGCTACCATACCCCCCCCCCATGGAAGGCAAAGGATGTCCAGCTCCATAGACTCGCCTGCAGGTACTGTAACAGTCAAGATTTTGACATGAGACAAACACCCCTGGCCCCAATTAATCCCAAACATCCTCACAAGAAAGAGGCAGGCGGTGAGAATCAGAGGTGTGTCACTGAAAACAGTGATGAGGCCGACGAAAGAAAGACCCCATGAGCCAAAGGTTGCAGTCAGCCTGTGAGGTAGAGATGTGAGGAAGACAGCTCCTCCCCGTAGCTTCCAGATGGAGCGCAATCCCACTGACACCTTGATGAGTAGTCCTGCAACAACTCTGATCTCCGGAGCTAGAAGACTTAAGTTTGCACTGCATGGAAAGTCTTTATGGGTACCCAATTCACACACCACTCCGTTCACCCACTAAAGAAAACAATCTAATATACTCTTCCTTTATTTAACAACTATCAGCATCACCATCTCTAGGTCGTTTTTACCACCTAATTGGGAAACTCAGTATCTGTTGGTGGTAGCATTCCCATTTCTCTCTGCCTTCCCACCCCAACCCAGTCTACTTCCCTCTACTTCATGTATCTCTATACAATCAATTTGCAACCACTCAGCATCTGATGATCTGTTACAGCGACACTGGAAACTTTGAACATGTGACAGGATGATGTCATAGAACAAGTGTAAGGCAGAGATGTACACAGACATTGAAATACTATCTTTTTCAGAGATTTGAAAGGTTCATGGTATGTGGGGGGGATGTCTCTCTCTCTCTCTCTTTGTGTGTGTGTGTGTGTGTGTGTGTGTGTGTGTGTGTGTACGTACACATTTATTCTATGGCGTGTGTGCAGATATCAAAGGACAGTCTTTACAACCTTATGTGGACTCTCGAGATTGAACTCAGGTGGTCAGGTTTTCATTGCTGAGGGACAGACACCTTTATGCAGGTAGTCATCTTGCAGCCCAGTTTAAAAGACAAATGCATACCCTAGGTTTTTGTCCCTTCCTCCTCCCTCCATTTCCTCTTCCCCTCCTCATCTTTCTGTCCAGATAACCCAGTGTTCTGACATCTCAGGTCTGTCCACACTGTCTAGGAGGCCAGTTGCCCCATCTTGTCACCATCCACAAAAAGGAATTTCATTGAGGGACAACTAATCAAATTTCTTAGAGGAGCTGGTAAGGTACAACTCTACACTTATCCAATGACTGAGAAATGAAAAAAGATACCTCCCTCCCTCAAATTAAAGGGACATTAGGGTGTTGTGAAGAGCAGGGGTTGGCAGCCTTCAGTCAGTGAACCAAACTCCACTGAGTGTGTGTACATGAAGCTTTGGTGGCTTCCAACCTCATCCTCCCCCACATCTTGGGGTCCTTTCATGCCACCAGCACAGGAACTGTGACTGAGACAGTAAAACACACGAGCATCTATGCCCTGTCTTCAATATCACCCCCCAGGTTTCAGAGCCCGGACTACTTGCCATGTGGCCTCATACAGAACACGTGTCCCTTGTCCGACGTCCGAATTAGAGCACTCACTTTGGAGTCAGGCAAAATAGCTTCAAGTTGCAACTCCACTGACCATCTGGGATAAAGCACTTCATTTTATCAAGCTTCACTTTCACAGCTGTAAAACAGAGACACCAATGCCTACTTACCCAAGGTTGAAGGCTAGGACCCAGCTCCTAGAAAATTGGTCAAAACAGAATAAATATTGTGTATGTAAATGTTACATCATTGAATTTTTCAAAGTCTATACAGTATCAAACACAGCAAGACATTTAAAAAGGTATTGTGGTTTGAATGTAAAAACCAGACTTGGAGTATAAACATTTGTTCCCCAGCCACTGGGGTTTTAGGGAAAGACTGTAGAATGTTTAGGTGATACAATCTCACTGGAGAAAGTAAGTCACTGGTGACAAGACTGGAGTCCCACTTCCTGGTCATTTTTGGCTTCCTGCCTGCTGCTGCAATGTAACTCGCCAATATCCTGTCACCATGACTTCCCTGCTCCAAACTGTGTCTATCTTGCCATGGTGGAATGATCTCCACAAACCCTAATCTGGAACAAACGCCTCCTCACTCCAATTCTTTCTGGTTGGATATTTGGTCACAGAAACTAGGAAAGCAACTTAAGCAGGACCCAGCACTTTTCTGGGTAGTGGATGTTCAATAAATACACTTGCGTGAATGCTGAGTCTAAATTATTAAGCCATGAGATGAAATCTTACAAACTTTATAATAGTTCTTGAACTTTCTTGGGATATCACAGTTGTCAGCTCCTGACCTTTCCCAGGACGTGAACCAAGAAGAGCATCCTTTTCAGAACTCCTCCAGGGTAAGCAAGCTGTGTTCTTGTGAAGGACAATTGACAGTATCTTGTCAAGATCCAGGAGAGGCAAGTCATGTAGACATCCTTACACACACACACACACACACACACACACACACACACACACACACACACACACACCAATGCTCTCCTTATAATTTAGTTATGGCGCTTTAAGAACACTAAAGCATGCCAATAGTGGGAAAGAGCTATTCTGGTTCAGTTCTTGGTCAGGATTTTTTCCAGTTTAAAATTTCGGCATACCTTTTTAAAGCTTTGCTCTTACCAAGTCAGAGACACTCACTTTCCTGATTCAACACTGACCGTGCTTCTTTCCAGAGTTTTATTGAAATGGAACCGTTTTCTGGGTCGGCCCCTAACTATCACTGCTGAACAGGTAAACTTGGCTGAGAACCAGAACAGCCTGGTTGTATTCCAGTCTGTAAGTGGATAGTCACCTGAGGTGAGTCACTACACAGCTGTGAGACTCACATTTCTCATCTGCAAAATGGAGCTGAAACCATATACACCATGTGGAGGGACAAGAGTAAATGAGACAGCGAACATCAAACGTGGTTAGAAAGCACTGTTTTGCGTATTTATTAACAGAGTAGAAATCTAATGAGCAACCAAATGCAAGCATGTCTATAAAGACTGAAAGCCAG
Organism: Mesocricetus auratus; assembly: GCF_017639785.1. NCBI lineage: Eukaryota > Metazoa > Chordata > Mammalia > Rodentia > Cricetidae > Mesocricetus > Mesocricetus auratus. The sequence continues at coordinate 10,650,969 of NW_024429212.1, read as the reverse complement.
CGTGGACATTAGCTATATCTACACAGGAAACGACTGATTGTATTTCACTGAGTCAGCTCCTCCCCCCTTTTTACTATAGTGTTTTGCCATCTGGCTGAGGTGAACGTGGAACTTAGAATCCCTTTGCCTTAGCGTCCAAGCACTGGAATCACATGTATGCTTCACTACACCTAGCTAAGAAGTCCTTTCAAGACCATTTAGCTGTGATAATTCATAGGAAACTTTCTCCCATTACATGAAAAACTGGGGAACGTGTGCATGCTCCTTCACTACTGGTAAGAGGGTGGATAACTCTACCATGTCCATGCTGTGGAGCTCAACTCCAAAGTATAGAAGGGTAACACCTGCAACGGTGTGACCAACTCTGTGCACGTTCTGCTTGAGGAAATGGAATCATGGGTCACAGTGGGTGATAAGGTATACCTCCATCCTGGCCAGGCTAAGAAGAGGATGCTGGAGAAGATTTTAGATGTGATAACCACTTCAATCAGTACTTTTTTGATAAAGGAGAGAGATATCATAAGGTGAGCACATTCATCCAATCCTTCGAAGGCCTTGGCAGAAAAGACTGATGCTCTGAAGAGGAAATGTATGCTTCCAGACTGACCCTGTTTCTCAAGACTACAGCTAACTAACAGCTCTGCACAGTCTGTGTGGCCTGCAGCTGCTGTGTGGACTCAGACTTGGGGAGCCCCATCTGTCAGTCTTATAAGAGGATATTTGCACATACATACACATGTATGTTTATATACATTTGTTTTTATATGCGTACATTACATACATGATATGCACATATATGAACCTACTAATCCTATTTACTGGAGAACTATGACAAATATAAGCTTCTGCCATACAATTCTACATATATAAAATTGTTGAGATTGGAGGGTAGCCCAGTTGGCCGTGTTTACCTGGCACATATGAAGGCCTGAATTCAATCTCTGGAACCCCATAAACCAATCATGGTGGCATCTGCTTGTAGTATCAGCACTTGAGAGGTAAAGAGAAGAAGTCATACTTGGGTGGGCTATGTACTAGCCTGGGCTATGTGCCAGTCTGGGCTACATGAGACCCTGTCTAGCAAACTAAAATTTAAAAAAAAACAATGAAAAAGAAGTTGTAGATAGATCAAGACGCTTACAAGGGCCAGCACACCACTGAGTCCTTTAGCTGGGGACATGAAACATTTTCAGATCGTGGAAATACAGTGACTATGAATCTAATTACCTGAGTATATCAATTACCAAAATTTATCAACCTGTGCATGTTTGCACATATGTAGAATGGATGATTCTTACTGTACTTAGAATTAGTTCAGAGAAAATGTAAGAAAGGATCCAACTACAAGCCCTGCAGCAAACTCTGACTTGTGTCTTTGATATCAACAGGTAATCTTGTTTTGCTAGGGACAGAGAAGTCCCGGGGTTCATTGTACTGTTGGCATTTATTGAGCACCATACAAGGTGAGGAAGCATTAACTAACATATCTATCAGGTGGAACCATGGGCAAAGAACATATTCATTATTCCGAACAACTTAATTAAAAGCATAATACCAATAAATTACATCCCCTAAAACTATTATTTTATTCACTTCTGATTTATATACTGTTTCTCTCTTGAGTAAATGGGAATTTTTATGTGCCAGTAAAAACTTAATAACTAATATATCAATCTATAGTAAACACCATCCAGGAGCTCGTAAGACAAAAATGATGTCCCCAAAACACCGGGAAGGACAGCGACCCCAGAACAGAAGAGGTAATAACTTGCAGCCAGCACCTACACTATCAGCACCCACGCCACCCTTTTATCTCTGGCTCCCCAAGCATTTTACAGCGGTTCCCCAGTTATCTTTAGAAATCACAGGCTGTGAACAAAGCGCTTGACAAATGAACAGAGCAGCAGATAAACAGCAGAAACCCTCTGCTCAGAACTCTCCTCTTTGAGCCCGCGGTGCCCTTTTGTCTCAACAAGTCCCCCAATAACAAATTGGTCTACCCTTAGCTTGCCACCAGATTTTCTAGATATGAGTCAACCTAGCAGAATTGCTAAGTGCAACCTTGAATAATGGTCATCTGAGGAATCAAGACTCCCTAGTTCTCTCTACAGCGGCATGGCTGAGCCTATCAGCTGCTCCTAACTAGCTTATTGTTGCCACTGAAGCCCATCTGGATAGCAAAAGAGCCTGCAACCACCCAGCCCTCTGTCAGTACCACAAAGCTCAGCGTCTCCTTAGCATGGGAAGCAGCCTCAGAGACTTGTTTGGATTTGAATACCAATCTGTCAAGTGGAGCAGTGGGGTCTTAAGGGAACTGTTTGATCTTGCTGGAAGTTGACTTCTTGTTTTCATAAACTATGAGTGGCTCTGCTGACCATGAATAGCTGCATGGAAGTCTGGAGAACACTTGTAAGAGCTCTCCTTTCAGTCCCCAGCCCTCCATGACTCCATGGTAAAAGTGAGAGATGTGGTGGTTACTATTCAACAGTTGGATCTATGGTTGCTGCCGTAGCAAGATACCTCAGGCTGGCTAATTTCTAAGTAATAGGAATTGGTTCCGGGGAGTTCTCTACACTGGAACATCCAAGGTCAGGGCTACAAGAGATTCAGCACATGGTAAAGTTTGGCTGTCAGTTTCCAGTTTGAGGCTCTATTGACACATCTTCCAAAAGATGTGAACACTTGGTCTCCCTGTGGCAGAGGAATGGTAAAAGAACAAACTCTCTTCCTGGATCCCCCCCAAAGGTCTTACCTATCAGCATCATCACCATACAGGGTTCAATTTCAGCAATGACCTTTGGTGAGGGGGCACATACATTGAAAACTAGCAAGTAAAGTTTCTTGGGCTCATACAACTCCTGAGGCAATGGTATTCTCTTGGAACACTGGTCTTGGGCATTATAAAAAAGTGATAGCACTGGAGTATCACTTCAGTGTTGAGTGAAGAGGTTTTCAGCATGGTCTGCCTCTCTTGGAGGAGGCCAGATGTGCCTCCAGACATGTCGAGCTTTTATACAGTGTAAGACCCACCATTGTGTATGCCTTTCAACCCTGATCTCAAACACACCAATCTAAGCTTCCATTTTCAAAGGCACCAAATCAATACATGTCTGCTATGCCTGCAACAGAGCTGACTGCGAGGATGAGAAAACTTGAAAGGGCTGACAGGTGTCAATAGGTTCTGATTGATTCTCGAGGCCTGTATTAAAAACCAAGCATGTCAATTTACTTTCTCTGCCCATGTCGCATAACAATTCCAGTTCCCTTGGAATGCATCGCATCTCTTTTAGACGCCACTTTGAGTGTTGGGAATGTCTCAACGGTTCTCCCTGTCTGAAATTCATTTTCCCCGTTTAATACATCATTACACTCCAATAACAATTATGACTTGATTGTCTACACTGCAATCTGCTTTTAGCTACCACTGCCATCCCACTGCAGTCTCTGTCATCAGTCAGCAGACTATCTGGTCACACGCACTCCATTAGGTATGACAGGAAATTCTGGCACTGGATGCTTCCTTATGCAGAACAAGGTTGGTTATCCTTGTACATTGGTTCCTTGCACATTGAAGGATGCAGAATAGTATGGCACGTACATTTGTATAGACTTCATGCTTCTGTAATACTGATATCTACAAGCTTAAATCCCAAACCCCAAGGTGATGGCATTAAGAAGCAGTTCCTTGGGACTGAAGAAATGTCTTAGTTACAGAGGACCTGGGATCCAGTTCCCGACAACCACTTCTGGTGACCCACAACTATCTGTAACTCCAGCTCCAGAGGATCCAATGCCCTCATATGACCTCTATAAGCACAAATATATGCCAAACATTTACACATATACACAAATAAAAATAAATCTAAAAAAGAAAAGAAGAAGCTATGCCTCTAGAACCACTGAAATGATTCAGAGAACAAAAATTCTCAATCCCTGTATCCCACATTGGAAGGGGTAAACTGACTTCCACACAAAGACTGTGACATGTGCATGCCCCCTCCCAAACAAAATAAAATTTTAAAGTCGCATTTAAGAAACATAGCCTCAGGAAATGCTTTGGAACAAAGAATGGAAAAATGATAAGTACTAGAGGACAAGGCCGTATGCTAAGAGACTGTATTTTCTGTATATGACAGGGAAGCCACACCCATGAAATCTCAGCAAAATGTTCACTTCAATAAGACTTGAGAGAGAGAGAGGGAGAGAGGGAGGGAGGGAGAGAGAGAGAGAGAGAGAGAGAGAGAGAGAGAGAGAGAGAGAGAGAGAGAGAGAGAGAGAGAGTCAGTCTTCTCCCCTGGTCAGGTCAGCCTTAAAGACATGCACATACAACTAAATGGGTAAATGGGTGTAGTTTTTTGGTTTTGTGGTTTGTTTGTTTTTTGTGTGAGTAACAATAATAGGTGAAGAAAAAGAAGCTTTGGGCTTTCAAGGGAGTAGGGAAGACAGGGGAGTGTTGGAAGAGAATCAGGAAGGGGGAAAATGACGTCAATACAGTGCTCACATGTGACACTCCCCAAAATAAATTAAAACATGGAACCTCCAGGACGTAATTAGGGCACAGAAGCAGAGCCCTCATAAGAGAAACTGACCTGAGAAGCTCCTTGCTCCTCCAGTACTCAGGACCAACAAGAAGACACCATCCACGAACCCTGGTGATGCCCTCCTGACACAATGAGCCTGATGTTGCCTCCATCTTGGATTGTTCCAACTCTTCTACTGTAAAAAGTAGATGTCCGTTGTTGACAAGGTATCCAGTGTGTGGCATTGTGTCATAGAAGCCCCCCCCCCCGAGAACTAAGAGTTAGAAACACTTCCATCTCCTTCGGGATGAGTGGGTGCTGTTTCTTTGGGTTTCTCACTCTGTGAAAGCACCCAGCACTGAATAAACTTAGCAAACCTTGATGAGCAGGTGAGTAGGATGGGTCTCCCACAACATGACAAAGACTGGCAGAGCTGAAAGTGTCCCTGAAGCCCGTCAAATGGATGATCTGTGAAAACTGCAGTGGAATAACCCACAACAAAATGAAGAAAGAACTGACCAATCTCTTTCCTGTGTTAACTTTCTTTGAAGAACCCATCGGGACCAGATGAAATGTCGAAGGCTGGTTTATACAGTTGAGTTAGCCGCTAAAGGACTATGGGTACAAAGAACTCAAAACACTCCAACAACACCTGAGAGAACAGTGGAAAACCTATAATATAAATTCCCTCTTTAGGACCCTGGAAAACCACCAGTAGAATATTCCAAATGACTAGTAACTTGGTTAAATGAAAATTATCCAAAGGAATCTTCTATAAGCTATTTGTTTAGGCAAATACATAGCACTAAAGGGATGTGAGATTTAGGCACAATCCTTAATTCATAGCCTTCCTATTACACTCTTGCTAGAATATGTCAAGTCTGGGTTTTTAGGGTGAATAAATCACTTCAGCATAACACTGGTGTTTACATACGGTCACTGTGCTTTCTTCGATGTGGCCTCATATGAACCAACCTAGCTGGGTTTGTCTTAGCTGGAGACCAAAGAAAATCACTGTGTCTCACCAGGCCAGGGCATGTTTTATCTTACATTTCAGTCATCACTTCCTCTGCTGCCAAATTTGTAGATCTTATTAATTAGGGGATGTAAATCCAAAGGCAGGTCAAATCTAACTTATGAATTCTTTTATCTGGAGTCTTCAGGGATTTCCCCATCCCCTTAAGAGTTTGTTTTAAGAGCTAAACATAATTGTACATGCTAATAGTGTAAAATTATCCATATTGCTATTTTGTTTTATCTCTAAACACTTTTCACTTGAGTTGTGTGTTTTGCAGATCTGGCCAACAAGACACGTAAAGACTAATCACAAAGGCATGTATGAATAGCTGAGGTAGAACATGGCCCATGTGCACAGAATTTGAAAATGTTTACATATGCAAATATCTGGGAGCTAGAATTGCACTCTTGGCATAGAAACTAAGTTTTGTCCTAAGCCCACCAAAAGAAAATGTACCAGAAGGAATGGTTGCAGAGAAAAGGCTTGGGTGTAAGACTTACGCTAGCATTTATGGTATTGATCAAATGTTATTTTGAGGTAAAAGGAAGCAAGGAATTTTTCCTCAGACATTGACCTTTCATCTAGCTTTGCTGCATCCATTTCAACAGAAAAACTGTCATTCCCGGGCTCGCGCTCCATTGGGTAGAGTGCAAATCCGCCTCTGATATGAAAGGAGACAAAATGAAATGAAGTGTACCATCGACCCTGGGGCCATAAAAAATTAACTCTTCTTTCAGTGTTTAGCTCCTGAATTTCATACACTGATTTTCCAAGGGGCTGTTTGTGAGTGTGTGTGCATGCACGCACGTGAGTGTGGGTGTGTATCTGTGCTTATACCTGTGAAGGCGCAAATATGTGTGCAGGTCCATAAGCAAACACGGTCAACATGTGTCATTCCTTAGGAGCCATCTACTGTTTCTAAACCAGGACTTTTCAGGGGGACCCGGAGTTCACTGACTGGATGAGGCTGGATGGCTAACAAGCACCCGGGGTCCAGCTACCTGTGCCTGCCTGGCACTGGAGTTATGGTGCATGCCATCCTTTTGCGTGGGTTCTGGGAATGAAACTTGGGTCCTTGTGTTAAGTAGCAAGCACTGTGCTGCCTGTGCTGTCTCTCCAGGTCCCATCAATTGTTAACGGAAGAGAGGCAGTGCCTCCAGCTTTAGCAGCCACAGAGAAGCCTGAGGGCTTATAGCACGAGTGTCCAGTGGTCCCTGATTTATGATCCACTCAATACTTGAGGTGATTTTAATTTGTATATTTATTTGATTATGGTATTTTAGAAAATTTTAATTTATTCTCTCTGTCCATCCTTCCTCCCTCCCCCTCCCTCCTCTCTCTCTTTCTCTCGTGTGTGTGTGTGTGTGTGTGTGTGTGTGTGTGTGTGTGTATTGTATTGTCTCCCTCCACAGACTACATGCAGGTCTTAGACTTATGCTTTTACTTGGTGAGCAATCTCACTGGCTGAAATTTTGTTTTAGTCCCAGACGCCATTTTCATGCTACCCTTGACTACTAAAACTTAAAAAAATACAAAGGAGGGAGGGAGGGAAGAAGGTAGGAAGGAAGGGAGGAGAGAGAGTTTTCTTTTTAAAGTTTGCTTTTCCTGTACTTATTGTAATATGAGTTATATAACAAACATACTCACATGTGAAAATAAATCTTGGAGATTCCATTTGTAAGCTGCCTTGGTTTTAACCACAAGGAAACCAGCTCAACCAGTTTTACTCAATCCTTAGAAGAATGCTTTGCAACACAAAGCAAGCACTGTGATACAAGACGAGATAGGCGATTATGAGATAATGGGTAAGTTTGTCTTTCACTGTGAAATTATATAAAATAGGAAAAGAATGTGTGATTACTGATTACAGGAGAATGAAACTTGAAAGAAAGGAGAAGCTCATTTGCCTATAAGGGCATTCAAAAAATGCTGGGCCGTAATCCAAGCTAATGAAAACAGGGAAATTTATAGCTTAGGCTGACTTCCAATACCTGGACTCACCGGGGGTCTTCTCAGCCACTTCCTTTTTTTGTTTTTTTGAGTCTGCAAATGGGAGGTCAGCTTAAATTGTGAATTTCCTTAGTATTAGTTTCTGTCACAACCCTAATGTACTCTGAGTTTTACCTTGAGACTTTGCTGTTAGTGCATTTAATTTCCTCTCTTTAACAAGGTTGGCATGACCTTGATTGGATAAGCTACCACAACTGAGATTCAGTTTTTCCCAGGGGGAAGCCTTACTCCATGTTTGGTCCCAAGTGTGGCGATGGGTTTCCTTCATTACCCAATATGTCCTGTCGCCACAAATGGAGTCTTGCAGGCAACATCTTCATAAAGGTTTTTTCCTAATATTAATTAACATAATTTCTTTTATGGTGTTAATAAAAACCCTTTGAAGGCCTTTTTAACTTCTTACTTAATTGTTTTAAAGACAAGGTTAAGAAAGACGCCTTCTGTGTGGAATTACTAATGTAATTATGAGAACAGAGCTTCCCAGGCCTCCTTTGTTGAGCTGAAAGGGCAGGGGCACCACAGACCACAGAGAGGAGTGCACACAGGTGAAGCCCTGCTCTTTGAACAACAGGTCAAGAACCTGTGAGGTGTCTCCAAGACATCATCTGATGGTTCCGGCATCCTCAGGAGAGGAAGTTAGAGTAACGTGCATTCTTCCAACCAGCCGCTTTGGGTCCCATTGCTGCTTTAGGCCCCAAATAACACGCAGGATGCTATATTAATTATGAAGCCACCGGCCGTTTGCTATAGTTTGTAATCAGCTAGTTCTGACTTAATTATTGATCCATAATTACTTGTATATATTTACAAGGACTTATCCTTCTGAGAACGCCAGACTTGGTGTTCTTTCCTCCAGGGATCACATGGCAACGATTCTTTTCACTCCTTTTCCCAGAATCCTCCTAGACTCCTAGTCCCACCTATCTTGCTTCCCCATTGGCCAACAGTGCTTTATTTGCATATACGCATATATGCAGAAGGACTTAACCCCATCAAGTTAGGTCAGTCCTTTTCAGTGATAAAGATAATTCAAACCTCATCAACTTACGAGTTCAAAACTAGCCTCAAAAGTTCTGGACTTCACCCCTCTTTTCCTTCTCCCTCCTAACCTGGGCCTTCCGTGATGAGGCCAACATGGACAAGGAATGAGCGTCTCTCCCACCTAAAGACCATCTCCTTTCGTCATATCTCATTTGTCTTCCCTGACTGCCCCTAGGTCTCCCCAGGCTGGAGAAGGTCAAGATGGAAGTGAGCGTGACAAAGTCTATATCCCCTGGACTTGGCTTGATTTCCTGGACTTTGGGGTCCTTTGAGGTTCACTGTCATTGGGAGGCCTTTGAATATCACCTCAACCAAAATGCCTCCTGGAATGAGGTCACAGGCCATTTCCCTGCTGTGCATGAAGGCTCCACTCAGCTTCTGCCTCCGTGATATTCCCCTGGATTTTCCTGCTGTCCTCCAGGTTTCCCCCAGGATTGCTATGAGGATAAAACCTCAGACTGTTTCCTTACAGTGGCTTGTGTAACTTCTGGATCTTTGTGTAACTATGACTTTTCACTAAGCCTGAGACTATATTTAAAGGCCTAATTGAAAATAAAAAGCATAGGGCCTCTTGTTTAAAAAAAAATTTAAAGTTTATTATTTAAAATAGCAGCTACAGAATTAAAGTGTGAGCCCTTCTTTCTTTTTTTTTTTAAAGATGCTTTCTGAGCATATCTTTAAGTTTCTTTCTTTATTCATGTGATTTCAAACTTACAGTCAAATAGTGTGATCGTACCCATACACACACATATATCTTCCCCAGTGGAAGTTGCTTTCTTCTGGGGGAGTTGGTTTATTGAAGCAAGATTTTGGGTTTTTTGTTGTTGTTGTTGTTGTTGTTGTTGTTTTGGTTTTTTTTGTTGTTGTTGTTTTTATGAGACAGGGTTTCTCTGTATTATTTTGGAGGCTGTCGGTCCAGCCTAGCCTCGAACTCACAGAGATTCGCCTGCCTCTGCTTCCCGAGTGCTGGGATTAAAGGCGTGCGCCACCACCGCCTGGCCGAAACAAGATTTTATTCTGTAATCCAGGCTTATCTACAACTCATTACTGTAGCCACAGATGTCCTAGAACCCATGGTACTCCTCTTTCCTCAGCTTCCCAGTACAGGGACTACAGACATGGGCTTCCATGCCCAATATAAGTAAGTGTTTTTCTGAGCATAGTGTACCATGTGACTGCTGAGGGCCCCAACCCAAACTACCACGCCACTCCACTTCTGAGCTTAATAACCGCCCACCATCAAGGTCACCATCAAGATCTTCAGCACCACATTGGCATGTGTGCTCAGACAGAAAAGCCCCTTGAAACTGAAGGGGCCAGACCCTCACCCAGCCCATTGCTTCAGTAGCCATGGCAGGCCACAGAAAAGACTCAGCAAGACAAAGGCCCCTGACTCAGCTGCATGTGCTGAGTTCCCAACCTTCCAGTCACTAGGAAGCCAGATATGCTCTACTCTACGTGGCAAGGAACCAACCAGAAGTTAGCTGGTAGGCTCTGAATGGACTTTACCTTAACAGTGGAACACAGAGCATAGTAACTACCCTGGGAGGGCCTATAGGCCATAGCAACCATTCCTGACCAATCAACTCGGGACAGGTCACCCATGTCTGGAAGTGCACCAATCCTGATATGGTTGCAGACCCCACACACACACTCCCCTTGCTCTACCCCAATAAGTTCCCTGCCTTGAGGTTCTTCCAAGTCCTTCTCATTCCACCTCAGACAGACAGAGGAACTGAATTAATATGCTTAGCTCGTAAATTAAAGACTCTCTGCTTTTGCATCAGATCAGGTCTCTTAGTGATTTTGGGGTTCAAAATTTGAGCACAACAAAACCTTAGCTCATAAAGCAAGAGGAATGCCCCAGATGGATGGAGGAGGCGGGTGTCAAGCACCAACTCTAAAGAAGATTTCTTGGTCTCTTAGCAATGCTCTAATACCAGGAGGGAGAACAAAGTTAAGTTCATCCATTTCAGGCAAGGTTCTCGACTCATGTTCCAGTTACAACATACAGAGGACAAAGTAAGAAGCATGATAAATCTAGTCAATGTAAGTTTTATGTGACACAGGAGCCTTCAGAAATAAGGACTCTAAAGAAACAAATTGGGAGCATTGCTGTGCTTAGGTTTGGTGACCAGGGGATGCTCATTGAAGGCGTGTGATCAGACAGAGGGATGGCTGTTTAATGTTAACAAACTGGAGGACTCTGGTGAGACTTGCCAGCTCAAATTCCTCCTGGCATTGGCATCTACATTCTTTGACCCAGGTTTGGGGACGGTCTCTGCAATAGAAAGCTTTCTGACTCTCTTGAGAAGAAACCCAGAGGTTGACAAAACTCTATAGAACATGCTCCAGTGAACATCTGAAGGCAGCAGACTCAGACCTCACCATCTTCCAGTTCCCTCTGGGAGCCCCTTACACTTCTCCATGACCTTCAGGACATTTTTGTTTTTCAGGTAGTGCTTACTTGAATCAAGTGGAGTGTGGAGTGAGCCTTGTGTCCGTTAGCATCTGCCTTGTGACAGAAGCAAGGGAAATTTGAATGGAAGGGACGGGCAAAGGCTTTTTTGTCCTCAGTAAGAGGAATGCTGAGACTTTATAGATAATCTGGGGCCAGCAGAAGGGAACTGAGGCATGGATGTGGAGAAGAGGCAGGAGCCCGATTGTGTCTTTTAAGCCCCTGTACATACTGAGTGCTCTATTAATGCCTTAATAGTCCTATATGCTTCCTTTTCATCCAAGTCAATTTGAATCAAGTTTTCAATTTTATATATATATATATATATATATATATATATATATATATATATATATATATATGAGTCCTGTTGAATCTTCTAATACTAAGCAATATTAATTATAAATGTAAAGTTTAAACAGGTTTCAGATGCCATACTACTCAGTCTATATTGACTATCTGTTTTGTTACTGTTCAAATCCAGGGGGCTTGCTGTCCCTTCATACCCAAGCAAGAAGAAACATTATGTATAAAACTGGTTACCAAAAATGCAAGGAAGGCTGCATTTTGTGAGCATAAAATGTTCCATAGCTGGGGTAAAGTAAACAAAGACATTGACCACTTTGGAGATGTGTTTAGAAAATATTGATGAACCCATATGAAAAGTGACTGAAGTTTATTAGTTTATGTTAATAAACAAAAATAATGCTGTTCTGGTTTGCTTTCTCTAGGATAAATACCATAATCAAAAGCAACATAGATGTGTAAAGGTTTACAGTCCATTTTTGAGGGAAGCCAAGGCAGGAGCTTGAAGTAGAAACTACAAAGGAACTGTTTACTGGTATGTTCCCAGAGTCACATTTCTTTTATGACTCAAGCCCACCTTCTAGAGATGGCACCCTCCCACAGACATGCCTGTAGGCCAATCTGATGGAGGCAATTCTTAATTGAGGTCCTGTCATCCAAGGTGTGTCAAGCTGGCAATTAAGATCAACCTCATAGATGTCATTGGTTGCACAGGTTTGCAGGTTAATTTTAAAATTTCATATAATTTCTTTAAATAATGTGGTTTTTTGATTTCTTTTTATGTTTTAAAGAGTTTTGTGTGTGTGCACCTACACAGACCTGAAGAAGACATTGGGCCTTTCTGGAGCTGCCTGACATGGGCACTTGACTGCTTACTCAGCCATTTCTCCAGACCCTAAGGATTGGCTTCGAACATCCCTAAGCTGCTTCTGTGTCACCAATAACTATCATTTCAAAAAATTAATTTGATTTATACTGTGAGGGGTTGGATTCATGTGCAGAGATCAGATGATAACTTTGTGGAGTGGGATCATCTCTCTTTCCATTCTTTGAGTTCCGATGGGGATCACATCCTTGTAGGGCAAGCATGTTTAGCAACCAAGTTACCTCTCCGGTCATCATGCACTACCAATTTTTAAAGAAGTAACGGGTAATGAAGTAGTGAAGAGATTTTTAGCCAGGCATGCTACAACATATCTGCAGTCCCAGTCCTTGAAAGGCTGAGGTGAGGAACAGTGAATGCAAGGTCAGCCTGGGCTACGTAGCAAGACCTTCACAGAGAAAAAAAAAGAGGGGTCTCCCAATACCTTAGAAACCTGACTAGAGGGGGCAGACACAGATGAACATAGTGAAAAACTGGGATAACGTAGGTTGTGTGTGATCCAACTGTGTAACCACCCAGAACCTCAGCCGGTTAATTAAGTAAAATTAGAATCGGCTGGTCTGATAGGAGGTTTCTACAGACCGGCAGTCTCAGGCTGTGTGAACATCCTGGTGGGCGAAGCTCTAGTTGCTAGTTTTTGCACACACAAGTCATCAGTGACACACACAAGTCATCAATGGCTCACACAAGTCATCAGTGGCACACAGACATCATCAGTGACACAAAGAAGTCATCAGTGGCATACAGAAGTCATCAGTGGCTCACACACGTCATCTGTTGCACACACGAGTCATCAGTGGCACACAGACATCATCAGTGACACAAAGAAGTCATCAGTGGCACACAGACATCATCAGTGACACAAAGAAGTCATCAGTGGCATACAGAAGTCATCAGTGGCTCACACACATCATCTGTTGCACACACGAGTCATCAGTGGCACACACAAGTCATCAGTTGCTCATAAACACACACGCTTTGACTAGAGGAAGGCTTTGCCTATGAGGGAAACACTTTGCCTGTTGCCCATGGCTCGGAGGCATTGGTCTTCAACATGACTGTGCCATGCCAACCATACACATTCATTCTGGACTGCCTCTGCCCTTTACACCTTCACTCAAGGCTCCCTCCATTCCCCACAAGGGAGATAGGGAAATTTTTAGCAGAAAATATACATTAAGAATATTTAAATTCTTGACTTTCTATATCCTTCCCTGATGTAATGTTGTTTCCGTGATAAAAGATGACAAGTTCAGATTTTATTCCGAGTTTTCACCTGTCAGATCCTGATATTCGCATATAGTCCTTTCCTTATCTATGTGAACACCCACTTCCAGGAAAGCAAACTCCAACCTTAGAAACAGAATCCAGAAACCAGGCACAGTATCTCAGAAGAAGCAGAGCCGGTGTGGCCTGTATGGCCTAAGATCCCTTCCCATTCCCGACTGCAGGCTTATGTTATTTAAAAGGCAAGCATGAGAGGAGTGGTGGGCATAACGTTTTAAATGCTCTGCAGCTGCCTTTAGGAGTTTGACTCTTTGAAGTATAGAATTAATAGTTGAATGATATACCTCAAAGGGTGGCCCATAAGGAAGTCAGCGGGTGAAAATAGGACCTTTGCAGAGAGGTGAGCACATGATGTTGATAACAACCCCATCTGGGGCCGATTCACCCGCCATCCATACATGAGGGGTCTTCTTTGAAGTTAAAGAAATTCCAGTAAAAATGTGCTGTAGGTGAGCTCAGAAAACTGTGGAAGACCAACAACTACACAAAGATCATGACTCACACCTGCATTGGAACACACGTGGAGTGCCGTCCCCAAGGAAATGCTCAAAGTGTCTCTGTATCTATTTATCTGTCTGTGTATCATGAGTTGTCTGCCTGTTGTGTGTCTATCATCTGTCTGTCTGTCCCCCAAGCTCCCCCCTGGTCCAAAAGGAATTAAGTACTGTGGGGGACTAAAGTCACAGCTTTATGTCTCTGAAAATAAACAGAAGAGAATCCAAGTCCTACTGATAAGGCATGGCTTTAATACAGAAAAAGTAGAACTATTAATGACAGATAAGTTTACCAGGTTGGCTAAAAAGCGTCTCTTCCTCCTTCCAGATTTCAACACGCACTCACACACACAGAGAGAGGGGGGGAAAGAGAGAGGAGAGAGAGAGAGGGAGAGAGGGAGAGAGAGAGAGAGGGAGAGAGAGAGAGAGAGAGAGAGAGAGAGAGAGAGAGAGAGAGAGAGAGAGAGAGAGAGAGAACTCTGGTCCCTCTTCTACTTTGAGCTCCTGTCCATAAACAGAGCTGAGGACCAGGCCTTTAGCACAGGAAGCAGGAGTAGACAAAGTCTTTTTGACTGTGGTTGTGTTTCAATAAAATTTGCTACTGACGTTTGAGCTTCATATAGTTTGCAGAACTGACAAGGAACTATTTTTCTATTTCAATCCACCATTTAAGTATATAGAAACTGGTTTCTTAGCTCCCAGACCACAAGATACAGGTAAGGACGGTGGGCACAGTTAACTGACAGGCCACACACTGCCCACTCTGTTGTTTATGCGGGCTCTGAAAGCACTCTATCCCCAGGCAAGCCCGCCACAGCTGTGTGAATGCACCTCGATGATGCCCATCTCCCCAGTATTCTAAGTAACTTTCTGTGCGCACACCACCTACCGCACAGCAAGGAGCAGTCCTTTGTAGCTTTGTATGGCAGATTTGCATGGCGGTTTTGCATGACTATTCCTAGGAAGACATAGGCACATATATGGTAAACTCTGAGGACAGACCAAAGAAATTATTGCAGCCGAGTTCAACTTGGTAAACCAGTGAGTGTGTCAGGCTTACTTAAGAAGTGCCAGTGCGCTTTTGAAATAGTATCCTCGGTTAACCAATCATTCGCCTCATGTGTTCTCTAGTGCCTTCCAAGGTCACACGCACCTGCAGGACAGGTGGAATGCCAGGCAAGTGGTCTGTGTCCCCCGTGTTCATAGCCTCCACCCCCACCGTTACCATAACACCTTGATATCTTCGCATCCTTGCGTTTGTTTTACGACCGTGACGGTGGGCCCAATGTCATCTCTCTCCATACAGATCACAGAAAATTGACTCTACACTAACAGCCCCAATTTCCGTGCCATGAATAAATAACAATATTGTGAAGTGGGAGGGCATTTACTTACACCCTCTATTCTCCTCAGCGAAATGTTTCTTATGAGTCACCGTGCTACAGACAGAGGATATTAGAAGGACTTGGAGACACTCTGCCTGGGAACCAGAGCCCTGAACATGTGGACTCCCAGGTTCTCTGTCAGGGATAATTGCTAATATAATCGGGATCAGGGTGTGGTCCATAAGACTCATCCCACAGACATCCCAGACTGGCTATGCTTCAAGGTCCCAGCTGGGAACAGGACAAAGATCCTCATTCCCAGAGGGCATCACATCCTAGCCAGGAAGACAGCCTTCGGAGCAGGTCTGATGAGAAAGCGAAATGAAAAAACTCGGAGAGGCCTGAGCGGAGGAAGCCAGGGCAAGCGGGATAAAAAGGCAACAGGGGAAGGAAGGGTGAAGAGGTCTTTGCTAAACACATCCAAGTCAGAGCCCTCCTCCCGTTGTTCCTTGAATCTCCACATTTTCCCTCTAACGAGAAGGTGACTGAATGGGCTCTTAAGAGCCCTCTCTTGGGCTTCCTCCCTCACTCCATCTCTGAGCCTCTACAGGAACAGATGTTATTCTGGAGCACGGCTTTGATTCCACACGCCTTTAAGACTTCATTCATTCAATAAATGCGGACGAAACGTCTTTTATGTGCCTGCCCAATTCCAGGCATCTGGGACACATCAGAGGAGAGGACAGTTAATGACACATTAGACAATTATGAAGGCAAAAGACCACAATGGAGAATATGGGTTTGAATGCACAGTGTTTTAAAAAGTGATTTAGGACAGAACTTGAGTTAAAGAGGGACTTTGAGCCAAGGCTGGGCAGAGTGGGACCTAGCCTTGGAGTTTTTTTAGAGAGGGGGACAATTGGCACACAAGGGAGGGTGTCATTTCCATGCTGGGGCAAATAACGTGGAAGGTATTTGATGGGGATGTAGCCTGGGCTGGTATAGACATTCAGACTACTGAGGGGCCTTGGGGGACCCCAGAACCCATGTGATTGGGACATAGCCTGGGCTGGTGTAGACACTAAGGCCACTGAGGGTCTTGGAGGACCCCAGAACCCGTGTGGTTTCATTTCTGGATCTGACAGAGATGAACAGAGGCATGCCATGTTCCAGGCATGTTCCAAGCATGTTCTAGGCATGTTCCATCCATGTTCTAGCCATGTTTGGAAGGCATGAGCAGAGGCATGCCATGTCTCAGCCATGTTTGGAAGGCATGACCAGAGGCATGCCATGTCTCAGCCATGTTTGGAAGGCATGAGCAGAGGCATGCCATGTCTCAGCCATGTTTGGAAGGCATGACCAGAGGCATGCCATGTCTCAGCCATGTTTGGAAGGCATGACCAGAGGCATGCCATGTCTCAGCCATGTTTGGAAGGCATGACCAGAGGCATGCCATGTCTCAGCCATGTTTGGAAGGCATGACCAGAGGCATGCCATGTCTCAGCCATGTTTGGAAGGCATGACCAGAGGCATCCCATGTCTCAGCCATGTTTGGAAGGCATATCTTGGCAGTGCTGCTGAGACTAGATGAGAATGAAACTAGACTCGAGAGGCTAATGAGGAGTCCCCATTTCGCGATCCAAGTGACCGAGATGAGACAGTCTGCAGGGTGTACACCCACTTTTTAAGGAGAGCTTACTGAGAAAGAAACATCTCAGAGTTTTAAATACAAACATCGTAGGCAACTGGACTTAGAAGTCTAATTCTCAACACAGGTCTGAGCTGAAATACAGCTGCTGGCATCTTTGCTGATAAACAGTGAACAGGGCCAGTGAATGGTAAGGTCAGCAAGTGACAAATGAGGACAAGAGAAAACAGCAGAGGACGGAGTCCTGGGCTGCTGAGAATGAAAGATTTATCATTATTGCCGCTGAAGGAACCGATTCACTGTCTGGCTCAGGGGTAATACCTCACATATGTCCTACCCTCTCTCTTTATGGCGTAAGTAATGGGATCGCCTGGTATCAAGAATATGGGCTTATCCTATGCCAGCACTGAGTCAGTCTTTCAAACACCTTGGGTTCTACATGTCTGAAAGCAAACGACCATGGTTTGAAATCATTCTGGCAAAAATTTACATCTTTACTGAACAGGTAGCACATTTCTTTTTGGAATTCCTAAACAATACCCATGCACTACGTACCTGCTCTAACAGTATGCTAGACATAATAAGTAACCTAGAGATAAAGTTCTCAGGAGGACCTTCATAGATGGCTTGTAAACAGGACTCCACTTTGTATGATAGACTTGGTACTAGAACACATGTTCCATGAATACCAAGGAAAGAAATTTCCAAAATACAACCATATCATAAAATATTGAAGATCATATTCAGAAACTTATATACTAATTAACTTAGTATAAAAACAAAATGTGCTTGATTCTGGTAGGAAAGACAGTGGGGCTGAAGTCTTGGGCAAACATGCTTTGCAAAGATCTCAGAAACACATCCATGTCTGGTGGACACCAAGTCCTAGAGATCAGGAATTTTCCCAGCCCATTCCTCCTTCCATCAGTCTCATCAATTTAAGACTACATTATGCAAGAATTCTAGTGCCCATATAATCAAGAGAAATTAATATTAGAAAATGTGATTTGAATATTTAGGGGAAAATTATTCTCTGTTCAGGTAAACAAAGTCCGGCACAGTGCCACAAGCGAGACAAAATCTAAACATGAATATTCACCCAGGACAAAGATATCCAGCAGCAGAGAGAGCGACAGCCTGGCGCCTCTGAGTTTCCTCTTCCCTCCATCCTCGCTCTTCCACACCCACAGTCCTTTCTGTTCATTTGCTGTGAAGATCAAAGACGAGAGGAAGGGAAAGCCTGTGTGTCTCTATGCACTTGGGAAAATCGCACAATACTCCAGCATAGAGTCAAGAGTAATATAGGCTGGAGAGATGGCTTCGTGGTTAAGAGCATTGACTGCTCCTCCAGAGGACTGAGGTTCAATTTCCAGCACCCACATGGCAGCTCACAACTGTCTGAAACTCCACTTCCTGAGGATCTGATGCTTTCACACCAATGGACATTAAATAAAGTTAAATAATTTACTAAAAATAAAGTTTAAAAACAAGAGTAATATTCAGAGATGTAAAAGCAGTACGTCCTTCTCCAATTCTACACATACTCAGTATACTCTGTCTTCTCTCCCTTTCCTCTCTTTCCTGTCTCCTCGTGTTCTCTCTTCTCCCTCCTCCCTCCCTCTCCTCTCTCCTCTCTTTCCTCTGTCTCTCTCTCTCTCTCTCCTGTCTCCTCTCCTCTCACCTGCTCCCCCTTCTCTCTCCTGCTTTTTACCCCTCTCCCCCTCTCTCTTCTATCTTTTAATCTTACAGGTTCACAATTTACTAGAGCTAAGGATCATCTCTTCCCATAAGTGTAGGATGACTTTCTTTGTGAGGTAATGAATTACTGATAGAATAAGAATCTATAAGCAAGTCTCTACTCTGCAAGGTCTTGAGGGTAGCATCAAGGAAATATTGGGTCTCAGGGCTCATAAATGTACATGGGGGTATGCTCCGCAAAAGCCTACAGGAATGGTTGCAAAGCATATGGCCATAATGATAGTGTGCATAAGGCCAGCATGTTTCCTCAAATTTAAAAAATTAAAAAACAAATTATTGAGAGGAAGATTATCTGAGTGAAGGACAGTGTTTTCCCTGTGAATAACAGCTCATATAACCCTTTGTCTGCTCCATGACACACCAATGTCTCCTTGACAATATCTTGTGCAATAACTTCAAGGCTCAGCATTGAATCACCGCCTTCACTTTAATTTCAGGGAAAGAGGGGTGCAGATGATTTCAGGGTGTCTCCTCACCCACTCATATGAAATGAATCTCCTCAACACATTTTTTGAGTCAGTATCCAATCAACACAATCCCTTGATGATCATCATTGGCTAGCAAGGTCATGTTCCCCCTACTTGCTCTTTCTGTTGCAACTATTCAATGCCCACATCTCAGAAACTATGCCTCAGACTCACATCTAGGTTTTTTTTTCTTTGTTTTTTTTTCAAACAGAAGAAGGACAATCTGTGACAGGAGCATAGAGTTACCCATGAATGGGAAGGGATTCTCCCAGAGTGTCTTAGTCACTGTCTGTCTTAGGAGGTGCCCTCAGGAATGTTCCAGAATCATAAATCAAGTCTAGCTTGATGCCTCAAGTCATGGGAAAGTTCTCCAAAGAAGCACGTGACATATACAGTTCTTATACTTGCTGGAATCATAGTTTTCTTCTTTGAGATGTAAATTTTAAATATGCAAAATTTTAAATTAGCCTAATAGATTGTCCTCTTGATCCAGTCTGTAACAATTTTCAGGTATAACTAAGACATTTGCTGTATTTAATTGCTTCAGCATGGAATAATTAGCCAGTGCTCTTTTAATAAATGTCATGCCATAAGTGCAGCTTACTTTGTAAACCCTGAAAACACCTCTTACAGGTATGAACTAGCTGGGCTTCTCTGTTTAGTGCCTTTGATACACAATTATCACATTCAACTCTCTTTATATTTAATGGAGGTATATATAGCAAATGAATTCCAATGGCTCCTTTTATGCTACTGTGTTTTCTTCTCTAATATCTTTTTGTTCATTTGGGAACAAAGAGAAACTTCTAGAGTCAAAGACACGGCATTTAATTTTGAGGTAATTTTCCTTGCTCACAAATCTTAAATATCCACTAAGCTGTTCTTTTGTTTCCTGAGCGCAGATCAGCTTCTAAAGTTCAACCTTGCGGAGATTGAACGGTAGCTGTGGGAAGTGCTGCCCTGTGATGGCAGGAGACTGCCATAAGGACAGAAGGGTGAGGACGCACGCTTGGTAAAAGTCTTCAGTGAGGAGGATCGGAGCTCCAGTCAGTCTGCAGCGGTGTACAGAAGGGCCTGGTGTGGAGAAGGTATTTGCCAGTGGATGAGCATTCACCAGTATCAGTAAATCTCAGTTCTGTACCATCTAGACACATGTGTCACCTACAAACATGTGAGTTGTTTTCCGCGTTCTCATTAAATGCCTGACTAAGAATTGTGAAGAGTACATCCACGAGTGTCGCAGCACAGAGAGCATAAGGGCTCATGGGAGTACTAAGACATGACGGTCTGGTGACCTCTTAAACTCCATATTGTGCCTTCTCTTTGTGTCTCTTTGCCTGCCCACTCATTGCCTGGCGACATGCTGGTATATCTCTTGGGCTCGCCATAGCCTATTGTGCTAAATCTCATAAAAATAACTTCAACATCACATTGTCTCTGGCTTAAGGAATCAGCTATTCTCAAGACCAAGCGGAGCATGATATTTCTTCTGGGGGAAATAAACTTATCAGTATAGTTTATCAGTCATACAAAATTTTAGCAGATACCTGATGCCACCCACAGTCCTACAACTCTTGTGTCTCATGCTCCCTGGCACACCTAAAATATGGGTTTCCTCATAGATGAAGTCTATACTTAAACAACACTGTTCTGTTCTACATTTAAACTCCTTCCTTGCTTCACTCCGTCTGCAAATAAAAACTTTCATATTGGACCTGAAGAGAAAGAAATGAGGAGAGAAGGGAGAAGTTGGAGTGGGTTTCTTCCTTGGGACACAAAATAAGTTTATTTACTGGGACCTGAAGACACACTGAGTTTTAAAATGCTCCCCTCTTGACTGACTTGGGAGAGACTTATTTGTTGCAAAGAAAATTGATTACACTGTGTAAAGCTATGTCACTGAGGTTGGTTTAGTAAAAAGCTAAATGGCCAATAGCTAGGCCGAAAGTGTAGGCTGGACTTCTGGACAGAGAGAACTCTGGGAAGGAGAAAGTGTGAGTCACCAGTTGGACACAGAGGAAACAGGACATGTAGGAAGAGAGGTAAAAGCTGCAAGCCACATGGCAGCACGTAGGTTAACAGTTAGAAACAAGCCCAAGCTAAGGCCGAGCTTTTATAAGTAGTAAGAATTCCCCACATGTCATTATTTGGGAGCTGAAGGCCAACAAAGAAGCTTACCTCATCTGGCGTCCAATCAGGGCAAGGGAGCTGCCCACAGCTGGCTTTGCAGCCACCTGAGCCTCCATCGCAGCAGCTGTCTTTTCCATCCTCCCCACAGGCCCTCCGCTTGCAGCCTTTCCACAGCAGCCTCCAGCTGCAGCCCAGCCCCAGCCCCAAGCTCCACAGGTGGCTGGGTCCCAAATGCAGCCACAGTTAGCTGGCCACCAACAGCCAGCCCCTGTCCCTCAGGCTGCCCCGTTGCTTCCTTCCTTCCACACAGGCTACTTCCACAAGTCCCCTTGTGTCAGCTTTGCAAGCACCTGGCTCCCTTTCCCCATTGGTTGTAGGCTTCCCCTGAGGCCACTGCCTGACTTTTGCTGCGGCTAAGACTGCTCACGCTCTCAGACCCTCGCTACATTTGAGTAGCTGCAGCTGCCCTCAGCCAGGGCATACACTGTCTGCTTCTCTTCCCAGCCATGTGGCACAGTGACACTCAGCCTCACAGGTCACAAAGTCATCGGCAGATCTGGTGAGACACCTAGAGATTCTGAAGTGGGGGAATTACGTTAAACAAAAACAAAAAAAAAAAACATTTTATTCCCGTGTTAAAAATGGGGAGTAATATTAAAATGCAGGGAGTTATGTCTCTGTATGGTTCCACAAGGGATGATTTGAAGTGGAAAAATTAAATGAAGGGGTAAATTAACTTAGCTGGGATAGACATAATGTCGATTATTACCATTATCAGTTTGGTAATTTAGAAGTTTTTTGATATCGGTGCCAAATATAGAAAAAAATATTGATAAGATATAATCCTTAGAAAGCCCCACTAATGAAACTAAGAAGAATATTCACACATAGACAGTGGAGTTTAAAGCAGAACCTACCACACCATCGCACTATTTTGAAACTGAAGAGGAGCAGCCCAAGGTTATCAGAAAACCAACCTTCATTTATCCAGTTACCATTCAAGAACGACCAAGGTTATCAGAAAACCAACCTTCATTTATCCAGTTACCATTCAAGAACGACCAAGGTTATCAGAAAACCAACCTTCATTTATCCAGTTACCATTCAAGAACGGCCACCAAATGACAGGCACCCCTGAGGCTATCCAGATTCAGAGGTTAACTGGGATCTTATACTGTGCTAAATTGGAAGAGATTTAAGGAAGCAATGGTTTCATATGGGGTGATCCACCTTTTGTGAAGCAGATGGTGAATTTGGATTGAGGAATTTGGATTGAGAGAGAGGACGTCACCGGTCACCTCTCCGCCACCTCTCTGATCATTCAGCTTCTTACCCTGATGTATCGGACTCCCATGTTTTTCATTGATAAAGGATGGTTACATAGACACTTCACTCATTTAACAATGTCTATAATCCAGGTCTGCTGTGCAGGTGAAAGTCAGTATTAGAACTGGCATCTGTCATACACGGCAGTCACTGGGAGGTGCCACCAGGCTAAGCCAGAAATGCCCAGTTACTTTTACCTCCCTATTTCTCTGCCAATTGTTCAGCCTTCA
This sequence comes from Mesocricetus auratus, assembly GCF_017639785.1. NCBI lineage: Eukaryota > Metazoa > Chordata > Mammalia > Rodentia > Cricetidae > Mesocricetus > Mesocricetus auratus. Next base: position 10,628,068 of record NW_024429212.1, on the reverse strand, counting down.
GTACCCTGAAGCTTCCCCTATCAGCTGCAGGTTGAGTCAGTCCAGCTCTTTTCTCTTCTCTGTGCAATCGTGCAGTTGACTTGGGAAAGGACATTTGAATATGGACCTTATAAAATCACTTAGACAATGGGCTGCAGCGACTACCAGTACTTATGACATGCAACATTTAGAAAATGAATGTGTCTTTTAAAAGCCTAAAGCTGCAATAACTTTGTGGAACCTATGTTGACTAGCCCGTGGTAGATCGATGTCATGAGGTCTCCTGTGGTCTCGTCATAATCATATTTGTATATACTTAAATGACCTTCATATTGACTTACTCTCTGACCTCTTACTTGCTGAAATATGGTAATATATTTCAGTCATTCCTGCAAAAGTTATACTGAGTACTGAGAAGGATTTAAGTAGTTACCAGTTGGAAACCCCTAGACAGGCTGTCTAGAACATGTTACTATGGCTGTTTAGGATGGCCAGGTGTCAAAATTTACGACAATGGGAAATGCACCTGACTTCCAATAGTGTATGATTCAATGTTAAAGAAACAATAAGTAGTGCACCAGGAGGCTATGTGAAGATGACTACTGGTTATCACTTATAATAAGTCATGAAGGAAGATTTCAAGAGGGGACTTTAGATACAACATGAAACATTAAGAGGGGATCTCATTAAATGAAAGCTACATTTACTTGACCAAGTATAGATATGTTTCATCTTAATATGTATGATGGAAAATGAAAACAAGTATGAGAATAACCTATATGAAATTACTCAAGAACAAACATACCCATAATATGTGCCTCAAGAGTACATAGAAACCTTAAGTACCTTGCATGTGGCTCACCGTGCTGCATATTAAATCAGAGGCCTTCTCCTAGGAGACAAGCAAGCTATCTTTTAATGTTTTAATAGAAATGAAAGGGAAACAATGAGACTAACAGACAGTGAGAACAGCCAAAAGTGAAAGAAACAGACAAGTTTGTTGACCCCGTTCCTTGCCCAGAGGTGGCTGAGAAGAGACAGAGATGACAAGAGATGTACAGACAACTGGTCATACTTAAAAAAGCTCACACGCTCATCTGCTCTTTGTTAGGATAACTGAGGATTTCTTCCTTTCCTTATTTAATAACATGTGTTGAGCATATATGTTTGTGCAGATTTTAAAGATTAGACAGAAAGATGGCAAACATTACACTGTATCCATTTTAAATACTGGTCTTGAGATTGTGGCCTATTGTAAAACTATCGGAAATTTTCTATATTTTTAATTGTTTTCCGGATGAGAAAAAGAAGAAACCAGAAGAAAATGAGACCAAGGTTCTAGTTTGTCCCATACAAATGCAACTACACACACATCTATATGTAGGTATACACAAATGTTTTAGTACATACACATACAGTTACATATCTACCTATATAACCCATGTGCACACCTACACACAAAACGTATCACATCCACAGCTATCATCCATGAGACCACGTAACCCTAGAACCAGGGAGTGGGCTGGAAAGATACACTCCTGAGAGCCCAGGGTAGGGCTGTGCCTTCTAAGATGTTTCGGTTCTCAACGCCACAGTATTGGCTCTACATGCATCTCCAGAGACAAAGGAAAGGCTCTCACATTTTCCTACCTTCACTGGCTTTTTGTCTACATAGCTACCTGTCCTGTACATCAGAACCACAGGCCTGAAGTTTGAGCAGTTGCCGCTGAGACTCCAGCATAGCCCTTCCTGCTTCCTGCGTGTCCCAGAAGCCAAGCCTGCCTAAGAGGACCCTGAGTGGCCTTCTCCCTCAGCTGCAGCTGCAGCTGGAAGGAAGCAGGAAGCAGACACAGGCGAGGGGAGGTAAAGTCAGCACAGGGGACAGGAGGCCAGGAGAGGCGAGGCTGGGGAACAGCCCGGGGATGAAGAGAAAAAGCAGACATCAGGAAAAAAAAAAAAAAGAAAGAAATCCAGCCAGAACAAACATAGCTTTCTAGGCTGACACGGCTGACATTCCTGCGAGCTTGTCATCCCTGGACAGGAATATGACCCACCAAAATGAAAGGAGTGGATCTGGGTCACATCTGAGGCAATAGAGATAAGAACTGCCCGGAATCCGCACGCAGCGCTCTCACTAACGCTGGCTCCTCAGCAAACACCTGCACGTGCTGTGTATCTTGCTGCAAGTCCATCGCCAGCTCAGGGGTGAATTTAAACAGGCTGTTATGCCTCCCTGCACCCCGCTTTCTTCATACTCCAGCATCAAGCCTTCAATTTGAGACGGCAAGATACAGGCAGCCTCACTCATGATATCTGACACTACGATGAAATTCCAGTTGGGAAAATTGCTTTATACAAATCCCAGACAGCTCCAACATTTTTTCCCCCTTCCTTGTCTTATAGGTCATAGGAAAACACATGAGATTCTCACTCTGCCTTGCATTCTGCGTAAGCGCGTGGAGGCAGGGGGAGGGGTGTCACCTTTTATAGGCATCTGAAAATATTACAATTTCATACATTTTAAAGCCCCATCCACATAAACAGGTGTGTTGGTAGCAAACAATGAAGTCAGTATGAGATTTCTAATCACCTAGAAGGGGCTGTGAGACTCAACAAGCATTAGCAGAACTATGTCTCGGCCAATGCTAAACCAAGCTCTCTTTAGCAGCCAGCAATGCGTGCATAATATGTAACAGTGAGATGGAGACAGGAGTTATTTCAGTAAATCCCAGGTGACCATCCCAGTGAATGCTATAAGTAAGATTTCACAACATGGGGGCTCAGCTCTCTGAATCGACTTTTCCACACTAATTTTAAAAATCCCTTCGCCAGATGTAGGCTTCAACTACGCTGAGATATGCCATTTTCATTTTTGTGATTTTTCTCTGGCTTCTCAAATTCCATCATAAAACAGGACGAGCGATACAGACACTGTTCCTCTATTTGGAATTTAATATGTAAGATAGAACTCTATTTTTTTTGTCCTTCTGGAAAAATGTGAACCCACATTGTTCCAAGCACTGGAAAATTATTCCTCTCATGGCAAATCTAAAACAGGGTAATAAACTGTGGAGCAGTTGGGTGGAGCGCCCCAGATTCCACAAGTCTATGAAATTCAGAGGCCCCCAAGTTTAAAAAATAAAATGTCTGTTTATTTTGTCCTTAACACATTTCTAATTTGTTTTTCCAGATTGTTCTTTGTTAGCAAGGGAAAGCTATTTTTGTATTGTTGCCAAGAGACTTCAGAAACCAACAGCGTGATCAAAATAATAACTTCCTATAATGAAACAGTCTTGCTGCTTCAACGATATTCTGCTCTATATTTTTTCCTCTGAAGATGTAAATTAAGGGCTTTTAGCATCGGTGACATGACCCCAGGGCTTGGGAATCTTACACTAAATCAGCCCGCCCTACTTCATTGCTGTCCGGCAAGGATTTCTCTTTGAAGTCGTCTAGTGCTTTTGAAAATATACATAGACATACATGTTACTACTAAATGTCATTTGCTTGAGGTTTTGTTTTTTTTTTAAAATGATAGGCAAGGTTGAAGAGGTGGCTTAGTGGTTGGGAGCACATAATGTTCTTGCAGAGGCCCTGAGTTTGATTCCCAGTACCCACATCAGGTAGCTCACAAACACCCACAATTCTAGCTCAGGGAATCTGATGCCTCTGGCCTCAACGGACTCCTGCACTCACATGCACAGAAACATACATCAACACACATACACTATACAATTAAAAGTTGAAAACCTGATAGGCGACAAGAACATAATATAACAGACTATTTGACTTGTCAACAACAGTGTAAAGTTTAAAATGTCATTTTACTCAGTACGTTTTCCTGAAATGTCTCATCCACAAAGTAGGAAATTCATTGCATGTAATTCCAGCTGTGCTAAGCTTAAACCTTTTCTCTCTCACATACACACACACACAAAACCACGAAATACATTTCTTTTGCAATTTTCTTGCACTTACGCACGCTGAACCTTCCCCTACTAATGTGCATGCTGTCTTGTGAGATGTAACTGTGTTATGCCATTGCCTTACTGTAGTGGACATTACACTAAGTTATATTAAGATCAGCTATAGATGATACTCATAAAATGCTATCTATTATGTTCATATTGCTAATTTTGTGTGTCTTGCATCTTCTGCGTTAAAACTGCCAGTGAATTCTAGCAAATACAAGCCAAGTTGGTTTGTGAGATATGATGATAACAGGCATCCTATTGTAAACTATACATTACATTAACAGAGTCAGGAAAACCCTCCTCGGCGATTGCATGTATTCATTTTGCAATTTTCTTTGCCACACACAGGCCTCGGTTTCTTTCATGTGCGCTCACAAGCCTGTCTGAGCTGGAGGCCCTGTTGCGTATGACAGCAGAGAGAGACAAACAGCTACATAGACATCTCAATGCCTAATGATGTGGTAAAAGGAAAAGCGGTGTAAATCCAGAGTCCAGGGCTGTGCAGGGATGCTAGCGGGAGAAGACTGTAAACTTGGAAATGGTTAACCTGGAGTCACTGGGGCGTGGAAAATGGAACAAAGCCATGCTTGTTCTCACCCTGGCCTGTCCCCCACTACCTGTACTCGCTTTGGTAATGAAGCAAAAAGGAACATTCACCCAAAGTATTTTTAAAATTACAGAAAAGTACTCTCATTAGCGCTCAGAAGTAATTGAATTTCTTCTTTTTGATCTGAGGATCTCTCGTTCAAAGGGTCTTTCTTTTATGATTTCCATGAAAATAAATCTTAGAAAAAAATCCATACTCTTTTTTTTCTTGTAAACTAATTTTATGAAAGCACAACTTCATAGTCAGGATTATGTTAGTGAAGTCAGAGTTGGTGAACACATCATCTTGCCTCATTTTCTCTAAGAAGGTGTTCCGGACTTGATTCAAAAGGCCAGAACGTAACAATTGTCAAATTGTCCCTATTTTACAGAGTCCCATGCAGCTATGCTCTGAACCAGTCTAGGAGAGTGATTCTGAACTTAAGAATTCCTTGTCTCCTGCTCTATGATACTGGCCTAGGAAACTTCACAATCTGAGGGCACTAAATATTCGTGAAAGAAAAGAGAATTAGCACAAGACCTCCTTCCTTTTTACAAAAACTTCAAAAGCTATCTAAAATAGAGCATTGAAGTCAAGGGAAGACAGGCTACTTGGAAGCAAAATCTATCACTCTCTTCTACCTCTTCAAACACTGAAATAGTAGCCATAGAATCTTTGAAGATCAATTTTTAAAAGCCAGATGACAGTATCTAATTTTTTTTCTTAAAAAAATCTAGAAGCTACATTTCCAATTAGTATATATAAGGTATGGGGTGATAGATTTACTGAAAAAAAACTTTATGCCATTAAAAAGGCCAATAAGACTGTACCCTGCCCCAAACAGAGTGAAAATAAAAAACATGAAAACCATCCAGAAGGAAAACAAATGGGTAAGAGACACAGGTACCCAGGCATCAGTTCACAGATAGTCTAAGAAATGGGAACTAAATTGGAAACCATTTTTTTATTATTATCCAGCTGATAAATCTGTTTGGATAATGACACCAAGCAATATTACTGAAATATACTGAAAAAATATTACATTATTATCGAGCAGAATCCAGTCAGTAGAATTCAAGCTAAAAAAAATGGCTTAATGTGGTCCAGACCAATCAGGATCAAAGCGAGACACAGAGACAGAGGTGCTGTATGGAGCTCCAGCCCTGAGCTCAGGTTCAGGCCCTGGGGGAAGTCCAAGGTTCCCACAGGTCAGGATGCCTATGGCACTGGCAGGTGGGCTCCTTCAAGAGCCACTTAGCAATAGTGCAGAAGTCATGTCTATACAGTGTCTACTCAAATATCTAAACAATGACTCTGTTTTAAATGAAAATCAATTTAACTCTCCTTTCAATTTAGAAAGATGTATTGCACAAAATTCATAAAAATGAAGCCAGGTCTGATAGTACACACTTATAATCTCAGAACTTGGGAGGCTGAAGCAGAAAATTTACCAAGCTTAGGGTCACCTGTGGCCACAAAAGATTAACAGGTCAGCCAGGGTGACATGGCCTGTGCCTATGTATAATGTACATACACATTTTATATGGTAACTCGGTTTTAAGTTTACAAACACAGAATGATGGGTTTTCACTCTTTCCTGAGAATTTGCTTATTTACCGTTTTGTGTGGATATCTGGACCATGTTCTAAGTGTTGAAGTTAGAGGACAGCTATAGACCATCTTGGGTTCCAGGTTACCTAAAATCTGAGTACTTTTTACCTGTGAAGACATTTCCTTTCCTGCCTTTGTCTTCGGTATAGAAATTACAGCCCAGAGCATCTATTTGAGAAAAGCTAAGGAGGATTTATGAGAGTATACCATTCACAGGATAACAACAGAAAGATCATCCCACTATTTACAATGTACTTGCATATACCGAGTGTTCTAGATGATAAAATTTAAATATAATAAAACTCCTGGAGCTTAGATTCTATTACTTCCTTCGCTTTATACAAGAGGAAACCAAGGCACACAAGACAAAAAATAGTACATGTACAATGCCAGAATCTAAAGTCTGATCCCAAGGTCTACCTGCACCCCTAGATGAGAGGGGGGCTGATGAGGCAGTGTTATGTGCTAATTAGCAAGCTTTAGAGTCTAAGTAAAAAAATAATAATCAGTCTACCTAAGGTACACTTAGCCTACTTAAATTTTCATTACCAGGTCGCATATGCTAACGCTGCCTCCTATTCACCTTGTATTTATGCCCTTCCCAAGCATCGCCCAACAGTTATTACCCATAAGAGAACATTAGACTTTAGCTATAAATTGTGATGTGGATTTTGATTCAAACTACCTGCCTACAATAATGCATTTCTGCCTGCTCCCAAGAAAACACTAAACATGTCACTCTTAGATTCATAATTAAAGGCTTGGAAACAACAGCCGCATTAAAAGCCACAGCACAGCCCCCCTCGTTCTGTGGAAAACATCTGTTTCAGGTGCACCACTGTGCAGGAAGAAACGTTTCTTGAAGTCGCCATTTCCTTCTAGCTCAGCCTCCATACCATGCCGAATTTGGGGCTCTGCACAGGATCAGAAACTTTGGCTGTTTTCATCTTCATTCAGCCTTTGAGAAAATCCTGGTCAGAGTGTCGCTAAGGTCTAAGGTTAGATTGAGTCCCTAAGCGCTCATCTATCACATGACATGGTTTCCTGTGGTGACCAGTGACCCTATGCCACTCATCTGAACCAGCCCTTTTCAGGTTTAAAGTTAACCTTCCCACCATTTGTGAGACATGTCTGCCCTCTGGATTCTGAGCTAATCCATCCCTGGCTAGCCGCATTTTCCCAGATCTTTCTTTCATAATTTCCATTACAACCATACCTTACTTTCTTCAAAGCAGACCTTAGGAATCAAGATGCAACACTTGACCCAGCCCCTTTTCTTCTCGCTCCATTCTGACTTCCAAGGTAGATTCATTACTCTCACCTGATTTGAGAGTCTAAGACGTTTGACAATTCCCATCTACGCTTCCAAGTTTTCCCCAATCATAGCCTCATGGCCCTGAACCTACAATAGCCTGTGTCTCTCATTAGCTCTCCATCTCACACACAATGACGAAATTCACTCCATCACTTGACCAGTAAAGAGCACTCAGGTCCAGTTTACATTTCACCATCTCTATGGCCAGCTCCATCCATCCGAAGCTGACCAGACAATTGCAGCCTTAACATCTTTGTGTCTCCCTACCTTGCATCTTGACCCACTTACAACTCCACCCTTCTTAACTTCATTCCAGGGTCCCATTGATCTTACAGTAAAACTTTTCTAAGATAGAGCCTCAGATGGTCTGCTCATGCCTTATTAAGTAGGTGTCCTCTCAGCCCCTGTCCTCCGGGGTCACTGGCTTCTAGCCATACCATGATGCACCCTCAAGAAGGCTGTTGGATACCCTGATGCTGTCTCTTTCTTAGTTTTAGGGGGAAACACAAAACAATAAATCATCAGTCGTCTTTTTCTAAACTATCCTACGTCAGAATTCACTGTTTAATGAGATTGCTCATGAGGAGAAACCGTTTTCTTTTTAAATCACCTATATCTCATATGTGACAATGTGTAAGGCCCGTGTATATCATGTTCGTCACACAAATCAGCAATTCTCCCCCTCTCTAGCCTTGAATTGCAATGAGTTTGTGTCCTGATTAATGCAGAGCAAACCGAAAAAGCAACGAATGTATTCAGTGTTGATCACGTCTAACTCCTATCGCGCTAATGATCAATGGAATTAAAAAAAATCTGCAACAGAACGGAAACTAGTAAAACCAATTAACTTTGTCTCCTCTTGTGTGATTCATGGGCTTTTCTTGCCTACATTCTTGCCCTTCTTCATCACCTAAAGTCTAACAGACTCACTTAGAAAAAGTAAATCTTAAACAATGTGTTTTCTGGAGAGGGTTTTTTTGTAACCTGAAATCTTTCCTCATTTTATTCTATTTAAAACTATACCGTAGCATTCTATTGCAGTGTTAACATGTCGATTGTTTTACTATACATAAAATAAAATATTCCTGAAGAAAAAAAATGTGCTATTCTGATAATGCATTTTGTATAACTGATACATTGAATTTCTCAGTTAGCATTACAGCATGTAGTAGACTCCAGTTCAGCCAGCCCCCTGTGACAGTGTGCCTAACTGGGAGAGTACCGCACAGCATATGACTAGCATGGTATTACTTTTGAACTATCTGCAAAATATTCTAGAAATCATACACAGGACAATCTCTATAATATTTACCTCCTTGGAATTAGGATATTTTCTTTTGCATGCTTCCTTTTATTTTGGTTTTTATAAAATATGACTTTTCCATGCAGCCCAAGCCAGCTTAAACTCATAGCAACCACCCTGCCTCAGCCTGTCAAGGGCTAGGATCTCAGGCATGTTCCAACACATTCAGCTTCTTTCTTGATTTAAATATGAACTTTGCACAGTCAAAGCCTAATGCCTCTAGGTTTTCTGGATCTTTGGTGGAAATCTGTTCTAGGAAAACCTTTCCTTATAAATTTGGTCCTCATTTATCATTTTTACCCATGTGTGAAGATCTCTATGGAGAACGCTCTAACAAATTGAAGACATAGCTCACAAAGCACCTTGTGGGGATTTTACGTGTGAGAACTGTTTAGTCCTATTAAGGCGCCCATCAGAAAGCACGGCATGAATTCCATGTCTGTCTTCCCCTATAGACTTTGTCAGAGTTCTCCAAGACACATATGTATCTGTAGATTAAAACCGAAAACCTCTGGGCTCCTGATTTGAGGGGAGATAGCCCACCATTGTGGGAAAAGCATGAGGCTCTTGGCAGCAGGAACGTGACAGTGTTAGTTCACAGCTCGGCGGAGTGGGAAGCGAAGACGGGAAATCTGATGCTTACACTCTCCTGTTCTGCTTGCTTTGTCTGGGACCCCACCACGGAGGATGGCATCATCTACATTGGGATTCAAGGATGGCTTCTCATCTTCAGGTCATCATTTCTGGAAAAGCCCTCTACATACACACACACACACACACACACACACACACACACACACACACACACAATGGGCTTCATGAACGCCATTTTTCTTATCTTACCAAAATGACAGCTGATATTCTCAACTAATTTCAAACTCTTCCAGGCGGCTCCTTACTCACATAGTCTACACAGCTCACCTGGATGAAATGGCATCGCAGAGAGTCTTAAGTCGGCTGTGTCAGTTCAGGGGAGTGAAGACCATGAGAGGGCAAGGGGAGAACAAAGAATTCCATTTCCAAAACCAGCACCTGGGACATACCTGCCCTCAAAGCCAGAGCTGTACTGAAAGGAGAGAAAATGGCTAGGAAGTGGTAAACTGGAGGATGATGACGGCCGTCGTCTGCTGAGCCCTTGCTTGGCATCGGACATCTAAATATCCAGGCCGTGCAGAACCTTATGTTTCAGATACAATTCATAGTCCTAAAATGATTATACTTGGGTGCTAAATATTAAGTTATGTGCGCAGAGCTGAAAACAACAGAAAGCAGGTTGTAAACACAGACGGTCAAGATCCAGACCCTAAGCTGCTAACAGTCTGTGTCAGTTACTTTTCTGCTGCGATGACAAAATGCCAGGCCCAAAAGGAACTCATAGAAAAGTTTCTTTGGACTTAAGGTTCTAGAGAGACGGAGGGCGCATTGTGATGAGAAAGGCATGGCAACAGTCAGGCCTGGGGGCAGGAGCCGGAGCCTGGGAGATCACTTCCTGGTGACAGCGGAAGCAGGGACAGCACAAAGGGCAAGGTTTTAAATGCTATAAGCCCACCCTCAGTGACGCACTCCCTCCAGATGTGTTCCAAGTCCTAAATATCCCATTACCTCCCCCAAACAGTACCACCAACTAGGAACCAAGTGTTCAAATATGTGAGTCTGTATAGTTAATTTTTTCCATCAAACCGCGGCGCAGTCACTAAATAGAGGCAACTACCAACCCCAGGGTCCCATGTGCAGAGCCTGCTCAGTTGAAGAATGAGACTTTCTCCAAGACATTCTAGGTGCTTCCTGGAAAGCCCAAGGCAAGTCCCACGTTACCCTGGTGTTCTAAGGAAACAGGCGTCAGGTCCTATCAGAATCCTAGCAATATATCAACATGAGTTTTTAAAAAACCGGCTTCCTTCTCCCTAGTCACTTCTTTGAAAAGAAAAGGCAAGAGTTGATGTTCGATACAATGTGCATTCAACTCTCCAAATGCCTTACTCAAGAAAACGTAAGGCCCACACCTACACAGCACCTTCTTTTGCAAATATATTCTGACTGCCTCCTCTGTGTCAGACCAGTACTAAATGTAGTCACAGGAATGAAACCCTTACTAGTGCAAGACATGACCAATTGCAAGCTAGAATTCTGACTGCCATGCTACATACCAATACGTTAGGGAGTCAACACAGAAGAGGCCCAGAGCAGACACAAGATCAGATCTGGGATACCTTTTAGGGAGACAGAGCAGGGATCTGGCTTAAGGCAGAAGGACATGACTGTGATTCCTGGGCTGAGACCTGAAGAGATCATGGAGGTTAGTGCAAGTTGGGGGAAAGGTTTTCCATAAAGAAGTAGTTATAGTCACAGAAGAGGCACTAGTCCCTAAGAGGGCCAATATGGGGACTGTGAGGCTCTGGAGAGGGGGGGCTCAGAGTCGTGTTGGGTGGGAGTGGTTGGTGACAGATAGAATGACAGAGTTACAAAGCCAAGCACATTTTGTTCCTGTGGCCAACAGGGAAAACACAGAGTATTTTCTCCTTCCGAGGGCTCGGCTTAATCAGGTTTTGTTTATAGCAGAAAGCACGCTGAGATTAAATGGCTGGGACAGTTAGTGAAGGTAGGCTAGCTGCTTGAAGGAGGTTCAGTGACTTGGGCAAACAGGATGAAGGTAAAGCCTGGAGGCTGTAATTCATAGGGACAGAACACACTGGAAAGTACGTTAGATTTCTCCAACACACAGTCACGATCCCCTGACTTTGCCCCTTGACAAATGGGAGTCACTAAGTCCTCCCTGTTAGCCCCAGCCAGCCACCAAACCAGCCCCTGGTCAATGAAACATTTTAACGGGAGGCTAAATAAAATAATCGAACTGTTTCCAGTCTTCTGCCCTTCAGATTAATTAGAGCCACCTTTGTGTCCTCAGTTTAATGTGGAAATGAACCCAAGCCACCAGATGTGACGTGTAAATGGCAACTAAAGCAGTATGCTTTTTTTGGCCCGAGGCATGGACATATTACAACCCACAAATACTGACAGAAATATCAATGCATGAGAGAACAGTTCTCGGGAATGTAAAACTCCTTCCAGACATGAAAAGGGTACTTTGGGACATAGTCATTGCACTGCAAGCATGCACAGTAAACCCCCCCTCTGTTCTTCTACATACATAAGTGTTATTCAAGAGTGTGCAAACGCTTAGGCTTCTAAGATAACCCTTAAACGCTCACCCAGAGCCCAGGGTTTTCTAGTGCTTGCAGAAAGCAGGTTCCACAAGCGACTCAGCAATGATACACGTTAAAAATTAAGGTCATTGGCCAGGAATCTGTGCTAGCTGCCGTTCCAGAGACTGTGTTTTTCTGTGCTTTCTGCCAGAAACTCATTTTTAATATCTTCCTACCAAAGAGGAAAAGATAGAACCCTGAAATAATAGTCCCAGCGTGGAAGGTCTGCTCTGTCAGCAAGCCGGCTCTTTCCTCCAGTCCCTATCAACAGCAAATGAGCTTGCCCCCCCCCCCCAACTGGCTCCTTGTTTTCGTCCCCGGGCACATTTGCGTCCACAGACCTTCAGATTTGGGGAGATTTTTCTCCCTGCCTCTGGTGGCTTTCTAGACTCTTACTTCCTATGTACTTCACAACCCTCTCCCCCTTCCCCAATCACTCCCGGCAGTGTGAGTTTACAAATGTCTAAGTCACCCTTGAGTAGCCGGAGCTTTTGTGCAATGCTGCCTTTAGGATTTCCATCTTTCTTCCACATGATCTTAATCCAGAAAACTGTAAACTGTTTAGACTGAGAACTTCAACAGTAAAGGCTTCCAACAGAAAAGCTGAGACGGAGCAAGCAAAAATCCAGCCCTTTTAATTTTTTTTTATTTTTTGGTCGTTTCATTCAGAGGCTTAAAACAACTTGAAAAAAATTATTAAATGAAAGCAATGTAATCACTTCAGAAGGCATAGCGTAATAGACATCAAAGATACACGCAAGTAAGATATGGAATCTGTCGCTGAGGAATTGAAAGCATGCGTGCTTACATTTGGATTTTGTTTTACATGCACAGGCTATACACAACAGATTTGCTTATTTGAGTCAGATGTGGCTTTTGGCAAAAGCCTTTTACATTTTAGGTGGCCCACTTTAAAAAAAAATAAAGTAAAAAGGCAGTGACCATATATGTTAAAAGCAATTTGATTTAAATAAGGGTTAACTGTGCTGTTTTTTGTTGTGTTTTCTTTTTCCTCATAAAATATTTCAGTCCTTCAGATGCCTGGAGCATTAACGTTTATATAGTTTTCCCACCTGCCGGATGAGAGGGAGGTGGGCCTACTGAATCAGGACCCCCAAGGAAGGAACAACACGGTGTTAGCCATTACAAAGAACAAACGTGACCCGCAGGGATGGGCCTGGACGTGGAAGGGAGTCTGGGTTGCCTTTTGGAAAGTTCTCTGACCTCTTATCTCTGCACTTCTTATTGCCAATGGCCAGTCTCCCGGAACAACGAAGTATAAAAGAATGTCTTTGGAACATCCCAACATACCAGCCTCCCCTCCTGGAACGTTCATTATCAGATCTGCAGGGGCAGAGCCCTTGAGACCTGCATTCCAGGGCAATGAGGCCTAAAAAAAATCCTGTCACAGCTGATGGCTTCTACAGTGCCTGGAGATCAAAGCCAAGGAACACGGTCTAGGGCAACAGGTGTATGTGTGCCTGGGTACAAGGAACAGAGGGGGCGGAGAGACTTTGTCCAGCCTCGACAGGCTACGGAGCCCAAGAGAGAAACAGGTGTGGCTCACAGGTGGGATCAAAGAGGTTTTTGGATATGATTTTGACAAAACGAGTTGGTCCATTTGTGCGAGTCGCACTGCAGCTCCTCAAAGCTGTGTCTTAATTACCATTTAGCCGCGATGCCCTATTAGGGACGTAGGATGAGAATGAGCAAGCTCCTAATTGCACCTTGCCTCTCTGGAACGTTGGGCCGGAGCCTTTTCTCACACGCTTCCTCTTTGAGATAACCCATCTGTGCTGCCTCCTCAGAGATGAATGCTCTCTGTGGTGACTCTAAGCCTCTTACATCAGAAAGATGGTGACAGACGCAGGAAAAGACTGATCTGTTGGATTATGCCCCATCCCACTACACGAAGAGAAAAGAATGAGTTATCCAAGCAAATAATTGTGGGTGTTTCATGTTTTGGTGAAAGGAGAGAAGACGTAAGAATGCCACAAGAGGACCCTGGGGTTCAAAATATTTCAAACTTTTTTTTTTTACTTCCCAAACAGAACCCAGAACGGCCAAGAGGTACAGAAATTGGAAACAGCCTTACAGCAGAATTGGCTAGCTCCGTGGCTCAGCAGCTGCTGTTAGGAAAAGAGGCAACTGATTGAATTCCTGTGTTCTTTTAGGGGTCGGAGACCCAGAAAGAGAGGGATGCATCCTGGCAGCATTATACAAGACTTATCTGCCTTCCAGGATTGAAATGTCCCCAAGTGGTGCCAAAAGCATGTTCCAGAAAGCCGTGACGATTCAGGAAGAAGTCGTTGTTTTGGTAAGGGGCAGCCTGTACATCCTATTCATCGTTTAGTGCCAAATGCAAGCTAGGCAACTAAAACAGGAGGAGGAGGGGGACAGGTGCTGCCAGGACGGTGATTCTGAAAAACACCCAGTTACCAAGCCTCCTGGTCTCTCCCACATCACACCGAGAGTTCTAGCATCTGCAAGTCTATTTTCTTAGGTCAACACGACCAACCAACCATCCTCTTTCTACCTGTTGGGCTCTTGGGTTGGCACCACAGCCTGAAGGCTTATTCCCCAAGCCCTTCCCTTGATGAGTGAGTGCCTCACGGCTGCCTGCAAGGTCTCTCCTCACAAGAGATAATCTAATAAGCTGCAGTGGAAACAAAAGAGGGTGTGTTCAAACAACACCAGGAGGGGCAAAGGAGGCTAAGCTCATAATGTGCTTTCTGTGCAAGTAAGAGGACCTGGGTTCCATCCTCACAGTGCACATGCATGCTGGCCATGATATCCTGTGCTAGTAACTCAAGTGTGGGGAGGCAGAAGCTGGCCAGCCAGTCTAGCCTAGTCTGTGAGCTCCAGGCCAGTGAAAGACACTGTCTGAAAACAAAACAAAACAACGAGTGAATGACACCTAAGACACCCAAGGTTTTACTTTGGCCTCTACAATAAAGCTGTGCATACATATATACTCCCAAACATGTGAGTGCACACACACACACACACACACATACACACTCACATACACACACATATATACACTCACATACACACACATACACATATACACTCACATACACATATACACACACATATACATACATACATACACACACATACATACATACATACACACATATACATACATACACACACACACATATACCCCAAGAATAAGGGAAATGATAACAATATCATGGAAATTGGAGCTTGAAAGACACATGGAAAAAAGAACAGTTTCTCAGGCAGGGGAGACAGGCCTGTAGTCCGTGTGCTAACTCAAAGGTACCTCTTCAAAGAGCCAGGCCCTTGCTACCCTCTACCACTCCTCTCCATCACTCCCCTGCCTCTGCATGCTCTACCTCCTACATGTATATAGTCACGGGGTAGGGGCGGAGGGAATCTTACAGTGTTTCTAACCATATTTTGCTCATTTGTTCCTGGTGGTTCCCAGATAAATGCAGTTCTGCGAGGGTCAGTGTCTTGCCCTCCTTGTTGTCCTCAGAAGTCCGCTGTTCAGCAAATACTGGGATAAGAACAGAGATATCAGACAAACTCTGTCTCAGTCTGGTCTGTACAGACTCTTTACCTGTAAGAACTACAGCAAGCGCATTTCCAGTGAAGCAAGAGCACGCTAAAGTTAGCATCTGGGCTGTACAGTCAGTCTGGCAGTGGACCCGAGCATCCCGCCTGTCTGGAGATAACGCCCAAGTGTAAAGCCTACAGGGAAAGAACCACCGTCTTCGCTTTGAGTGCTTTCTTGAAAATACATTGCCATCTAGGAATGTCAGCAGTGAGCGTTCCGACCTGGGTACCTTGTAGCCAATATTTCATTCTTAAAACTCAAAATCATTTTATGGGAATTCCATTTCTTTTTTCCACAGACTTGAAAAAGTCTATTGCATTTTGAGGTAAACATACCAAGTAGATTGAAAACCAGAATTCAAGTTCTGCCTCTATTATCTCTGCTCTAACGCTGAGTGTCTCTCTGTGTCAGTTTCCTGGTGGCAAAATTAGGGTAATAATAACTTCCAACCCCTGACTGAGAGGATTAGGGGGAAAATCACCTTTTTTTTAATTAGTATAGAACATCCTGCAATTCTGGAAAAGGTGTGACACTCACAGGGTAGCACTCCACTCCGCTTCCAGGAAACGCTTTCAGGGAACAACTGTTCAGACGCACAGCTGTGGAGAGAAAAATGCAAGCCAGGGAATCACGTCTGATTAATGGGGCTGGGCAGAATCCGTGATAACAGTACACTCATTGGACTTGGCGGGGATTGTCCTTCTAAAGAAGTTAAGTACTTTATATAAATACTATCTCTTTCATCCTTTTAAACTTCCTGTGATGTGGCATTTATTACACGCAGCTTCCAGATGGACAGCTAACCACAGGGGAAATGTATGGTTGTTCCAAAAGCCCGGGAGTGTCCATGTGCACGAAAGAAAAAAAAATGGGAGAGGGGAATGATTGATGGAGTCACTCATTCATCCACTCATTCACTCATTCACTCAACAGGAAATGTTGAGACTCCATTATGTGTCAGGCTGTGACCTCAGGACTCACGGAGGAGAGGAGGATAAATAAAATATGTCAACTTGTCCAGAGCTGAGGGGCCCAGCAGAGAACACACAGGACATGAGATGAAAGACGCTCCCATGAAACGCTGCAAATTGTTGTGATACATCGTAAAAAACATCACAGGGTCTCAAAATGATGACGTTGCTGTGTTCGTGCTTGTAGGAACCCAAGTAGACTTTTACTGGCGTGGAAAGACGCACAGCAGGTTAAAGGAATGTAGAACGAGCCAGTTTGCCATGTGGCCTGGAAGTTCACGCCAATCAGACGACAGAAGAGGTGTGCTCTTAGTGCAGGAGGTGCCAGGGATTACAGGTCATTTTCATCCCTTCCTCCATCTCTAAATTCCACTGCTTTGTGTGTATGCGTGTGGGCACATGCACCGTGCCACATGTGTGGCGATCAGAGGACACCTGGCAGGGGTCTGTTCTTCCTTTTCATCAGGTGGGTTGCAGGGATGGAACGTAGCTCAGCAGCCTTGGCAGCAATCCCCTCTACCCGAGAAGCTCTCTCACTGACCCACCCTCTCCTTCCTTTCTTTCGTTGTTGTTTTCCAAGACAGGGTTTCTCTGTGGCTTTGGAGGCTGTCCTGGAACTAGCTCTTGTAGACCAGGATGGTCTCGAACTCACAGAGATCCTGAGTGCTGGGATTAAAGGCGTGCACCACCACCACCCGGCCTCTCCTTTCCATATACCTAAATTTCAGTAAGCATGTACTGGTAGTTGAAAACTAAACCTCAAAAAGCCACTTTCATTGCACCCTACAGTGCCAAACGCAATGGATGGGCTCAGGCCCTGGATGCAATTCTGTGTAGCAACCACTCACCCACACATGGCTCTGAGTAGGCCCCCAAGAGAGGCGGGCCTTGAAGGACAGAGCGAGGCAGAATGAGGACTGGGGCACTCCAGGCAGGGAAGGTGCTCCTTCTTGGCAAAGGAAATCTTGGTGTCATTGTTCTGGGTGATCATAAAGCCTTCCAGGCATGGTACTTGTATAGCCCGAACCCTGGCAAACTCTGCTGCTAAGGCATTATCACGCTGCCCGGAGCCCAGATGCTTGCCTTCTTGAAGCCAGGGGATCAATTGAAAAGCTGGACAGTATGGACTGGTTGGTTTCCAGTGGCATAGTGAGGAGGAAGATGTTGTCGGGTGGATTCTCAGAAAGAGAGAGACTGCACAGGCAGCACCTGGACCACAGAGAGTTGCTGTGGAGAGTGGCCCTGGGGAGATCTGGCCTGGAGTTAGGCCTGGTGATGGGGACAACGCCAAAGAGAAGCAGACAGGGAAGTTGGTCCTACATGTGGTATACGAGAGAGGACACAGAAGCAGACAGGGAAGCTGGTCCTACATGTGGTGGACGACAGAGGACACAGATTCAGAAGCAGAGTGCCCAGGACAGGCAGGCTGGGCCACTCATACTACAGGAGCAGCCACCACACCCTACATAACCTCCTGGACAGCTGGTGTCTCCTGGTTCTTGGGTTTCCTTTCCTCCTGCTTGTGGTCCAGCCCTGTATCCCAGCAATGGCATCATTGGTC
Organism: Mesocricetus auratus; assembly: GCF_017639785.1. Lineage (NCBI taxonomy): Eukaryota > Metazoa > Chordata > Mammalia > Rodentia > Cricetidae > Mesocricetus > Mesocricetus auratus. Next base: position 10,609,976 of record NW_024429212.1, on the reverse strand, counting down.
TTGGGTACCGGCTGACAATGGGCTTGTTGGAAAGGGGAAACCCTACGTGGAACACAAGGCTGACCTCTTTAGAGATGACAAGAGGTCTGACCCCTCATCTTCAGGTGCCTGAATAACAAGATAGCCAGAATCTGGCCATACTGAGCGAAGATGGCCTACAAGGACTTCTTGACCTTTTCCTCACGGCTGTTGATATAAATAGGGTGGTCTGGGGAACTGCCATGACACGGGATGGGGAAATATGACTTAATAGGGTAAAAAGGTGACATAGCCATCAGGGTGTCTGGCAGGCTCTTCCTCATTCCAAAGGGAACTCAGGTAAGGGTGGGGTCAGGGGAAGAAGGCACAGCTGGTCGGTATAGCTAGCATAGATTACCCCACTTCTCCAGCCTGTGTCTGGGAACGGAAGCTAACATGAAAATGTATTATAATATAAACATTTTAACCAAATTCCCGTTTTTAGATTTTAAGTAAGTAATCCTTGCTTTAATGCTTAACTCTGACTAGCAAGTTATCAGTGTATACCTTGTGAATATGCCTGCCTTCTGGAAGTTGTCAGACAGAATCCTTAAAATAAACTTAATAATAATAATACATGTGGTAGATTAAGGATGACCACAGTTGTTGGCATCTCTCTCTCTCTCTCTCTCTCTCTCTCTCTCTCTGAATCTATGTGGGTTCCATGATTAGTTTGAAAAGGAATACCCTGGAACATGTCAAGCTACTCTTGGAGGGCTGGTGGGGGAGAGAGGAGTCTAAGACCTAAAAGAATGTGAGCTTCCACTTCCTGGGTCTTTGAATGGCTACCATTGGAAATAAGCCAGTATTCTGTGTGAAAACCCAAACCACACACATAAGACAATGGCAAGTATTTTAACCAGCATATCTAACAAAATGTCTAGCCAATAACCAGCAATAACAGCCAGTCAGTTACCAGCATGGGCAGTCCCAGCAATGCAGCCCAGTCAAGACTTCAGATAACTCCAAGTCAGGCCATTGCCTTCGCTGAACCTATGTAAGAAACACCTGAAAGTAACTTGTAGCCTGAAACCACACATACAAAAAAAAGGTTTATTTCTACTAGAAAAGATAAATGGAGTTGGCTTCAGTAATAAACTGTCAAGAGTAACACCTTTTCTTTGACACTAACAGAGGGGAGAGTTCCAGGGAGACTATTTTGAATGGGAGACAGGAGAAATTGTAGCCTGGATCAAACGGACATGGAAAGCTAAGCAATACTGTCACCTGTAGCTGTGACAAAATGAGGTCTGTGAAGGGCCCAGACCCTCACCCAGCCCCCTGCTTTGGCAGCCATGACAGACTGCAGAAAAGACCCAGCAAGATGTAAGCCCCTGACACAGTAATGTGGGCTGAGCTCCTGACCTTGCCCAACCTCCTAGTCACTAGGAATCTACATAGCCTCCATGTGGCAAGGAACCAATCAGAAGTCAGCTGACGGGCTCTGGATGTGCTTTAAGCTAACAGTGGAATGCAGAGTGTAGCAACCGCCCTGGGAGGGCCTACAGCAACCAACCTTCCGGCAGCTGCAGCTGACCAAATCAACACAGGTCAGGCTGCCCCAGCCCGGAGGTATACCAATCCTGAGACTGTTGCTATGCAACTAGCGGATCCCCAGACACTCCCCTTGCTCTACCCCAATATATTCCCTGCCCCCACCCCCCTGCTACTGCTCAAGGACCCTTCTGGCCCCCACCTGCTTCACCCACTGTGTTGGAACCAACCAAGTTAACTCATAAAACTAAAGGCTGCTTTTGCATTGAATTGGGTCTCTTGATGATATTGGGGTTCAGAGTTTGAGCACAAAAATCTTCACCTAAAGGACTGATGGTTTTGGCTAAGGCCATTTTTAGTCAGAACGGATGAACCAGCAGTGTTGTGTTTACCCTTTGTATGTGTGCAGACACTAGAGAACTAAGACACTCAAGGGAAGGCCAAACAGACTTGCTTAGTTTTAAGTTGAATTTCAGAGGAAACTGAATGCAACACTGACTAGGAGACAAAATTGCTGCTCACCCTCATCAGCTCTGAGGGGATGATTCTAAGAACACCTTATGCTGATGGACAATGAGCCCACAGGAGGGTCAACTGTTCCTCAGCCTTGAGTCTTTTTTTTAATTAGCCCTTTAAGGTGTTCATATGTTTTTGTCATATTCACCCTTCTCTCCTGGAGTCTTATGGCCATTTGTAGACCTTCCCTGGCAAAGAGTGTATCATGAAAAGTCTCCAGTGGGTGTCCCAGAGACCTTAAACAAAAAGATATCTCAGAGCCTCAAGACTATTCCATAGTTCCCCGGCTCTTGGTTTAGTTGAAAATCTATTTTGGTAAATAGAGACATATTTTTTATCCTGATAAGGCATCATTTGATAAATGAGGACCTATGACATCTTCAAAGGAATTATATATTCTTGAGCAGAAGAGGTCAGAGATAATAAGAGATCTGGAGGGTTTTGGTGTGATCCTCTGACTATACCAGGCTGTATGGAAGCTGAGGAAGTATTCAGATGCTAACCGTTGATTTTTTTTTTTTGTAAAGAGAAAGATGACTTGAAGGAGGAAATAAGGAATCAAGGAACAAAGCCAAAGCCTATGGAGAACCATTGGAGGGGTATAATTTTTAAAAATTGGCAATATGCACCCAGAAGGATTTTATAATTGCTATGGACCAGGGATTGGCATGTGTCTCCCAGTTTTCATATTTTTGAATAGGGATGCTATCTGTGCTTGTTCTATGCCTGTCCGATAATGTATGGTGTGTATGTGTCTGTGTGTGTGTGTGTAAAACTTGCCTCTGATTGACAGGTATTCAAACAGAGAACACACATACACAGACACTCACATGTGGCTTCATTCACACTTAGGGATGACTTCAACAGTAAACCTTTGAACACTGAATGTGAACTTGAAGCCACAATGGCATGAGACTTTCTGGAGGGGGTGAGAAGCAAATACATTTTGTATGTGGGAAGCTGTAAATGATATGTGGTGAGAGGCTGAATAGCAGTAGATTAAAGAGGGTCAAACTTATAAAAATATTTTTCCTGTCTCCTCCGTCATATATGACTGCAGGATATAGCAGAAGTGACTCTATGCCATTTAGGCGGTGGGGTGGTTATTGTATCATTGTCATGTGTGTTGTATTATGTGTTCAGTATGTGTTACTATAGCTGCGTACGTATGTACGTGTTGGTGACAACAGTAGGTGCTGTGTGTCTTTCCTTGAGCAATTCCACCTTAAGTTTTCATTACACAGTCTGTCAATGAGCCTGCAACTTATCAATTCTGATGGGTTGACTGACCAATGGGCATCACGCATCAGCCTCCCTCTCCCAGCACCACCGCTTCCCGATTCCGAGCTGCTGTAGCACACGGCACACTGCCCTGGGGTTTGTGTCAGCTATGGGGATCCCAGCTCATGTACGATACTTGCTTGGCAGGCACTTAACCGAGCTACTCCACGTGCCCAAGATTTAACAGACAGCTTCTACATCCCAGTTCCCGAAACAGCGGTTCCTAATGAACCAGTTGCCACTTTGTAAAAGCCGAAACCTAACAGAGAGGTCACGTGTTAATGGCCCAGTCCTGGTGAATATATGCAGAGCACTCACGTAAGGGCAGTGGGGATTGCCACAGGTGCAAGTCCACCTCCACAAGGCTCTGGGAAGCCTTCAGATGATGGCTTTGGTATGAAAGATACTGAGCAAGAACCTCACACGGGTAGTTGCTCTCAGACTGTACAAGGCATCATTTCTCACGGGTTGTCCCCTAAGGTTTAAGGTAATATTTTATCCAGCAAAAGGTGGCTGGAAATAGAGAGACATGGATATACATAAGCACACTCATACACGCACACACATATCTAAGCGCACAAATGGACACGTGTCAGAAGGAATCAATGTGCATAAGGAACAGAGCGCTGTTGTTGCAAGTCAGTGGAAGGGGAGAGGAACACGCAGTGCAAACACAGACGAGGGATGTGGGGAGGCGACTCAGACGGAAAGCTATCAGAGCGTCACATATATAACACCAGCCTGATCGGTAGGGCTTAAAATGACTGACATAACCGCTTTTGGTGGTACTTGAGAAAGCCCATAGCTTTATCAGCTTAATGGTGAGAGTCTAACTGGAATAAAGTTATATGGGAAAACGGCTTGTGTGGATTTTTAAAACCTAATTCATATATTCTTTTGTCTTACAAGTTTGTTCCTTGTTCCTAAAATGTTAGCAGATACATGTATACATATACACATACATAGATATACATGTATATTTACACATGCCCATACATAGATACATATTTATATATACATATACATACAGAGATATAAATACATGTATATATACATAGATGTATACATAGATGTACACATATATATACATATACACATACCTAGATACATATATATACATGTATATACATACTAGCTACACAAGCATATATACACATACAGATATATATACATATAGATGCACGTGTATATACACATACATAGATCTATAGGCATATAGTCACATACATAGATGTACACACACACACACACACACACACATATATATATATACAGATACACAGATACATAATACACACACATGATCAAAATATTCATGAAGCACTTTTGCAATAATTAAAACTGAAGACACCCCAGCTTGATCAGTATGCATTAGTGCAATTAGTCTGGTTTCTGCTGCTGACCAAAAGGAGCTTGGGGAAGAAAGTGTTCATTTGGCTGAGAGGCCACAGTCCATCATTGAGGGAAGCCGAGACAGGAGCCTGGAGGCAGGAACTGAGGCAGAGAGTACAGGGGAAAACGGCTTGCTGCCTTGCTCTCCCTGGCTAGCTCAGCTACCTTCCTTACACGCCCCAGGACCACCTGCCCAGAGGGAGCACCGCCCTCGGTAGACTGGCTCCTCCCACATCAATCATTAGTAAGAAAATGACACAGATTTACCCACACACCGGTCTCATAGAAGCCGTTCTTCAGATGAGGTTCCCTTCTCCCAAGCGACACCCGATTGTGTCTGGGACACAAATTAACCCACACAGTTATCAAATCAGGATACATCATTTATGTAAGGACTTAAAACTATCAGGTGAATATTCTTTACTGGCGTGACATGACAGCTATGGCCCGTTTGGAAGTGAGAAAGAAAAAAAAAGCCATAGAACATGTCCTCCTTGCGAGTGGCCTTAGGTTTAAACAAATGAGCATTCCCACACATCTATATGTATTTGCATATGTCTGTGAAAGAAAACGCCTAGGATGAGCCACTCAAAATATTGCCAGGCATGGATATACAGTGGACTTGATGCTGGATGATGACGGGTGTGTGTGTGTGCTTTCATCGAGTTCTGCAGACACAGGCAGACACCACACACAGACCAACTGTCAGGAGAGGACCCGTCTGCAGCCTGGACGCCTTGCTCTGTGGCGCAAACATGCAGTCTCAGGGGGAAAAAAAAAAAAAAAAAGAGGGGAAGCTTAATCACAAGGAGAGTTCTGGAAGTGAGACACAAACTACTCTGGGCCTTGAAGCAGGAGGAGCCAGCAAGTGGAAAGTCACAGAGACAATCCAAATTAGGAGCCAGGACACAGGGCCTGCGGATGGGCGGGGTGGCACAGTCCCATCTGTAACCACGCCCAGAGAGGCTCTGAGGCCCTGCCTTCTTCTGCGGGTCACACTCCACTACAAGCAAGAGGCCACAGCCAAGTGCTATATCCACAGAGTAGCCCACGCAGACCCTTAGCTAACTACACAAGGCCCACTTAAAAGAATGGCATCTTCTCACAGGTCTCCTGGGCTGCCCTGCAGATACGGGTCACGAGGCTCTTATCCTCAGCCTCTTGCTTCCCGGCAGGCCTGGGCATGCACTGGACCACTAGATACAGCTAAAGCCGTCCCAGGATATCGAGCGCATCCCGGGGGTAAGGTAAGTGTGAAATTCTGCAGACTTGAGCCTTGCCTCCTGCCGTAAACGGAGCCAGGTCAAGACTTAAGTCTGTACAACGTGCTACCAAAGGCTTTGCAAGCTTGGAGCCTGATGTCTGCCTCGCCATATCTGCGGCAGCACACTCTGAAGACTCGGGTTGTGCATGGGCAGGGGATCGCTCTCACTGAGGGACCACCTTTGATTCCTTCCGTTGGTGAAGGGTGGTTCCTAAGCCCTCCACCAGCTTCTAAAACGGTCTATTTCTACCTAAAGGCGAAAACAACGGGTTTGTGACATCACATCTCCAACAGTCACGGTTAATGAGATGCTCCTTGATAGGAGGTGTCTGTCCTCTGCCTTGTGCTACCTATATAGCCTTGAAGTAAAGCCACGCTGGCTTCTGCTCAGGGTCCTGGGGTGGTGTCACCAGGTTTTGTCACCCCCTCATTCATCCTGGTCTTTCTTCAGCATATGTAGGCATGGTTGCCAGTGCCTCTCTCCATGTCATTATCACAGAACCTACGTGCTGTGACACATGTGATTTCTGACTAGCTATCACATGGTCCGCTCAGGCAATGACTATTTTTAAGCAGAAGGTCTAGTCCCTAGTCCCTGCTTATATTCCCACAGCCAGCTTCTATTTTAATGCTCCGTTTGGCTCCAGGAACCAAACCATACCCATAGAATTCCCACAGGGCGTTAACAGAAAGCAAAACCTCCTCCCACTTTGGAATTAATGAGCCCCTCTTGCTGTCAGCCATGCTTTAATGGATTTCGCCAGTCTGTGTATTTTCACACCCAGAACAGAAAAGTCATACAGAGGTAACTTAATTCAGGAGTGACCTTTGAGTTCCTTGCCTGGTAGTGTAGTAAATCTTGCTTGGTGGCAGGTTTATTCCTTTATCTGTGATTTCCATACAAGGCTTCACCTCCTGTGTGGCACTGACTTCGGTATTTGTGTAACTATCGCTGTCCAAAATGGCTGATAATCTCTGCATTCTATCAACCTTGCTGATAATGTCTCTCTTTTCATTCCCCTAAATTTTACATCTTACTAGACTGTCTCGCAAGAAGATTGTGTCCCCATGGTACGTGATATTTCAAACAACTGGAAAGAATAATAACTTATTTTCTGTTCTCTTCACGGCAGCATCTTTCTTCTTGTCACCTCTAAGGTTCAAAAATTTCAAGGTTAGGCCTTTTCCTTGCCTTTTTTTTTTAATGTTTCCTTTTTACTTTCTCAAATCATTTCACGGTCAGTTTACACCCCCCCCCCACCCACCCTTTTGTTGAATGCCAACAGACCAGGTGAATTTGCAATGGGACGATCTCTGAAGTGCACTCAATTTATTTCTGCATGGTTTCATAACTGGGTGTAAATTAAGTCAAAATGATGAACTTCAGAACTTTGCTGGTTTTATTCGCTCTTCCCACTCATTATTTACCAGCTTTTGTCACCTCCTCATTCATCCTGGTCTTTCTCCAGCATATGTAGTCTTTGTTCAACAGGTAAAGAATGGTGCTAAAGAGAACAGTTTCGTAGGAATCCCCGCCTTCCAGTAGCCATGAGAAAAAGAATGCATCACATGATTTTGGAGCGGGGCCGGAGGCTCAAGTGGCAGTCTGCCATCTCTAGTCTCTGCCTTCTCAAGCAGGAACCTTCCCCAGAGGAGCTTCTCCAACTCTCCACACCCCAGACACTGCCACTGCGGCCCATCAGAGGTGAGCACGTGAAGCAAGGATTGGCTTGTCACAACACCAGTGCTCCAGGTCCCAGAGATGGGTCCAAAGTGAGCGCGAGACTGAGGTGATGCGGTTAGCAACCTCTTTTGAGAATTTTCCCCATAGATGCTGAGAAAGACAAGTAATGCCGGCAAATGAAGGTGCATTTCTGTGTAAGAGTATTGGACGTGGGCTCCTTCAGTGTTTCCTGATTTGCTGAGTCCCATGTGGTACAGAGTGGATTCTTATGAGACAGACAGCAAGGACCTCCCACAGTCGGCACCCAAGGAGTCCAGCCGAAGTGCCGCGTCGTGTCAGTTGGGTATGTAGGTGAACAAGTAGGGGCCTCATGGCTGGCTCCGTGCTCTTCTATAGCATGGATTGCAGGTATAGAAGAGAGACTGTCAGGCCAGTGAGATGGTCCAGCAGGGAAAGCAGCTTGCTGTCAATCTCAGGAGCCCACAAGATGGAAAGAGAGAGCTACCCCCAACAGTTGTCCTCCGACTTCCACACACGTGTTATGGCACAAAGGCACACAATCGATCAATCAATTGATCAATTAATCAATCAATTGATCAATCGATCGATGGATCAGTCATGTTTCTGTTCGGAAACTGGGGGCATAGGAAAGACTTTGGTGGTGACGAGCAGGTACTGCTCTTACAGAGTTTGGCTCTTAGCTGTGGACAGAAGCATCCATCCCCCATCACCTAGTACTCATGGTAGAAGATTCCCAACTGTCTGTAGCTCAGCCTCAGGATGAGCCTAGACATCTGGGCTCCTAGGATGCCCACAATCACAGGTAGAGAAGCACACGTGGACACATACATACATACATACATACATACATACATACATACATACATAACTAACTAAAAACGAAACTATTTAAAGTATATAAATAAAATTGGCCGGGCGGTAGTGGTGCACACCTTTAATCCCAGCACTCGGGAGGCAGAGGCTGGCGGATCTCTGTGCGTTCGAGGCCAGGCTGGACCGATAGCCTCTGAAACAATACAGAGAAACCCTGTCTCGTAAAAACCAAAAAAAAAAAAATTATACATGTAAATTTTTTAATTGAAAATATATTTCTTTTTAAGAAATAGATTGTCCAGGCTGGATGGGTAGCTCAGCCGTTCAGTATGACTTTAGCAAGGATGAGACCCTGGGTCCCACCCTCAGCCTGGAAAAGAGAAACTGAAGAGAGAGAAAGAGGTTGTTACCACGTTAGATCGCTCAGAAGATCCGAACAATCTTGGGAAACCTGAGTTTCAGGTTCATTGTGAGCCCCTGAATTAATTGGAAATGTCTAGAACCTGTTCTCCCCTCTCAATTCACAACAAAATAAGATCGTATTAAAATTATTTTAAGTAAAAATAGACATAATGAAGTTTTAATTTCCAAAACTTTTTCAAGGGAAAAAAAAGTTCCAGAGCTATAGAAGTAACAACATAAAACTTACAAAGGAAAAATTAGAATAGAATTTTTAAATTTGTGATGTATTTAGTACTATGATTAAAAAATAAATCAAATGTAAGAATTATCTTGAAAAATAGTCATGAAATTACCTCCATAAAACTCAAAATGCCAAATAAACTAAACAACTCAGTTGGTCTACATCAGGCTGGACAAGCAACTGAACTTACTGACTCAGGCAGAGAAAAAAAACCATGCCCATTGAAAACACATCTCAGGATTACTGATTCACCAGGCCTGGAACACACAGATTCCGTATGCAAGTTCAAAGGCCCATTACAAGGGAAAATGCGGCCCAAATGGAGGCCTCTGGAGAGGGGAGAGAAGCAGATCGCCAAAGCACAAGGCATGCCATGATAAAGGTGCTCAGCTCTTTCCTCAACCTCTGGGGACCACTGCAAAAGCACTTGAAGAAGGGAAGTCACCCATCAGGTCAAATCCCCTGCAGTAGCATCTTAAGAGGGTGGAGGGCAGAGGAATGTGATTTGGGGCCAGGAGCTAGGTAGGCAGTAGAGGTGGCCATCAAGGCATGACAAGGCAACTGTGCTCACCCAGGAGGGGGTGAGGGCTGGGACAGAGGAAGGAGGCAGCATGAGAGACGGTCAATGGAAGTAGCAGGGTTTGGGGAACCTGAAGACCACACCAGACATGGAAGCAGGGGGTCTGACCGCAGCTCTTCACCTCTGCCTCCTCTTCTCTAAGCCCCCAGTCACACCCCCAGTCCTGCAGCAGAACACTTCCTCTCCAAAGCCATCTCCAGCGGACTACGTACACAGGAGCATCCAGGTTCTCTCCCGCATTCACATCCCATTGCCCCACACCCCAGCACCAGCAGACAATCCAGCCAGGGGAAGCAGATAGGCTAACCGCAGTTCTTTTCTCCCCCGTCCTCCACACCCATCCCTCCATTCTTATGCCAAGCTCTGTAGCAGACCATCTGCCTCAGCCTCTCATGCCCCCAACCACATGGGGTCCAGCGGGTCACACAGATCTCCTCCTCCAACCACATGGGGTCCAGTGGGTCACACAGATCTCCTCCTCCAACCAAATGGGGTCCAGCGGGTCACACAGATCTCCTCCTCCAACCTTCTTTCCTTTTTCTCAGCCTCCAACCCCAGCTGGAATTCCCCAAGTACCTGCAGGCCAATCTGGCCAGGGAAGCAGGGAGCCTGACTGTGAATCTTTACCTCTTCCTCCTCTCCTCTGAGGCCAATCCCCCAGTCTAACTTCCAACTCTACTAGAAAACAGACCACCTAGTGTGGACTCTCTCTCCTCTCTGACCCCATCTCCAGGGGCTCACACAGATCTCCTCTTCCAACAACAGAAAGGGATGTCCTTCTGTATATATGCTTCTCTTATTGGTCAATGAATAAAACACTGTGTGGCCAATAGCCAGTAGAGGCAGGAAGATGGGCGGGGCTAGAAGACGAGGAGAATTCTGGGAAAGGTAGGCAAAGAGAGGCAGGAAGAGATGCCATGTAGAGACCTGGAAGATAGGACACATCATGCATTCTCCAGTAAGATAAGGCCATGTAGAAATACATAGATCGGCAGTTATGGGTTGATATTTAAGACAGAGCTAGCCAATAAGAAGGCCTAGCCTTCAGCCAACAGCTTAATAATACAAGTCTTTGTGTGCTTGTTTGGGGCTGAAGAGAATGCGGGACCAGGCTGGCAAAGAAACTCAAGCAACAAAATGACTCCTATTCACTCTGTTATCCCAGTCCCCAACTCCATCAGGCGTTCCCTGGGAGCTCACCAGCTAAGCCTGCTAGTGAAGGAGCTGGTGAGCTGCAGGTCTCCATTCTCCCTCCACAGCCCCTCCCCCAGTCTCCCCTCCTGCTCTGAAGCAGGTCTGCTGTGGCTTCTCTCCTCACCGTCTTGCCCATTCCCAGAAAACTAAACAGATCCCGGTAGAACACCTTGCTTTCCTCCCCACTTGTGGATCGCCTCAAACTCCCCTCCTAGCCCATCCTCATTCCTGAGTGTCAAGATAGCCAGAAACACATTTTACTGGGAAACCCTGTGGCCATACCTGGCGGCAGTGCATCCTGGAAGAATTCCTACCCTACCAGGCAACACACAGCCACCACATCCTCCTGAGAACCAGAGAGGGCAACAGAAACCAAGGAACAAAACACCCACCCAACACAAAGACAAGACCAGATATCAGCACCTAGAATTGCAATCTCCACAAGACCAGAAGCCTAGATGCCTGCGGCGTAAAACCAAGAACAGCCAGGACTGGGGGGGGGGGGGGGTGGTGCGGGGAGGGGTTAATGACTGACCCCACATGGAGATTACCCTGAGGGTCCAGCCAGTGCATCTGCAAACCTCTTTAGCCAAGAACTACGATAAAGCAGGAGAAACCAGTGCGGGAATTGTGGATGGGCTGAGTCTACTGCAAGGGGGATGTCTGCTCATCGGTCCAGGAGAAGGCAAGGGGCAGAACAAGGCAGGCTGAGGCCTCAGCACAGGGCTAATAGGAGCCAATAGAGGGTGTGGTTTCACCTCCAACCTGGAAGTAAACGGGAATGCCTTTGCTGCCTTTGTCCTTGGGTAGCAGCACACTGAGTTCCGTGCGCATTAACGTGCTCATGGCTCACAAGCATGCAACATGCCGCATTCTCCTCACCTGCTAACAAGTGAAAAGCCTGGGAGGTTCGATGAGTGAAAGACGCTGCCCACAGTGACATACATAAAGCAATATGCATGGCCAAGAGCCAAACTCCCTGACTCCAGACTGCAGTCAGAGGTCATATTCATCAAGCCATCCTGACCTCATGTGTTTTGAACATCACCCATAAAAAAAAAAAAAAAAACAGGTAGTGAAGAGGAGTGACTGGATAAGCGATGGAAGAGGAGAGAGAATGTGCACAAGCTGTGGTGTCGTAGAAGATGAGGTGGGGATGGACTTGGAAAGCCAAGATGCTGTGTATGTAACAGCGACCATGAAGGTCAGCCTGCCTAAGAGTAGCCCCTAGAAGTCTGTTTTCAGAAGGCATTGCACAGTGCACAGGACTCTGTTTCCAGAAGGTACTGCACAGTGCACAGGACTCTGTTTCCAGAAGGTACTGCACAGTGCACAGGACTCTGTTTCCAGAACGCACTGCACAGTGCACAGAACTCTGTTTCCAGAAGGTACTGCACAGTGCACAGGACTCTGTTTCCAGAACGCACTGCACAGTACACAGAACTCTGTTTCCAGAAGGCACTGCACAGTGCACACAACAGGAGAAAGGAGGAGAGAGGGGGAAGAAGTCTGAGCACACAGCAAGCTGCGCTCTGGCCTCCTTTGAGTGTCTCCTGTCTGAGCTGAGTTCAGTGCACGCCTGTAATTCCAGCACTAGGGAGACTGGAGCCATACGATTACTGCAAGTGTAAGGACAGCCTGGGCTCCATGTGGATGACTAAGCCAACAAGTAGAAGGGGCTAGTGAAGACAACATCCTCCCTGGAGGAGAGGACGCAGGTCATGGTTGGTTAAGGGAGGTCCCAAATGTCTTTCTAAGAGTTCCTATGCTGAAGATACGGTTACCCTGATATCAGCATTCTTTTCAGAAAGGGATTATATTTATGGTCACTTTGTGTGGTCAAGGATAAGGTTGTTTCACACAGTGCCCTCACACTGGGTGCTCATATGAGATCCCCCCAACCCATTTTTGTATAAAGCTATTATTTAAATGCATGTGCCGTGCATCTCATAATTCACCACACGACTCTCTAGCTATAAAATTTTAATAACTTTAGAGCAGCCAAACTCGTGGCATTCTCCAAGCAAACATGCAGAAGCCTCTAGCACACATTCTTGTGTTCTGACATTAATATATCTAGAAGTACTTGATTGCTCAAGCCTCTGTTTCTACTGTCTACCAGTGTGCTTTTCTACTTAATTGGGTTAGATATATGGTTCTGTAAAATGCCCTAACTCCTTTCTCAAACAAGAAGTTCCTGTCTGTCTCTCTTTCTAAACAGCAAATACCACCAGGAAAAAGAAAAACGTGAAGAGATGTGGAAAATGGGAGGGAGAAGTTTTCAGTGATTTTGGTTTCTGGTCTCCCTAACTTGCTAAAGACTGAAATATGAGTTTCCCTGGTGGGGAAAACGAACAGGGAAGAATGGTGACATGATCCCAAAGGCTATTAAGGTATTTATTGAGATAAAATGGGGGTTGTTATCTCCAAAGTCTCCTTTATTCTTCCTTGGCTTAAAGCAGCACAATTTGTTGGGGGAAAATGTGATCCCCTCACAAAGGGAAAAGCGATCTAAGCCAATCGCATGAATTTTCATCGCAGCCTTGACATGAGTTCTATTGTATATTGTTATGTCGTGTCCTGTTGATACCACTGGGAGGCCTGCTCTTTTCTGAAGGGAAACAGAGGGGCAGTGAGAGGAGGGGAGAGGAGAGGTGGGGCTAGGGAAGAGGGGAGGGAGGAAAGACTGCAATATGGGATGTATTGTTTGATGTATTGAGCAAAGAATAAAGTAAATGAAAAAAATGAAAGAAATGGCCTTCTGGGTTCCTTGAGGGAAGGATACGCCTTCTTCCTAGGAAGAATCATGAGAAGAACTTGGCAGTTGACCCCAGGATCACCGCCTGCACCACACAGTGGCTTCCTATTCTCACACACACCCATGGGAGTTCATGATCTCTGCACTGTCTGCCACCGTGAGACCACCGGGGAATACCAGTGGGCTGCACCCCACAGCTCCCGGTTTAACAGAAGATGGGTGTGGCTTCCCCTTCCAGTCAGGAAAAGTGTGCCATCTTTGCTCACACCTCTGCTGGTCAGGCTCATTGCTGGGAATGCCTGGAGTCATGCGCAGGCGTTCTAAATATGAAAGCAAACATCACACCTGAGGAAACAGCCTGGCACTTGCAAAGAATCAGCAACACTCTGGTTGCCTTGGCGAGAACAGTGAGGAAACAGGATATTTCCTCCTACGCCAGAGTCCCTCCCTGCCCCTGTGACTGTCCTAGTAACTCACAAGAAGTGTCTTGCACAAAACTAGACACCAGTTGTAGCCAGATCCCACCATCCATGCTCAGGTTATAATTAAGTTTCACATGCTCGCTTGACTTCACTTCTAATTTGTTGGATTCCTAGAATACGTTGCTTTTGTAATCAGAAAATAATACAAAGTTTACTTCCAGAGTGAAGAAAAATAATGTAGTTCCCACATTATCATTTCAACACTAATCAAGAACCAAAAATAAAGGTGGCGCCGGGCAGCAGACCTTAAATGAGAGGGTGTTTTCCCAGGCTCTGGTGAAGATAGGAATGTGAGATACAGCAGAGGCAGCAGGCGTGAATCACCCAGCACAGTCCCAACAAATGCAGTTTTAAAGCAAACTCTCTCAATCTCCCTTCTATTTTATCTAATTTCCACACCACAACTTGTCTTCTTGTCTCCATCTCCATCCTGTCATCCCTAATAATTGCACACATTCTACATAAAGGCTATTAATGCCCGACAAAGACAAACCTGTTGACTTCATCATTTTAAAAAAATGTCCATTAAACATCTATTGAGTTGTTTTGTGTGAAAACTGTACCTTGTTGCCAGGATAAGTCATGTATCAATTAGCTGTCTTCCCGTTTGGTCAGATTCAGGCTCCTGAAAAATGTAGAGTCAGAGATGGTCAATTTTCAATCTACTGGCTTGATAATAGAATGACAATATGGCCTTAATGAGCATTTTGCAGGCTCATTAGGTGGCATTGTCTGAGGGACTTTGTTATGACTGTAATTTTAGAAGCAGAATATATGGCTCAAATGAGACCTAAGAGCCTTTCAAATTTTACTTCCCATTGAGCTAGTTTCCTTTTTAACCAATACACTCCAGAACTGTGTATGCTATGTGTTTAAATGTGGTCTCTCCAGAAAATAATCTCTAAGCTGGAAATAGGGTCCTTTGATGAATATCTGAGCAATAAATAAAATGCCCATAATTAATTTCACTGTATAAGTTCTCTGCTGGCTTTAACTCTATAAAGCCCAATAGTGCGGAGAGGACACCACAGAGGGGCAGCCTGCCATTGAAACTGGTGTCCCGGACCTGCAATCACTCCAAATGTTATTGCTGACTCTTAAGGGACTTTCCAGTGGAATTTTTCTCACGTTGGGTATTTGACTGATACGATTAACCTTAAGCCATGTCTTGATGTATCCAGAGTGCATGATGAAAAAAAATTATTTGTCTTACAGTGTGTGCCAGACTCAATAAAAGGGAGAAAAAAGGAATCAGGAGTCTGTTCTGAGACTGAGGGAAAGAGAGAGGATTTGTGGATACATTTTAGAGGGTAGATAGGGCTCTATTCAAATGGGGAATGTTCTTCTGTGTATATGTTTCTCTTATTGGTTAGCGAATAAAACACTGATTGGCCAAACAGGAAGTGACATAGCTGGGCAGAATCAGGATATAAGCAGGGACAAGCAGGAAACAGCTCTCTTCTCTACAGAGACACTGAGCAGTCACCACGTAGCAGGCAAAGGAGTTGCAGGTCCGGCATTCCCCGTAAGCCAAGACCACGTGGAAATACAGGAATTAATAGAAATGGTTAATATTTAAGGCAGAGAGAACAAATAAGAAGCCCAAGTCACTGGCCTACAGATTTATAACTAATATAGCATCCGTGTATTTATGTGGGGGCTCTGAGGTGGCTGCAGAACCAGGCAGGAAATTCAGCAACACTATTTACAAGTGAGTTCTTTATTTCAAAACTCTCCTGTGAAATAACTTAAAGCAAAGAGAAAATATGTGTCCATTGGGGGCCAGGAGTATAATTCATTCTGCCAAGTATTTGCAGTGCGAGTGTGAGGACCTGAGTTCAACTCTTGGAATCCACGTAAAAAGCCTGTGGTGATGGTGGACACTTGTAACCCCAGTGCTGGGGAGGCAGAGGCAGGAAGAGCCCTAGTTAGTGCTGGCCAGCCAGGCTAATCTAGCCAAAGAGTCTCAGTTCCCAGTGAAAGCCGCTGTATCAGAAGGTGAACCACCATCCTGAGGAACAGCATTCAAGGCTGGTCTCTGGCATCCATACATGTGCACACGCCCATCTGCACATATACGTCCCCGCACACATCAACATGCAAACACACATGCACATACAAAAATAACACAAAATATACATTAAGATTTAAATACTTACAAAAAAAAGCTTTACCAAAATGCATTACTACAAGTGTAGTACACTATACATAAAACATCAGAAGATGTGCTCAATTATCTCAGCTAAAAGGGTTTTCAGTCCTCTCTGGAGGTACACAACTGAAATCCCAGCTCCTCGGAAGGCCGAGGCAGGAGACTCATGAGTTCATAGTCTGCCTGGGTGGGCTAACAAATGAATTCAAGGCCAAAAAGAACAACTCAGTGAGACCTTGTCTCAGAGTGAAATGTGGAATGTAGGCTGGGACCTGACTCAGTGGGAGACCCTGCTTATTATGTACAAAGCCCCATGCCCAATCCCCAGGGCTACCACAAAAAAAAGGAGATTTCATAATACGTTTATTTAAATTTTTGTATTTCCTCTTATAATGCCATATTAATACCGGTTGGCATTTTTTCCCCATTTCAGTCGTTCGTGACAACTTTGCAGGGTGTGAAAAAGCAATTTTAACCATAGCTCTAGTTTATTTTCAATTGCTCCAATGGCCACAGGCAAAGCACATTCCCATATAATGTTAACAACTGATTAAAACATAAAACAGCACCCAAACAGCTCGCCGGGTTTCTGATTTCTCTTGTATCCTATTTGAAAAGGTTCTTTTCAATTAGCCTACAACACAGGAGAGAGCATGTTCGGTTGACTATGTAATTCTGTCCAAGAAACCAAAATTAAGAACAAGCTTTGGGAACTTGAAAATAAAACAGGACTGTCGAGACATAGAGAGTGTGAAAATTAGCCTAGTCTCCGAGCTATCAGCACCCTTCGAACAGTACAGCTACAGAGGAGTCAGAGATCTGACGATTGGTAGAAAAATCCTCCAGCAACCGTAACAGTGTTATTGTTTCGTCCTCTGCGGATAGAAACAAACTTGTAGAACATGATAGTTAACAGAACTCAACGGCTTTTAATACCTATGTGTTCAAAGCGGTGCGTTTTAATTTTTTTTATCATAATGCAATCTTCTCGACACTCTTAAAGTATGGATAATTTCACTCAATTTTCCAGTAGGTTTCTGCTTTGAGTAAGTAAATAGTGGGTAATGGCTTGTGTCAAAGTCCTTGCCACACTCCATTAAACACAGGGCAGGACGGTCGGATCGGCTGTCTCTCTACAGTCACTCTGACTGGTGTTGACTGTGAGCTACCCAGTTACATCAGGTAGCATCAGAAGTTTGATCTCACCTCGGCCCAATCCTCCACAGTGTCCCATCTGGACAGATGCTGAACCCTGGCACTTTCCGACCTGCTTTTGATCTACACACCGTCCCTGGGATCAGAGTGGCACTCATTTGTTTAAAGATTACTAACTTCATAATACCTAAACAACTAGGTGCTTACGATTGGGGAGGGGGTGTGTTGATAAAGTGCTGTTTCACACCGGTCAGCCTGAGACTCAGGCCAAAAGATTATAATGGGTTTTTGGAGACAGAACGCATGACACTCTCAGTACTCCTCAGGCTACTCCAGTCACCAAAGACTAGACTGCTGGATGCAGAGGGACACTTAGTGGCTCTCTTAACTGACAAGGTCATCAGAAACCTGCTGCTTCCAGCCTTCGCCTCACTTACCTCAGATTCCTAATGAAGACCAATGAAGAATTGTTGTACTGGGACCTCAGTGTTTAACCTGATTTTGACTGATATACAATGAACACTGCTCTGTTACTTACTTTGGTATATAATCAACACTGCCACTTTCACTGATTTTGATTCATAATGAGCACTGCAACTTCCACAGCGCATTTCTACTTACACGTGTAATGCTAATTGTGTCACATTTTCCGCAACAAAAACCAATCCCCTGGCTCTCTCAATGCCATAACGGTGCCCTATGACTTGGGTCAGTTTTGGTAGTAACTGGGGTTACATTACTAAGGGCTAAGGGCCACAAGACTTCCCTGCTTCAGTCATCAGATGCAAGGTTAGCTTCCCTCACTCATCTGATGACTAAAGTCAGGGGTCTCCCACTCCTCCTCCTCACACCAATAATCTTCTATAACTGCTCATGGACCTCAGGAAAACACTGAAGTCGCATTATCAATTTATCGTAGGAGGCTCCATTCAGGAGATGTCAAATCAAGGGAGTGAGAAAGAATGACACTTTTCCTAACCTCTCTCACCAATCACACTCCCAGAACCTTGATATTTTCAGCCAAGTCACTGTGGAATAGTAGCCATTGGAGATGGAATGACGAGAGGACCAGGTACAGAGATGAGTATCACAACCCTCCAGTCTCATGGCTTATACCTATCATGAACAGTCCCACCCACCTTATTTCCTGACACCAGCCATCTCATTGGCACAGCAAGAGAATCAGCACCCCTACTTTCCAAGAGCCTCCAAAACTCTTACATCCAGAGTCAAGATAAGACCCAATCCGACAGCAGGGCATGTTCCTTTTACCTGTCACATAAGACATGACAAGAGTTTAGGCATCAGAGACTGGGGACAGAGGACACATAGGTAATCCTTATTGTGTTTTAATGTCAGAGTTACCCCGAGAAGAGACAAGTCTACTATAAATCACCATGCTTATATTGGTATTGTGCTTTGCATGGTACTCTTTAAGGTGTCTGTAAACCCACCCTGTTCTAAGGAAACTGTTCTAATTTTTTTCCATTTTGCACTTGCACTTCCCCCAAACCTCCAACACCCCGGCTGCCGGCTGGCCGCTCCCCCATTCTCAACTTTCTCCCAGCATCAAAGTTTATTTTCTTGTCTCCAACTTTTTAAATTTAGGTTGTAACCTACATACAATGAAGAACAAAGATCTCAAGTGTAGTGTTTAATGAATATTTATACATCATTAAGGAATTTTTTTTAGCCCACAAAAGAAAATGCAATCAAAATCGTTTAGTAGCCTACTGGTAGGTGCTGTTGTAATGTAGATAAGCATTCCCTACTGATGAAAAGTGGGCTGTACGTTCTCTCATCCCTTCTCTCATTTCCTCTTCTGTCCAATCTTCCCTTCTCTCTTCCCTTTCCTATTCTCCTCTTCCTACTCCCCCCTCCTCTTCTCCTGCTCCTACCCCCTCTTCTCATCCTCTCCTCCTTTTCTCCCTTCTCTATCTCCATCCCCTCTCCTATTATAAAGCTGCATCTAAACTTATTCCTGAAGAGCTTTTTCTGCTTAAAATGAAAATCTGCAGTCATCACAAAAATGTTGACGCTTAGAGTAATACAGTCACAGAGGTGAAAGCCCATCTCCCAGAAGCCCTGAAGCCCTTGGAAAAGAGCTGCAGATGATCATCTCCAGAAAATTCTCTGAATCCCTTCTGATTAATTAGTCATCATCACTCAGAGCTTTTCATGAGACTTTGCAGACTCGCTGAAGACCTCGTGTGGTCTACACAATTGTGTAGAATTTGGGAAATCCATACAATTTCCTAGGGGGAAAAATAAAGTGACACCTTTCTTTCTCATTCCTTCAATGACCTAGTAAGCAGCCAATCACAGTACTCATGGTTTAATAATGATTGAAATTGCTTCCATCTTTGGCTACCTTTAATCAGTCACCACGTTCATCACAGGGGCCTGTCCCTAAATCTCATGACTTGGTGTATTCTCCATGAAGCAGGCACATCATTATGTCCAAAATGTACACTCTCTTAATTATTTTCATAATTACTAAAAGATAAGATGTTTTATTTGAGATCAAAATCATTTGTTTCATACATGTAATATTATTATTATTTTGGGAAGAATGTAAGAGAACAGTATTTTAAGGGATCCATGGCAGGAAAATAGATTAAGAGCCTCTGACCTGGGCTTTCTTTAGTGACTGACTATCTCCTGAGGAGGCTGACATCTGCAATCAGCTTTCATGGCTGATCCATGTACCCTCGGGGTGACCTGAACTCAGCCCTTTGCGTATCCAAGAAGGATGTCATTAATGATATCCCATTTCCTGCAGAATCATCCATTATTCCTACAGAATAATCTATACATTATCTCACCTGTAGCCAATTGGACCAACCTCCTTGTTCCCCAAAACTAATATGCACTTTTGAACCTTGCTGTTCATAACTTATCTTAACCCAGGATCCCATTTCCCTTGTAAATATTCAGTTGCAGAGATCAAAGCTGATTCTCCTTGTTCTATAAGCATGTCATGTTTTTGTAACCTCATTAAGTTTTAGCCAATAATTCCAAAGACACACCATAGCTCTGAATTTTTCTCTGTCCCCTAATAGACAAAACTTTCTGTTCTGGTTAAACCCAGATCATGACCTAGTATGGTTGCTACCTGTCTTTAGTGAATTAACTGAAAAAGTTGGTTGAAGGAGAGGTGGATGAAAATGTTATGTTCCAGCTCTAAATATTTTAACTAAAGACACAAAAATGCATATTTATCAGCCCATTATTGAATACAGGATCATTCTCTAAACACGGGTCCCATGGTTGAAGTCTGGCCTTGTCCTTCACCTTCAGAACTCCCTCTGACACAGACCACGTGATGTGGATATTTCTACTTCTTTAACATAAAGTGAGATTACGGAGATAGTTGAGAAAGCAACCCAGTGCAGATCTTTCTGGGGTTGCTTGGCTATCCTGGTTTGACGCATGCACAATTAACTGGTGGAAAATACATTGAGTAATGAGCTTTATAGGCTCATTACAAAGCTTTCAAACAGCATTCATAGCCATTCCTTCTGGCACTTTTTCTTCATGGTTTTATGTCCTCCTGAGCCGTATTGTCTAGTCATAAGCCCAGCACAATTAGCTTTCCTATGTGAAGACAAGCAAGTAACAGTTGAGGCTTGGTGACAAGCGGGTAGCTGACGTGTTAAGAAAAGAGTATCTGGAGCCGATAGGGGTACAGTCACCACGGGGTGGGAGGGGTGTAAACATGGTCTACCAACATCTGTCCAAGATTTGTAGATGTCCATTGACTGGAGAAAACAGACATTTGTTGAATCTGGTAACAAATCACGTGATAATTTCATTTGCTTTGACATTCAATATTTTTTTCAGTTTTACTGGATTTATTTACAATGTGTGGTACCACGTTAATAGGGAAGTATCACTTTAGTGTTCTAGATTCTCACCACCTCAGTCTTCTACCATGGCACATAGGGGCACAATGAAAGGAAGGCAGCCACCTGCAAGCCAAAGAGGTCTTTACAGATGTGGGTGTGCAAGCTCACCAGTGTAATCCTAGCACTGGGGAGCCTGAACCAAGAGGATTTCCATGAGATCTGGGCCAGCCGAGGCTATATAGTGAGTTCCAGGCCAAGCATGGCTTGAGTGACCCTCTCCAAAACATGTAAATAAATAAGTAGTAGATCATTTCACACAGAACCTTCAGAGATATTTTTTAACGGAAATAAAAATATCAGCTGAGCAGAGGTTGGATCCAATGACACTGTTCTACACCAGGCAGACTCTGTACCTTTCTAGGCAGTAGTTAGACACAGGAAGACAGAAGTTTTGCCTCACTGCTGTGCCCACATCCGTGACAAAGGCTAAGTGACTCATGAGTGACCACTATAAGGAGTGAGCCCATCATAAAGACTGGCCCACATGCAAACATTATATGTGTGCCATGCAAAATTTGCTGTAAAACATATGCATATTTGACTTATTTTTAAAAGACTATTTTTTCTAATTTCTTAAGTTATTTCAGAAGACACTTTTTACTACTATTTCTTGTTAGCATACAAAATGCTGGTGTGTGTGTGTGTGTGTGTGTGTGTGTGTGTGTGTGGTTTGCTTGCTTGTTTTGAGATAGAATCTCACTATGAAGATAAGGATCGCCTCCAATTCAATAAAAGATAAAAATAAAATTCTCCTGCTTCTGCCTTCCCATAACTGGGATTAGATATGTGCATCACTAACATCTAGCTTTCACTGTTACATTTCATACATATATTTGCTCTTATTAAATTACTAACATGTATCTAGACCAGCCTTCTAGTAAATTCTTCAGTTTGGCACCAAATACTACGTGTTAAAACATCTGATGAAAACCAAATGAACAGCACTTGAACGTGAACACTTTCCTCCATAAAACAAGGGAGTCGTCCTTGAATTCAATCAGAGCAGTTCAGTACAGAACAGGGAAGCGTCCTGGAAGCATATGAATGCCGTGGCATCATAGACCCAGATCCAGGGAATCCACGCCACACACCCTAGGAGTCCGCATAGCCTTAGTGCATTCCAAACTCTCTCTGCTTCTGTGTCCATCACTATGGCCCCTGTCTTAGGACACACCTGTCCCTGTCTCCTAGCTGAAGATGTGGTGGAGTGTCTAAAATGCTCCTGGCTGACTTCAAGGGGGACATAACCAAGGTATCTGAATGGTTGGGCACCCAATGGCCTGGGGTGTTTAGCACTAGGGTTCCACCCTTGCTGTTGTCCCCAGGCTCTTAAAAGTCATCAGATTGTGTCTCCTCGTTCGGCTGACAGCGGGTGTCACAGTGACACTCCTTTCCTCTCCCACAGGGTGGGGCATGTGACCTGCACTGCTATGGTCCCCCTGGTATCGTCCCTTTCTGAACTTGAGGGACGCTGTGAGACATTGCATCTTGGGGATCAGCACTGCCCACTTTTCAATGCAGCTCTCCTATTGGCTGCACTGCGTCCCTTGCAAGTACATATGCTAGAACCTAATCCCCAAGTTGTCGGTAGATGTGGCCTCTCAGGGAGTAACTGATGTTCATGGTGTTATTAGCTGGAGGTCCTGATCCAATAGGAATGATGACTTCACTTTCTTAAGAGACACCAGGGGTTCAGGAGCACAGCAGATAAAACAAAATGAAATGAACAAAAGGCCAAGGGGGGGGAGCAGACTCAGTAGAAACCAGATCTTTACTGCCTGGACCTTGTACTTCAGTGTCAATAAGTGTAAGAAAATATTTTTGTTGTGTAAGCCACTCCGTCAATGATCTTCTGTGACAGCACCCTAACAAAGAACACCAGCTCCACAGCCTCTACCTGACACTACAGCATTCCCAACCTCCCTTAAGGTTCCAATCCCCACCCTTCCTGACTCCTACCTCACGTTTTAACTTTTTAACTCCTCTGCAGCCAGGTTCCCTCAAAGAAAACCTTGACTGTAAGATTGTCTTTAATGATCTTCAAGAAGATTTTGGTGACCCAACAACTGGGACCCCAAGTCTTAGAAACACAGGTGTTAGTCTCCCATCCCAGGGAAAGAAACTAAATACTTCCATGCACCTTAATGAACCCTGCTCTCCAGAGCATAGGCAGATCTTTAGCTCAGAACACAAAGGAAACTCAGCCTAGGGCTAGGGATATGGTTCAGTGGTAAGGCACTCACCTAAAATGTACAAGGGATGGGTTCTAGCCCTAATCCTGGAAAAATGGGAAGCAGGGAGGAAGAGAGGGAGAGTGGGAGGGAGAGAGGGAAGGAGGGAGGGAGGGAGAGAGGGAAGGAGGGAGAGGAGTAGAAAGAAATTCAGGCTGAGTTTGAATTTCTAATCATCATCCCCCATGTTGATTTCCAAGCACTGAATGGTAGGTATATCCTGAACAGAGGAGCAGAGTTAGGACAAACAGGCCCAAGGCAAAATGCAGTCTCTTGACTTCTTCTACATCCCTGCAAAAAGTTGGGACATTGGTGTGTATGTCACCAGGCTAATAAGATAACTGAATATTTTAAAGATAACTGAATATTTTAACACATTTTCTATTTTGTCAATGTTACAGCTCTGACCTGAAACTAATAAAAAGAAGCCACTACTAAGTAATGGCAGTAAGGAAAGCATCAAATACAGGACTCAGCACATTCTCTAAAACCAGTTCAAAGGCCAAGCCCAAGCACTCCCCCTGTGAAGGACCTCTCTTCTTCCCAGAGTATCTGAGACTCAGGACTCTTCAGAAAACCTCCAGATAAATGCATGCACTCAAAATCCAGCTAGTCCCACTTGCTAGTGTGTTAGAAACCCTCAATTCAGGGGTGTAAAATCCTTGATGTAAGGGTGTGTTCTCTGCTACCATACCAAAGAAGGTCAAGACTGTTGACTAAGAGGCAGGCTGTCACCAGACCTGTTACTACACATTAGAGTTAAATTTGCCTTAATAATGAGTTTTGATTTTTCAAAAAAATTAATTTAACCTCTGGCAACCAAGATTTCTCTGAAGTTCCACGGTACCAAACAGACATTCACAAGGCAGAAGCAAGTGGAAAGTAACTGTTGATATGAACTGTGCCCCTGCTCAATTAAGTCTATAGAATTCAGCATTTCTAGAACCTTCCATGCTTCAACAATTACAGGAACAATAGACTTTGAGAGCATCTCTTAAAAATAAGATGGAAAATAATACCACATGACTACATACCTTCAATTTTATCCACAACCATATTATAATTTAGGAACTGTTCACTGATTTGTTTGTTTGTTTTTGTTTCTCTGTGTAATAGTCCTAGCTATTCTGGAACTCACTCTGTAGACCAGGCTGGCCTCAAATTCAGAGATCCATCTGCCTCTTCCTCTCTCACACTGGGATTAAAGGCAAGGCGTGCACCACCACCACCTGGTGTATTTACTGATTTAATGGCAAAACAAACTGAAAACAAGCATTTTAAATCTGAAACCTGATTCCCACCTAATCTTTGGACCCTCTGACTCTGTGGTTAGGCACAACTCATTTCTTACATGACAGGACAGGAAACTGAGGCCAAGGAAGCAAACTGTATTTGTCATTCTGTCGACAGCAAGGCCCTGAACAGCAATGGCTCAGTGTGGTACCACACAGTTCATTGCTGGCAAGGAATGACTCAACATGGGTTAAACTCAAATTTTTGTGGCGGTCGAAGAGACTGCTTGCGGTGTGAAAAATATATTCACACTATGCTTTTCTCCAAACACAGAAATGTCAGGCAGACCTTTCTAATGATGGACTCTGAGGAATGGGAGAATCCAGCTTGGCAGAGAGTTTTCTGCCACACCTGAAACTCCTTCCAAAAGCCACATTGCTCGAGTTTGGGGGTCAGCAAAACCCCAAATTGTCCTCAGGAACACCCAGACCCTTATGTTTATAGAGAAATTTGAACCCATATGTTTCTGATTCCCCTGAAAAGCACAGCCCAGGGGTTTTACAAGCTTTTCTCAGAAAAATTTCTGTATTTGAAACTCAAAAGTAATATTTAACCAAAAATAAACTAAATGTAAATCCCTACCTATGGGGCATTAATTTGAACCAAGACCACAAAACTACCTTTTAAAATGAGAAACCCTGGTTTCTGGGAAATGGAGGCTCCAGAGCTCTGATCTCTCCCTTCCTCCTGATCAAGCATTGCATGCTGGGAAAGAAGCACCTGTGTGTGTGTGTGTGTGTGTGTGTGTGTGTGTGTCTGTCTGTCTGTCTGTCTGTCTGTCTGTGCCTGTACGTGTCTATGTCTTTCTGTGTGTGTAACTGTCTGTGTGTGGCTGTGGCTGTGTGTGTATGTGTTTGTCTGTGTCTGTGTCTATGTCTGTGTGTGTATCTGTATGTGTGTGTCTGTTTGTGGGTGTGTGAGTGTGTGTGTCTGTCTGTCTGGGTGTGTGTGCCTCTGTGCGCATGTGTGGAGGGGTAGGTCAACCTTGAGTGCCAATCCTCAGACACTGTCCATTTTGCTTTTGAGACAGGATCTATTACTGATCTGAATTTCTGCCAAGAAGACTAGGTTGGTGAGGCAGCAAGCTGTGGTCATCTGCCTCCCCTGCCCCAGAACTGGGTTCACAATCTCCTCCATCTTTGCATAGGCCTCTAACTCAATGCCTCACGATTTCACCAACGTAGCAAAGAGGCACTATAGTTAGTAAAATGCGGCTCTCTTGATCCTCTACTCCAAATAGAGGAGAGATACATTGCTAAACTGTCTATGAAACATAATTATTGACAAATTTACAGCCCCTCTCACATTCACAGTCTGTATTGACAGCATGAAAGTGGAGCAGGGACAGTTTGGGAAGAAGGAAAAGGTGAGTGGAGGGGAGGGGAGAGCAAGGGGGCCGGAGGTGAGCATGATCCAAATGCACCCGTAGACACATATGAAATGTCATTATCACAGTGAAGCTCATCGCTGGGCATGGTGGAAACAGCTTGTCATCCCAACTACTATGGAGGCTGAGGCTGGAGGACTGCAAATTCCAGGTTAGCCTGGATCATAGAATTAGTTCAAGGCCAACATGGGAAACTTAGTGAGACTCTTTTTCAAAATAAAAAGTAAAAACAAGACTAGGGGTATAGGGAGAGGATGTCTAAGCATGTGTAGGGTCTCAGGTCCAATCTCTGGGACAGTAAAAGAAAGAGCAGGAAGACAGGGAGGGGCCATAAGGAGGAGAAAGAAAGAGACCAACTATTTTGGATAGCAAACACATGTTAATAGGGAAAAGGAAGTTGGGACGCACTCTTCATAGGAACACTGAGGTCATGAACAAGTGATGAGCTGCCATGGCCCCTCTGGGATGGGTTGGGTGCTCAGTTTGTCTTACACAACCCCACGTGTACCCATGTGACACGTTTTTTAAAATACATGCAATTAATCTGCCTTTAACAAAGTATCTCAGACATGCAAAAATCAGAAGACTTTAACAACCACTTGAGGTAGGGTTGCGGGACACTTGGCCAGGCATGGTGGCCCAAGATTGTAAACTTGGAAAGGGGGAGGCAGAAACGGAAGAATTGTAGGTTTGAGGTCAGCTCAAGCTGTAAACTGAGACCCTATGAGAGAGAGAGGAAAGAAAGAAAGAAAGAAAGAAAGAAAGAAAGAAAGAAAGAAAGAAAGAAAGAAAGGAGAAATAGAGGGAGGGAGGGAGGAAGGGAGGGAGGGAGGGAGAGAGGGAGGGAGGGAGGGAGGAAGGAAGGACAGACTTTCCTTTTTAAAGAGATTGATGGGGGTAAGAAAAGGAATAAAGCAGACAGGGAAGGGGGGAGGGTAAAACACACGATCAAGTCCGTTATATACAAGCATGAGAATGTCACTATGGAACCCATTACTTTGTGCTAACAACAATTTTATAACCACTTTTTAAATAGTACAATATTTTTTCAAATACTCTAGAAATTGTTTGGTAACTTATTTAGCCTTTCAAAGCTAATTCTATGATACAAAATTTAAAATTTTAGCATTTTATCTGAATTAAGTCCTTTCAAAACACTCCCAGATTTCATAGCTCCATATTGCACCCCTGGGAATTCACATTCTTACTTCTAATATCTCCTGGATTTCAAAAGCAAATTCTAGACCAAATATTTGGAGTAACTTGAGTTTTGTCTATATGCCATCTTCTTACTAGTGTAAAGGAGGTTTACAGAAATTGGACCCGTGAGAGAAATGATTTCTTACCAGCCATAAACCCAGGTGCACAGGAGTGTTCATTAACAGTAAGCATTGGATTTGGAATCTGAGAGTCGCCTGAAATCCTACAACAGAGAAATGAGATAAACCCCCTATGAACAGAAGGTCAAAGACCAAAAAAATATTTCTAGGATATGTGTATCTGCATATTTTTAGCATAAATACAGAGAGACCCATAGGAACATGTCTCCAAAGAAAATGAAGCAAAATCAGCCTGAGTGATCAAAGACATAATAATGAAACATTGATGACTCCTAGACCAATCCTTTCCCCTATAAACCAGCACAACCCACCGAAGGCCCCGTGCAGCTGGTTGGCATCACACATGAAGGATGTCACTCTCACGGGTTATTTGCTGTGCCTTCTACAGATAACTCCTCTCTCTCAAGTTGACTTGTACTGTAGGATAAGACAGAGTTTCACCTAATTCAGACTTCAAGGTATTATAAACTGACCCCTCTGAATAGGGAAAGATAACATTCTTCAAATAAAGACAGAAATAATAAAGGTAGAAACTTCTCAGTTTCACCTCATTCAGACTCCAAGGTATTATAAACCGACCCCGCCTAACGGGGAGAGATAATGTTCCTTAAGCTATACATGAATTTCCTCTGTCACAATGTGCAAAAGCTGGGATTATGCACGAGCTCATTCCTCATTTTCCTTCAAAGAAAAATCCCAATTTAGAGAACAGAGAATCTTCTCTACAGAGTCAGTAACTCTAAGAAAATTGGAAATGTTCTGTTAGACCAGCCAGTTCTTGCCAGTGAGCTCTTCTGAATCCTCTTTCAAATGCATTTATTTCATGCATCTTCATTTTTGTCCATCAAGGACATTTCTTCCTCCTCCATGGCATGCCCAGAAGAAGCATAAAGACAAAGTGTTCCACTGGGGACTCTGCTGTCAGTTATCTCTTAGCCCCTTAGCTCTCACGGTATTTCTCCCCCATAATGTCTCAGTGTGCTTTTGTCACTACTTAGAGTTACAAATGTCAAGACTATGGGGTGAACCCGGGCCATTCCCGCAGCCTCGTCTGATCACACCTGTGCCCTTGTGACTGCTGTGTCTTACACATCATTTTCCCCAGCAGAACAAGCAGGCGCCACACCTCACAGCTTCAGAAGTAAAGTATCTTTAACTGGAGAGATTATTTCTCTCATGTTAGAGGAAGAAACTTATACATTTGGGGATGGAAATGGGTCATATCTTTGCTCCAGGTTCCCCCTCCTTCGTCTGGCTAAATAAGGACAATTAGGCAGATTAGCCCTCTGCAAACAAAGCCTTCTGTTTCTCTCCTCAGCTTTCCGTGAGGCTAAAAACAGCTCTCACGGCTCTCCTAGGAGTTGAACTTACTTACTGGGCAAGAGACTGAGAGGAAGGAAACGGAGTCACAGGTGTGTTTAGCGTCTTTAGAAAGAGTTTTCTGAATGGCCTTCATTCTGCCTAGGATAAGAATTTTCTGGAAGACAGCTGCAGTCTCTTGTCAAAGACATACATTTAGATCTGCAGGGTTGTACATTAAAAAAAAACACCCCTTTCCTGCGTCTTATTAGAACGAATCTCTAAACAGCCCCACCTAGACAGAACAGATTGATCTTGACTCTGATTGGATTTCTCTTTGCTAAGTGAATCCATGCCTAAATTGCTGTTATTTGTTCTGGCCTAATTAATGCAGTTATTAGCGAGGAGGGACCCCCTTAAATGCCACCCAGGATATTTCCTGCTTCATTTTTGTTGACCAAGCAAGGAAGCTCAATCCTGCTTCCAAAGAACACAGCTACCTCCTCAGCTTGAAGGGCTATGACAAAAGAGACACAACAGAGTCACCATTGCTATAAGTAAAGGTCCACAACACAGATCACTGCTGGCTAACTAAAATTAACATGCTGTCTACTTTGAAGAAAGGCTGAACAGCTAAACATTTTCAAATATCAGGACAAACATTTCAGACAAGTAATAAAGATGTAAGACACCGTGTATACCAGGCAAAGTGAGGGGAAGACTCTATCTAACCAAAAAAAGACAAAAAACAAAACAAAAAACAAATAAATCATCATATAATTTCCATCATTTAAATACCACACTGGTGAATTTTCAGTGTCTTTATCCTTCCTGAGATTGACTGTGGAGATGTACAGAAGGGTGTGGAGGGAGGGACAGGGGTGTTCAGGAGTGATGAGCCTGTAAGGAACCATTTCAAGCCATTTGAGCAGTGAGGAATGGAATAAAGATGGAGGAAGAAAGATAAGGGAAGGGATAGGAAAAGGGTAAGAAGGACAGAGGAAAGGAGCAAGGGAGGGAGGGAGGCAGGGAGGGAGGGGGAGGAAAAAGAAGGAGGGAAGAGAAGAAGAGAGAAGGAAAGGAAGGGAGGAGGAGTCATGTATTATAAGGAAAGCCCGGGAACCCGACATCCCAAGAAATATACCTCACCCTATATTCTCCCTCCATTCTGCTGTGTTAAGATTGTCAACAACAGCACCAAAGTCATTCTTTCTGGCTCTAGCCAGAGAGGCACAGATGAGCCCATGGGGTCAGGTGACTGCAGGGCCTCAGCCCTGGTGGAGATCACACCAAGAGGACTAGAGGTAAGCTTAGGGGATGCCTGCACTACCCTGCAGAGAGGAACTGAAGACACCTACCCTTTCCTGTCTCCCAAGGACTGAAAACTCAATCTCTTTCCTAAGTAAACAGTTCAAACTACCTTTTACCAAGTTACCACAGTTTGCCACTTGAAAGAAGATTCTCAAACCAAACTTCCTCTTCATCCGTGTTTACATATTCAGCTTAAATCGCATTCATTTACATTCATAAATATGCAGTGTTCTCGTGTTGTTGAGTCATTTGCTGTTTCAGTAATCATATCCTAAAAATATAAACTCCACCAGGTCAGGATTCCCTTGCTTTTCAGATTTCTGCAGCACTGTGCATTCTACGGGAGTTTAATTAGCATTTGGAATCTGCTAATTGCATGACTGTTCAGTGATACCAGGGAAAATAATAAAAACGTCAAAGAGATGGGAAAGAAAGAACAGAAATCCAGGAAAGGGCGAGTGAACTGAATCGAACAAAAAGAGGGCCCTCTGAGAACAGAAAGCATGGGCTGGTGAACTCATTGAAACCCTGCCTTCAATTGGATAAGGCCATGTAGAAACACATAGATGAGTAGTCACGGGTTAATAATTGAGAGAGAGCTAGCCAGTAAGAAGCCTCAGCCATCGGCCAACAGTTTTATGATTAATACAGCGTCTGTGTGTTCATTTGGGGCAAAGCAGCTGAGGGACCTAGTGGGACAAGAAGCCCCAGCAACAGGCTGGGGTACCAGATTCCCCCCCCCCAGCCCCACTCCCCCCCCCCCCGGCTCTCTCCCTCCTTCCTTCTCCACCTATCCCGTTGTCTATCCAGGTGAAAACATAAAAACTGGTTCTTTCATTCAAATTCCATATCTAATATTAGACATCAAGCAGAAAAAAAAAAAAAAAAGAACCGTGCCAGGGGTGATGAGCAGGCTGAGGCAGAAGGATGGCTGCGAGTTCAAGGTCAGCCTAGAGCACACAGACCCAAAATTTAAAAAAAAAAAAAAGCAATTGACATTTTAAAAATGTTCTATCAATGTGTCATGACTTCAAATAAACGTGTAGTGTAGCTAACTGGAAAAAAATCACGCTGAGACAGACAGTATTTCGAGTTCGAGCTTGTGGACAAGGAAGAAGTGACGAGCACTTCAAGGGCACAGTGAGAAACAGTGGAGGTTTAGTCATCTATAGGCTGTCACCAATTACGACGACAGAGTGTTGGCTCTGAGGGTGCACACTGTACCTTCTCTAAACAACAGCATATTTTAAGAGGAGAAAAGACCGTTTTAGACACACACACACACACACACACCACACATACCACACACATCTATTTTCTTGTAAACAGCAGCCCAGCCCGCAGCATCTGGTTGGCAGGGAAGTGGGTATAGGCTGAGTTTTAGGTTCTGCCTAGAGAACCTGACTTCAGAACCTCAGAGGCTGACTCCCGAGCAGCAGTTGATCGGTGAGTCTGCCAGTTAAGCCAGAGAGTGCTAATTCGTTGATATGGCATCTATACCGTATCAATGAAAAATAGTTTGCAAAGAAAACAATGAGGAAGAACCTGTTTTACAGTTGCCCATGGTACCCTTTCCTAGTTTACGTATCTGGATTGTTCAGCACAAACCGTTTCCCGAGCACGGACCTTGCATAGCCCTTCATTCTCCAGTGTAGGGCTTGGTTCCCGGGCGGCTTTGACAGGTGTGTATTTCACTTAGAATAACAACCAGTAAAACAGGGTCATTTCCCCAAGGAAGTTTCTCCATGCCAGAAGCATGCAAGGCTGTCAGAGGGAAGGCATTCCCGAGCTCTGCAGTGTCATTTCACATTCATCTGTGATCCGGTTCCAACCTTCCAACAATAGCGGTGATAGCCTGATAGTCAGCTTTCTTCTCTCCTGATCCCACTAGGGATGGAAGACACCGGCATGGTTAAGAACTTCAGCATCCCTTCAAACGACAGAAAAAACCACACTGCTGAGGGAGAGGGCACCGAAGCCATTGTCCTGTGAGAAACAGAGAAGCATGGCCCGCTACTTACGGTCCAGGCCGCAGGGTAGGAAGGCCCTGCCCGAAAGATAAGAAAAGGGACAGCTAAGGAAACCAGAACCCAGAAGGCTGCCACCGGGTATTTGCGGGGGGGGGGGGGGCACATTGTACCCGGGGACTGTATAAATAACAGCAGCCTCAGTAGCTCCTGAAAAATAACCTCCTTTGTCTTTCACTTTAATTAGCACAGAAGGCCAGAGTAAGTTTTCATGGAAAACTCAGTCTGCAAAGTTTTCCCAGAGTGATTTATGAGGGAAGTTACGAATAGTGGATTCCATACACAGTAAGCCAAATAGGGAAAATCAAAAGGCTCCAAGAATGAAAATAGCTGAGTTTAGCGTTTACCAGTTTTTAATACTTTTTTTTAAAGTGTATTGTGTTGCGTGCGTGCATGCATGCGTGCATGTGTGTGTGCGTGTGGGGGTATATATATATGTGTGTGTGTGTGTGTGAGAGCGTGCGTGTGTGTGAGTATATGTGTATGCATGAGTATATGTGTGTGTGTGGGGGTATATATATGTATATATATGTGTGTGTGTGTGTGAGAGCGTGCGTGTGTGTGAGTATATGTGTATGCATGAGTATGTGTGTGTGTGTGTGTGTGTGGGTATATATATGTGTGTGTGTGTGAGAGCGTGCGTGTGTGTGAGTATATGTGTGTGCATGAGTATATGTGTGTGTGGGTATATATATATATATATGTGTGTGTGTGTGAGAGCGTGCGTGTGTGTGAGTATATGTGTATGCATGAGTATATGTGTGTGTGTGTGTGAGTGTGTGCGTGTGAGTATATAGCTGCCGTGGAACTCATTCTGAAGACCAGGCTGGCCTCGAACTCAGAGATCTGCCTGCCTCTGCTTCCTGTGCGTGTGAGTATGTGTGTGTGAGTATATGTGTGTGTGTGCGTGTGAGTATGTGTGCATGTATGAGTATGTGTGTGTGAGTATATGTGTGAGTGTGCGTGCATGTGCAGGCAAGCCTGTGATGGTTGGTTTGCGGGGGTCAGAGGATAACTTTCTGAATGGAATCAGTTCTCCCTTCTGCATTTATGTGAGCTCCGGGAATTGCATCCGGGTCACTGGGTCTCTGTGTTTCCACGCTGAGCCACCTCACAGCATCCTGTTTACCACCTGTCTTCTTTTTTTTCATTTTTTGTTTGTTTGTTTGTTTGTTTTGGTTTGTTTTTCAGACAGGGTCTCTCTACACAACCCTAGCTGTTGTGGAACTCACTCTGTAGACCAGGCTGGCCTCGAACTCAGAGTTCCACCTGCCTCTGCTTCCTGAGTGCTGGGATTAAAGGCGTGTGCCACCACCCATCAAGTTTGCCACTTTTCAAGTAAACTTATTAATTGTAAATGGCCACTAAGCACACAAATCCCATCACAGAATCCCAAAGTGATTCTTTCAACAGACTCTTCTCAGGGTGGACACGTGGTGAATAGGAGTCTCCAAACATTTGTGAAGCAAGCACCAAGCAGCCCTGAGTGACAAGAGAGAGGGAAGAGTTTCCAAGCCTGTTAAAACTTGCAGGGCGTGCACAATGTTCTACCTTTGAAAGATATTATTAGAAAAAGCAGTTATTGATACTGAGGGCAAATAAAAGTCAAAGGAGTATGAACGAACCTCCTTATTGTTCGTCAGATATGTAAATGTAGTGAGATTAAGAATCAAAATCTTCAGACTTTTCTAAAAACCTAGTATTAGAAATGCTCTCTGTATGTTCCTCTAAGGTCGTGCTCTCTCTTTCCACCTTTGGCCACCATAGTTTACCTCAGTTCCATTAACCACCCACTTGTCTGACATGCCAGCACCCCTTAGCCCTGGAAGTAAACAGACATTCAATCACGTTGCTAGACGTTCAATCATGCTGCTTTCAGCAGGGCAAGAAAGCTAAAGGAAAAGCAAGCCAGTATTGATTATATAGGGGCCAAAAGGCAAGAGCCAGTAGAAAAATAACAATGTGAACCTCACTTGGGCTTCCAGGAATTTAACAGGAGAGTGTGTACTCACTGTGTGGAAACGCATCTGTGGTCGCCTATCACCACCCCTACATATTTCAACTTAAATTAAAAATCCATTCAATTCAGAGTTGCTGGATGAGGAATACTTGTAGAGAAAACACAATCTTCTGGAATGGTTCAGAATTTAAGAACTCAGGAAATAAAGGGACCAAGGACAAATGCATGCAGGTTTTTACCAGGCAAGTGGCATTGCTGCCTTCAAAACCCCAGAATCTTCACACATACATAGGTGAACATTGATGTGATTCCATGGGTCTTTACCTATAAACCTTTCAATACACAAAGTCTGTTACAGACAGGGCGGAATTCCTGCTAGGATGCTTCCACGCTCGCATTAAAGTTACCACAGCAACTTATGGGAGCAAATCCCACTGCCCTGATTCTGGACACATTCCCATGAAATCTAGCTGTGTGATCTCAAATCCAAAACTTAGGCATAGAAAGCCTACGCTTTGTGGCAAAGAAATGCCCTGCACTGAAAAGACAACAGACCCAACAATGAAAATTGAATCCCGGAAATAAGCAGGTGATTTGCAGCTTTCTGTGTAATCACCCCCAACTAGAATGATAATACTTTAATTGCATATTATATTTAAATAGCACCTTTCAAACTTCATCACGTTAATCTACACAACACGTTCAAGGAGTGAGATGGCACAGGAGTTCTCATCCCACTCCAGATGAGAAATTCTAGAGCTAATAGAGGGTGGCTGAGGGCGACCCTGGTTGGAGACTCAGGGTTGGACTGACCCCTGCTCAAAGTCACTATACTCTCTCAGTAGGAAAAGAAATCTTGCATTTTTTCTTCAGAACCTCAGTAGACATCCGAATGTCTCCCCTCCGTGTTTCAACCAAATCTTGGGCTTTGTTCACATCCTGCCACCACCTGACTGGAATCCTCTGAGGCTTGGTAGGATCTAAAGAAATGATATGTGGCTCTCCCTCAAGCCCTTCCTTCATCAGAAGGCTTTGCTACATGCAAAAATGTAGAAACCCAAGCATGCCTGGAGGGATGGATGGGTGGGGGGTGCACACTTCTCTCTGCTTCCTTAAGCTCTGCTTTTGTCTACCCAGTCATTCGAAATTAGCCTTTCATTAGCTTGGTCACTTGGTAAGCTTCTATTGTTGTGTTCTACCCTTAGCCTAAACTAACCTTCATTTCAGGCCTTGATCTACCTTTGGATAAAGCTTAGACCCTCTTCCCTACCAGAAGAAAAACAATGGTAAGTTTCTCTTCCCAACTTCATGAACCACACCCTTAATTTGAATCTCAGTGTAAGATAAATTTCTAACTGCGACCAACAATATAGCAAAGACACAAGAAGGAAAACCACAAGTTCTTGGTCACACATCAAATTGTAGCCAGAACCAGGGTCTGAGACTACAGCTCAAGGCAATCACTTGGCATCAGGAGCTCCCTGGCTTCTGCTGTGCCTGGCGCATCACAAAGTAGCGTACAAGGATGGTGATCGGTACTTCTCAAGGGTGAATGACAGAGGCACAGTGTATAGATGGGATATGGAAAGACTAAGCAGCCTTCACTCCTGCTTCTTCTCTCCCTTCCAGATCTCATCTGCTTCTCTTCTCAGGACAGGCGGCTCTCAGCTGCTCTCCATTACTGAGCCCAATCCAGCGCTCTTTACACAAAATCCACCCTTTTTTTCCACTTACTACAGCGTGTGTGTGTTTGTGTGTGTGTGTGTGTGTGTGTGTGTGTGGTGTTATAAAACAACTCTCATTGGTTCAATCTATCCTTTTCTTTTACTTACTACAAATACATATGTATAGTTGTATGCTATAAAACAACTCTCATTGGTTCACGCATTTAAACAGTAGGTCCTCCAACTGATGTCACCATCATGAAGGGTCATGGAATCTTGGGAAGGAGGAACCTGCCTGGAGGAAGTGGATCTCTGAAGAGGCATCACACATGTCCTGTAGATTGTCTACATCCCATTTCCCAAGACATTCCTGACCTATCATTTGGCATCTCTCTGCAGCCATGACTTCTCCTCCATGGTAGATTGTATTCCCATGGACCGTGAACCAAAATAAACCCCTTAAGTTGTTTCTGACACCAAATAAGCAACACAAGCACTCTACAGATACACTGTTTGTATTCACAGATGATGTGGTCTACCTATAAAAGACCTTTTATAGTGAGTTGCTAATGCCTTTGCGTGGGCTTGGTACAAAAGGCTCTTTCACTTCACCTACTGCATCTGTATATGAATAACTTGGGCTCCCAGGGCTTTCCCCACAAGTATAAATAGTGCCAATGACAAGTACCATGAAAACATGTTTAGAAGATCATACTTCACTTATAGAACCAGTCTGGGATTCTAAGCTCCAATTGCACTATTGAGTCTTCTGTCGATGTATTCTTTAACATGGAATGAGTGTGTTTCTGACCACCTGCCACTCGTGGCAGGAAATAGCTGAGACGCCATGTAGACCACAAAGGGGTAACAAGTCCAGGCCATTCTCCAGTAAAACCACGTGGAAATACTTTCATTAATAGAAATAGGTTAATAATTAAGACAGAGCTAGCCAATAAGAAGCCCTAATCATCGACCAACAGTTTCATAATTAATGTAGTGTTTGTGTGTTTGTTTGGGGCAAAACGGCTATGGGAACCTCAATAACACTGAGATCTCTACTCAGGCATGAAGAAACTTATGGATTGCAAAGATGATGGCAGGCGTGTGTCTCTACGAAGAAAAGCTGCCTCAAAGCAAGCCACTGCACACTGAGTGCTGTTTGATCTGCTGTCAGCGTCTCAGGTACCAACAGACCTCCTCAGTTATTTAACCAGTTGACTTGATGAACAGACATTCAGATGACAGTCAACTTGGTATTCCAACCTCAACTTCTCTGAGTGGCTTCAGCTCGGGCACCCACTGACACGCCTGACATATTTCTCATGATCATCCATCAGGGTTATTTTGACCTGTGTGACGTTATCAGGCCATCTGATTTCATGCAGGAGAAAAATAATTGAGTAAAATTTAAATGCCTGCTTGTGATTTTTTATTCTGTCTTGTTTTGAGGAGGGAATTTCATTCTGTAGCCTAGGCTCACTTACAATTCACCGTCACTCTGCCTCAGCATCTTGGAATTATGGGCATGCTCCAACACGCATGTCTGGGATCTTTTTTCACTCAGGAGATTTTATTATACTATAGTCAGAGGGGTTTATATAGTAAGTTGAACTGATAATTTTTCTGGTATTTTTCATACTTCTCCAATGAATGGATGCATATACTCAGCATAAGCATATTCCTAGGAAGATTCTAGTCCAGATTGAAATTTTGTCAATTTAATAATTCAGAAGTCTTCGTGAAAAATGAGGGCTTTCGTGATGAGGCTATTGCAAATATTTGGATAAAGTCATTTGCTGTGAAATTCCACATGCTGCCGTGTGGTATTTCGAGCAAGGAGACAGACAGCACTTACTGTCAGTGAGAAGGGTTACTCTCTGTGTACAGAGACTATTACTGTATGTGTTAGCTGATAGCCTCTAAGCAGGTGTGCTATTAGTGAGTTAAAACAGGAAAGAAAGATCTGTACTGTACAACCTGGCACTGTGTTTTAGCTTTGTTAGCACATGCATAGCTATTTGATTCCATACAACTGGACATGGCTACTTACAGACCCTCTGTATAAAACACGCACTCTGCTGCACCCCAGAAACCCTCCCATACATCTAATCTGAGATTATGGGGTCAATGCGAGAATCCATTTTGTACAGAGATGATCTTCCTTCGAAAATTCCCCAGTAATGTCCTCTTCTAGGCAGGAATCTTTTCCCCTGCAATGGTTCTGCATACCATCCCCAAATCCTGCTTGCCCAGGCACTGTGTTCTCTGAAAATGTGGAGACCTCTTCCCTTGTGGGGACCTAGAGAACACTTATTTCCTCCTACAGGAGATTGTACTAACCAGGGTTAGGAAAGTGTGATTAAATGTGTTTACAAATTTAGCCCTAAGTGTTTAGTCTAGAATCTCAGCCACTGCTCAAGATGAGCTCATTTGCAGTCTTGGCTGCCAGTGTGAACCATGATTTCAACTGAACCACACACTGACTGTCCCCATGCAGTCTCAGCTTATCATTCCAGAATCTGTGACTTCGTCCATGCAATTTTCTTTGCCTGGAGGCCATTGTTCCCGGCTTCTCCAAGTACGAATTCCTGTGAATAGTCGGTGCATCCATTAGTACTTATCGTGAAGAACGTGCCTTCCACCAGAAGCTTTCCCTGCTGCTTCTACTCCGTGTTCACCTCCAACTCAGATATACTTTCATTGCTGCATGAATATCTCTAAGATTCATAGGTATACCTCAATGAATTTTATGTACTGATGGCAGTAAGATTGCCCTCATTCTCTGTGCCTATCCTAGATAGCTTCAAGAGGGTCTGTGAATACAGAGAGAAATAATGATTGGAAAACAGGAATGCTCTGTCTGAAGTATCAGCTTTCAAAACCCCTGCTTCTTAACCTGCTGGAATCAGAGTATGGGCAGCACAGTTGATATCTTCCTGCTGGCAAATGGCAAAAATAACAGTACCTACTTTATAGGCTCATTCTGAAAACTAAGGGATCAAATACTTTCGTGCAACAATAAACACAGTACTTGCTTAATAAGCAACTGCTGGAATAGATGGGAAGTTTAGTTGGGATTAATGGCTGGGGTGTCAGTAGGCGTTTTCACAAATAAGGTGTAGCACTCAGACTCCTGAGAACTGAGCTTCCTAGGAAAGAGAGGCAGCTGGGACTGAGTTGGGCCGTGAGCATCAACTCACAGAAGCTCTTGAATTGTGGAAGAGGAGAGACACAGAGTGTAAGCAGTGTCCATTTGGGGAGTTGGGGGAGTAGGGAGTGTGACCAGTGTGTATCTGGAGAGTGGTGAACGTGACCAGTGTGTATCTGGAGAGTGGGGAGTGTGACCAGTGTGCATTTGGGGAGTTGGGGGAGTGGTGACCTACTCCTGTAAGTCTGACCTGCTCTTTGTATCATTTACAATAGGTTTGTGAATGGAGGCATCTAACTTTATCTTGAGTTTTAAACCAAGTGACTTAAGTATGAAAGATTAAAAGTGAAGGGATCAGGGACAGTGAATGCTTGAAGATGACAAGCTGACGCTGGATAGAAAACAGGGCACTTGAAACCACTTTGGACATAGTGACAAGACACCTAAATCCACGAAACAGTTGCAGATGGCTTTGGCTGTTGTAAAAAGAAAAGCCTGCTTTCCATACATGTACTTACCAAACCTTAGTGTAACAATGAGTATGTGTTTTCCAAAAAATCCCACTAAAGCTATTCAGAGCCAATATGTTTTTTTTTTTAAGTGATATACATGTGTTCACACAAATGTCTCAGCTTGGATTACCTTAACTAACACTGACTGCATATTTTGTTTTGGTTTGGCTTGTCCTTTTATAGAGCATTTAAAAGCCTCATGCCTGCCAGGCATTGGTGACTCACGCCTTTAATCCCTGCACTCGGAGGCAGAGGCAGGTGGACTTCTTTGAGTTCAAGGCCAACCCTGTCTACAGAGTAAGTTCCAGGACAACCTCCAAAGCAATGCAGAGAAACCCTGTCTCAAAAAACAAAACAAAAAAATCTCATGCCGTTTGTATCTGACAGCTTATATTCTTCCGTTTTGTGCTTCACATTGACTATGGAAATGCACTAAAGTATACTCAGGGCTAAAGGGTGTTCACAGCATTAACTCTGTAGTGGAAATTATAACGTCATAAGGAGTTGGAGAGATAGACGGCTTGGTGGGTAACAGCACTGTCCGCGATTACACAGGACTAGTAGGGCTTAGCTCTCAGTACCCATGTGGCATCCTGCAACTATCCTGAACTTCAGCTCCAGGGGTCCCAGGGGACCTGATGACCTTTTCTAGCTCCTAAGGGCAGCATACATGAACACAGCACATGTGCACACATAGAGACAGAACACATGTATGACATAAAATAGATGAATCTTTTTTAAAATGCCACAACCACAAAAGGTGAGGAGATTCCTGTAGGAATATGAAATAAAATGTCTGACCTGTTAGGAGAAGTGAATGTATAGGTGAGGCGCCATCAAAACAGATGCAAGAGGCTCTAAAGAGAGGGCTCACACATGCATGTAATAAAAATAAAACGAATCTGTTTTAGGAATTGGACAAAACAAAAGGGGATACATGAATTTGTCCATTGGTCCCCTACTAGGTATATGTCTAAGAGACTTAAAAAAGAAAAAAGGTATGTATTCACCCAAGTGTTCCTTATTATTTTCAGAAGAGAAAAAAAATGAAGACCAGATTGGTGTCTTGGGGAAGATGAAGGAAGAATTGGAGAACCAATATAAAATGATGAAGGATTTCTCTTTCTGCCTGAAAAACAGACTTACTCACTAAAACCAGAGAAGGTA
This sequence comes from Mesocricetus auratus, assembly GCF_017639785.1. Taxonomy (NCBI): domain Eukaryota; kingdom Metazoa; phylum Chordata; class Mammalia; order Rodentia; family Cricetidae; genus Mesocricetus; species Mesocricetus auratus. The sequence goes on along the minus strand of NW_024429212.1, from coordinate 10,569,282 downwards.
CCAAAATTACTGAGAGCCTTCAAATTTGTACTTTTAGAAAAGAAAAGAAAGAAAATGTAAGAATCACACAACTGAAAAGAACACCAAGACCGCTAAGAAGATTCATAGAAAATTAATCTTGCCAGATGTATTGATGTGAGTGAGAAATGTTCCCCTAGTATCTTGGGCATTCGAATACGTGGCTCCCAGCTAGTGGCGCTATTTAGGGCAGTTTAGGAGACATGGCCCTGCTGGAGGAAGTCTGTCGCTGGAGCACTTTGAGAAGCTAAGGCCTTGACTTACTCCCAGATTGCTCTCTCTGGTACACGCTTGCAATTTGTAGAGAAACCCGTCCTTCTGTAAATTGTCTTGGTCATGTTGCTTTATCGCGGTAGAAAAGTAACCGTAACACAGAGGTGAAGCCAAGGGAACTCCTTAATATGTCCTCAATTGCATGATGCTTTTGGAAGTTGAATGATGTTGATGACATCTAAGATAAATTCAGTGTTTCTTTCAAAAGCTCTTGAATAAATACAAAGCTACATAGAATGCTTACGATTGACTGACAGTGGAAAAATAAATTATAAATCTTTTTTGCTAGAGAAGAAAAAGAAGTGAAAGCATCACCAGACAGACTACTCAATACAGGCGTCTACTTCAGCCACACTGTATGAAGCAATAACAAGGCTTTCTGCCTTCAGGTAGGCTCTCTTCCACCCGCAAGGGTTTACATATATCCCACACATGAAGGGTGAAACCCAAGCACTGCTTGCATGAATGTTTATACAACATGAAGTGTTTGCTCAGTCAACACATGTGTGCTCTGTACCTTCAGTGTTCTGAGCCCAGGCTTTCAAGGTTAAAATATAACAACTCAGAGTGTTGACTCACGGTAACAAAATTCCTAAACAAGATTGAACTACAGTTCAAGAATCTTAGCCAAGGATAATGATCTTTAATGAGACATGCTGAATTTTTGACTTACTAATGAAATAAATTATGCATTATTGGCCTCTTTTATAAAATTTCAAGAACAAATATTAAGAAGTTTTGCTCATTAAGAAATGCAGGGTGAGCCATACTCTCTTAGTATTGCCATCAACAATGAGCCTTCTGCTTTGCCTGGGTGACCTGCTTCCCCACTGGGTACCTCAAGGTACAAGAAATGATGTTCCTGAAAACTGTCTCCACAATATCAGCTTCATGATCAGTTCAAACATCTAAAACAATTTGAGAAAGTAAAAAAAAAAAAAATACCTGCTACCCTTTCTGAATGGCTGTGATAAGACCTAGGATGATTCAGTATGATAAATGTGAATAATGCTTATGCAGGAGAGGATGTGGAGAAAGGGGAGCACTGCTCTGTTGTTGGTGGGAATGCAAGCTCACACAGCCACTTTGGAAATCAGTATGGTAATTTCTCAGAAAACTGAGAATCAGTCTACCTCAAGACCCAGCAATACCAGTTTTGGGTAAATACCCAAAGGATGCATACTCACACCACAAGGACATCTGTTCAACCATGTTCATAGCAGCATTATTCATAATAGCCAGAACCTGAAACAACCTAGATGCCCTCGACCAAAGAATGGATAAGGATAATGTGGTACATTTACACAATGGAGTGCTACTCAGTGGTTAAAAAAATAATAATAAAAAATAAATAAAAACAATGACATTTGAAATTTGCAGGCAAATGGACAGAGCTAGAAAAAGCCATACTGAGTGAGGGAACCCAGACTCATAAAGACAAATATAATATGTACTCACTCTTAAGTGGATATTAGACTTGAAACAGAGGACAACCAGCCTACAGGCCACAACCCCAAAGAACATAGGTAACAAAGAAGACCCTAAGAGAGACACACATGGATTGACCTAGGAAGGGAGAAAAAGACAAGATCTCCTGAGTAAATTAGGAGTATGGTGGGAGGATGCAAGGGGACAAGGGAGAAGGGAAGGGTGTGGGAGAAATGTATTACTCAATAAAAAAAGGAAAAATGTGAATAATGAAGTCAGAACCTAAGGAAACAAGATTTATTTAGAAATATTACTATGAAGACAGATGCAGTAACCATGTGAGAGAATTCCTTGAACTGTATTTATAACTTGTGATAAGTGTTGATTTATTTTTAATATTTAATATTTATGTTTTCATAGTCTATTTAATTTTTAAAATATTTCCACAAAAGTTTATCATACTCCTATAACTAGCCTTGGGAAGTTGGAGATTTGAAAAAGTACCAACACAATGTAAAAGCCATGAGTTTGACATTTTTAAATAATAATCCATGGTACAAAGAGTATCCCTCTAAAAATGTAATCTCTTTAAGAAAATATATTTATGATATATTGTGAATTCTACAGTGGAAACTAAACAAACACCCATGTTTTTTCAAAGAGATTTACAAGAGGAGACTGGAGTAGACATCTACAGCAAAAGAGTTTTCTGAACATGACCTCATCAGTCCACACATGAACTCATAGCATCTGTGGTGCCCACAAAGCCTGTAAAAGAACAAACCAATATGAACAGACGATATACCAATCAGGCAGCAGCCTTAGCCAAAGAACTACTGGAATTGAAGACAGCAGGGAGATGGAGAGTCAGTTTCTTCAGTGATGTCTCTGAGAGGCTATGCATGTTTCCAGTAGACGGGCCTACACTGCTGTTCATGCAAGCAACTCTAAATGGACACGGTGGGGTTTTAAGGCCGGGCAAATAAAGCTGGGACAGAAAAGGAAGAGATGCAGAGGAACTGAAGAGAAGAAATGCGGGGTGGATTTGATCAAAACACATTAAATACATGTATGAGAGTCTCAAACTATAAAAAAGTATAGAGCATGAAATGAGACAGTTATTTCTGTGTAAGCACCAACATATTCTCCCAGGAGACATTCTTAGTGCTACTGGGTTGATCTTTCCCAAATTACTTCTGAAACACAAAATTGTCTTTCTTCACATTTGCTTTTGCACTTAACCATGTTAAGGGCAGGGATACGTTCAGATTATTACACCTTCGGTTCTTGGATAATATTCTGTAAATGTCTTTAACCAAAGCCTTCTTGATAATCTTGAAACAAATTAGGGCCTGGTACAGAAACAGGTGAGTCCTTTGGAGTGGAGGGAGATTCTGAAGGAATGAGAACATGAGTAGCTTAATGAAGTCATTGAAGTCCAGCATAGTCAAAGGCAGACATGAAGGTACACCAGGGGACACTTACTCACTTCCATCGCAGGCAAACAAAGAGAAAGAAAATTAGGAATCTCCCTGCTACTTGGCTGTACTCTTCAAAGGGGGCAGTTGTGACATCCAAGGGCCTACTTTGTCTTTCTGAGGCTACATGCAGTACTTAAGAGGCATGTTGGGCTTTGAAAGAAGCAAAGCATGAGTGGGAAGGATGGAAGTCAGGACCCCTACAGCTAAGGTAGTCACTCTGCAGTGAGTTCTGGCTCCCTGTGGTCATGCAGAGATTCATACCAGCCATGTGAGGTGCTGTGTGCAGACAGCATGGAAGCAGCAGGAAGTTAAGGAAGGAGTAAGAGTACTTAACGGAGGTTATGAGAAAACTTTAAGCTTACCCTAGTAGATTCCAGCTGAATTCCCCAACGGCAGGGAACTTCCAAACCAGCATTCCAACTACAAGTGTAGCAACTGCATAACTCAAAGCTTGCATGACCCCACTTACTCCCTGCCAAGCACCTGACCAAGGGGTTCCCCATGCTCATTGCATCATTTAATGATGGGTAGTGATAGCTGTCCCTCCATAGTTCAGCAAGGACACCTAGACTTGGAACGTTTTAACACTGTGCCCTTCATCCTCAAATTTATAGCTGATATAGCTATGGCTAGGGCCCAGATCCTTTGCCAGAGGTAGTTCTACTGACTAGAGCAAGCAGTTCAAGACATCTCTGAGTTGCCCCCCCAAAAAGTGTGTTTCTTTGTGATCTTAGAAACAAGAGAATATTTCCACCCATTGTTTTGTAATTCTAAAGTCCTGACCTCTTAATTAAAATTCAACATAGCAGAAGAGAGGCAATTGTCCTCAAGAGAGAGTGTCTGGCTTGGCTGGGTCCCCCTAAGACTTGGGTTCCTTGTCTGTCAAGATGTGGGGTAAAAAGGTTTCTCTAAGATCTCATCTTGCTTTGATTTTCTGGGCTGAACTAGTTCGTTTCCACACCTAACACAAGGGTGGGGAAAGGGTTCAGTGAAGACAGACTCATTCTCCTCACCGTGCACATCTGACTTGTGTCACACGTGAGGGGAGCCTGGGAACAAACAGCCACTCTGTAGGACCTCTTAGTTCACAGGCTGTATCTTCCTTCTGACGTGAGTTAATGCGGGATGTGAGTTGATGTAGGGGTTGGGGGGGTGGCAAGAAACCAAGCCATCTCTGGAATTCCTTACATGTGTTCTCATACGGAAGAACACTGACACCCAGAAAGTAAGAGCTACGTCCCCAAGGATGCCCCTGGGAGAAGCAACAGAATGGGAAGAACAGGACACCTGCCACCTCTCAGTGAGGCCAAAGAGGAAGCTAGCTCAAGGAACAGGGCTTCTGTAGTCTCTCTCTCGAGAGGGAGCCAGATTCTAGAATACTCTTCCTGTAACTGGGCAGAGGGCAACTTCTCATTGTGCCCAGGCATAGCTATGACAAATGAGTCCTTCTAAGAAGTAGATCATGACTCAGAAAACTGTTCTGTGGCGGAACTTACATTCCTTGTTTTCCTCGTCGCTATGATCAAACACCTGGCTGCAGCAATTTCAAGGGAGAGAGATCTCTTCGGGATCGTGGTGTAAAGGGATCTATATGCTCAATCACGTGGGGGAGCAGAAAACATGGCAGTAGAGGCGGCATCCTGCCGCAACGATTATGGTTTAGCTACACTGGGTGGACAAGCAAGCAGAGAGGCGTCTGGAGGCAGGGATGGACTGTAAGCCGCAAATCTCATCCCCAAGTGCTGACTGCTTCTGGTGAAGCCCCACCTCCTAATTCACCTCTCAAAGGAACATCACATGCTGAAGATCAAATGCTCAGCTACATGAGCCCATGGAGACTCTCTCTCTCTCTCTCTCTCTCTCTCTCTCTCTCTCTCTCTCTCTCTCTCTCTCTCTCTCACAATGTAAACAAGAAACAAGCTTGTTTTACATGTCAATCCCAGTTCCCTCTCTCTCCCCTCCTCCCCTCCTTCCCATCAACCCCCTATCCTATCCCTTTTCTGCTCCCCAGGGAGGATGAGGCCTTCCATAGGGGATCTTCAAAGTCTGTCATATCATTGGGAACAGGGCCAAGGCCCTCCCCCATGTGTCTAGGCTGAGAGAGCATCTCTCTAGGTGGAGTGGGCTCCCAAAGTCCATTCGTATACTAGGACTAAATACTGATCCACTACTAGAGGCCCCATAGATTGCCACAGCCTCCTAACTGACACCCACGTTCAGGGAGTCTGGGTGGGTCCTATGCTTCTTTCCCAGTTATCAGTCTGGGGTCCATGAGCTTCCCCTGTTCAGGTCAGCTGTTTCTGTGTATTTCTCCAGCCTGATCTTGACCCCTTTGCTCATCACGCCTCCGTCTCTGCAACTGGATTCCAGGAGTGAACCCATGGAGACATTTCACATTCAGTCTATCACATGAAGCAGGATACCCAGAATGCAATTGTCCAAACTCTACTGCCAGCACCATCACATGAAGCAGGATACCCAGAATGCAATTGTCCAGCCTCTGTTGCCACCACATAGCCCAGCATGCACCACAGAAAGGAAGCTGAGAGGAACAAACAAGAGACATTTCAGTGAGGCCAAGGAAGGGAGCATGCACCTTTAGCCCTAGCACCCAGAGGACAAATACCGGAGACTGGTGAGTTTGAGGCCAGCCTATGCATCTTAGCACCCTCATAGCCAGCCTGAAATACATAGTAAGACACTGTCTCCTTCCCATGAACATAAAAAGAAAGGCCACAACTGTGCCCAGTAGGGAGGGAGACAAAGTGAGTGTGGACAATGAGTGGGTCTCTTCTCAGCTTGTGTTTAAAAGAGTGGCTCTAACTTCCCACTCACTTTATTTCATTCTGACCTACCAAAAAGAAAATATCCTTAACTGTCCTCAGCATAAACTGTAGTAGCAGAATTGACTGGAATGAGACTTGCTCATTCATTCCTTTTGTTTGGTTTCTTCTGAACAAGAGTGTTTGAAACTCAACGGGCAGACTTATTCCTGGTATTTATGGTGTTGGGTGCTTTGTAGGCCCTGAGACTACATTAACTATTCATGATTACACAAACGTATTTGCAGGTCAGCATTGCTGGTCAAGGGTGACTTCCGTGTCAGCTTTCTGTCCTCACAGGAAGGTGATTCTTTAGAAGAAGTCTTTAGAGTGGAAGTTGTGACCTAGTTCTGGGAACTTTCCCACAACCATGCTGCAACCTGTGCCTATACACATACACAACATTTCTACTTCAAGGGTATGAGCAACCTAAGGGACTCATTTTCTGAGATGAAGGTTAGGGGAGAGTTTTGAAGGTGGTCAAGTGTTTGCTTTCAGATGTTTTGTGTCTGTAATGTAAGGACTCTTCAGAGATGGTGGAACATATAGGCAGCAATTGATTTAAGATTCTAAAATTAGTTTGCATAGAAAAAGACTATATATAATGTAATCCAGTTGTGAATCGAGACAGATTTTTTTAATTAGTCATAAGAATACAGATTTTTCATATAATGTGGTTCCAGAAGGAACATCTTAGATTTTTTCACCTACACATTCAGGCGCATGCACACACAAACATAAAGGTGAAACACATTTACAGGAACATACATGTGCATACACTCATACACACACAAATGCAAGAGTGGACGCATTTGCAAACATATCCATAAGTACATACATAACTACACACACATAGCCACTGCCAAGACAGTAAGTGCCATAAACACAATGGTGCCTGCCCAATCTAAAGCCATTCAGCTACAACATGTCTCAGTTTTCGGAATCTTCTCTTTGCAGATGGAAGTGACTTAAAACATCAGGGCAGAGAGACAAAACGCTAATTTACTTATGTCAGAAAATCTTAGTAACAACTAACAAAATCGTAAAACCAGAAACAGCAAAATAAAAGTTGGGGGTTATAACAGCAAGTGGCTTCCCACCTTCACAGACTCATATGTATGAGAACATTCTGACATTTTTACAGCATGCTATTTCTTTCTGAATACTAACACATAATACCAGAATCATATTTTCTTTTCATTATGCATAAAATACAGAGCTGTACATGGTTTCCAATGTTACAGAAACATAAAAACTTCAGGTTGCATCCAAACTCCCCTAGACTTTTTTTGGGGGGGCAATGTTCTTTGGGATTAACTCCTTATGGATTAATCTGTAATTATCAGCAGAAATGAAGCACCCACATGATGCTACCAGCAAGTGTACTCTTAGAGAAATAAAATGTTTCCAGGTCAACTAGCTCTCAACTCAAGCTTCTTTCTTACTTTGGTACAAGTATTGATACACAAGAAAATTGATTTGTTTGTGATGACCAGACAAAGGGTTTTTTTCCCCTACTGAACATTTCTAAGACTTTCTTGTAATTGCATCTACAATATGTCATAGGCAACTATCTGAATGTTGTGAATTTGAATGCTAGATGTACTGACTTTAATCCTGATATAGACAGTGTCCAGCAGCAGCTGTCTTAGTGGGATTTCAATACTGAGTTCCAAGCCTTCACCTCCATGCCAACAGAGCTGCAAGGAAAACATTTCCTACAGCATAGAGACGAGAATTGGCTTCTCCACTTGGCAACAGATCCTGTGTGGATGATTTTTAAAAGAAGAAGTGTTCGGTTCAAGGGCCCCCGAAGAGGCTGATGAATGTAGCTCCGGTCATTTGAGGAGAAAAAGGAAAGAGATTATTAGAAGCCAGGGGCAGGGTGTGGAATAAAAAGCATTTCTTCTAATTTAGCAAAAAAAATTAAGTAAAAACAAGTTTTGAGTAATAACATATGGAGCCCCTTGTAATGAGATCAAGAGCCCATAGATGCATGGATTCATGCCTTTGATGTGTCTGGCCTTCAGATCAATTATACACATGGTAATGTCCAATTTCCATAAGAATAAAGGAAATGACAATTATATGTTGGCTTAATTCTGTTTGACAAAGACTCTTCAGACTCCTTAGTAAGTAACTTGGTTGCATTCCATGTGGATCTCCTCCTTCATGAGGAAAGTAATTAACTTGTGTAATAAACGGGCTCAGTATCCTCTCAGGGGACGCAAGCTCTCATCTCTCCCAGAATGAGAAGAGGATAAAGAGTTGTTGGGGCTCCTTCATCTCCCATCTGAAGGAAAGTGTAAGTGTGTAGACTGCATGAAGCGTTCACAAAGAGCAGCCACTGGGTCTTTCAGGGTCTTGCAAACAGCTTGAGAATTGAAAGCCTCTCATTGCTCCTCTCCCCCAGCCCGCCATTGTGACTTTTTAGGTTAAAGAGCAAGGAACTATCAAAAAAAACCCTATCTAATGTAGACTTTCATTGAAAATAATTTCAATCGTCTGGATGGACTAAATAACTGAAGTGTGGGCCAAGTTCAGTTTTAGGACTTTTGTATTAATTGATGACTAATTTTCAACATGTTGTTAGTTGTTATGTATTGTACATGGCACTGGGTTTCATAAAGGTGTTTTCACAGTCCTGCATAATATGCTTTGAGCATATGCCATCCATGCCCCCAGACTTTCCCTTTTCCCCTAGATTCCCCTCTCCCATTAGTCAACTTTGTTTCCCTAAACAGTTTAATAATAATGCCTGATGCAAAAATAAGGCAGATCTGAGTTCACCCTTCTACCACTAAACAGTCACGTGTCTTTGAATGGTTCCTTGAATCTCTCAAATACGACGATGCCTTGGCAAACCTTCTGGGGTGCTCCCTAACTCTAGATCCAATGATACCATGTATCACCATGACACTTGGCTGGATAGAGTTTAGCAGCTGTGATGAAAGAGGGATACCTCATTGGGAAACATCCTGGGACTGTGGCCTCCGTCTCTGGCATAGCTAACCACTGAAGACACCCACTCTCCATTTCTAAGCACTCATAGGGAAGTGGAAATGGTACCCAGAGACCCCGAAGAGAATGGGATGGACAAAGGGAAGTATTGTCATCATCTCTAACAAATATCAGTGCCTTTACAAAGTGTGCCTGGGATGAGTAGGCCTCAGAGACTATCCATATCATGCTATGTTCCAGGGGAGACACATAGCATACCAACTGGGACTCTCTTGCTGAAGGCCCATGGTGAAGAGATGACTGAAAGTCATCAAAAGCATCCTTGGTGAGGAGAGCATCAAAAGAACATACACATCTCCTGGAAACCCACCCTGAAGTTGCTGGGAGCTTGGGTTCCAGAGCTGAAACACCTTCTCTAAAAGGAGCCGAACTTTTCATCTTTCTGTGGTGATGTACAAATGCCAAAGTGTACCATTAAAGCGAAAGGTAGAGCGATTTTAAGGAGCCTTTACTGCTTTCCAATGCGTGGTAAGTGCCACAGCTTTCCTGAAGATGGTCTTAATTTCCTCTAATAATAATTTCTGGCTCATTAAGTTCATTGCTGTCTGCCTTGCACACCCTTATCAAGTGTACAGACCCTGTGTGACTTCCCCCGGGAATCCAGCTGCCGTATCAGAGGAGCTCATGATTTCGAAGGATTAGCCACACCTCTCTGGGGCTTTTAAAAATCTCTAGCTAATCTGCATACTTTCACTTTGGCTGACTGGGCGCTAGCCTTGCTTCTGAGTGATATAGATGACAGAGCCATGCAAGAGAAAAGGGAATTATAGCTTGTACCAATGCAGAGCTCGCAAGCTATACAGAATGGGTAAGCCAACTCATATTTCTTTCTTTTCTTTTTTCTTTTTTTACTTCTTCCTTTGGAAGAAATAGTTGAGGGCACAGATCATCTCAATATGCATAAAGTGGCTTTCTGATTAAAGGATTGAAGGGTCCGTTCTGCTCACAATAGGAGTCCTAATTCAATTGCACAAGGTAACTTAATCTTTCTATGCCCACTCTGCGTAGTTAGCCTAAGAGCTTGTGTGATTCTTGCAAGCAGAACTGAACCTTGTTTCAAGACCTGTCCTGCTCAGGATGCTGCAGTGAGAGATGACTTCTGCTAAGTCAGAGCCAGAAGTCTCATTTGACACGATCACTGCTGCTCCAGGGCAGGGACATCTTTTACTCAGCCGCTCAGACATAGTGACATCCTTTACTGAGAGCAACCAAAGCCACTCAGACATAGTCTTCATACACACTGTGCTCACTCGGTTTTCTCATCTAAGAATTTAATGTTTTAAGAAGACAGATAGTCAAGACAATTTCTTTTGTCTTTCTCGGTTATTATGATCCATTTAGCCTAGCACACTTTAACTGAACTACTTAGGAATTGTTAACCTACCATTCAAAAGGTGATTGAAGGGACAGGAGGATTGGAAAGGGAGAGAGTGGCCCCTGGCTGTCACCTCTGATTGCAGAGGGCATTCTGTAGGAAGCGCTCACATTGAAGAGCTATGTGTGCAGTTTTAGTTAGTGCCCTTAACACAATCAATGTACGCATGCTCACACATGCCTACAACCCTATATGGTAAGAGCCTTAGTTCCCAGAGACCTGGGCTATCTCAGTATGAATCACAGAAACCGTATCTTCACAGAAACCATGGGAAAGCAATAAACAGCCCAACTCCAGTAGCTCTATCTATCCCCACAATCTATAAAATTGGCAAGTATTTCTCATGATTGGGGCTACTGTGTCAATGCTGAAATTCAAAGAGTACACATGTAATGTCATGTGAATGCATTTAATATATGCATAAGTACCAAGATTTTGTGTTCATCGTTGAGTGCATCTTTCTTGTCTGCCTCATTTCAGTTGTGGGGAGTCAGAAAACACATTTGCTACTTCACTTCCGATTCTGTCTCCTCTAGAATCATTGATTTTAGGTACTAGGTTTTACTTTGTAAAGTTTTATCCCCACGTTGCTCCAAATAATGACAACAGCTGCTGGGGCCACCAAGAGAAGTCCACACGAATCCTTCTCTGAGAATATGTTAGCTATTCTAGAAAAACATCCTTGGTGCCCCCAATCATGACTGTGTCTACGCCATGTGATGCTAGAAGATCTTGAGCTCTTCTTTTTGGTCTGGACCAGAGTCAGGAGCAGCATTGCATGGGTCAGCCTCTCGGAGACACACTTTGTTGCACAGACCCATGGCGGACTGAGCTCTTCATTCCTTCCTTAGCCAGGCTGACCTATCACGCTGTGACCATGCAGCCTAGCAAGCTCTTTAGTCATCACCATCATGCCATCTGCTTTCTTTCTTTCTTTCTTTCTTTTTTTTTTTGAAAAGTACAAGGTCCTTAAGGTCCTTAGTAGACTGCTAACCTCTGGCTTCCTTTATTTTTTTTAATTACTTTTTTATTTAGGTTAGAAACAATCTTGCTTCACGTGTCAATCCCAGTTCCCTCTCCTGTCCCTCCTCCCCTGCCCTCCCCACGAGGTCCCCCAGTCCCCACCCAATCTCCACTCTGATCCCCAAGGAGGTGAGGCCCTCCATGGTGGATCTCCAGTAGCTGTCATATCATCCAGCATAGGGTCTAAGCCCTCCCCCAAGAGTCCTGGCTGAGAGAGCCTCCCATATTGTGGCATGGGCACCCAAAGTCTATTTGTTCACCGGGGTAAATACTACCAAAGGCCCCATAGATTACCTAGGCCTCCTCACTGACACCCACATTCAGGGGGTCTGGGTCAGTCCCATGCTTTCCACACAGCCATCAATCTAGGGTCCAAGAGCTCCCCCTTGTTCAGGCCATCAGCTTTCTGCTCTTTAAATTTAGGGATGTAAGTTATGCTCAGCCATTCCTAGTCTCAATCTTGACTCTGCATGGACATGTCACAGGCCACTGTAAAGTGACTGAGAAAGAAATGTGCTATGGAGGACCAAGAAAGGAGAGAATGGTCCCACCCTTCCACGTGCTGTCTTTTCCCCTTACAGTCAAGCCGTTCCCCATCTTTAAACATAATACACTACTGGGGACTTGACGAGGTATGCTGGATTTCATGTTTTGTTGACAAATGAGATCCTTTCTGATTCCGTGGACTCTGGAGCATAAAAGTTACTCACTCTTTCAACTAAGTAGCTTAATGGTAAAAATCACTGATGGCATTGCAAAACAAAAACAAAAATCTCCAGAGCTGTCACCTCCTCAAAGAATCTTTCCTCTCAAAGCCATTTCAGCCTACACAATTGCGGGGAAACGGGAACGGGAGTGTGCCTGCATGTTCTGTGGGTCAGCGAGGGATAAATCACCACAGGAGAAGAAAACACACACAGCCTCTGGGTCATGAGGCCTGTGGCCTGTCCACGCTTTCCTAAAGCAGGACCCAGTGTGAGCACAGAGTTCCGGACGGGGCCTGCTGCCGGCACATACATCCCCATCTCTGCTGGCCGCTTGCTCCTTTTAGCCCTGGTCAACTCATCTATAACCTCCTGCTGATCTTCAGATGTTATCGCAAAGCTGACGAAAGCACAGATGTTCACCTGGCCAACTGCAGCATTCTTTGGAGGCTACAACTATGGGAACTTGGGCTTCGTTCACACTGTACTAGCCCAACTTCCATTTGCGTTAGTTAAAAAAAAAATAAAGATGTCTTTTGTATGTGTAATAGATTTTCATACTTTAATAGACTTGAGCTTCTTTGGTGACCATTTGTACGTGTTGAAGATGATACATTTTGCTCACAAACCAAAGGGAATTTCCTCTAAAGAGCTTCAAAACCCAAACCACAAATCAAACACTAATTCAACAGCAAATTGCTATGGCGTATTTTAAGGGTTAAAGGCAATTTCTTTACTGACTATTATCTAATCCTATTATCTAATTTGTCTGGATGTCCTCATTTATTGCTATGGAACCTGTTTGCAGAAAATGTGTTTTGCTATTTTTTTAATCTTCCCAATTGCCTTCTAGCACTACTGCTTTGAGGAGTGCATTGGGGACAGGACATTCTTGAGCCTTTTGGCTACTCCGCAAGAGGACCTCCATGTTCGAGAAGCAGCCTGTCCTGGTGTGTTGGTCTCCACACTGAGATTTCTATGGTATGAAGAATTCCCTGGGTTGCACAGCTCCATGGTACGTGCTGGTAGCAACATCTTAACCCTAATGTAGAGTTCACTAGGATCCTCCTCTTGCAGTATACTGAGCTCTCAATCATTCTTTCCCATTCCAGGCAGGGAGGGCCAAGGAGAGGCTCTTGGGGACTCTGGCCTGCACAAAGGACTCAGTATTCCTAACCAGAGTCAGGGAAATCGACTCACAGATATAACAGAGACTTTGGGAGAAAATGTGAAGACAAAAAAAATCATTCTCTATGAGTCTTCTTAGATTTTTCTGTTAAAAAAATAAGCGAAATATATAATATTTGCTTAGATATGTTATCTCTAGTCTACTTCACTTCTAAAACATGCATGCTTCAACTAAGCCTTGAAAATGTTTTGGTGAAAATTAAAAGATTTTGTTTGTGTGTGTGTGTGTGTGTGTGTGTGTGCACGCATGTGTACCTGCATATGTGTACATGTGTGCATGTGAGGGGTGTGTCTCTAGGATGTGTGCGGTATGGTGTGTGTGTGTGGTGTAGATTGTTTGTGTGTATTTGTGCATGTATGGTGTGTTTTCATCTATAGTCTTTCAAACAAAAGGTAGACCTCATCTACTAAGCAACCAGTCACTCTAAGAAAGGTTCTGAGTTTATGTATGACAAACAGGCTCTTGCATGTACAATGTAACCTGGTCTGTAGCACCAACCTTAGGAATATGAGGCAGGGCCTTGAGAATTAGCAACCAACTGGGTATACAAATAAGTTCCAAACCAGTCTGGGTTGTGTTGAGACCCTCCATGTCTCAAAAGCACACAAATAGAAAAGAAAGAGGGAATAATCTTGTGTTGCAGTCTTATACCATGCAACATGACATAATGAAATAGACAAGATCTATTTATTAATCAGGACACAATTTACCAGGGACTTTAAATACCTTCAGAAGCAGCTTAATTTTGGGTCTGTTTATAAAACTCCACATGACAAGGATTTTTTGAGGTTATTTGATTATTTTGAGGCTATCTTTCGAGCAGTGCTTTGGGTTTCTTGACTTGGGATGCCATGAGGCTAGGAAAGACTGGTGGAGTACCGCTAAGACCCTGTCTTGGGTACTTTGGGGTTGCTGTGATAAAACTTCCAGACAAAAGCAACCTAAAAGAAAGAAAATATATTTTGGATTAAAGTTCCATAGGTGCACAGTCCAACATGGCAGAGAAGCTGTGTCAGTAGGAAGGGAAGGCATGGTGCCTGGAGCAAAATCTTGCATTCACACTCTGGAAAGAGAGAGGGCACAAGTAGTAGGGATGATGATGTGTGGAGGAGGCATGTCCGCAGTGACCCCCTTCCTCCAGCAAGGTCCCACCTCCGGAAGTGCTAACTTTCCCTAAAGCACCACCAGCTGAGGGATTCACAAGCCCATAGAGGATATTTTGCCTTCAAATCCCAACAGATTGCAAATGAGAGCAAGCTCCAAATGGTATCACCGAGTATCAGGTTCACCTATGAACGCAAAGACACAATCTGGGGAGTCTAGCTGACCAGTAGGCAAATCCCCACCAGCTGCGCCTCTCAGTTGCCCCTGTAGATATACTTCCTTAATCCCAGTGACCTCCTCGCCTGTGGGAAGGAGACCAAGATTATCCTGAGGGAGGCTGCCTACAGCACATAGCTAACAGAGCTGTCTGAGAGGAACTGAGAAAGAGAAGGGGATAGGGAAATCTCAAAACATGCTCTGGCACTGAGAAACTCCCTGCTCCATTCAAAGTCCGAACAACTTCATGGCCTCTTAAATACCACAGGGTCACTAGATCAGTGTGGAATTTGATGGTACTTTCTCATTTTCCAACCATTACTGCTGAATAATGGTATCTCCCTTCAAAATGACCTTACACACACCCTGTCCTTATACTCTTTTAACTGTCAACTGGACACAGCCTAGAGTCCTCCAAGAAGGAAGTCTCAGTGGAGAGCTGAACTTATCAGATTGGCCTATGGGTGTGGCTATCGGCAACTGTGTGGATGTAGGATATGAACTGATGTAGGAGGGCGGGGCCAACTGTGCTGCTCTCTGGTCAGGAGCTTCAAGGATATGGGGGAAAAGCTACCTAAGCACAAGTGTGCCCAAGCCAGCAAGCAACACTGCTCCATGGTTTCTCCCCTTTGCCCTATCCCCGGTGCCTTTCAATTATAGACTGGTGACCATCAGTTGAAATAAAACCATCTCCTCACTAAGCTATGCCTCATCACAAGTTGGGGTTTCTAGCAATTTGAAAAGAAGAGGGTTCATTTAGTTATGAAACTGACAGTGTATCGTTTGGGGGTAGTCAGGGCAGGAAGCTGAAGGCAAGGACTGATGATGTGGCCGTGGAGGAGTAGTGTGAATGGCCTTGTTAGCCTCTGTCTTACAGCACCAGGCCCACCAGTCCGGGACTGGCACGGCCCACATCAATAATTAACCGAGAAAATGCACCAAAGATCAATCTGATGGGGGCATTTTCTCAACTGGGGTTCCCTCTTTGCAAATGACTCAGCTAGCCAGCACAGTCGTGGTATTTTGTTATAGCACCAAGATGAAGCCAGGATATCCCTGTTTCTGAAATTCTCTCGTCCACAGCTATCCCACTTCTAAAATTCACAGAGGGAGTCCCCCTCTGCAATCGTTATACAATCCCAGTTCCCCTTTCTGGATGCCCATGGGGTACTCCTCCTTCCCCACAGACAGCGACCTCTTTAGGAATCTGAAGCATCAACCGAGAGAACTCAGCACGATGCAGCTAAATACAGGACGGACGTGACATGCAAGGAAGGGGCTGGTTCCCTTTTGGCAGTCATGGGTGATGTCACCGTGATGACCAGCCCCCCAGAAGATGGAGACTGCACCAGCAGCATGTTTATCTGAAAGTGATTCAGAACAAGGATCACACTGACAAGATGCTCTCACTCTAGAGAGAGAGGGAAAGGAAGCCAACCACTCACGCTTTAGGAACAGGTATTGGAGCTATCTGTCATTACAGCAGCTTAGGCTGCCCTGATTGACGCCGCTCTGATGCTCTGTTAACGTTGAAGATAGTGAGTGTAAAGTCACTGTGTGCCGCCAATAGCTTGCTTGGCCCAGGAGTGTGAACTAACTGGCTTACAAGTAGATGGGCTTTTTTTTTAAAGCAGCACTACAAATTTCTAAAACAAAAAAAATATTTACAATAGAAAAACAAATAGAAATGACTGTCAAAAACCACATGTCTAATGATGAGCAATGATGTGTTTCATATCCAAACACACGATTTATGTTGGAACACTCTTCTGGGTGACAACACAGATCTTTCTTGTCTAACTTCCATCG
The DNA here is from genome assembly GCF_017639785.1 of Mesocricetus auratus. NCBI lineage: Eukaryota > Metazoa > Chordata > Mammalia > Rodentia > Cricetidae > Mesocricetus > Mesocricetus auratus. The sequence continues at coordinate 10,552,819 of NW_024429212.1, read as the reverse complement.
GATGAAGCTGATCAGTTAACTAATAGCATTAAACAGGACAAGAGTTAGCGGCACTTAATGTGCACAGTCAAGCTGTGTGCAAAAAAGGAAACAATGTTCTCATGCCAGTAAACCACACACACACACAAACATGCACATACAGACACATGTGAACATACATATGCATGCAGACATGAGAGCACATGTGTGAGCACACAGATACTTCTACCTGAGCCCTAATAATTTATACATGTCAAGGATCTTGTCCAAGCATTTTAATGTCTGTTATTTCAGTCAACCAGAAATTAAACATAGGGCAGAACCCTGCTATAGAACGCTTTCAGCCTCTTGTGGAACAAAGTATCGGTTTAAAACCAGGGATCCTGTCCCCAAAGGGTCACTCACAATCAAATACACATTCTGTTATGCTCCTGGGGATTTCCTAGATCACTGGGGCCCACAATAAATCCCTGATTTAAATTAATGGTATCACTTTGCTGGGAGATCCCCGCCTTTCTCAAGGGTCTACAGGATGCCGCAAAACTCCGTGTGTGTCACTCGTGGATAGCTGCTGCACAGGGCATTGACTCAAGATGCTTGAGTCAGAAAAGGACAAGAGGGCACTGGACTGGGCAGTGAACACTGTGACTGTAATATTCAAATCATGCCGTGGAAGCTCTCGGCCTTTAATATTTAGCTCTGGGACGAATGGCACTTTCCATACTTCAGCCTTTGATGACCCCACCTGTACAATAAGCAAAATTGTCCTAGCAAAAGCAGCCTGGTGCTTAGAGAAAGAAAAGACAAAAAGTAGGACTAAATGACAGTGAAGAGAGTGAAGGCAAGAGTCCTACAATCCCCAAGTGAGTCTACTTACAACTGCTGGGTCAGTCAAGGGCAGAAGCATGGACTGAGTTCCACATTTGGACTTTTTTTTTTCCCTGACTACTGAAGGGCCTGTACCAACAACTGTGTCTTGAGTTCTGCAGAAGCGTTTTGGCCAAGGACAAGAACACTATTTTTACCTTAGAATTTGATCAAAATTGCCTCCCCTAAGAGAACTCGAACCATCTGGAACTGTAGGGACAGTCACAGGTAAGGGTGACGGCTGGGGCACCCAGAAGCAAAGACCATCCTCACTGACCGTGTCATAGCTCCTATCGTACATGTGGATTACAGGGATGAAGGTCTTGTCACTGCATTTTATAACCTGGATTCGCCAGGAATCTGTTAGAGCCCTGAATTCCCTTCTTAGCCCAGAAGCAGGCAGGAGAATTAACTTTAAGACAGAAGCTTACAGCCCCAGTAATGGAGATAAGAGGCTTATCGTGCCCGTCAAAGAGTCCGAGTCTATCATGTGTTACATCCCCGTTCTAAATGAGCTGCGGCTGTGCGTCGGAGTGGGCTCTGAGTTGCTCTCTACCTCAGGGCACACGGCAAAAAGCACACCCGGGGAAGGCGAAGGTCACTGACCCCCCCAAGGGACACTGCTAGGAAGTCTCACGGCAACCATTAGGATGAAGACAGAAAACTCAAAAAGCCACGGTGAGGTCTCACATCATGGCCACTAACAGACCAGTGGCTTTTCACCCAGAATCCAGAGCTTTTTCTTCTACGTATTGACCTCTGTGACTCTGCTGGGAGACATCCACAGACAGGTATTAGGGCCAAAGTCCATATCCTGAAAATACAAGGAATGTGTATGTGTGTGTGTGCATATATATGATATATGTCTATATTTCACAACTTATAGTTAAATCTTGAAGATCTTCTCATATGAATGTATATAGATCAAGTAGTTTTTTTTCAAAAATTAGCAAACTAAAGCACAAATATTATAAATAATAAAAAATAATCCGTATTTATCCCTAGTATTAATGGATTTTGGGATCCCATAGAAAGATACTCTCTCATCCTAGAAGCGTGGGGGAGGGCCTAGGCCCAATCCCAAATGATGTGATAGACTTTGATGATCCCCAAGAAAGGTCTCACCATCCCTGTGGAGCAGAAGGAGGTTGGGATTGGGGGGTTGGTGAGGGGCATGGGTGGATGGGAGGGAAAGGAAACTGGGATTGATATGTAAAATAAGACTGCTTATAATTTAAATTTTAAAAAATCTAGAAAAAAAAGAGTCTATCATAGGTTTAAAGAGAAATCTGGCACTAGAGAAATGTCTAGAGATCTACAAGGATGACCCCACCTAACAATCTAAGCAATAGTGGAGAGGCTACTTTAAATGCCCTTCCCTGATAATGAGTTTGATGACTACTTTATATGCCATCCTAGAGGCTCCATCCAGTAGCTGATGGAAGCAGAAGCAGACACCCACAGCTAAACACTGAGCCGAATTCCTGGAATTCAGTTGCAAAGAGTGATGAGCAAAGGGGTCAAGACTAGGCTGGAGAAACCCACAGAAGCAGCTGACCTGAACAAGGGGGAGTTCACGGACCCCAGACTCATAGGTGGGAAACCCACCCAGATTCCCTGTGCATAGATGTCAGTTGGGGGCCTGGGCACTCTATAGGGATTCTATCAGTGGACTAGTATTTATCCCTAGTATACGAATGAACTTTGGGAGCTCACTCCACATAGAGGGATACTGTCTCATCCTAGACACGCAGGGGAGGGCCTAGACCCTGCTCCAAATGATGTAACAAACTTTGAAGATCCCCCATGGAAGGCCTCACCATTCCTGGGGAGCAGAAAGGGGATGGGATAGAGGGTTGGTGGGGGGCAGGAGGAGGTGAGGGAGAGGGAACAGGGATTGGCATGCAAAACAAGCTTGTTTCTAATTTAAATTAAAAAAAGGAAAAAAGGAATCTAATAGCATAAAAGGAGCCAAATGATGTAATAGGAGAGAAAAATAATGAGAAAGGGTAGAGAGAATATAAAGCACCCATCTTTATTACAGCCTCAATTAGTAGGAATCTTCCTAACAGCAATTTACTTCTTAGTATATTTTCTTTCGGCTATTTTATGTTTGAATTTTAAACATTCTATATGTGACTATTCAGCCCTCAAAGGGGCATCTTGATCAGTGTCCCACCAAGGGACACTGTGAAAGAGGGTTTGAAAAGAACGTCAACAGCCAGAGGATAGAGAGAAGTGCCGTGGAATGTCATCCTCCACAGATATGATCATTGCACCTACGACCTCACAGGAGCTGTGTGGTTCCCCACACAAGACCTGCACGACGAAAGGATTGCCAAGATTATGAGATGGGTTGGAAGGCTGAGGGAAGGAGGCTCACTCTTTTTTGGAAGGGTAGTCACCAGTAGGTGTCTCCTGCTTCAGCTGGGTGACTCCCTACCAGTAGACAGGCAGCTCTAATTGAACTCAGTCAGATATAGAATATAAGAACTAAGAGTTAGAGGAGGAGAGGGAGCGAGGGGAGAAACAAAGTTGAGAGGAGGAGATGTGTTGGGAGGGTTCAGGGATGTTGGAGAGGGAAAGTGATGGAGTAGACATGATTGTGTTTCATTCTTTACATGTCTGAAACTCTCAAAGGATTGAAGTGGCAACTGCTTTTCACCATATGGTGCTCTTCTGGTCTCAGGCAGGGTTTTTTGTTGTTGTTTGTTTGTCTTTAGCTTCTGCAAATGAGAAAATACATGCTTGGCTTGTTTTATTCAGTATAATACCTGCAGTTCTGTTTTTCTACAAATGACAAAATTTTACTCCTGTCTATAGCTGAGCAATTCTCTGCTGCACATCTATACATATCCGTGGCTTGGCTATTCCTACTAGCCCAGCAGTAAGCATGGGTATATGGGACCATATACTGATCTTGCATCCTTTGGATATAATACACCCAGGTGTGTGTTACATCTTGATCACCCGGTCATTCTATTTTTGTCTCCACATTGATTTCTCTGGTGGCTATATTAATTCACATTCCTATCATTGCATAAAGCTTCCATTTCCTCCAAATCTTCACCAGTATTGGAACCGTTCCTATTGTCTAGGGGTTGGGTGGGGGGCATATGTTTGATTGATTGGTTAGTTGTTTGATTGGGTGTTCATTTCAATATTTGGTTGGTTGGGTGGATGGGTGGCCAACTTGTTGATTTTTTGATAATAAGCTTTCTAAGGTGAAATGCCACATACTTTTAGCTAAACTTCATTGATTCCCGAAATCAAAGGCAACGAACACCGTAGAAAAGTAAACCTTGAGGCTGGCTGTCGTTGGTTTTCATTTGTTTTCTTCTGTTTGTTCCCAGGAGTGCGGTGCTGTGGAATTTTTGCAAATGCCCATTACTGAACACCCATCCATGCACCACTAGGCCAATCATTTTGGAACACATAAATCTATCACTTAATGAACACACTGAATGTCTCTCTCTGCATTAATTTAATTCTCCAAAGATAAGCCAACTTCTTGTGCTCTGCCCTGGGATGACCCTTGGGAACATGAGATGGAAGACAGGCTGATGGGAAAAGACACTGAGTAAACACCAACCACAGCAAAGCACAGGCTGTGTGGTAGCATGTGGCTGAGGAAGAAGCCCACAGATGGGCTACGAGGAGCTGACTGTAGAAACTGAGTCTCAGAAAGAAGTGTCATACATACCAAAGGCACCTGGGCTAATTAGCACTGTGGGCAAACTAAAACAGAAAGCACAACATCATTATTGGCTACAGAATCTGTCTTCTAGATGGAGATTAATAATTATGTGTGCCGTGTCCCCCTGATAAAGTTTAAAATACATGTTTTGCTTTCCCCTTTGCTATTTTTGTCCTGCCAAGGCTTTCCTGAGTAAGGCCTTTCTAGCATGCCTGTGTGGCATACACAAGAGTCAGGTTCAGATTTTCCTCCATGAGATATGGGGATCTTTCTGGAAAGAGGAGGACATGCTTCTCCAAAGGGGAGCACTGGTTCATCTTGGGAGATAAAAATAGTCATGTAACACGCATACGGACATGAGTGCTGAGAACGTTTATACCATGTACCCATGAGGCGATTACCCAGCTTCCTTCTCTAACACAAAGCCTGGGCCGAACATCTCCGGGCTTCAAGGTGCAGGGTGATTATTCAGTTCATTACTTAGTAACTGGAAGTATAATTATCAAGTAATCTGCATGAACATAATTACGTATTTACATAGTCTTCGCCATGTAATTACAGAGGAGTTCGGTGATTATACAGTACCTTCTTGAAAAAGAAAGTGATACCAAAAAACAACCAAAAAAAGAAAGGAAATGTGCCTGATGTCATCTCAAACAGAGAATGGAACACAACGCTCAAAGTCCTGAATTCTGACAGTAAGTGAGAACAATAAAAATTACATAGGCTGCCAAGTCTAAAGACTGGAGCACATTTTATGAATTATGGAACGTGCTGTGACCATGAAGACACTTCATCCTGATAATGTTTGCTTTCTTAATTCAAAATGAAGGGTTTTTATATTTATCAGTATAATCATCTCTATCTACGCCTCCTTTCACCCACTATTAAAATCACAAGTGTCTCTTTCATATTCTGAGATTCTTGATAAGTAGTTTAAAAAGAAGAAGAAAATAAAGTTGAGCGGTATTGATCACTTAACAAAGTTCTGAGATGTTCTCTCCACACAGAAAAAAGATACTGAGTTCTCTCTCTTTTTTTTAAGATCTCTAACATGGATAATTTATAAAATGATATTCTGAAAATTTCAAAACCATATTGTTGCTTTCAAAATCTATTGATTAATAATTGATCCCCATCTTCTGTTTGGAAGACTTCTGGGCACAGTGATTCAATGGTGTATGCTGCAGGGTGGAAATGACCCATTTAAGAAATTCTTTATATGAAATTATTAGCATAAACAATTCAGCCAGACAAGAAGGAAAAGAGACTCTTGTATATATGCTACAGATGAGTAACAGAGTGGGAAGATGCAGTTAAACAGGCACAGATTGGAACTCGTGCTGGGTCCACATTAGTCATCATCCACAGTGTAGAAAAACATATCCACGACTTAATTTGTCTCCTGTTTATGTCTAACCAGTTTGGTGAGCCAACCCTTCTGGTTCTCCAAACACTAATATGTCTGTGTAGTAATTTACTCCTTTTTTTATAGTTAGAACAACAGCTGCAGGTCAGCAACTGGAAGGGGAAGGTAATTTAAATATGAGACAATCAGAAATCTGGGCTTTGGGGAATCTCCCCACAGAATAGAACAGAATACATCATTGTAACCTTGCTGAAGAAACTGGAAATCAATTTTCATATTTCCAGTTGTAGTGGTATGAATAGGAATGCCCACCTCATCCCCCATATGTGCAAATATTTGAATGTTTAGTCATTAGGGAGTGGTGCTACTTGAGAGAGATTAGAAGGTGTGGGCCTTGTTGGAGGAAGTGTGTCACTAGGGGTGGGCTTTGAGGTTTCAGATGCTCAAGCCAGGTCCAGTGTCTCTTTCTCTTCCTGCTGCCTGCAGATCCAGTTGTAGAACCCTCAATTCTATCTCCAGCACGGTCTGTCTGTCTGTGTGTCACCATGCTTCCTGCCATGATGAACTGTAAGCAACCCCAGTTAAGTGCTTTCTTTTTCATAGGAGTTTCCTGGGCATGATGTCTCTGCACAGCAGTAGAACACTACTAAGACACTGGCTAAAAACAAACAAACAAACTTCCTAGTCCTAACATTTTTTAAAAGCAAGTCCCTAATGTTTCATGTAGTCACTATCTGTCTTTCAAAAGATTGATTCCTTCAATAGAGATGTGTATTTCCTAGTTCTCCTAATGGCAGTCATCAAATGGAAAACTTGGATACATGCTCTTGCCTGTTCTAATTCCAGGATGATCTGCCAAGGAAACAGGAACTAGGAATGGATACACACACACACACACACACACACACACACACACACACACCAGGTCCTGCATCTCACAACCTCACAGGTCAATAATACACATGGGTTAGCAAGTGAGCCTGCTCCCTCCTCTCCATGTTTATTTCCTCAGGGTTTTGAAACAAGTGTCACTCTGGTTTGAACACCATGATGGTTGCTGGGATATGCCTCTGCTCGCCTGTAAGGTAGATGAAATTTGTGGGCTTTAGGGAGAAGGGATGCAGCAAAATCACTCAGCAAGACAACTGCTAAATCCAAATGGCACATGCATAAGACAGTGTCTGATAAAGTAGACAGAGATGTCTGACAAAGATGAACAGCCATGGCCCATGCAACCATGTTGCAATATACACTAGACATGGTAGCTAAGAAATGCCATGCAGCAAGAAACTATTTTAATGACTTAAACAATTTAAACTAAAAAATTTAAACAGTTTTAAAAATATTCATAGACACTCATAGGTGTAAACTTTTTGAGCAATTAAGTACAAGTTAATCAAAACATTAAGTTTTCTAAGTTCGGTTTTAATGAATTAATTGCATTTGGTTTATTTGATTTTCCTCATCTGTGATTTATTCTTTACATTTAATTTAATGGGTAATTTTGAATTGTTCTATGATGTTGCTTATTTAAATTTCTAAATAATTACAATTTTCTGGTTTATAATCTTCATTTATATTTTAAGCAAGATATCTTCAGACTGTGAACACACAGCTCAATTACAATATTTAACTCTTTACAATATTGTTCTCAATAGAACATAAGCTTTGCCAAAATTAGCCTTCACTGGGAAAAACAGTTCAAATTTCTGATTAATTTAGGTCAAGAAAACTGCATAGATACACAGCAAATGTGAGAGGCACATATGTCTCCTAGGACTTGTCAAATGTCGCCAGCCTGCCACCAGGACACTCAGACATGCAATAATCATGAGGCTCAGTCATATTTGTCACCATTAATCACATAAAAACCATAGCTCAGGGCACACTTTCCAAATGTGACATTCTAAGGATCATTTTGTCAGGAAATGATGAAGCATCTTTTATTTAACATGTTGTTCAGTCTGCCTCATCATTTATAAAATTTAGATCTGCACTTTTTCTTTGTTCAGAGAACCCCAAAACCATGCAGCTTAGTCTAGTCAACGAGAAGTGTTCAGGGTTGCTCCGCTGCTGCTGCTTTCTCTGTGAGCACCCAACACTGTCAACAACACTGCAACACTGTCTTTCTACACCAATCTTCCAGGGGCCCCAGACACTGTCTTCCCATTCCTCTTAAACAAGTGTTCATAAAACAGCGTCTCTTGGGTCACAGTGAATGCACACCGATATTGTCATTGAGTCTATGTGTCACTAGTGGGTAACAAACAATGGGAAAAAAAAGAGCTGATAAATATGAGGCAGTGTAGCCTAATATTGTCAACTTGCAGGATCTAGAATCACCTTGAAAGATAAACATCTAGGCATGTCTATGAGAGAGTTCCTCCACTGGGCTTATCGAGGTGAGAGGACGCCTCTTGGGTGTAGACAGTACTGCTGTATGGGCTGGCGTCTGAGTGAGTAACAAGAAAGTGAGTTGGGCAGCAGTTTGAGAGCTGACCCCAACACTCTTGCCCTAACTTGACTGCACTGGCAGAATGAACTTAAAAACTGTGCACCAAGATAAACACTCCTATCCTTACTGTTGTCAGGTGTTCCCCCCACCCCCCACGTCAGAGAGAAAAGCAACTAATACAGAGGCATATGAGAATTACTAGATTATAAAGGAAAGGGGAGGTCATTGTTCAAATCCAACTCAGAGCCTCTGGGTAAAAGTAAAAAGTGACAGAAGATTTAAGGTAAATATTTGTCAGTATGGGTCACATACATGAAGACTGGTCTGCAGACTACAGGACACAGTTGACATGACAGACAGGAAACAGAGGTTAGCCACCGGATGTAAACAGAAGAAAGGTAAATGGGAAAAGAGACAATTGTGTCTTAAGGATACTATCAGGATAAAAGCCCAAGTAGGAGCCGGCGTGGCGGAGCACACTTGGGAAGCTGAGGATGGGAGATCTTGGATTTGAGGTCAGCCTGGACTACACAGGAAGTTCAAGGAGACAAACAGGAAGGGCTGCCCCAGGATGCGGGAGAAAACGAGAAGGGGCTGACGATAGAGGGGGGGGAGAAGCCATAGGGAGTGTGAGAGCAGCGACACACATGACCATAATCGACCCTGAGAACTGTGGGGGATGAAGAGGAAAGGAAAGGAAATCAGAGTCGCCAAAGAGGGACCAGGGCTCCATCCGTGCTGGGATTGATCAAGGCCGGGTAAAGAGGACCCAGGAGTCACAGGAAGAAAACTAGAAAACAGAATGGTTTGCGCTAATGCAAAGAGACTAGGTGAGCAGCAAGAAATGGCCACAAACAATTCTCCAAGACTTGGGCAGAATTAGGGTAGGGTGAGCACAGACGCAGAGAAACATCTCCCACTTCTCTGAGCACAGCACCAAGTAGCCTCTGTGACAGAGGCTCCTAACAGATCCCATTCTGCGTTTGTGACATCTGTTCTCCAATAGTCTCTCTTCTTCCTCCCGTTAGGTTTCCTATTACCCTTCCATGGTCTCCGCTCTACTTTGATGCCCTATGTGCTTATACATGCAAGTGTGCACACATTTAAATCTAGATTCTACATAAAAAACAAAAACAACAAAAAAATACGTGGTGCCGCTCCTTCTGTGTCTGTCACATGACACTCAAACACAATGACTCCAGCACCACCCATTTTTCTGCAAATGCCATAATTTCTTTTCTTAACTGTGGAATAAAGTGCAGTTATGTGCCATACTTTTCTTATCCATTCATCTGCAGATGGGCATCTCAGAGAGATCTGAGTATTGGCCATTGTGAAGAATGTAACATAAACATGGCTATGCCGGTATCTCTGCGCACGTTGACTTGGAATCCTTTGGTGTGCACACAGGAGCAGGAGAACTGAGTCAGGTGGCCCTTATCCTGCCCAATTTTTTTTTTTAGGAACATCCATACCAATTCCCTAAGAGCTGCGAAGTTTACATTCCCAACAAGAAGTAAATAAGTGTTCTTATTTTAAAACATTTTTTTCTGCCAGCGTGTATTGTTACTGGTTTTCTCTTTTCAGTGTAAACTATTTTAATGTTTGTGTTATTTTATCTTATGTGTATGGCTGTTTTAACCGCATATATGTCTCTATCTATATGACCTGAGTACCTGGTACCCAAAGAGGCCAGAATAGGGTGCGCCAAATCCTCTAGAACTGGAGTTACAGACAGTTGTGAGCCACCATGTAGATGCTGGGAATCAAACCTGGGTCCTCTGGAAGAGCAGCCAAGGCTCTTACCAGCAAGGCCTCCTTCCAGCTGCTCTAGCCCCATTATCAGCCTGGATGACAACCATTCTGACTCTGGTGAGATGGACTCTCAAGGTCGTTTTAATATGCGTTTTCCTGATGCCTCAGAACACTGGACCGTTTTTAAAGAGTTTATTGGCCATTCATACTGTTTCCCATGAGAAATTTCTCCAATTCATTAGCCGTTTTATTTTGCTAGAGTCAGGGTGTCAGGTAGGACATGCTCACTTCAGACATGCTGGATAGCTAGGGATAACATTGACTAATGTTGGTCTTCCTGAATCTACCTCGCAAGGCGCTCAGAATCTAGGCATAGGTGACCACAGCTGCTACAGCTCATTTATTAATTGGCAATCTGGATTTTATAGTTAATTTTCAGAATTCTTTATAGATTCTAGATATTAACCCCCATTGGGTATACAGCTGACAGGTATTCTGCGAGCGTCTCTCCCCTCTGCAGGTGGTTTTCTACGTGAAGCTTTTCAGTGTCGTGAGATCACATGCGTCAGTTCCTGGGGTTGTTTCCTCACTACTGGAGTCCTTTTCAGAGCATCCCTGCTATACTCCACATTTGAGGTCTCTTGCCTTATGGCTTCCTCTAACACCTTCAGAGTTGCGGGTTTTACGCTGAGGTCTCTTATCCACCAATTCTGGTTTTATTTTTGTGCAGGGTGAGAGATAGGGATCGTCCGCTTAGTATTTCCACACTTACCCCTAAACGATGTCAATAGCGTAGTGCACTCGACATGGGCTCTCCCGCTTCCTGATTTGCAGTGGCTGGTGATAGACTGGTGGGCTGTAATCGACGTTAAGTGTGCTTGTAAATCTTGTGCTGTAATAACTGGTGTTGGGTTTTCGGGGGGCCCTCAGCCTTTTTTCTTCTCTATGTCCCCTCCATTACCATGTTCTCCTGTCCTCTTCCCCATGTGATCTCCATCCTAGCTTCCCTTTATCTCCCCATGACACTATATTCTATTTCCCCTTCTTTGTGAGATCCTCTCCTCCCAACTGGGTAGGTACCTAACACCTCTGTGGTTATACAGATTGTAGCACACACATCAAACGTTTAAAAGCCGGTAGCCCCATATGACAGAAAACATGAAATATTTGTCCTTTGGGGTCTAGGTTACCCCACTTGAGGGTTTTTTCCTGGATTTTTATGTCATAAAATTTTGTGAACCAAGCAAAAAGCCAGACAAAATTTCACATAGGTTGGAGATGGGTCCAAGGCCAGGGGGAAACTAAACTGGGTAGTTGAAGGTTGTGGGGGAGAGGTGGTCAGAGCTAGTCACAGCAGTGGTCCCTGGTAAGTTCCCCATCATCAGTGGATAGATAGCCTTCATCTATGCTCATGTGGAAAGCTCTGAATGGATTCTGTAGGTACTGAAGAAAGGACATACTGTTGCCCGGGTGTTAGTGGGTAGACTATGGGAGGAGTTGGAAGTAAAGACGTGAGGGGTTGAGATGATAAAAGTACATTGAATACATACATGAAATTCCCAAATAATAAAATGAAAAATTTGATTTGTGTGGACAGCATCCTTTTTTAAAAGTTCTTACATAATTTTCTAACATATTGCATTGCATCATATGTAGGTATGTGTGTGTATACTTAGATATATATATGCATACATACATGTATGTGTCTCTATATGTAAGGTATATATATGTAGGTATGTGTGCGTATACTTAGATATATATGTATACATACATGTATATGTCTCTATATGTAATGTATATATATGTAGGTATGTTTGCGTATACTTAGATATATACATACATACATGTATGTCTCTATATGTAAATGTATATACATGAGTCCTCTTGTCTCATGTGTACTTTCTTGACACTCAAAAGTAGATGAGAATTATTATTCCTGTCATGAATCAGTCATGTCCTTCCTGATACCTTGTCACAACTAGCAAAATCCTCAAACTCATGAAAAATAGTAGAGACATTAAAAGTTGATGCATATTTTCTGCAAATGCAGAAAGGGGGTCGCTGACAAGAACAATGACTGGGATCTTCCAGTTGTCCGATGGGAAGCGTAAACATGAGGCTGATCCATTAGTGGAAAAGGGATTACAGATTCTCATTCCCAGGACCAATTCTCTCATATAACCTAGATTCCCCAGTCCCAGACAGGAGCTGATATCCATATCAAGGATTTGGGAATGGGCATTTGTCATCTCAAGACTAAAACACACATCATGGACCACCCCAGCCAGCCTTCGACTTGTCTGTTACCTCCTCTTCCACACTGGAAAATTGCCATCTGCACTCCCCATGAAAACAACTCCCTCCCAAAGCATCAGCCTCCCTGGCTTTCATCTCTGCCCACCTTGTACATAACAAACACCTTCCCAGGTATTTCAAGAGAAAGTGTTTATCCTTCTCAGGCGTCTCTTTTACCAGCTTAACTTAGCTGAGTAACTCGTTTCACCTCTCATGCCGTTTGGCTTCCTAGTAAGCGTTCCCCCTTGCTTATCACACTATACTTACAAACTTTCTTCTCCAAGCATACCACCTAGAAAAAGCCTTTATCTTCTAACAGTTTCTGGGGGTGTCTCGTTGAATTCTAGGAAAAGCCCAGATGTTGAAACTATTTCTGCTCCTGGTTATGAATTTCAGCTTTTGAACCAGGTACAAATGTAATCTGATGCTTTATCATCTGTGGTAGAGAAAATTGGGTCTGATAAAATGATGGTGGCTATCTAATAAAGGTAACGTGGCATGCAGAGCATGGCCCTCAGAAGAGTGGTAAACGCTCAATTAATAATATCTAACACTATACATCACCATCACAGGCTGGAAGAAACGTTGAACAAGATGACTAAGGGGCCTTCTCCATCCAGGTGGGCATGTGACTATTCCAGAAGAAACTGAGTTTACATAGTCCCAAAGGGTGGCTTTTCTGTTTTCAATACTCTTTCTCCTGGATCTATTTCATGGGGTATATATTCATCCAATGCTTCTTTGTGAAATGACACTTTCTTTATTTCAAGTGTTTGACATTGGGAATTGAACAGTAAAGTTTTCCAAAATCCCAAAGTAGTGCCTGGGTTTTCTAATTTTATTTGACATAAATGGTCCCCCAGGTCATAAATTCTCTATATCATCAGCTAGCTCTCCTCACTGGTGCTGTGGGAGAGATTTGTGTTACTGCTGACATTAAATCTACTCCAAACACCTCTTACTCTTGCTATAGAAATCACTGTGGCTTTGGCAGCTTTTAGGCTTTTTACTCCTAAATGTTTCAAGGCAGGATAATGTGCAGTGTCAGTTACAATGGCCCAGCCCCACTCAAGCTGCTCAGGGAGTAAACACCAAGATGACCTCATGCCACTCTACCATTAACTGCATTGGTTATCTCAAGGAACCCGTGGCCCAAGGTGACATTGAAATTGAGGGAAAGATTTTTGGATTGTAAGTGAGGGTCTTACTTTATTTTTGATAGTAAAATCTCAACCTTAGGAAGTTTGCCCTTCCTTGTCTAACTTTCCAATGTGGGATCTGCTGCTGGTTTAGAATTGAGAATTAAATAAAATAAAAAGGGCAATTATCATTACAAAATAGAGAGCATTCATCCAGGAATCCACTGGGGCCATAAGCTGGATGGAGATAGAGCTTATGAGTTTATCCACAAGGAAAACCACAGTCTTTACTCCCTTCCCTGGGAAATCAAAAGTGCTCCCTACTGCTAGACTGCCAGGACTTCTCATGAATTCAACAATGACTCTTGGGTATCCTAAATGCACCTCTTTCTAGGTTGTTACCAACAAAGTAAATGTGTGTGGCAACCCTCAGAATGCCTTATGAACTTATCCAGAAATATGAATGAAATCCAAAGTAACAGAAATTCAGGAGGCCTCAGAGAGGGTCTCCGGAAGCAGAATGGACTATAACAGTCAGTATGATGGACAAGAAACCACTAAGACCCAGAAGACACCACTCCTGGGGATTCATGTTTAATTGGTGTGATAGTTTCACAATTCCACTTACATTTCTTCATGTATGTGAGTCTCACAAAGTACTAAGTAGCAGAGCAATTATCATGACAAAATAGAAAGCATTCTTCTGGGCATTCAATGGGCAAGAGGCTGGACAGAGCTAGCACATATGAGTTTATGAACACAGCCTAAAAGACAGGATTGTGAATGGAAGGCTAAGGCTATCGCAAAGAGAACAAGGCAAGTGAGAGACCGCCTGCCCTCCTGTAAAACCGTGAGTACAGAGGGAGCGTGAGCAAAGCATGTGAGTAGAAACCCAGGTTGAGAAAGATAGCATGTGTTCCAAGAGCACCATGCTATAATGGAGCCTCAGCAATGAGAGCTTTGCACTGAAAACTCAGGTTCAGTTCCCATTGTCCTTGGATGTGTCCACAGACCACACTGGGCCTCTTCCTAATGCAGAAACCCCATTCAGTACTCTTGTAGGTCTTCCCTTCTAGGTCTGTGAACTCTGTGCCCACTTCGCCCTGCTGGATGTACTTATGTGTAATGGCCAGCTGTTGACACAGTACCTGTCAGTGTGACTAGTAGTTGCCTGTTCGGTACTCAGTGAGCTTCTTTGACACCCAGTTCCCACTCCCTCCCCCTTGATCTCAACCCACAGAGTCTTTCCCATGCCACTTTGTCCAAATCTTAGTCCTTGATTCTGAGGTTGTACAGTCTCAGTTGGATTTGTAGACTCTATTTAGATGGGCCATGCAAATGTGACACAAAACCTCCACATCCCTGTCAAGTAGGAGCAATCATATCTCAAGTATGATAAACAATATGCAAGTTTTGGAGGCATCGAATGAGATGGTAAGGGCCACCATCATTAAAGGCATTGTTGGTCCCAGTATGACTGACTACCATGCCTTGATCAGTCTTGATGCTGGAATTGCCTTGATCTTAGATCCATATTCAAGAAACTGACTTGAGTGAGTGTGTGTGTATGTGTGTGTGTGTGTGTGTGTGTGTGTGTGTGTTTCTATGAATACTTTGTGCCTCTCTTGTTTCTTGAAGAATAATTACATTAAATTTGTAAGATGTGTGTCATGTTTTCAGAAAGAAGCAGCTTATGAAAGCATTTGATAATGAAGGAATTGGGGAAGGGTTGGATTGCATGCTTTATATCTGGGGTTACAGAAGCAGACTTAAAAGTTGGGAAAAGTAACAGTTCTGGACCACAAACCAAATGTAACAACCGATAGAAATGCTACAGAAGAATTTCAAAAGATAATGACATTTTGGTTAATAATACTCAAAGTACAACTCAAAGAGACAGAGATGAAGAACAGAGGAAGACGTGGAGAAAAATTCAGATACATAGATAAGGTGCAGGCAGGAAGGACTAGGAAGAGCACAGCTCAGTTGGTAAAGTGTTTTCTACACAAGCATGAGGTGTTGGATCAATCCCAACATCCGCTCAAAAGCCTAGCACAGTAGCACATGCCTGTAATACCAGTAAAATAGGCAGATCCCTGAAGCTCACTAACCAGCCAGTCTAACCAAATCAGTAAGCTACACGTTCAGTGAGAGACTCTGCTCAAAAGAAAACAAACACTTGGGGATGACACCCAGTGCTTACTTATGGCTCCCACATGCACAAGTACACACGTGGACGGACACACACACACACACACACACACACACACACACACGATGATGGAGATTTATATATATATTCAGGTTTGAATAAACATACGGATACAGATTAGGTGCAGGTGTAGGTGAAAATTCATGCATAGACATGAAGCATTCTCACACACTTTCTGTTTTTTTTTTTACTTGTTTGAGATAGGTTGTGCAGCCCATCACTGTGTAGCCATGTCTGACCTCAGACTCCCAGAGATCCACCTACCTCTGTCCCCTGTGTGCTGGGATTAAAAGTGTGTGCCACCACATCCTTCCGATATGTTTTTTTCAATAATTATACATAAAAGGCTCTCCTGGCCTGTCATACTTGGGGTAGAGCTTTTCTTCTCTAGCACTTGGAGAGGACCCTGAACCACGTGGGCAAGTACAGAGTGCCCTTGTGGCTTCATTTCCAAGCTCCTTGAGTCATTTCCACCTTTAGATCAATGTTGTATTTTGGGACTTTGTCCTTAGTCATTGCTTTTATATTCTCTAAAAGCACTGTCTGTACAAACTGAGTGTTTATCAGTTCATTTCTATAGAAGGCGTTGTTCCTTTTAGATATAGAGAACAAGCGAGCTGCTGGCTGTGGCTCTGCAATGCCCCCTTTGCTTGCCCACACAGAGCTCTGGACCTAGAGAAATGTGGTATTCTGAAACATTTCCCAACTTCCTCCAGTAGGCCACAAAAGAGGCTTCCAACATGAACTCCGTCTTGGCATGGCAAGTGGGTTGAGTCCTGCCCTCTGGTATCTGCAGCTTTATCTGAACACAGGGTTTTTATACATGCAATTGTGGTGTGGGTTAAGACTTAAATCTTACCAGACCCCTGACCTCCATCACCAGTGCCCTTGTAAGTAGTTACATCACAGGGAGATCACGTGTAAACACAGACAAGGATGCGAGATATGAGACCCTGGTCCTGAAGGTAGAAACTGGCCTCTGTCAGAAGCTAGAGGAGAACACTGCCCTGTTCAAGTTCAAATTTCCAAACTCCAGAAGCACCATGAGACAGTATATTGTGTTAAGCTGCCCATTTTGGGGTGGTCTATTATGGAAATTAGTACAGTGGCATGCATTAATTCATGGGTCTCCCACCCCCACAGGAGACCTCATGCTAGCATGTTTACTGTTCTGAGTCAGACATAAAGGAAGCCACTGGACACTGGCAATCACTGGGGTGACATGATGCCACACACAGCACCTGTGGCCTTTCAGAATACGTGCCACGATGCTCAGTTTCATGGGCCCACCTGAATCTAAGACCTAGGAGGCCACCACCTACCCACTCACTACGGTCATCCTCCTTGCCCAAGGGACCCCAAGAGCCATCTCTACCATAGAGTATGTTCCATGCTCCATCCCCACTTTCCCAAACACTCACAGTGCTCTGGGCTCCACCCCATCCTGTTTAGCTAGTCCTCCCTAATGCCAAGCCCATCCTGAGGTATGAAGAGACATTTCTACTAGGTAACAAATCAGTTCAGCACCACAGGCTGACATTGAATGTGTAGACCCAGGATTCCACATCCGGACAAGAATCTCATGCCAACATGTTTACCTGCTATGCAGTATGGTTAACCAGCTCCTTACCTAGAAAAAGACTCTGATAGTTGGCTAAAAAGTTGATGTCCTCTATGCTTACATCTTGAACAGACATCAAGACATGACTGCTTATCAGAATATTTCTCTAAAAGGGAATTACTTGGCCAAGATGATGGTTCAATGGGTAAAAGATAACCTGCAGCTAAAACTGCTGGCCTGAGTTCGAGTCCCAGGACCAACATGACGGAATAAAGAGTCGACTCCAGCAAGTTGTCTGACCTCCACATGCGTGTCCTCATATATGCACACATACAACAAGCAAACATATAAAGACGTGCATTCATAATATTTAAAATATTTTAAGGAATATTAACTATTACGCTGAGATATGTGCAGAGTAGGACGAATGGTAGCATCTGGAGGTATCCACCTGGCTTCTCTTCCAAGTTGCCCCAGGTTGCTACTTGGATTTACATTCCCTTGTATCCATCAAAGTATTGGAGAACACGTTCTATCACCCCGTTACAGTTACTTCTGGTGTCCTGTCTCAAAATGGACCGGTTTAATTTCCAGGAAGGAGGCTACCAAGGGGATTGTGTGTGTTTAATTTTAACACACACACACACACACACACGGCTAAGCAGGCCTTTCCCTTACACCTTTGCTACCTGAAGAGGTCAGGAAAACATTTATCTTTGTCGTTACAATGAGCAAAAGTTGTTATTTTCTAGCTTTTTTTGTTTTTGTTTTTTATTTTCGCATTTCTCTGTGTTTACATTTCCACAGATGTGAGCAGCACCAACGTCCTTGGAAATGTGTTAGGTTTCATTTCCTTTTCTGAAACAACTCCTCCAGCATCCTTTTCTCACCATGTGTGATAAAGCACCTGTCTTTTCTTTGCTCGGTTGCCTGTGATACAACAATCGAAGCACTGGCTTGGGAACCACACAGCCCAGCGTGTGCATTCCAGTACAGTAGGTAATTAGCCTGAACCAAACCCTACCTGAAGCTCTGTCAATATGGCTTCATGTTGAAATTTCATATAGTCTTTCGGGAAGCCGCTCAAGCATCCAAAGATTAAGATACGGTTATAAATGCTTGGAAGGAACCCATAAGATTAAGATACATTTATAAATGCTTGGAAGGAACCCATGGCAAAAATCATTTGGGAGAAAAACAATGATTTCAATGCAACACACACAGAATCATCTATTTTATAAAACAAATAAAAAAAGGCAAGTATTGAGACATGTCCATATGTAAATTAACATCAAAGATGAATGGGCATTTGATAACTTTAGGACTATCAGGAAAGAAAAGATTGCTTTATCTTATACTTACATTATCTTATGACATTGACACAATGAACATATAACATTTACAATTAAAATGATTAAAATCAAGTTTAAGTTATAATATGCTTATTGAAACATAAAATTGCAAAAAGCATTAGAAGAGACTTTGTCTAATTACATATTTTAGGCAGAAGAAAAAGATCAAGTCTAAAAGATAGAAAACAGAATGTTTTCAAAAATGCTAAATATATTGGAAAAGGGAAACCCCCTGCCATTGATCATGGGCTTTTATGGATAAATATAAGAAAATTGAAATTCCAAAGTCAGTGCTGACCCTCATAGGCTTTTATCATTTAGAACTGTGACACAGCACATGATGCTATAGGCACTTAAAAACAAAGGTTTGCTGAAGACATAAAATCCAATGGTAGAGAGAAGCATCAGTTTTTTAAAAGATTCAAATGATTGGTGTCAGCATCAAAAGTTGCCTGAAGTGGGCTCAGTTTTCTCTTGAGAATATATTCTCTGGCCTCCTGCACCTTGACCCTTATGAGTTTTAAAGTGATGTCTTTTAGATGGAATTTTCTGTCTTAAGCATCAGTATTGATCCGTGTGTGATCAGTTCTATGTTGTCTGGCTTTATAGAACTCAATAACTTCCCATTATATGTACAGTATAATGAATCCCTGCCCCTTCCCAACTACTTCCCACATTCAAAATATCTAACCATCTAAACAGAGTGTTCAAATGGCACTACCTATCAACTCCTGAACGGTTCACTTTCAGCCACCCCTACTCTTTCCTAGGCTGTTCTTCTATTTTCCTAATCATTCGTATAAAAAAAGTTTAAGCAAATCTATGAAAATATAAACCAAGAATCAACCTTGGTACAGGCTGTGAACTGAGCTACTCTAGAGGCTGAGGCGGGAGGAGCTTAAGTTCAAAGCCTGCTTAGACTATGTGGAGGGAGTTCAAGGCCAGCTTTGGCAACTTAGTGAGACTGCTCCAACATGCCCTAGCATACATGAGGTTCTAGGGCTACACGAGAAAGAGAGTGGGGGTGGGTATAAAACATATATGTATTATGAAGCAGTGAATTTCTCAGTAAACATAAGGAGGTCTCTGGCTGTTGTATGTGTCAGTATCCCAAATCTTGCAGAGACGCCTCCAAAGCATTCGGCCCAGGCGTATCATTCTTGACTCACATAGTTCTCCCCACTCTTCGTAACTTGAGCCTCTTCCCTAACATAGGTTTCCCTCCGTCCCAAAGGGCAACTTATTTTATATAGCTAATTGCTACTTCTGCTCAGGCCTAACTGTGTCTTCCTCCCTACTGCCAGGTGGGAACCCTTCACATGGGCATACTCCATCTCCTTTCCTTTAGCCAAGGAACGTGAACGTGCCCCCCCTGCTGTGTTGCCCCCCCCCCATGGGAGATAGTCCCCGAAAGACTACGGCTGTTTCTTGCTTACTCTGGGATTGTCAGAGGCAACGACACTGCCTTCAAGACAGATTTAAGGCTCTAGAGCATTGGCCAAATGGTAAGGGAAAAAAATCAAACTTTGAAGATACTTGGAGGCTGTTCTTCATACAGTGGTGGTATATAAGCCCTGCTAGTAACCAGAATCAAGCTTTGTACGGAAGCCTTTACGAAACTATAATCTGTTCAGGTTTGAGAGCCATTGCTTTGGAACAGGACAAATGAATCTGCACCCTGTGATGACCGTGGCCAATACCTCTACTCTGTTAGCATATGAAGAGCAGCAGCAGCATCTAATTAACGTATTGCTCAACTTTATAGTGTACTAAGACCTTTCAATCTCACCAACCTAATTGCTCCCATTAATATCACGTTCTTCTAATTAATCACTGTCCTCTATGCATCCAGACATTGTTCTTGTGCTAACTTCTCCCGGGTAAGAAATTGGATGCATGGAGTAGCTAGGCTTGACTGGACAACGCAAATGGTGTTAATAATTCAACTTGGCCCTTTCGGTTTTGTTTTGCACACAGATGTACCTGCTCTGTGCGGGTGAAAAGGCAGTTTTGCAGCCTTCTGAAGCCTCTCGAGCCTGGTGGGCTTACCACCCCAACTCTGACTCACGCTTCTGTCTGCCCTCTCTCTGCAGCAGAGGTGAGGCGGGGAGCCCCTTGCAAAGGCAAGCATGGCGTAGCTTCAGTTTTCCCCCGGGGGGGGGGGTTCATGTCATTTTCTTCCTATCCTGTCCACTTGCTTCCAGCTTGAGACCCTCTTACCCATGATCCTCTGGGGCTGTCCAAGAACTAGGCATATCCCATTCTGCTTTGATAGCCTTCATTGGTTTTCCAAGATCCCAAACATCTTAAAGCAACGCACAATGGGCATGATGCTCAGGGTGTGCCGGCCTTTCCTCATTCTCCATTGTTGTTCCCCACTGCCGTGCAAGACCCCTGACCCCACGCCTCGCACTCTGGACGCTGCGAGCCAGTCTCCATGTGTGAACACGTCGAGCTGTTTCCTGCTTTTATACGTTTTCGCTTGTCTCTGTTTGAAATGCACTTTTCCTGCTCAATCAGCACAGGAAACTGCTATCGTTCCACGGAGATCCTCCCTGTTCAGGGACAGCGGCCACCCCATTTGACGCACCACTGTGCCCATCTTTACTATGGGACACCATCGTCACGCCCCTCACTCCTCCTAAGACGTGAGATGGATGCTGGATGACAGCTAAGGGTTTTCTTTTTCACGAAACCGCATGCCTAGAACATTGTAGATGGGTTTATTAAGTGAATTAATGAATGAATTTGTCAGTTATTGAAAGAAGTGTAGTATCCGATCTATAGCAGTAGTCCTGGCCACGGCATAAAACTGCCAGTGCCTAAGCTAGATCTTTGCTTGATGTTTTCATTTGGTTTTTATTAAGGCCAGAGGCGCAGTGTGGGGAAAAAAAGAATCAAAGTGGCCGCTAATCTCCCTGAAAAACAAAATCCTAATTTTTCCTACCAGTTGTTTTACTGAGTCTCTGACTGCTCTCCAGCGTAACCCATAAAAACTCGTAAAGACTCTAGAATTGCGTCCTGCTCCAACTTCCCCTAAAGCACTGAACTTAAACCAAAGAACAAAATGAGAAGCCCATCACACACACTGACAAGGACATTATCTAAGTAAAATGAGATTGGACCTAGGCAAAAACATATTTTTCTCAGAATTCAAGATGAAAAAAAAAAAAAGTAAAACACCATGAAATACTACTAACTGCCTTTACGAATGTGTTTGGTTTTTCCTAGGCATGGTACCAGACGCCATTAATACACACCTAGGAATTCTGAACGGCACAAAAGAGAGTGTTGGCTTATGGCTACACCGTTTTGAAAAATCCCAGCAGTTTCCCAAAACCATAGCAATCAGCATTCCAAGACTCAGGTCTTTCCCTAGATTCCTACCCGCTCCTCCTGCAGGTCCCTGATCACGGCCTGCCTGCCAGAAGAGCCGTTTATGAATCACCTGACACTCTTTCTTTCACTCACCACTCACTTTTTTTTTCTTGGTTTTATGAGACAGGGTTTCCCTGTATTGTTTTGGAGGCTATCGGTCTAGCCCGGCCTTGAACTCACAGAGATCCACCTGCCTCTGCCTCCCGAGTGCTGGGATTAAAGGCGCCACCAACGCCCGGCCTCACCACTCACTTTTGTGGACTCCTTTCCAGCAAGGACCAATCCGAGGCCAAAAAGAAAACTCTTCAGCCCCTTCAATCTGCCTCCTTTCTGCCCTTTAACTAGCCACCCAGCGGGCTGACAGCAGGCCGCGATTCTTACAGCCCCCCAACCCCGTAGTACCCTTGTAGGGTTTTCCCCCAAAATAAAAGCCTGTGTTGCCTCCCTACTTTATTCCCCGTGCATCTTTCCTTCCCTGTGATCTTTTAAGAGGAGGGAGCGTAAGTTCCCAGCTACCTGTGTCAACACCATCCCACAGAAGCCGCGTAGACGGGAAGGAAAAGTCCTGAGCCCCTTTCCTTGGGTGATAGACAATTCCTTACCCCGTACGCAAGAAAGAGGGAAACTCACGCTGGAGATCTGCTGGTGGCTCACCCTCTCTGGCATTCTGTAGTAACAGCCTGTGTTTTCCACATGACAAGAAGACTTCTAAGGAGCTGTCGGGTAAGATGAGCGGCATAGACTGAAATTGCCCACTCCAGCTGCTCTGCTACCTCCAGGAGGTGTTGGCCTGCTCTTCCCGGCGACAGTGCTTTGTATATGGAGAGAGCATGGACCCGAAGGTTCATTTCCCTGTGAGATTGTTTCAACCATTCTGAGTTACACATGCTAATCATCAGCATCCTTTGTTCCGCAGGCATGCATGGGTATTTAGGTAGGAACCCATCTATGAGTTCATTATAACTGAATATTTGGTTCTCATGTTGAAAAGGAAAGAGTTGTCAGGGCTAAGATACCAAAGCGTACCAAGTATCTCTACAATTCAAACTAGGTTTCCATTTCAGTGCAAAATGATCCTATGGAATTGAATGTATGTATGCTCCATTTTTTCCTTTCTATTATGTTTATTATTGCTATAAACAGCTTCTAAATATAGCAAACTTGGTTAAAGTCAAAAAATACAAAAAAAAACAAATTAGAATAAAACATTATTCATTAAGCACAAGAAGAAACAACAATACCTTTGCTTGGCTGTGATCCAGGCAGAAGGCTTCCTTCTTGTGACCTGGGCTCTATTGTGACCCATCACACATCACCAAGAAATACTGGTGATCACATGCATCCTGAATGGCCATGCCACCAAATCCTCAAAAGGAATGCTCTGAAGACAAGGGTCCTGCTTGTGTTCACAAAAGCACGAATGGAAATTTCACACAGTGCACTTTACAAATGCAGAAGTGCCTGCCAGCTTTACTGGAAGAAAGTATCAGTCTGTTTTTAAGACTGCAAATTGGATTATTAATGAAGTGAAGAGCTAAAATATACTTTCCTTTGTATCTTTATTTTTTTCCAAAGTAAATTTGAATTTTTTTTCAAATATAATCAGCTGCTAATGAATATGATGTGCAAAATTTCCTGCAGTGGAGAACTCCATGGTAACAGATTTAAAGCTGGGAAAATTACACTCTTTCACTATCAAAATATGACAGAATATTCTATAACCCTACCATACTACCTCGGGGATGAGTTCTCCTCATTCCTTGTGTTCCTCATACTGTAAAATATAAAAATCAGTATTTAATATGCAGAAAATTATTACTCTCAAGATGCTTGTCACAGAACCAAAGTATGAAATGTATTTACTCTTTTCCCTTGAGACTTGTGTTACAAATAAGAAAAAACACTGAAGTTAGGATTCCCTATGCTTTTTGTTTTTATTTTATGTGCACGCATGTTTGTGTATGTGCATGTACCACATACATACAGTGCTGAAGATGACTGAAAGAGACCGTCAGATTCACCAAATTTGAGTTACAGGTGGTTGTGAGTGGCCAATGTTCTTAACTGCTGAACCATCTCTCCAGCCCCCAATGCAAATTAGGATTCTAACATGTCCACTCAAAGTGTCACTATGAATCAAGAAAAAGATTTTTTAAAAACCTAATCTATAAGCCAATAAGGAGTCCCCAGCCTGTTCAGCAGGCAATGTTGAGCAGACAATGGGAATTCTTAAATGTGTTATGCGTGGGCTCTTGCTGCTCTCAATTCACTTATAGGCAAGTTCACTGAAAAGAAACTATCGATCGGAAACCATTGTTGATGTTTCTCTAAGTTCATGCAGAAATAAAACAAAGGAGCAAAATCAATATTATATCATCACAAAACTTGTGGAAAGAGATGCTGACTGCAATTAAAACTCAATCAGGATACACTTTTCATGGGAAATTTAACATAGGGCCTCTAAATGGCCCCAGCCATAAGATACTGAGACTGTTGGCTTCTCTTTGCTTTCTTCCATTTTTCTTTTTGTTGTTTTTTTTTCATTTTAGTTAAGCACAAGAACTATCACCCTGGAGAAAGAGAGACTATGGGAACATCACAAGACAGAGCAAGCAAAATACTACAGATCCAAGTTTTAAGAAAAGTGACTTTAATGGAGCTAGTTTATCATGCCTATAACTTGTCAATCAAAAGTAAGTTCTTCCTGTATTAAAATAAAATATATTTAGGGGAAATATAATAAAGAGAGGGTGATTCTAGTTAAAGAGGAACTTTGCAACTACTATAAGCGATGGAAAGACACTATGATAAAACAGAGAGAGAGGAAGGAAGGACTAAGATAGAGACTGTTCTTGACCAATAAAAAAACAGAAATACCAATTTCAGTAGGTTGTCTGTATGGTAAGAAAAGCTACTTGAGATGTGATAATAAGTGAGAATATCCCAAATTATATTAATCAGCCATTAAGAATATAAAATAAAAAGTTCATTAACAAGTCCACCAAGAGACAAAGAGCTCCTGGGGTGGACCTCTGTGAAGACATCTGTGAGCCCAAAGAACAACAGGGCTAATTCCATCTGCCATGCTTAGTATTGACTGTGATGTTGACGGGAATCTGCAATTGCCTAGAAGACAAATGTACAGAGAGAGTTGTGAGGATTCTTTAAACCAGGTTAACCTCTGGCACATCAGTGAAGGGTCATCTTGATTAGGTTGAGGTTGAAAACCCCGGCCTAAAAGGCTGAGGTGGGAAGAGCCACCCTCAAGGAGGCAGCAACACTCCCTGGCTCAGGTCCTAGATTGCATAAAAGGGCGGAAGCTAGGCACATGGGCCCATCCATTCCTCCTTTTCCTGACTGTAGATGGAACACAACCAACCATCTCAAACTCCTGTCACTGAGACCTCCCCACCATAACGGGCTGGGCCAAGGAACTGTGAGGCAAAACAGACCCTTTCTCCCTTAAGTTGCTTTTTTACAGAGATATTTTATCCCAACAACAAGGCAAGTAACTAAGACTTTGTCCATAACCTCTTGTAAAGCGATCACCTAATCCGTGTTGACAGGTGCTGTGGCCATGGAAAACAAATGCCATCCCAAGCTTGTAGATGTGTAGGCACCCCTCACTGGAGACAGGATGATGGTGAGAACGAGAAGGCCGGGAACACACAAAAATGAAGCAACTGGGTCGCCAGAAGTTTCCATTTTGCATCTGTAGACACATCTGAGGACCCTCCTCTTGAGACAGACACCATTGTACGGTTCCAAATTATGGTAACTCAGCAATGGCCTTGTCATAACACGTTTCTTTTCTGAGATGTTCATGAATTCCCTAGGCTAGAGCCCCACATGATACCACTAAGAATTTTGTAGGATATTTGATTAGGATATCTAGTAATTTCCTAGTAAAATATAAAATATGCTAGATAATAGCCCTATGTCTTTTTTGTTTGTTTTTGTTTTTTTGAGACAGGGTTTCTCCGTATAACAGTCCTGACTGTCCTGGAACTCACTCTGTAGACCAGGCTGGCCTCAAACTCACTGAGATCCACCTGCCTCTGCCTCATGAGTGCTGGGATTAAAGGTGTGCATTGCTACCACCCAGCAGTATGATTCGGCTGTTAAAGGCTGGACTCACAACCAAAACTAGCCCCGTATCTTAACCAGTGTGAGGGGTGTCACTGATCCTGCCTCACCCCTTTACCGTCATCTTCATCATTCTTTTGGGGTATCACGGTTTCAATATGAAATGCCTTCCTCTGGTTCATGGGGTTCGCATTTATTCCCCAGCCAGTGTCTGTGTTGAAGAAAATTGTAAACTTTTAGGATGTAGGGACTAGCTGGAGAAAGAAAAAAAGTGGGATACTGACTCTTAAGGTTTTATATGCTGGCCTCATGCCCTGACCTCAACCCCTGATTCCGGGTCCACAGAGATGAAGGCAAGCAGCCACACAAACCTGCCATTTATACCACAACCCATTCCTGTGGCCAGGCCTTCTGGACCCTCCAATCATGAGCCAAAATCAACCCTTCCTTCCTTAAGTTGCTTCTTGTCAGGTATGTGGTCACAGCAATGAGAAGCTCTCTCAAACATGAAGAAACACTGTTTACCTATTAACAGTGTATTGCAACAGGAAATGCACACTAAATAGCATCCCCACCACCAGTGACATAATTGCATATTAAAACTGTGCACCATGACCCAGGAAACTATTAGTATGCTTGCCATGTGTTTCTTCAAGTCCATAGAGTAAAAATCATTTTACTTAGCACACACACACAAAATTGTAGCATCTATATAATTATAATTATTCATAACAAACTAGTTCATACAACTTCTTACCAAAACAATATGATTGAAAGTCTGCCATTGTGGTGGGGAAGGAAAAATATGTTTATGAGGTCAGTCGTTTGGTTAGAATCATAATATATGTAAATTCCAGGCCCAGAAATGAAAATAGGGCTATGATTTAGTGAAGTCGGAGCTTTGAACTGTGTCAGACTGATTCTCCTTAAAATTTCAGCTCCTTTTCCTCAGTGAGATGACAAAGTTCCCAACACCACAGCCTCTCTAGGGTAAGCAGGGACAGCCCAGGGACCCAGAATTCCCTTCCTCCTCACAGTGCCCGTCTGTATCACGCTCTTTGGCACTGTCAAGTGTATCCAGAGGGGAAGATAGACAAGACAGTCACCAGCTCATGACAGACACATCACAGTGTTCATCTCAGCCTCACAGCCAGAGGCATCGACCCTCTCAAATCAGCAGCAGCAGGCTCTGGGAACAAGAGGCCTCAGCTCCAACCTCCTGAATAAAAAGTTCTCAGGGTAGAGTGGGGTTAACACGCCCTCCACACAGCTGTGAGGCACACATGCTGGAAACCAGCTCTACACCAAGGGTCTCGTCTCCTCGGGTGCTGAGGAAGGCATCACAATGAAGGAGCCTGGGCCAGAGAAGGTGCTTTGAGGCTGGCTGTAAAAGCAAAGGCTAACAGCCATTATGGACAACTGTGGAGACTCCGTGAAAAGTTGGAAAGCAGAGATGCCATCCAGCCATCCCAATTCCAGGTGCGCAGCCAAATGATATGCAGACCGCATGGCAGGGACAGTGTCTACACATAGCATGTCCGCACACCTGCTCTACTAGCCTAACTATAGAATCAACACGGTATACATGCATGGTGAATACTTTACAGCTTTGAAAATGTTTCCGCAGAGGAAGGGGAAATTATAGTCAGGATGTATTGCATGGGGAAAGCAATCTATTGTCAATTAAAGAAAAGAAAAGAGGAAAGAAAGGTGTCACAGGGACAAACTTGGAGGACATTCTGCTAAATGGCTGAGTGCATGGAAACTGCATATAAGGTAGTGATTCCCAGGCTGGGGAATGAGGGAATGTGTTAGTAAGACAGGAGGAATCCGTTTTCTTAAGTTTACTGCACAGTTATTGTGACTCTTAAGCAACACCGAGCCTTCCTAGCACCAGTAAGGCTCTAGGCAGGGATGGGCAAAGAAAAAAAAGGAATTACCAAATGTCTTCACTATAAAAGCCTACTTGAAGCAATGCATAATTAGCTTGGTTTAATTACTCTACTGTGTGTATGTTATAACATGACCGTATCCCATCGGTAGATGAGGTCACAGTTTGTCCATGTATAGCATTTTAATATGGCATGGTTTCAAAATTGGAGTCCCTCTTTCAGTGTATTTCCATCTTTCTGGAAAAGGATGATGTGTGACACCACTGTCACCCCAAGCCCAGTTCAGCTGGCACCCTCCTCATTTATGTCACCTGCTGTCAATAGAGTTTTCTTTTTCATTAAAGAATTCCTTTTCAAATTCAACTATTGGCCTTCCACCCCATTTTCTAGTCGTGTAAGCTAGCACTGGGAATACTCTCAAGGGCTTATTTTATTATTATTATTCTGCTCATTTTTTTATTTCAGTTGTCTGTTGAGGAATATTTCTTTACACTGTGTGCAGATGTGTTGCTGTTATTGGTTTAATAAAGAACTGCATGGCCAATAGTTAGACAGGAAGAGGTTAGAGGGACCTTTGCGGGACAGAGAGGACTCTGGGTAGAAGAAAAGCAGAGTCACCAGCCAGTCTCAGAGAAAGCAAAATGGGCAGTAGGAGATGAGGTAATGCCACATAGCAAGACATAGATTAATGTAAATGGGTTAATTTAAGTTATAAGAGCTAGTCGGACCAGTATAAGCTACATGGACAAGCTTCACAATTAATTAAGAAGTCTCCAAGACAGGTGGTGGTGGTGGTACCCGCCTCTACTCCCAGCACTCGGGAGGCAGAGACAGGCAGATCTCTGTGAGTTTGAAGCCAGCCTGGTCTACAGAGTGAGTTCCAGGACAGGCTCCAAAGCTACAGAGAAACTCTGCATCTAAAAACAAACAAATAAACAGATAAATAAATAAGAAGCAGTTTCTGTGTCATTGTTTGTGAGCTGGTGGCCGACATCAAAGTTTACTCACTACAGATGTCTTTCTGGGGAAGACTGGCACATTGTTGGACACAGTGCATCCACACTTACTCCTTCATTCCTAAGCCAACCTCTGCCAGGCCCACGACCGCCTCTAACGCACAGGGAAGATCCACCCCCTCGTAAGCACTCTGTATTCACCACTCCTTTGTGAGGAAAAATAATCCAGAACTCAGAACTGGCCAGGCCACTTGCTTTTGCTTATGGGAGACCTCACTGCTAATGTCCCATCCTCAGAGAAAGACTCCCCTGCCACGGGACTGGCCAGAGCCTTATCTCCTTGTTTCAGAATTGTTCTTTTCACTTATTTACTGTTCCCTGCCGTGTTTTCTCTTCTCTCTAATCACCTCAGCGTCTCTGAACAAACACATAAACTTCAGGAAATCAGGGACTTTGTCAGCCTGGGTAGCTGCAGCATCTCACCGACAGGTGCTTCATCCTGAAGACCTAAACATTCCAAATACCTGTCCAACCAACGAATGTATCTCCATTGTCTCACTTATTACAACAGCGGGGCTCTCTTCACTGAGAGTAACTGATCATCTCAACCTAAACCGGAGTGCTCGTGAAAAGATACAACTCTGTCTCAAAGAAAATCCAGTAACATTCAGTCTTTGAAACAATTAGCATGTGAGACTGGACTCCTATCTCTTTGCCAGCACTGGTTCCCAAATATACAATACTTCCCAGGCCCACGCACCAGAAAGCATGAAGCCGATGTCTGGTCTTCAGCCCACTGCAGAGGGAATTAATTCCTAATGATCCCAGCTCCATAGGTTCCGGAGCAGCCAAGCATTGACCCAACCACGTGGCTTTTCCAGCAACGGCAGAAAGTAGAGAGAAGAGGGTCCCATGAAGGGATGTTGTATTTTATTAGTGTGCAAGCTCATCAATAGCTATTCGGGTTTAGGATAAACGAATGGAGGTCGAATAGGAAAGACGAGAAAGGTGAGGAGCTGAAGCAGACAGAAACACAGCCTTCGGTCTAGCTGAGCATGGTTGAGTCTGACTCCTGGGTACCCATTGGTAAGCACTGAGAGAGAACACGCTGCTGGGGAGAGTGATCAAGTTTACTGTCGTGCTTCCACAGTTCAAATCACAATGCCACCGTCTAAACATCTAAAACTGCTTGCCCAGGGTCAGCATTCTTCTCTCTGTGCCTCAGTTGGACCTCTGTAAAAGAGGAAAAGAGCAGGCCACCGTGATGGCTCCTCATAAAGAGAGCTTTCTGCCCAGATAGTAGCCTGTGCTAACCTTCTACTGGCCACACTATCTTCACTGATTTCACGTCTGAGTGATTGGCAGGGTGTCTGGGGGCAATCCAGCCTTCAAGGAAAGCATCAACGCGACAAAGTGCCACCAACAGAACGGTTGCCGGAACAGACTAACGAGCCATCTGCGAATGTACCCTGTCACCGGAAATGCTAGACACACTTCAGTTTCTTTCAGATACATTTCCACACATTAGTGGGAATGCTGTCATCCTGACATACAAGTGGCACTCGTCGGGGATGTGTGTGTGGGTTTGTGTATAAGAAAGATAAAAAGCTTTTCTTACAAATGGACATGTGGTGAGATCAGATGCCACTGTCTCACTGTTCAGTCTCCTCCACCCACACATGAATACTCTGAGGCGTCTACTGAAGGACCCGTCCCTCAGAAGCATTCACTGACAGCCTTGGGCACCCACTGTGCAAACAGTCAGCGTCTACAGGAGCTATTTCAGACAGGAATATTCGGAGCCATACTTTAAAACGAGCCTGTGTCTTCGGTTGCCACGGCTAGAGATGACTGATGACAGCCCAGGGAGATGGAAGAAGGGACCTGGGGACCTAGAGCAGCAAGGTCACCTTGAAGCTCCGCAGGGAGCTAGCTGTCCCTGCAAAGATCCAGCAGGAACACTGCGGGGACATTCTGTATAGTTCTCTGTCCTTGCTCCTCCTCCTGAAAAGACCCCACCTTCCACAGAGTCACAATCTGGTTTGAAGCCCCACTGTTAGGACCACAGAGACACTGCCACAAAAGCATCCCCTTGCTCACACACACGTCACCACACCAAAACTAGTGCGTATACCATGCATCCATTGCACGGAAGAACCCAGGAGCCTACCTACAGAGTAATCGCTAGCAACCTATGGCTTTCAGTTCTGTGGCTCTGCACCAGCTCCAGACAGAACCAAACACATGTACTGCAGCCACATTAGCTGGGACAGCAGACATGAAAGACCTAATGGAAATCGTAGTTTGAGCCGGAAAGAACTATCAGATGCTGGGGGGGTGACAAATGCTCTCCAGGAACTTGCCCCTACCTGAAAGATGTACTGCTGTTCACAGTCTTCTGCCATGAAGAAAAAGAATCATCGAAAGACCATCAAAAAGAAATGAAAGACTACATGCTTCCGTTATCTTTTGCCTGCTTAAAATTGCCTGATTTATTACTAGCTACATTTCTTGTGAGTTTTGAATGCCTGACTATGGTCTCCACTGGCTGATGTTGCCAGACGGTTGCCAGGGGTCTCCCCATGCCAAGTCTTGTCTCAGCTTCTCATAACCAAAATACAGACCCAGTCGAGTGGGCACCGCAAGCGTCACTGTGTTCACTCAAGTTTCTGTTTGAAAGGGTGCTCTGACTTCCTTCCTTCCCAGCCACTCAGAGCCTTTCTTTCCTCTAGGTCTTGAAATTCTTCAAAACAGTTTCAAACAGTAAATATTTTTATGGTCAAACAGAGACGATATGTGTTTTTTTTAAGTTCTAGAAGCCTTAATTGCTGTTACAAATTGAAACATACCCACATAAATAAGTCACATGTGTGGATAAAAGAATCTGGTTGGGGTTTTGCTGCTAGCTGAAGGGATGGGCTACCCATTCAAGCTGCAAAGATTTAACCAAATTGTAAGTGGCTCAAAATAAGGAGCACTGAAAGATGAGATTGCCAATATCTTCTTTTTCCACAATTAATAATGTCCCCTCACAGGACAGGTTGTAGCCTTTGATGAGGGGCACTGTGTTTACCTTGGCTTTCTTAAGAAAGTCCTTTGCAGGCTGGTCTAGTTTATTTCTCTGTTGCTGCAATAAAACACTAACCAAAAGCATTTTGTGTGGGGGGGGGGGCAGGTGTTACAGGTTACAGCCCATCACTGAGGGAAGCCAAGGCAGAAACCTAGAGTCAGGAACCAACACAGAAGCTGTAAAGAAAAGGTGCTTGCTGGCTTACTCAGGACAGGATAGGACCGCTCGCCAAGGGATAGTACCACTCCCGTATCAACTGTCAATCAAGGGATAGTACCACTCCCGTGTCAACTGTCAATCAAGGGATAGTACCACTCCCGTGTCAACTGTCAATCAAGACAGTGCCCCAGCACAAATCTGCCTGGAAGCTAACTGAAGCAGCCCCTCAGTTGCGTGAGATTCCCATTTCCCAAGTATGTGAAGTAGACAACCAAGATTAGCTATCACACAGTCACACAGGCTGCCGCATACAACGTGGTTTCTTTAAGCTGTGGCCGCAGCAAGTTCATCTCACTTTGTCGAAGCCATCTAGGTCCAAGAGGTTACATAGAGCTGAGAAACAACTACATCTGTTGGCATGGTTCCAGAAACACGCCACTCTTGCTATCCATTTCCTGAGCTCCCATTGGCACGCGTCATTGTGTTGCTCTATTCTCGGTCACTGGAACATGACTGACTTGCCCTAATCGTGTCCACTGCTCTGGAGCATGGCTTTGCCCTCAGCCTCACACAGCATCAGGTCCCTCTGCAAGGCAGATAATCTCCACTGAGGGAGTTGATCTGAAATGTGCCTTTGAAGTTCCCTTGAAAACTAAGGTTGCTATCTGCCTGAGAACACAGAAGAGTCGAGATTGAATTGTCTAGTCACTGATGACCTGAATAGACAGTATACATGGTCCACTCCACATGCGGTCACAGCCCAACCAGGAACCTGCCAGGCATCAAAGTCACATTCATGGTGGTTCAAGGTATTAACTCTGTCATCCTGTTCTCTTCTTATAAATAAAAAATAGGAAATAATATTCAACCATGATCAAATTTGTATTAGGGTCCTGAGGAAGATTTTTTATATCTGTTTTTCCACATCAGTAACTCTACATCGTTGCTGAAAACATGCAAGCAAGTGGTCACAAGTAATAAGCAAATCTTTCTATTTTTTAAAAACGGAGGGTGTTGATAAAGTGTTCAAAATGACATTATAACTGTGACCCCTACACTCAATGAAAATCTGAAATTTTTGATCAACAGCTAAGTAAAACTGAGGCTGGGAGATGGCTCCATCAGCAGATTGTTAACCCTACAAGCACAGGATATCAGTTCTCAGAAACCACATAAAAATGTGTGCTTATAATATCAGCTCTGGGATGATAAAGACAGAAGGATTCCTGGGGTTTGCTAGCCAGTCAATCTAACCTAAATCAAACCCCAGGCCAGTGAAAGACTCTGTCTCAGAAAACAAGGTAAGATGGTATTGAAGGGATATGGCCCACAGTTGATGTGCGACCTACACACACACACACACACACACACACACACACACACGCACGCACGCACGCACGCACGCACGCGCTCAGAGCTGTGGGACTGGAGAACCTTTTTTTTTTTCCTGTTATGTTTCCTTTTCTTTGATATTTTCCAGAGGTGTCCAAGCACAGGATCTAAACACTAACAAGACTGTCACAATGCATACCAAAGTATGACGAAGCTTTTCCACCGCAGGCTTAACCCGTGTGCCTTGCTGCACATTCCCAGTCTCTCAGAAGACCAGAAATCCATTTCGTTTTCCCAACTGGATTCCTGAATATCTCCAGGCCCAGAAGGAGGGTGCTTTTTCTGATTTCCACTCAGTCTTGTGCTCAGAGTTTCAAACCAATGTGTGAGGTTTATTCATGAGTCTCCCACGGAAAGCATAAGGCATAATAACCATTTCGAGGAAGTCAGAGGATAAAACTCCTGCACCATTTATTTGTACTGCTCTTATACTGCTTAAATGGGATTGAACGTGTCAGCCCCTTCTTGTCTCCTAACCCAGAATGCTGAGTAGCAATTTCTGCTTCTGTCAAACCCGTTTAGTGTAAACCTACTGGTGGATTAAGAACTGCACTCAGTCTAACTACTGTCTGCGACTAAAATTGTCCTGTAAATATGTAGAACTGCAGACAGAGATAACATACTTCACTATTTACCACTGTTAACAGCTGCCATGATGAAGTCTGGGCTTTCCATCTTGGACACAACCTCAGGGTGGGTAGAACAGAGCTGGGTGGGTGTGTGCTTATCCCCCCCTCTGAGACCTGCTTCCTTGCGGCCAACACATGGTAGTTAAGGCACAGACTCTTCTTGTGCAACTAAACGCAGTCCACATTTGCTATGATGAGCCACATATATTATTTTTGAGTGTTCATAACTACTGGCAAGCAAAGGGTTTCATTTTCTGAACTGTTCATCCAGTTGGGGCCACAGAAATGGAATTTTCTAGAAATGGCTGTCTTAGAATGTATTCATAAAGACATTCCTATAGGGAAAAAAGCTATTATTGCTAACCAGTCGATTTTATTACTCGTTTTCACGTGTAATGACATTAAAATAATTTATATCTTGGAAGTTGTAATTTTCTAGCTTCATTAGGAAATTTTAATCAGGCAATTCCAAGTTGTCCCTAATTTAGCAAGCATTTGCGTTTTATCCAAAACAGTTTTGGTTTTCAATAATCTCAAAGAAAAGAAAAAAATGCCTTCAAATCTTCACAATGCAAAGATGCTTTTATTTAAAGTGAGTGTTGCCAGGAGGGAACTGTTCTTCATAGTGAGCCTTTGTCGAAGGAAAGAAAAATCTAATCACTTTGCGACCCATTTCACAAGAGTTCATAACAGTCAGACATACGTGACCTTCCAAAGTTAGTTTATTTTGGATTATAGCTTGATTCCCCCAAAGATTTGGTTATTTAATGAGGAATTACTACTGACTTAAACAGGTTCCCGACAGACCCTAAGCTTGCTGTGTCTGCCACACCACACCCACCAAAAGGCCAGAGAACCTATAAACACGAGACTCATTTTAGCCTGAATAGAAACCGTTTCCAAAATGGCTCTGCTAATCGGCACACAGCCACCCCCAACCTCAGCTCGGAATCAACGAGATCTTCAGCTTATTTAAGCTGGAAACTTGAGAAAATCATCTCACACTCTAATGGGACCCCAAATGCAGCTGTAAGTATCCCTCTGAGACCCACATGGGGTTGGTAGACAACTCAGTAAAGGAGTTTTATTAGCATTTAATTTATTTAATTTTGAAGGGATTAGATGAAATGTTAGCATAACCTACTGCAATCCACATTCTACAATCAACAACCCAGTGCCATTACTTCTTCCAAGAAAATGACCCCATGTTTTGGGAATCACTCTGTATGATCAACATGTTTCACAGCATTTCTGTGGGGCGGGGGAAGGGGGGATGATGGATAATTTGAGGTTTGAATTTTTGTTTTTTCTTTTCTTCAGCTTCCCAGCTATTTAATAAGACATCAGTGAATCACACAAGCTGTGTAAAGGCCAATCTATGCCTTTTTCTCATTTCTATCTAAAAGGAAATTATTTTCCTCAGTTTATTACTCAAGTCTATGTTCATTGCTATGCTCATGAGGACTGGGTCCTAAATACAAATGCAATGTAGGAAAACTTTCAAGTTATAATCGAGTATTTCACAGATTTTTTTCCTAACTCAGAACACAGTAGGAAAAGTATTAACACTTTCAATAAGGTCCCTAGGGATGAAATTTTAGGAAATAATTCTGTCAGAACCTTTGTAGACAGTATCTCATACACACAAACGATTCTGATGAATGTGGTTTTTTTGCCGATCTCCACATGGTGAGCCTCCCTGGTATTTTACATCCCCATGTATGGTGGACACAGTATTCCCATAGATTACTTTCCAGTCAGAAAATTAATTGTGAGTCACGAAAAAAGCACCACCCCACAGAAAGAAAATTGCCTGCTGGTTCTATACAAATCAGAGCTGGCCTCGGAAGTACAGGGTGCTGGCGTCTCTGTACAGCGTCCATTTAAGCTGGCTTCTGACAGTGGGCCAGCCCGCTGCCAACATCAGCTTCATGCCAAGCCTATCAGTGGTCGGGCTGGCAGCCCTGGAACAAAACAAAGACCAGACTACCAGCCTTGAAAGTTTCACGAGGGAGGGGCCCCTTGTCTAGGAGGCATTTAAATTATCTTCCTGCCTTTCCTAACAAGATTACCCGTCAGAGAACCCCCAAGAAACCAGCTTCTCCCTCCTTGTCCTGTGTGCCACGCTTAGGAAGGTCTTGGGTGGAACTGTTTCTGATGTCCCCACCATATCGCTTGCCACTTACTCTTGGGCACGGGGAGACTGAGATGTGATGGGCCCCTCATCCAGACGCTCGGCCACCTTTACTACATTCAGGAGCCAAGCGCTTGGCTACTAATTGCCACAGGGCTGAGCTTCTCCTGGCTGTGTGCATCTACACAGCCAGCCTTGGGAGTGAACTGGAGGCAATGATCTACCCTAGACTGGAAGAAGGATGGGTCAAGAAAAAGTCAAGGGATCTGCTGGCGAGCATTCACCCTACACAGAACCCGCCATCGCCTCCCACATCTGAAGACAACTCTCTTAAAAGCTGTGGCTGCGACCACAACAAGTCTCGGTGTGACATAATCCGGCCTTTGTTCTCGATACAGCCACCACCATTCACCACTTCCAGGTGCATGAGTCACCTAGGAGGGCTACTGGTACACACCTTGTCATGGCAGACAGCCCCCTCCTATGTGCCATCCTAATAGTACTCATGGTGGTACCTTAGGGTTACTTTGCTATGAGGAAACACCGGGACCAGGGATGGCACCATGAACCATGGGCTGGGCCCTTCCCCATCAGTTACTAATTAAGAAAATGCCTTACAGCTGCATCTTATGCAGCCATTTTCTCAACTGAATGTCCCTCCTCTCTGGTGACTCTAGCTTTTGTCCAGTTGATGTAAAACAAGTCACAACAACTGATTCCATGTCATCTTGACATATAGACATAATTACTATTAAGCCACAACTTTCCCATTTATTCATCCCCAAGATCTCACATTAATATGAAGGTAACAATGCAAACTATTTCAAATTTCTGAAGTCCCACAATTTTTATAACTTCAGTCTTTTTAAAATCCAAAGTCTTTTAAAACTCCAAGTCTCTGAACTGTAGGCTCCTGTAAAATCAAAAATAAATTAAATACTTTCTTATCGCAAGAGGAAAGAACCAGGGGGCATTTACAATCTGAACAAAGCAAAACCAAGCTCCAACCGTGTAAACAACTCAATTCCCAATTATCTGGGATACACTCCGAGAGTCTTCTGGGCTCCTCTGAGGGCCTTGGGTCAGGTCTGTAGCTCTGCCCTCTGACTCCGGACACGCCGATTGTCTCCTAAACTCGTCTGGCTCCACCCCACACCCAATGGTGTCCTTGGTGGTCAGCCTATGGGCACTAGGCATCTCCAAACTGTTAGAGTCTTCTGCTCCAACCAGGGTGAACTTTTCACAAACAGCCCTCCTGGGGTTCTGTCTGTCTGTCAGTATTCCAGCCCAACACACAGGGCCAACCCTCACCTGCTCTCCACAACACCTGCTCATCCTTGCCTTCAAAACCAGTACCACCTGAATGACTCTTAAACTATCAAGTTCACTGCCAACAGGAGGTAAAACCTTGGCTGTCTCTGGAACACAGCTTCCCTGTGCTCTCAGGAAACACTTCCCAGAAGATTTTACCTCAACGGCGCTGGTCTTTCTTAAGCACCACTAATTTCTAGTCCCGCTCACCAGCAAAGCAAATTTTTAGTTCTTTAGTTCTGGCCTTAGTTAATTACAGCTGATGTTTCTTCAGCTTCAACTGACCAGACACCACGGATTCTTCACACAAATGACCCAAGAGAGTGTTTGCTTCCCTCTGAAACTTCACAAGTCAGGTCTCCATTGTCTGTACTTCTGCCAACATTCTTAGCTCCCAAAATCCTACCTAAGAGTTCACTGGGCTCTCAATCCTCCTAAGAACATAGCCAGGTCAATCACAGTACTACACTACCATGGTACCAACTTGTCTTTATTAGGTTAACTATCGCTAACACCAGGACCAAAGCAAGTTGGGGAGGAAAAGGTTTGTCTGACTTACATTTCCACGTTGTAGTGCGTGATTGAAGGAAGTCAGGTCAGGATCTCAAACAGGGCAGGACCCTAGATTTGGAAACTGATGCAGAGACCATGGAGAGGTGCTGCTTGCTGGTTTGTTCCTCATGGCTTGCTCAGCCTGCTTTCTTATAGAAACCAGGACCACCAGTCCAGGGATGACCCCACCCTCAATGGACTGAGCCTTGCCTCATCAATCCCTAATCAAGAAAATGCCTTACAGCTGGATTCAAAGGAGCATTTTTCTCAGCTGAAGTTCCCTCGTTTCAGAAAACCCTAGCTTGTGTCAAGTTGAGGAAAGCTAGCCAGGACAGGTGGTGAGAAGAGCGTGCGCCTTTCCACGTACTGACAGTTGTATCCCTTAGGTTCAGGACTGTAACCCTGTCCTGGTTTGCTTCCTGTTGCTGTGATAAAGCACTGAGCAGAAGCCATTGGAGAGGAAAGGACTCATTTCAGCTTACGCTTCCAATACAGTCAGTCCACCCTTGAGGGAAGTCAGAGCAGGAACTGTGGGCAAGTGTCTGGGGCAGGAACTGAAGCTTGCTCCCTCTCAACTGCTCATCCATCTTTCTTATACAGACCACACCTGCTTGTCCAGGGCTGACCCTGCTCATAGTGTACTGAGCCCTCCCACATAAACCGACAATCCATTCATTACGCCATGGACTTGCCCACAGACCAATCTGATAAGGGTTGCTCATCAACTGGGATTCCCTCGTCCTGTGTCTCTCTAGATTTGTGTCAATTTGACAAAAACTAACATGACATTTTTCCTTTTCAGTGTCTAGCCATCCCATTCAATTTGGGGGTTCCCAGGAAGGACTAGATGAGATCCTCTGCTATCATGGAAACAGCCAAGTTACCTCAGAATCCCCCCACTCAATGCAAAACTGTTTCTCAACATGTTCAACGCCATAAAGAATGAGCTACAAGACCACACATAGCCAAAGTCATCAGGAATGGACAGCTTCCCATCATTTTCCATGCAGGCAGAAAACCTGCTACTTAAGAAGTGAGTACATAGTATGTACTCATTCATATGTGGATTTTAGACATCGAGCAAAGGACTACAATCCACATGGCCAGAGAAGCTATGAAACGAGGAGGATCCTAAGAGAGACATACATGGTCCCCTGGAGAAGGGGAAAGGGGCAAGATCTGAACAAATTGGGAGCATGGAGGGAGAGGAAGTTAGGAGAAAGAGAAGGGGAGAAGAGGTGGGGAGAGGGGAGAGGAGGACATGAGAGAGCAGGAAGGTTGAGTCAGGGGGAGGGTAGAGGAGAGCACGAAAAGAGATACCATAATAGAGGGAGCCATTATAGGTTTAAAGAGAAATCTGGCAATAGGGAAATGTCCAGAGATCTACAAAGATGACCCTAACTAACAATCTAAGCAATAGTGGAGAGGCTACCTTAAATGCCCTTCCTGATAATAAGATTGATGACTTACCTCACATGTCATCCTAGAGCCTTCATCCAGTAGCTGATGGAAGCAGCAGCAGACACCCACAGCTAAACACTGAGAATCATGGAATCCAGTTGCAGAGAGAGAGGAGTGATGAACAAAGGGGTCAAGACCAGGCTGGAGAAACCCAGAGAAACATCTGTCCTGAGCAAGTAGGAGAACACGGACCCCAGAGTAACAGCTGGGGAACCAACATGGGACTGAACCAGGCCCCCTGAACATGGGTGTCAGTCAGTTAGGAGGCCTGGGCAATCTATGGAGCCTTTGGTAGTGGATCAGTACTTATTCCTAGTACATGAATGGACTCTGGGAGCTCACTCCACATAGAAAGATACTCTCTCAGCCTAGACACACGGGGGAGGGTCTAGGCCCTGCTCCAAATGATGTGACAGACTTTGAAGATCCCCCATGGAGAGGGTTGATCTCCAAAATTTACAAAGAACTCAAGAAGCAAGTCTCCAAAACAGCAAAGGACCCAATTAAAAAGTGGGCTGCAGAACTAAATAGAGAGTTTTCAATAGAGGAGTCTAAAATGGCTGAGAGGCACTTGAGAAAGTGCTCAACATCCTTAGCCATCAGGGAAATGCAAATCAAAACAACTCTGAGATACCATCTCACTCCTGTCAGAATGGCTAAAATCAAAAACACCAATGACAATTTATGCTGGAGAGGATGTGGTGAAAGGGGGACACTCCTCCATTGCTGGTGGGAGTGCCAAATAGTTCAGCCACTTTGGAAATCAGTATGGAGATTCCTCAGAAAAATGGGAATAAACCTACCACAAGACCCAGCAACTCCACTCTTAGGCATATATCCAAAAGATGCCCATTCATACAACAAAGATGTCTGTTCCACTATGTTCATAGCAGCTTTATTTGTAATAGCCAGAACTTGGAAGCAACCTAGATGTCCCTCACCCGAAGAGTGGATAGAGAAAATGTGGTACATCTACACAATGGAGTACTACTCAGCAGAAAAAAATAATGGAATCATGAGATTTGCAGGCAAATGGATGACACTAGAAGAAACCATCCTGAGTGAGGTAACCCAGTCACAAAAAGAGAAACATGGCATGTACTCTCTCATATATGGATTTTAGACATAGATCTGGGGAGTGCCAGCCTACAATCCTATGGCCAGAGAGTCTGGGAAACAGAAACTTCATTTAGTGGCTGATCGAAGAAGAGGCAGACTCCCTTGGTTAAGTACTGAGCTGAACTCAAGAAAGCCAGTAACAGAGAGGGAGGACTAGTGATCAAAGGGATTAAGACTGGGCTGGTTTAACCCCCAGAAACAGCTGACCTGACAAGGGTTAGCTTTTGAATCCCAGGCATCAGCCTGGGAATCCAGCATGGGACTGATCAATACCCCCTGAATTTGGGTGTCAGTGAGGAGGCCTAGGGAATCTATTGAGCCTTTTGCAGCAGATCAGTACCCATCCCAAGTATACACACGGACTTTGGACTCCCATAGAACAATGTGAGGTGCACTCTCACCCTGAACTCTTGGGGAAGGGTCTAGGCCCTGCCCTATATGAAATGACAGACTATGGACACCCCCATGGAGGGCCTCACCCTCCCTGGGGGAATGAGGGGATAACGGGGGGGGATTGGGGGGAGGGCACGGGAGGAGGGGAGGGAATGGGAGAGGGACCTGGAACTGACTTGTGAAGCAACCTCGTTTCTTATCTAAATTTAAACTGGAAAATAAAAAAAAATAAAAAAAAGATCCCCCATGGAAGGCCTCACCCTCCCTGGGGAGCAGAAAGAGAATGGGATAGAGGGTAGGTGAGGGACAGGGGAGGAAGGGGGATA
This sequence comes from Mesocricetus auratus, assembly GCF_017639785.1. Lineage (NCBI taxonomy): Eukaryota > Metazoa > Chordata > Mammalia > Rodentia > Cricetidae > Mesocricetus > Mesocricetus auratus. The sequence goes on along the minus strand of NW_024429212.1, from coordinate 10,511,280 downwards.
GAGGGAACTAGGGTTGACATGTAAAACAAGCTTGCTTCTAATGTAAATAAAAATTAATTAATTAATTAAAAAATACAGAACGCACCTGGGCAGCAGCAGTGGCACACAGCTAAAATCCCAGAACTCAGGAAGCAGACCCAGGTGAGTTTGAGGCCAACCTGGTCTACAGAACGAGTTTCAGGACAGGCTCCAAAGCTACAGAGAAACCCTGTCTCAAAAAATCAAAAGCAAGAAAACAATAATAACAAAATATAAAAACAAATTAAAAGACAGAATGGAGATTCCCAAAGGATAGAGACACAGATCAGCTCTGCTGCCGAGGGTTCCATTTCTAAGTCTGATATTAATCCCAAACTGCTCAGAAACATTATTTGTCTTTAGTTATTATAATATTCCCATTCAATTAAAAATTAGGTGTTGTAATTCAGACTTTTAATTAAATGAATTCACTTTTGACATTTTCTTGGAAAAAGATGTTCCCAGTGTGTGTATCCTGCACACACACACACCTTTACTGCAATTAAAAATTCCCTAGTACTTTTTAAATACTTCGGTAAGAAATAGGAAAACACACTACAATGTGCCAACTTTTTCTCCAAACTCTGGCACAGCAGCTGAGAAGCCCCACACATTTTAGTACAGGGTGAAATTTTGTGTTGAATGTCAATGGTTTTCAACGTGAAGGCCAAAAGCGGCACAACGGATACATAGCAACAACATTTTCAGGCCCTCTTCCCGGTATCTGCAGCTCTGTCGTTTGGTTTGCCGTGGCAGAGCGGATCTTTTCATGCCTGCACGGGCCATCACTTTGTTTTCAAGCCTCAACCATGAACGCACTGTGCCCACACTGCTATTGCTTCTGCCATGTGAGGAAAAGTGAACTTTCAGTGAGCAAGGTGCAGCCTAGAGAGCCCTGAGGACTTAACGGAAGCCACAAGTGGCAGCCTAGTGTGTGCAGGGTGATTCTCCCAGGGCACCAGGTGATCATCATTGGAAAAGCAAGCAGAGCTTGCACGCCTGGATAGAGACCCTTGAACATCTCCCCCCTGGCTTTGGTCACTGCAGACAGCTGAGTCTCCTTCTTTTTTTCTTTCTTTTTTTTTTTTTTTGTTTTTTGTTTTTTGTTTTTGTTTTTCAAGACAGGGTTTCTCTGTATTGTTTTGGAGGCTGTCCTGGAACTAGCTCTGTAGACCAGGCTGGTCTCGAACTCACAGAGATCCGCCTACCTCTGCCTCCCGAGTGCTGGGATTAAAGACGTGCACCACCAACGCCAGGCCAGAGTCTCGTTCATAAAGGGAATCAAACACAGCCCTTGTGTTTTATTTAAGGAAAATAGGGAAGCATTATCTTTTATGCCATTAAGTATCCATTCTGACCTCTCTCTAATTGTCAGAGCTCTAAAGCATGTTCTGTTTGTTGCCTAGGTACATAAGCTTCCAGAACTGAGAGAAAGGAGTAAAGTATTCCCTGCATCTGCATATGAGCCCCGCCCTCATGCAGACAGACCCCCACTTCCATTCAGATGACATGACACAACTCAAGGGCACAGAGAATTGATATTTCATGATTCATAAAATACTAGCTCCTTCAGAAAGAGAGAAAGGTATAAAGTAAATGATCGTGTGTTTGTGTTTGTGCCCAGCTGAAATCAAGTTCTTTGATATGCAATACTGATCCTATCATCATGGAAGAGAAGAACATTTTAGAGGAGGCTCGAAAATAATGGTTCCCCTTCATTTCATAAAGCCTGAAAACTGGAGACCTCTATCTAGTCATTCATCTTTGAAGTCACCTGCTCAGCCAAACATTCTGAGCTGTGTATTTGTGGTTTCCAGTGTTTGCCTTTGTAATAAAACAATTCTAACCTTACTGGGCTGTCAGCTTGGCAGAGGGAGATCAGCTAACTAAAAGCTCTGGCTTAGGTTTTTAACAATGCCATCAGGGGAAAAAATGAAAAGGAAGATGGAGACAAGAATAACAGGCATTCAAACAACTTGAATGAATGAATAAGAGAAAAGAAAATTATACGACGGAGGCCATTGAATCAAGGTCTGAGATCTTATCAGCATTCATGAATTAAGTGGGTTGAAACTGGTCAGCTTGCAGTCAAAGGGAGACTCATGAAAATCAAATCCCACCACCCCTGATTGTATCTGAGGGTTAATCTGCTAACTTGTGGGTTGGCAATGCCATATGATCTTTACCCACCAGAAGCCTTTTTGTGGCTCTGAGGTCCCAGGCCACTTGCAGAAACTCTGTTCTCATTCTTATGAGCCTCACTGGCTGCTTATGCTAAATGGGAGCTATTTCCTATGGTTAGTCACACAGGGAAAGGAATGAAGTATGTCATGTCCCCTAATCAACGTCAGAAATGACTTCCCAAGATTTTGAATGTATGACATTCCTCTTCCAAAAACATCATAGCTTGCAGCCTCTGTGTCAGACACTTTTCGAGAGCTACGTGATTGTGGTATGTGCCCATCACCTTGTTTAGTTTTTGTAACAATTCTGGGTGAAGGGGATGCTACAATTTACACTGAGAGCATCCCTGAGTTTTGTCCTCATCCTGGGTCAGCCCCACAAATGTTGAAAAGCCTTTTAGAATGGGATCCCAAGCTTCTCTGGTTCCTTTCTTCCCAAGACCTGGTTGACGAGCTTCCTTTGAATTCCAGAAGCTACCCAAATCTTTCCAGCAAGTTCTCTTCCTGGGAGTATGTAGTAGCAGTGTCTGATGCTTGCACCTTTAAGTTTTATTGGAGTGATTCTCATGAAGCAAGCTCGTGAGCCCAGAATAAAGAAGACATCCCCCGGCTCTACGAGGAAGTCAAAATCTCAGAGAGAGAGATGCGTATGAATCCATCCAATCAAAGGTTTCTCCAGGGTATGTAACATATTATCAGAGTGTAAATGAAAGAACACTTCTACTTAGGAAGTTTCAGAACAAGGTCATAGGCATCTGATGGACTACAGAAAGCAATTACTTTGTTCTCTGAGACACCTGAAGATTCCCTTTCACATGTTATGTGAGGACCACATACACTTGAGAGAGGGAGGAGACTAACCCGCTTGCTGGACTCAAGGAAGACTTGTGTATCAGATGCTTCCAGTAGCGTTTCCCATCTTGGAAAGCTAAGAATGCATAGAGAGCAAAGAGTGAAGATCACACAAGCCAGGCAAGTCTGAACATGAGAAGTTCCATGCCTTTGACTCTGAACATCAGGCGAAAATCTCAGCATCTCGGGTTTCTCTTTTGTCAAAAGTACATCATCTGGCAAGCATCTATTTGTTGAAAGATTCAGTTAGAAAATTGCATCTGTAGGATAGTTGTCTGACATTGACAGGTCTCCCTGGTTTAGTTCAAGGTGCTGGTGGGACTGCATTCCTTTCTGGGGGTCTGGGGGAGACTGAGTTTTCTTGCTTTTCAGGTTTGTAGCTGTTCCTGCCTTTCTGTTCAAGACTCAAGCCAACATGGCCATTCCCACGAAATTCCTTTACCTGTCTCTGCCTCTGCCTCTGCCTCTGCCTCTGCCTCTGCCTCTGCCTCTCTCTCTCTCTCTCTCTCTCTCTCTCTCTCTCTCTCTCTCTCTCTCTCTCTCTCTCTCTCTCTCTCTCTCTCTGTGTGTGTGTGTGTGTGTGTGTGTGTGTGTGTATTTCTTGGACCAAAGTATCATTTACAAGGACCCTGAAGGTTTAATCTGAATTTTCTTAGATACTCCAGGATAATTTCTACTTCTCCAGGCCAGTTGGTTGACAACCTCAATTCTAGAGCACTCCAGTTTTTTAAGCAAACTAGACTTTGTAACAAGTCCTCCTCTGTCTCAAAAACACCAAAATAGTAACCACAATAATCATTATCATTTTCTGATACCATGGAACTTGATATGCTCACTTGTTCCAAGATTCCAAGAGTGTAACATGAGCATCTTTGGAGTTTGCCTCCCCCAATATATAGAAGGTCTCAATGAGTGACATTCATATTGATTTACTTATGATTTACCAGTATTGGGAAACATTTGATTACCCCTCAGATTATGTAGGAATACACACACACACACACACACACACACACACACAATCTGGATGACATATACTCTAAAGTCTGTATAACACAAAGATAACAACACCTAGCCTTTGTTTCTTTTCTATTATTTTTCAATTTTTCATGTATCTTACATACAGACCACAGTTTCCCCTTCCATTCCCTCTCCCCACCTCCCATCTACCACCCAGCCCCATCCATTTCTCTGTCTCATTCGGAAAGGGCAAGTCTCCCACGGGCTTGAACAAAGCATAGTGCATCAAGTTGAGACTGGACCAAGCTGCTCCCCCTGCGTCAAAGCTGGGCGAGGCATCCCAGCATGGGGAATAGGATCGCAAAACCCAATTCAAGCACCAGAGACAGATTCTGATCTGATCCAATGCCAGGAGTCCCACAAACAGACCAAGCTACACAACTGTCACACATACATGCAGAGGGCCTAGGTCAGTCCCATGCAGGCTTCCTAGTTGTCGGTTCAGAGGCCATGAGCTCCCATCAGTTCAGGTCAGCTGTCTCTGTAGGTTCTCCCATCATGACCTTGACCCCCCTGACTCATATAATCCTTCCTCCCTCACTTCAACAGGACTCCCAGAGGTTGGCCCAGGGCTTGGCTGTGGAACTCTGCATCTTTTTCCACCAGTTACTGGATGAAGGCTCTCTGGTACCAATCTGATTACAGGGGAAGGCCTTTTCAGATACCCTCTCCACTATTGCTAGGAGTCTTAGCTGGGATCATTGTTGTGGATTCCTGGGTACTTAACCTGGCACCAGATTTCTCCCTAACCCTAAAATGCACACATCCCCCATCAAGACATCTCTTTCGTTACTCTCCCCCTACATCCTGCCCCCAACCCATCCAACCTGATCCCGCATGTTCCAATCTCCCCCCCCCCACACATTCTACCCAGGAGATCACTTCTATTTCCCATTCCCAGGGACATCCATGCCTTTGTTTTTCTGTTTTGAGAGTCGGCTCTTTCCGTGTGCACATATTAGATTAGTATCCCACAGACTGACTTTCTAGCCTTCTTTAGCCTCGCCTGACTTTCTCGAGCTAAGAAGTCTGGCAGGTCCAGAGTTATCACATTTCGCCATTCTCCAGGACAAACTTTGAAATCACCGAAGTGATGAAAAAAAAATACCAATAATGGAAACAAAAATGTCTTCTTTAAAATGAGCTTGACAGTTTGCCTGTGTGATGATAAGAGGCATTCATGAAATTAATTACCAGGATATTTTCTTAATTAACTCATAAATTGCAAGCTGCAGCATAAGACACAAACAGCATAAGTGTGATTTTTTTTCAGGATATTTTGTGGAATATGAGTGTGATACAAGAGAGAGAGAGAGACTAGGAAGAGAGGCTCCACTAGAATGCCTCTCTTTCATTTTTTAAATTATATATTTTTAAAATATCATAATATTGCCATGTATAATTCATAACGGACGTTTCCCAGAAAAACAAAGCTATTCCCCCAAATTATACCAGGGCCATGATTAATTTGCCCTTGAAAGGAAAATTACTTTTACACCTTAAATAAGAGATGAAATGCAAAGCTTCGAGGTGAAATACAGTTGAGTCCTTGGTTCCATGGCAACGCTGTATGGGATGACTATTGGCAGAGTGAGGAGACCACTGACACAGAAGTCTCAGTGTCTACATCAGGGTTTCTGACACAGAGGTCTCAGTGTCTACATCAGGGTTTCTCTCAACCATCAGGCCACTGTCGTCTCTTTTAGGAGGCTTTGTAAATCTTTCCATCCCTCTTCTCTCTCCACAATGGCATTGTGGTGCTTTGTATATATTGTTTTGTTTTATTTTTTTCTTCTTAATTTTTATGTGCACATAAAAATCTTTGCACACAAAAGAGAGAGATGTTCCATTGCCTCCTTGAAAATCACACTGACTTGATGTGTGACTACACGCTTCGATAATTCTCCTCACAGCTACTTGTTGAACACTTGACTGTGATGGTTTCGATATTAAACTTGAACAACCAAGGATCACTTGAGAAGAGTCGAAGTGAGGGATTGCATTGATGAGGCGTCATGACGTGCAGCAATGTCTGTGGGATTGCCCTAATTAAGTTAGTTGCATGGGAAGACAAGGCTCACTGTGTGATGGGGGTTATCCTTCTGTATATGTTTCTCTTATTGGCTGATGAATAAAACACTGTGTGCCTAGTGGCCAGTCAGGATGGATAGGCGGGGCTACCAGAGGAGGAGAATTCTGGGAAGTGTAGGCAGACAGGAGTCATCATGTAGAGCCCGGGAAGAGAGGACATGCAAGGCATTCTCTGGTAAGTCAAGACTATATGTATATACATAGATTAATAGAAGTAGGTTAACAATTAAGACAGAGCTAGCCAATAAAAAGCCCAAGCCACAGTCTCTGAGTGTTCAATTGGGTAAGGTGACTGTGGAACTGGGCAGGGAAATCCCATAACAACTGAGGGCAGCAATATTCCTTAGGCAAGGGGTCCTGACCTGTATAAGAGTGGAAAACAGGGGAGGGGAGTGGCTGGAGAGATGGCTCAGAAGTTAAGAGCACTGACTGCTCTTCCAGAGGTCCTTTGTTCAATTCCCAGCAACCACATTGTGGCTTACAACCATTTGTAATGAGATCTGGTACCTTCTTCTGGTATGCAGGTGTGCGTGCAGGCAGAACACTGTATACGTGATACATGTATCTACTTCTCTGTCCCTGATGGTGGAGATAATATAAGCTGTCTCTGGCTCCTGCTGCTATGGCTTCCTCCACAGTGATGGGCAGTAGCCTGGAGATGTGAGCTAAAATAAACCCCTATCTCCCTAAGTTGCTTTTTATGGGGTGGGAGATCACAGAAATGAAGCTAGGACATTTGCTACAAGTCTGGCACTTGAAAGAGAATGAAGCCCCAGTTTTTATCTCAGCGACACACACTTCAAAGCAGGTGAACTAATAAATAAATAAGCCACTCTAATATCGATTGGAAGAAGAAAATATCCGAAGTAAGAAAACGTTTCTGTGAGCAGACTGTTTAATAATTGTAATTATATTAACTGCCTGCAGCAATCTGACTTTGTGTACAGAGAGCTGCTACCATGGGGTTGTCTTTGCATTGCTGAATTCTTTCTCCAGCCTGCTGCCTGGAAACATAAAAATATGCACGAAAAGTAATTGACTTCCAGAACACTAAAAGAAACAAGTCTTGATGACACCAAACTGCCCACACTCCTATGTTCTCAGTAAAGAGTGTCACCAACAAAATCTGTAATCTCCTGCCCATTGTGAGCATGCTTGAGGTCTCCCAAATGGATAGCGAGCTTAAAGAATGACCAGGTAGCATGACAGGCTGCTGCTGCTCTGTCCAAAGGCCCTCTAGTGAAATAGACAGCATTAGCAAAAAAAAAAAAAAAAAAAAAAAAACACCTAGAAATCAGCAAAGCGAACTGCTCCACAGGAAGGCAACCAGAAACTTTTGTTTGCAGCCTTGAATGGAAACAGAAAGTTAGAGGCAAACATCAGGACTGTCTAGAACTGGAGCTGGGGATGGGTGTATACCATATCAAAGTTCATTGCCTTGTGGGTTTACTTCTTTTGTCTGTGGTATTTGGGGAGATGGTGTGTTTTCATTCATGTCCTAGCTGTCATGGCACCAGGACCCACACTGTATCTCTCACCAGGGAACTTCAGACCCTCTTTCTCTCTCTCTCTCTCTCTCTCTCTCTCTCTCTCTCTCTCTCTCTCTCTCTCTCTCTCTCTCTCTCTCTGTCTGTCTGTCTGTCTCTCTCTGTCTCTCTGTCTGTCTCTCCTGGGCTCTCTTGCCTGTTTTAGTACACTTCTACACAGGCAATGTAAGAGTCATTTGAGTCATTTGCTACTGTGAAACTACTACACTCTCAACATCAGGCAGCTCTGGTATAAGAACAGAAAGACAGGCACACTCCATGACTAAGGGAAGTTAGAGCATTCAGTCTCAGAACACAGAGAGATGATTAAGACATGGTTTGCTAGACACCCAGAGTCAACAGAATGGAGATGGATAGGTGGGTGAACCAATGGTTGGTTGGATGGATGGATGGATGGATGGATGGATGGATGGATGGATGGGCAGATGCAATGATAGAAAAAAAGGAAGAGGAGAAAGAAGAAGGAGAAGGAAGGGAGGGAGGGAAGAAAAAAGATGGGTGGGTGGATGGATAGATAAGAGATAGAGAAAAGGAGGGAGAGAGGAAAGAAAGAAGGAAGGCAGGGGCAGGAGTGAAATACTGGAAAAACCCAACCTGATGCACCTGTTCCAGGAGCTATTTCAAACATGAGGCATCACATGTGAAGTCTAGAGAGTGAGGTCGATGTGCCTGGTGCTGTGAGCTTTGCCACTTATGAAGCTAAGAAACTGGGCGAGGGTAGGCTCAGGAATGGTTCTGTGTGCCACATTTAGGAGTAGATTTTAGCCCAAAGGCCAAGGAAGTCATCAATGGGCTAACCAGAACTGACATAAATAGAGCTGGCAAGAGCTGTGTTATAGATAATGACTCTCATCATATTGTAACAATTAGATTTGTATGGGAGAAGCAACTTTATTTAGGGGCATATTGAAACAGTCAGGGGGAATCACTATGACAATGTGTGTGTTTAAGACAGAGAGAGAATTGTGTGAGAGTGAGTGAGTGTATGTTGTAGAGACAGAGACAGAGAGTATGTACATGTGAGAGAGGAGGAAGGGAATATGTATATCTGTGTGTGTGAGACAGAAAGACAAAGGGTGTTATATGTGTGTGTATAAGACAGAGAGAGAATGCATGTGTGTGAGAGAAAATGAGTGTGTGTTGTGAAGAGAGAGAAAGAGGGAAGGAAGGAGTGTGTATCTATGTGTGTGTATGTGTAAGACAGAGAGTGTATGTGTGTGAGAGAAAGTGAGTGCGTGTTGTGCAGACAGAGTGTGTATATGTGTGTAAGACAGAGAGAGAAAATATGTGTGTGAGAGAAAGTGAGTGTGTGTTGAAACTGCCTTTTTCCAGGTGATTCTTGGCTGTGTCAAGTTTATAAGAATGAGCCTGTACAAGGACCAAGGTCCACAGGTCCCAGTAGAACACAGAGGGAGGACTGAAGCCCAAAGACTCTGACATTGTCGTATCCAGCATCTATCCAGCATCTATCCAGCATCTGTCCAGCATCTGTCCAGCATCTATCCCGCAGGCCACCGGTCCCAGTTGGTGTGTCACTGACCACTATATCACATAAACCGTATTTGTGGCACCAGTGAGAACAAACCTGTGATGACTGATTTTTCAGCATCCATCTGACTGTATTACAAAACCCCCTAGGGCATCAGTGAGACACAACTTTGGTGGTAACTTCAAAGATGCTTCCACAGAACACTCAGTGAGACTGGGGAAACCTGCCCTGAATATAGAGGGTGCCAGCCAAGACCTGATACCCACAACTGAGTGTAAAGGAAAAGGACCAAGAAAGCTTGCTAAGCATCTGAACTGGCCTGTAAGTGTTTCGGGATCAACCAAGACATAAGCAAGCAGCCTCCCTTCGCCCCTGGTGTGAGATGACCCCACCCCCATGCCTTTCCCACCACAAAGGGCTGTATCACGCAGAGCCTACCACTGGGAGCTGACCCCACCTCAGTGTCTCCCCATCGTGACGGACTGTATCTCCTCAGACCACGAGCCAAGATGAATCTTTCCTCCCCTTAAAGTGGCTTTAGCCAGATATTTATCTCAAGGACAAGAAAAGTAACTGACAAAGACAGCTTGAGGAACCATAGCCTGTTTTTAAGGTCTTACCCTAGATATTTAGAAGCTCTGTCTAACTGCCAAGTCACCCAGCGAAAACTGGAAGAAACGTAATTTTTGCATGAGTTCTGTAGCTATTTTGGGGTGTGACATTGCACACATTGTTATGTATGACTCACAATAGCCCCTGTAGGAAAATCCAAAAGAAACAAAAATTGTGGAGCAAGCCTCTAATAGTCAAATGTGTTGTTTTGCCTTTGATTTTTTTTATGGTCTTATTTTTAAATTATCTGATTGAAAATGTAGTTTGAAGATAACGCATCGTATTATAATCCTTGGGTTTCTATCTTCACGTTGCTGAACATTTTAGGTAGACTGTGTGCTGTCTTCCTGTACATCCCGTGGTTTGTTAACATTAAATAGACACAAAGCACAACTTTGTTGCTTTAACTAAAAATGTAGGATGAAAATCTGATGAGGGAGTTTATTTCTAAATGTCTCTCATTAAAAGAGACCCCCTCAACAATGTTTCAAAGCTTTTCCCAACTTTTGCTGCTGGATATTGAGAGTCTGCTGTAAACAACACCCTTCTTCACACCTTTCTGGAGGTTTGTGAAGGTGGAGGGAGGAACACACCTCCCGGAGACAAGCAGTTGTCCAATCCCTTTTCCTTTCCCACTCTGATTTAGAGGAGCATGCCTTCCACATTGGCTGCAGGAAGACAGGCAGATAACTGACGTTAATTAGCCGCTCACTGAGCAAGAAAGGAAAGGAAGGGTGAAGAAAGAAGTTTTAACTCCGCTATCTACGCTGTAGTATTCAGAAGTTCCAAGCAACTGATGAGCTCTTCAGATTTCCAAAACGAAAAGCATTCTCCAGACTCCCTCCCTCGGGAGGAATGGTATATTTCCTATTAGACTAGCAGCAGCCCATGATTATGATGAAAACTGCAGGCTAAAAGCTGAACATTCACCAAGCCCAGAAGTTCAAAAGACGTCTCCTCATTGACTGACATTTAGAGTCTGACACGGTGGAACAAATAGGAACCTGAACTCTCCACAAAATGGCAATGGTGTTCAGGTCTTGTTTATCTGATGACTTTAAAAAGTAGATTGTTATCCTACTGTAACTTAGTTCTTAATTTGTCATTGGTTTGTCCCGAGCGAGACACTAGCCTAGAACTCACTATATAGATCAGCCTGGCCTGGAACTTACAGTATTTCCTCCTGCCTCAGCCTCAACAGTACAGGAATTACAGGCATGCACTACCACACCTGGCTTTACTTTAAAATAAGGGAATTTCTTCAATATTCTCTATAAGTTGGAAACTTTTTTCCATCAGTCTCAAAATAAGAGTTTACAGCCACTTTAATAATAAAAAAATTAGATGAGAAATGAAACAAAGAGCCTGAATTTCATTATGTATAAATCAATTTCATTCTTTATTAGAATTCCTTCACAAAAGGTATTAGGTAATTACCCTGTTGTATTATAATACATGCACATAAAATATCTCGGCAGCCAAGGTTAATTGAAGCTCCCTCTTCGTCTCTGTAAATGTCTCTGAGCTGCTTTGTGTGGGGCAAATTAAAACAAAAGATCTTCTTTAATACATGCTCAAAGAAAATTGATAACGCAGCCATAGTTACCTTGCAAGTGACGCTCCCAGGTATGTTTAAAGTTCCATTTCACATATTCCTCGTTTATTTTCTGGACTTGTTTTATGTGAAGCATAATGCACATGGAGAGAACAGATAAATTTACGAGTCACATTTTATTATCTTAGTATAAAATTCCAAGAGAGAAATAAAATCACTGAGTACATTTCTAATTCGTTGGGGGTTTTCTTCTCCCCCTAATTGTTTTCCACTTTACAGTTTTATTCTAAATGATCAGCGATATAATAATCGGCTCTCTCTGCTTTGTTAATACTGCCGCATCTTCCTGACTTGTTACCTAATAATGGGAACTCTTGCTTATTTTTTAATCATTGCCTCCCTTTAGCTACTAATATAGAAGCTGGCCAAGGGAAGATGGAGGAGAGTGTCGGGAGGTGGAGGTCATGAATGTGTTCCCAGTATGGCAGAAATTTGACAGGCAGTGTGATGTATCACAACACTTTGCACAAGGAACACACACCAATAAAACAATTTCAACCAAAAACTAAAATGAAAGTTACCAAAGTGAAAACTGTGCTGACTGTATCCCTTTAGTAAAGAAAGAAAAAAATCAAGATATTGTTTGCATGTACATTGAATTTTGTTCTCTGCAGGAAGGTGTATGTTCTGTTAAGAAACACCAAATCTACCATCTGCCTCTTAGAAGCAAAATAGGAAATTCTTTGGAATTTTTTGTTGTGGTGATTTTGTGTTTGACTTGGTTTTTCAGTTTGTGGCAGGATCCCAAGTATCCAAGGCTGGTCCCTGAAACACCATGTAGCCGAGGATGGTCTTGTACACCTGATCCTCCCCAATGCTTGGATTACAGGCATGTGCCGCCACACAAAGTTATTATTATTATTATTATTATTAATTATTATTATTATTGTCTTCTGAACCACCACCTCTCCCTCGCTTATCATGAGGGCCACCAGAGATGATTCCAGGAAAAGGGAGACAGATAAGAAAAAGCCACCCCTAAGAAACAATTACCAATAGTTACATATAATAAGTTTCCTTTAAAACTGAAAACCAGACTTTTGAGGAAGGGGAAAACACCATCTACATTTCCTTTTGAATGGCAGAGACCTGACAGAAACAACCAGTGGAATTAACAATGTGTGAGGTGTGGGAGCCAGGGTGACGTCCCCATAGATTGTCACAAAAAGAAATAAATTAAGTTCTTAGAAATGTGTGTAGAGTCACATTAATAACAAGCTGCCACTGTCCCTGCTCTGCTCTAAGACCCAGTCTCATTTCACCCTGTAATGAGACAAGAGCTACCTGAATTCCACAAGAAAATCCAAAGGCTTGGATGCTTATTAGCAAGACAGCCAGCCATCTGACAGCATGCGGATGTGTACGGAGACATGACACCCATGATTTACGCATGTTAAATCTGAAGAACGTATATTTGCAGGCACCTTTGTTGTCAGACTTTATTGATGGAGACATGACTTGCTCTCCAGTGCAGCTACAGATCCTTTATTTTCTTTTTCTTTTTTTTTTTAAAAGGAACCTGTAATCTGCCAGGACCAAGACATGGAATCCTGATTGGATGGCTCTGTCGGAGGAGTTTGAGTGATGGCTGCACTTTCACCGGCATCATCTATAACTCCCCCCCTTCCATTGGAAGCCATAACTCACTGTCACCACCACACACACGCATCCTCTCCAAGAATAGATGCTTCTGCGGCCCCAGCCAGCCGTCCACAAGCTCCTCTGTTGATATATAAGCTGATACTCGCAAATTATCTAGTCAGAACCCTCCGTGGGAGCACCTGAACCCATAACTCACCACTGGATTTACAGCTTGTCAGGAGAGCGCATGGCCTAGCCGAGCTCTGTCAATCATGGCCTGAAACCTTTTACTCAGGACCATCAGGCCGTTTCTCACATCGCTTGAGGAAGTTTGACACCCCGTAAAACTCAAGAAGGAATTCGCATGATAGAAGAAAAGGAGACCTAAAGAATTCAGCATTAAACAAAGATGATGGATGATTGAGAGCACATGAAGCCTCTCTCTTATTTGGAAGATAAGGGTTAAGAGAATATTTTTTGATGAGAGATACCTTTTTCCCCTCTTTTACTTTTTTATCTTATTTTTTACTTGAATATTGAGAGGAGAGCTGTAACAGGCTACATTGGAGCATGAGTTAAAATTCCACAAGATATGATGAGTGGCGATTGCAGATAATGATGAAACGGATTTTTGCGTATGTGAGTGCTGCGTGGGGGAGGGGTATTCAGGTGTGCTCATGCATGTGCTTGAAGACAAACACGTCTTGAAGCATCTCAGGAGAGCTACAAAGGACAAAACCATCTTCTGTCCCTTCCAAAAGAAACATCAGAGGCACAAGAATCAGTAGCCTCACACCCTTGGGTGTTTCCCAGAAAGTGCTGCCACGGAGTGTGCGACTAGCTGTCCCAGCAGTGGACTGTCACCAAGCAGGACAGGCCGGCCAAGGAAAAAGAACAGAGACAGGAAGAAAGCATAGCATGCATCAGCATTATCATCCCACTGCCCCAGTGGGTGATGGAGGGCGGAAGTAAGGAGCTGATCACTGTTCTCAAAAGACAGAAAATGGGAAGGACATGTGACCTTAACCCTGCTGTGCCTTGCGGGAGGGCAGCAGTCAGGGGGGTGAGCAATGCTGCACCAATGTGTAGGATGTTCGAGCACAAGCCAGTATGTTCATAGGATACCCACACACACACTGCCCCACCCACAAATGTGTAGGATGTTCGAGCACAAGCCAGTATGTACTTAGGATACCCACCCACACACTGCCCCACCCCTGGCTTGAGCATAAGGTGGCTGTTCAGCCTCTATGAGAGTTTCCTTGGACAAGTGAGGCAATCCAGAGTTACCGGGCATTGAGCAAGACTCAAAGGATAACAGCAGCCTTGGTGGGAAGGTATCGCTCAGCACCAGGTGCCTCTACGACATGCAAGGGAGGCCCTGCAAAAGAAGGCTGGAAGCTGAGTCTAATGACAAGGATTTGGAGCTATTGTCCCTTGCAGTCCAGGCAACCTGAAGCCCACCCAAGCCAGTTCTCCATCACAAGGCCACCTTGCTGATCCATCACCCTGTGGGGCTGAGGATTAGTGGGCACTCTTGTTAACACTGCACAGAGGAAGGAAGCAGCCTGAACCCCACAGCCCTGGGTGATTTAGAGAGGAAGTACTTCTAACACCCCCAAGCTTGGGTTGAGCCTTTTAAGAAACTGTCCACAGCCCGCAAGAAAAGAAATTTTAATCCCCAAGTACTGAAAGGTGTAATTAAGGGATGTATCAAAGTGTCACCCTCATCGATGAGGCACGTACTGGACCCGCTGCTGATGAGAGCTCTGGCTTGAGCCTCTACGCACATCCTTGTCTTTTTTATTTGTGGCTCTCACATCCTGGCCAGGGTCTCACTGCATGTGGAATCAGGAACTCCACCCCACTGAACAGCACACACTGTTAGTTTGCTCCACGGGCCGGTGTGAATCTGCTTATAAACACGTTTGACAGACAGATTCGCCAGGCAAAGCAAGTGACTCTGCACATGGGGGAGGCGTGGCCATTGAAGAACAAAGAAAGAGCAAACTCCAGTAATTATGATTAGAAAGCTTGAATACAAGCTAAGAGCCATACCCAAGGCCATCATCCTCATGTATGTGAACAGAGAGGTTGCTTCAGAAAGCAAGTATACTATAATTAAATATGAGCCTGTATTGTGTGATGAGATGATGGGAGTTACAGAGAAGCTTAAACCACACACTCTACAACCACAGGCTGGGGCCCAGCCATGCTGAGCCACCTTGGACACAGGGACTCAATCTCTCTCTGCCATAGATTCCTCCTCTACAATGTGCCTAAGAGTCATGCAAACGACATCCAACAAGCCCCACTCCCTGCTTCTGGCCACTGTTCAGCTCTGTTCTCCATGGAGCAGCCAGAGAACCTCATGAAACTTGTCAGACCTTGGGATTCCTCTGAGTGAAGCCCCTCAGTGCCTTCCCATTGCGTACACAAGACCCCCCAACATCTTAGCATGGCCCCCATGTGCAAGTTCCCCCGTGACCCTATGACCAATCAACGTAATCCCTTCCCCATCCACCCTACCCCACCGCACCAGCCAATGCACTGTCTTGCGGCAGTCAGGCACACTTGTCTCTCAGTTCGTTTTGCCTGGAATGAGTTCTCTCCTCGAGGACTGCCACAATCTCCCCTGCTCCTTCAAATCCTTGCTTATCTTATGAATTCTCAGAAAACCCTACAAAACGTTTCCTTACTCAGTGATACAACCCCACCTCAGCCACATATTTCCAGTCTGCTCCTTCTTTGTAAGCCCTCGTCCTCGATACAGCATATGTTTCCATTGCAGTATGCAGAAGTAACTTACCACACACCACCACCAATATCTAGCAGCAGACCCACTTATCATGTTGCTAGCCTGTTTTTACTCAGTGGCATGTGAGGGCCCCATAGGTAAAGACTCTCGTAAATTAGTTTGTTGATGTTTCTCCAGAATCTAACACACACCTACACATAGCATCCACTAAGCCAAAAAGCGTTGAGTTGGCCAAACCTTGCTACAAACCTCTCTGCTCTATTGTTAGCACAGGAGAAATTCCTGCCCTGCAGGGACATCACATTTTATTTGCTTTCTTTCCACAGTGATTTTTCCACAGCGATTTCTGAATAGGAGGAAACTCTGAGCAGACAAACATAGCAATGGAAACTCCAATACGCAGTCAGTTATTCAAATGTCTGGTCTGTCTCAAATGAAGATGAGCGTCATACGAAACTGTCCTCCCAAGTCATGCTGTAAGCTCTTTGCCTGTTGAAATACTCAGCACCTCCATTTTTCCATTTGGCTATTCAAAGATCAATGCATTTCAGCTCACAGACACGCCCTCCTGCAACAAACCCCAGGAACCTCTTTTCCTGGCCACATCTTCTTGCCCAGTTGCCTTTGTGCGAACCGCAGTTGGGATATTTTGGGAGAAAGTAGTCACATCAGAGGACTATTTTAAGATATATCTGACTAATCAGAACCCATCCTAGGACTACCACATTTTAGGGAGAATACACAAATTGAAAATCTACCAGCTCAGCATGTAGGGAACAAACTTCTGATGTTCCAGTCCTATCTCTGACTATTGAGCATAGAGACTTTAACACAGACTTCGTTTCTTTATTTTCCCTTAAATGCATCAGTTAAGTTTAGACAAAACGTTCA
Source organism: Mesocricetus auratus (assembly GCF_017639785.1). Classification (NCBI taxonomy): domain Eukaryota; kingdom Metazoa; phylum Chordata; class Mammalia; order Rodentia; family Cricetidae; genus Mesocricetus; species Mesocricetus auratus. The sequence continues at coordinate 10,494,623 of NW_024429212.1, read as the reverse complement.
GCAGCAGGACTATACACACTTGCATAGACATACTGAAAATCTTAGAGGCAATTCCCCATAGACAGCCCCAGGGAACCATCACTCTGAATTCAGCTGCCACAGTTTGACCTTTTCCAGTTCATAGAATTGGATTCCCTTTGCATTTGTTTGGTTTCATTTGGAATGATTTTCTGTGATTCATCAGTGTTGCTGCTTGAATGCATGGCACACCTTCTGGAAGGTTTTTTGGACACAGACAGTGAAACAAATAAACTCTGGGAATTACCTACCCCTGCCACTACCCACGACAAGATCATAACCTGTCTTGACATTTGATCTCGCTTTGGTGTTGTTTATGCTCAACATGAAAACATCTCAAATAAAAGTAAATAAGCCCACTCTTTTCAAGTGATGTTTGGTCTGCATACAAGTATGATAGAGGAGAAATCAGTAAAGGAAAAGAAACCTGAAGAATGCTAGCATTTGTTGTCATATAAACAAACAGACCAGAGGTGAGTCATCATTCACCCAAATCCCCTTGTGTTAACATTACAGAAACCAAAGCACATTTGTGTGCCTGACTCTTATTAAAGTTTTATGAGCACTTCTTATTGGCATGACTTCTCTGCATTCTAAACAGCAGCAAAAGCAAACAACAAAAAGATGGATGCCTGAATATTCTCAGGTGTGTGCTATGGGCTGACCTGAGTCACCTTTGAACTCACAGAGAAGCAAAGTGGCCAGTCACTAGAGAGTTCTCCATCTCTACCAATGCTCAGACTGAAAGGAGGATCCTGACCTCAGAGCGCATCTCCAGACTGCATCTGCCTCCACCAAACCTCAGACTGCACTGATCATCAACCAAATATTACCACAGAGCAACGACTAAAATTATTTGAATTACAAACTGATGAGTCATACATGGTATCAATAATAAAAAATGTAAGAACTAATCCTTCTTTTTTTGAAACATGATAGCATCTATGTGGTTTATAAGACACTCAAAATTTACTCAAAAAATCAGTATACCTTCTATATACAAACAATAAACAGGCTGAGAAAGAAATCAGGGGAACTACATGCTTCACAATAGCCACAAATAATATAAAATAGCTTCATGTAACTCTAACCAAGCAAGTGAAAGATTTGTATGGCAAGAACTTCAAGTATTTAAAGAAAGCAATTGGAGAGGCTATCATAAGATGGAAAGATCTCCCTTGCTCTTGGATCAATAGGATTAGCATAGCAAAAGTGACCATCTCACTGAAAGCAATGCACATATTCAATGTAAAGAACTAATCCTTTATGAACCAATGATATTCAACTGATATGAAGTTTCTCACTTGCAATCTTTCTGCTTTTTAAAAGAATATTTTGGCTTCGAAGTCATTCTCAATTTTGTTAACAGTATTTTTTGTAGTTTCTTCTCCTTTAAAAGCTGTAATACAAGTTATTTAAATTACTGCCATAATCAGAGTTTATTTTGGCAAGAAGGCCACTGGCATGAAATAAGAATTGTGGTTCGGTAAAGTATGGGGAGCCAGCCCATCATGCGATCTCCAACACTGAGTGTGAGCTTTCACTCTCCCCATCAGAGGACAACTGGCTTGGAAATAGCAAGGCAAACTTTATGTCATCACTCACTAAAAAGCAACAGGACAAGAGACTGACTAATAGAAGAGAAATGTGCAAATCAATGTCTTCCTCAATGGTACTGGATTTTCAACGTGGCTACACAGGTAAGCGGTTGGCACCAACGGGTATGAGTGATCCAATACAAATTTAGGAGCAGCTTGACAAGAAAAATTATCCACTCACCCTTTTTTTGCCAATTTTTTTCCTCTGAGGAAGATCACATATTCTAATCTCTATGTGTGTACGAAATAGAATCATAGGTAGGGCATTGGAAATGAAGGAGATAGGATGGAGTTATGGAAATATTTCAAGCCAGTGGGTAAGCTGATAAGGAAGTGCATTTGGGATAGAAAACTCACACTTGCATTTTAATATAGTGCCTGACACTGTTATGATTCACAACACTTAAATAGAATTACAAACCCATTTTCCCAGGACAAGTAAGTCTTGAGTTGCTGGAAACATGCTCATCCTTCCATTTCCTCTGGTTCCCCTTCTCTTCAGGGAGTTAACGTGCCCCTTGGGCTCTCCCTGGAGGCTCAGGCCCAATTCTCCTCTGTGGGAGGGGCCACTACACTGATGGGGAGCTTGCATCTCTGGATAGAGTTGTCCTGGCTTTAGTGTGCAGGTTCCTCAGGTTCCTGGGAAACTGCCCACACACACTAAAAGCAAGCATCAAAGGGTAGACTGTGCCATAAAGGAACATCAGCATTTCTTCATCATTCTGGGGCAGATGCCCCAACCAAAAAATACTACCAATGGGCAGAGATAAAATTTCTAAGTCCTTTTCAATTCTGTTCCCATGACCAGGGCATTTAAGGATCCACACAGAGCACAAGATCAATTCAACTGGATAAGTTACAGTTATAACGTGCTTACTACTGAAAGTATTTAACACACAAAACAAGTGTTCCGTGAATTCGTATTTCAGTTAAATGTGATGATCATACTCAGTTTTCTAAAATGACTCCTTTAGAACTTAACAGCATTTTCGGAGTTTACTTGCAAGTGTTTATTTTCAAATCATGAGGAATTTCTTTTGAATTGAAGGGAGCCTCAAAATTAGAAATAATGGCTAAAATGGCTGGAGGATCGTGAAGAGAGCTGGTGGCAGACAGAAGCAGAGTCAAGGCATGGCAATCACATACGGAAGCATGGAGTCCACACACGGAAGCATGGAGTCCACACACAGAGTCCACACACAGAAGCATGGAGTCCACACACGGAAGCGTGGAGTCCACACACGGAAGCGTGGAGAGTCCACACACGGAAGCATGGAGTCCACACATGGAAGCATGGAGTCCACACACGGAAGCGTGGAGTCCACACACAGAAGCATAGAGTCTACACACGGAAGCATGGAGTTCAAGCATCGTCAAGCATCTGCCCCTGAATGCCAGGAAGGACGGTCATTATACAGCAGGGGTGAACTCCACAGGCCATCTGGAAAAGTAAGTGGAGATGGAACAGACCCTAATGGTAAAAGTAGAAGCCGGGGACTATGAAGAAGGAATGAAGCTTACAGGGTGAGAGACGAGAAGGAATAACGGGGGCAGAGACAGACAAAGCAATACATTTTCTCTCAGGTGCAGAAACAAGTTTCACATACATAAGTACATACATGCATATATGTTTACATACATGTGCAAATACAGATATGTCTACACACACACACGTACACACAGGACAGCATGGGGAAACGCATGTAGGGAGAGAAAGATATGAGCAAGGTGAGTGGGTTGAGGGGGAAACTACAGCCAAATAAAATGATACGTTCATGAACTACAATAAAATCTGTTATTTTTATGTTAACTAAAAATAATAAGAATAACAAGCTCAAAAATATGAAAGGTAAAGTGAGATAACGGAGAAAGCATAGAACTGAACATTTTTAGCCCATTGAGAGCCTCCCAAGCCCAAATCTACAAAGCAGAAGACACATGGAGAATCATTACACAGGAGTCTGGCGTGTGTATGGAAGGGTGAAAACTCAGTCTTCAGCACCAAACACCAGCAAACATTAGGAAGTAAAAGGGGACACAATGCCCACGCGTGACATCAGTCTTGTTGTTTTGATAGCAGGCAGCATCCTCTGAGTGGATGTGGGGGAGACCTGGTGTGTTTTAAGGGGGCGAGGGGAGTCACTTTGCAACAGAAATTGCCATTAATCGCTGTGAGCTAATCAAACTCATAAGGCAATTAAATGGAAAGAAAAAAACAACAATAAGATTGGTCATTCTTCAACTATCAAATTGGCAGTGGTTAAGAGATGAATAATAACCGGTGTTGGCCGGAACGTGAGGAAACAAGGCTCATCGTGTGCTACTAGCAGGAGAACAAAATGATCTAAATTTTTTGGAAAGAAAAATTATCATTAAAAAAACTTAATATCTATGTCCTGTCACTAATAATTGTATACCTAAGAATTTATTCAAATGGGAAACTTACACTCACGCAAGCACTGGCTTGAACTGAGATGAGCCACGGTTCAGTGACCTGCGGCCGGTGATTTGCCAGGTTTCATTAACAAGTATTTCGTTCCTACAAGTATTTCGTTCCTACAGATCAGTGGTGACCAGGAGTCTGGCGAACGATGCTTAAGACTGATAATGGAAATTGGAGGGTCTGTATCTGGCTTTGCCACAGTTGAATGGGGTCTTACTGGAGTCTTATCTAGGTCATTTAGAGACCAGAGCTCCTTGGTGAGCACTTTCCCAGAGCACAAGAAGAGACATCTTCATCTTCTTCCTTTCCCACAATTTAAGAGGTGAGTCAGGGTGTGATCTAGTCTCTAACATGTTGTTCTCTTCTGGCCAGAAACAGCCATGCCAGGTAGACTTGCTCCCCTGCTTCTCACCTGGTTTGGTGGTTTGATGGCTCTCACCATTTCCTCATGCGCTCTCCTCAGCCCAGAAATCAGAAGAACACCACACTGTGTGCCTGTGATCGCTGAGCGACTCACCGTGGCCCCTGTGTAAAGGGCAATCTGGGGGGTGGGGGGCGGGCACTTAACTTCTGTGTCTGCCACCACCGGTCCTCAACCAGAGATTAGAGTCTCGCTATTTCCTGTGAGTGGAAGTCTATTTCCTGCCATGGCCCTGGTAGTTCATAAGGACCAGTTTTACAACCGACGATTCACACTCCACTCTCCTATCTGAAGTTTCTTTTCAACAGGGCAGCAGGCTAGAGACTAAGCAAAACAGAATGTAGTGAGCAGCTTGAACTCCATCTCATCTTAGAAACCCCCCCCCCAAGAACCGTTATTGTGGTTATGAGGTCACCGAAATCTTCCTAATTACTTTATGCCTAAATAAACAACGTGAGCTTGTCTTTATGGAAAAGCGTTTATGAAGCACTTGTAGGATACACCAATACCTTAGAGATTGTAAAATGAATGGATACAGGGAGTAGAGGAAGTCATTATGGTCTCTTAGCCTGGGAATGTCAGGGTCTGTTGCCATGACACTTGGTGCTTTGTGTGAAGGGGAGTCATATTTAGTCACTCAACTTAGCTGTCCAACTGCTACCAAGGAGATCATTTCCTTAATTTTCCTTCACGCGACACACTTCCCTTGTTCCCAGATAAAGTTTCCCAGCTTTTATGACCGGCATGGATACCTGTATACCACAGCCGCCAGGTTCAGTTGCTAATATTGATAAGTGGATATATAAAAAGATTTGGAAGGTTGAGCTACAGTTGGTCCGGTAGGGTACATGCCTAGCATACGAGAAGCCATGGATTCAAGCTCCACCCAGTATTGTTAAACAGATTTGACAAACCCATGCTTACCAGGCTATTGTGGCCCAAAACAATTCAGTTTGAGACCTCAAGAGCCACAGTCCTTGAAGAGCAATTCTCATGTAAGGCATGCCATAGTTCTTTGCCAACAAAGAGGGAAGAGCCCATTAACTGATCTTGAAAATATTTCCATCATATTTTCAGAACTGCCACACCACAAGTGAATCTATAACAATCTGGCGGTGGCTTCCCTGTGGGTACCTAGAGTCAGGTCACAGGCATGAGGTCAGAGAGATGCAGAAGGCAAGCTTCTCACCCTCACATCATGGGCCGTAACCCAGGCCTTTTGCCATAATCAATTAGATGTGAGACAAGTACAGAACGATTCTGCACAAGGCCTCTTGTTTCTGTTTTGACACAGCAGCCTTAAGTGAACAAAATGAACCAATGCTCACAGACATGAAATGGCCAGCAACAAGGCACTCAGAGGCCCAACATTATACTGCAAGATCCTTCAGGAGGCCTCTCACTGAAACAGATGATGGAGCCAGACCTTTCACCACAGCCTCAGAGACACAGTACAGGGAATGACTGAAGTCACTGTGGGAAAGCTCTTCAAGGCCACCCAAGAGTCACTCACCTCCATTTGTCTGTATAGGAACAGAAATAATGGCAACTAGAATTGCGTTAGTTGGTGTTCTATACATGGACAGGGTCTCTGCGTCCTGAGGCTGGGGTTTTGTAATAGAAAATACGATAGTAATAATGGTTTCTGTCACACAAAGTAGAAAATAGTAGAAGTCATAAAAAAGAGAAGCCCTGGGTCTGGGAGACACTCTTTATCCTGGTACTCGGGCTTCAATAACCTTGACTCCTATCTCCTTGGATGTCAAGCCATGGTCCAGTGGCAACACTTCATTCTCCTGTGCAAAGGGCTGTAAATCTACGACCTTCTCCAACTCCTCTTTCTGCTCAGAAACCAACAAAGCGCTTTATTAAGCTGAACTAACCAATGGTCTTTCTGAGCTTCGTTTGAAGTGGTGGCTCACTACTTCAGCCTATGCAAGGAGCAGATAAAGGCCTGGATTGCGTGGGATGTTGGGACCTGGTTCTGCAGATGTGTGAGTCACCTCATCACCAGAACTCCACTCAGGAGTGACCCTTCCTGATAGAGGCTGTGTCCTTCACCCCCGAAGTAACAGCCTGCTCTGCTTGTCTAGAGCAGCAAACAAAACTCTGACCACAGTCACTCACTTAAGAAAGCAGCAATACTCCTTAATTTTGCTCTCCAACCTAGAGGCTAAGTGGCACCGGAGGTCACTCATTCAGTGACAGTCAGGAGGCATATGGGACATGAATCATGGCCCCTTATTCCCATGGCTAGAGGGAATGAAGACCAAACAACTGGAACCTGGGTAGCTGGGGCTCCTCCAGAGTCCCCTCAGCCTCACATCACGTGCTCCGTTGTGTGAGGGCTGCAGGAGTGCCCAGCTCCATGCTGGAACGTGTATCCCTCTACCTGGTAGTAAACTCCGTCTTCTCTTATCTCATCTGGACTCTAGAAGCCAGAGCACCACTCACTTCCACACACGTACTCTCATGCACTGGAGACAGGCTTCACCCACAGCCCCAAATCAAACCTCTTATTCAGGCGCCGCGTCTCCGCTACCGCCTCAGAGCAAGCAGCAAGAGTCGCAGAAACGTCATCAGCCTATTTTGAAGCCATTGCCAAGAGGGTGGGGACAATTGCTATTGCTTTGGGGGAAACCCGAGAGCAATATAACAAACTACAGAATCTTTAAATGGAAAACACTGTGACTCGAATACCAAGACTGGTCAATAGCCAGGCCCCAGTACAGGCACCGCAAAAGGCGCCAGCACTAAAGGAAGCCACAGCTTCGGGACAAAAGGAGAAACACCAAGTGAGACATAGTCCTGGCAGGGTTGATCTGAGCACTGCGGAAGTATCCAGGCAGAGAGAAATGTTTGTTACTGCAACACTCACACAGAAATTTTGTTCGAAATCATGTATTGTGTTCCTCAAGTATTTGTACATGTAAGTATAACTTGGATTTTGGGTTTGTTTGGGGTTTTGTTTTTGTTTGTTTGTTTTCGTTTTTTGGACAGAGAGCTCCCTATGTATACCTTGAAATCAAAGAGATCAACCTGCCTCTGCCTCCTGAGTGCTAGGATTAAAGGCGTGCACCAGCACGTCCAGCAAGGTCTAGCTGTTCAATGCTCCCATGTAATAGTGCATAGCTCAGCTCAGATGATTCACTTCTGCTCATGTAACACTTTTGTTTTCATTATAAAAATTCAAATGAAAAGAACCCAGTTGGGTATTACAATTAAAAAATAGCATAACTTCTCATGACCATCCCATGAAGCAAATGAGACAGATGGGGGTCTTAGGCCACAGCTGTGGTGATGCGGTGCCCAACACATAGTCTCTTGGGAGGTTTCTATGCCTGAGGTCCAGGTGACAGGGACGCAGTAGGGACCAATGCCAACCAAGAGAAGGCAGGTAGACTTGAGAGTTTCTTCTTCGTCAGAGTTACTTCTTTCACCGACCCATAACATTTCAGAGGAGAGGAAGTAGCATCATCCCAAACTGCCGTAATGAATACACAAGACAGCGACATGACCACCGTGTAATTAATTTCTTTCAGCTGCTTAATTTTAGCTATCATGCTCAGAAAGTTATGATACATGTAAGTAACCTCAAAGTGGAAAAAGCTAAAATTTAATTCACAGCTTTCCTCCCATTTGTACATGGTTACAAGTGAGTCAAACAATTGCTCTTCAATATAAATCTATCAGAGGGACTTGATAATTACATATGCTATTTCATATAAAATGAGGATGACTAATTAAAGTCTGAGAAAAATTGATGCTAAAATGTTGAGGCCGGTTGAATGGTGTTCTTCGTTGCAAGGTGATTTTTTTCTTTTTCTTTTCTATGTTAAACAATTAACTCATCCAATACTCCCATTAGCTATAGCTGTCTAATTTTATAGATGGCAGAGTGAAATTATTCACATGATTTGACATCATCCTGGCCAGTGAATGTCATTCTACTAGCAAAGACTGAAGTGTATTTGGTTTGGGGTTTTGGATCGAAGCAAATCTTAGCACAAATGCATATCATTTGGAAATTGTTCTGACACACTGAACTAAATGATCTAATCACACTTTTGTCATCATTATGAAGAACTCACGCTTGTCAGGTAATGGAATTAAATTCAAATAGAAATGTTCATATATTTAATGGCTAATTTAGAAGAATAAGGTTTTAAAATTCAAAATTCATTTAACAAAGACCTACTGAGTAATTATGCTCAAGAATATAGCATTTGAAGCTGAGAAACATGTGAGGGAATTTAAAATGCTGACGACTTGAGGCATACACACTAACCTACCCACTACTGGTTGGTTTCCACCTCAATATTCCTACAAGCTTGTGGTCCCATTTGGGCCCCTTATCTTCCAGGAACACTCAAGGCGAGCTTCCAACTTCCCCCAAGCTGTTTCCTCTGCTGGTTTCTCACCCTCCCTGCAGACTCCTCATTTCTTGCTTCAGGCTGCAGGTGAGCTCAGCTCCCTCTGCCCTCCTCCAGCCTGAACCTCCTTTCTCACTCAGTATGAGAGGTGGACCTTACTAAGATGCTGAGTGTGTTTCGTGTTGTGGTGCAGGGACTGACTAAAACCAAAGCTCTTCCACGCGCTTTGGTGTCACAGAGGGGGTTGTGCGGCAGGACACTGTGGAGGCTGCACTTGCTATAACTGACTCAGACCAGAGAGACTCATGGAGCCAACAGGAAAGCAACTTCACAAGCAGGAGGTTAAACCCTTGCTAACCTGAAACCAGCTGTGAGAGGAGGAATTCCTACAGCCTGGAAATCGGTAGCCACTAAGGTAAATCAGAGTATTTGGGGGAAAGAAAGGGACCAGCACAGTAGGATGAAGACAGAAGAGGCGCCTACCATATGATGTTACTTTCATAAGAGAATCATTACACTTAATCCTAAAAGAAGCCTACGACACAGACATCCCAGTTTCCGGTATTTTCAGAGAAGCAGAGTGACTTGCCAGAATTTGGTGACATCTGAACTAGCCTGCTTTACCTCACAGCCACTCTGTCTTTTTCTCACAGGTGGTTGTAATTCCATAAAGATCTTAAATGTCCTCTTGTTTGATCAACTCGTCACTCAAGCCCAGAAATGGTCATCCTACCCATTTTCAGATGCTACCCATATTAGAAAGCTTATGACCTCAGGACCATTCATGCTTCCTCGTCGGAGGTCTCTTAGTAGAGTCCTTATTTTGGATAGGAAAGTTTTCTCAATCCCCAATTACTTACTCTTGTTTTACCTACAGAGACCTGATGCTGGGGCTGGAAAGATGGCTCAGTGGTTACCAGCACTGGCTGCTCTTCCAGAAGACCTGGGTTTGATTCCCAGCACCCACATGACAACACACAACCATCTCTAATTCCGGTCCCAGTGAATCTGAGACCTTCTCCTAGCCTTTGTATACATGTTCTACAGACTTGCATGCAATCAAAACACCTATACACATAAAATAAATTTTAGAAGAAAAACAAATAATGATTGCAGAAACTCTTGAGGTTTCTGTAAGACTAGAATTCCAGGAGATCCAGGGAACAGAGGCAAAAATCAAATGAACTTGAGTTCATTCTGTCTGCATTTTCTCTTTGTAAATACGTACATCCCCACCTATCCATCTGTCCTGCAGAAACGTTCTGGGGTCAGCTCACTCCCTTCTACACCTCTTATCTTTTTTGTAAACCACTGAGTTTAATTATGACTGCTTACAGGAGTATGGGCAAAGGGTTTGCAGGAACAGGGCTATACCACTGAGGAAAATGTCCCTCCTTCCTCCAGTAACCATCAACTGCATTTACATCCTCAGGGAGAGATTTTGCCTATTGATGCCATTCCCTCCTCTCGGACACCTCATCCATAGTGTGGTAATATCTTGCTTGTACAAATAAAGCCTGTCTGAAGATCAGACAATGGAGCTTGCCACTAGTCAACTATAGAGGTCTGGAGGTCTATACAGACAGACAGACAGGAAGTGAGGTAGCTGGGCGGAAACAAGATACAAACAGGGAGAAACAGGACCTTGCACTCTTCTCTGCTGAGAGCTGAGATGCTAAGGAGGTCAGGCTTGGTTGTGGCTTCTCTCCGATCTCTCAGCAGTTTCCTCTATATTTGACTCTGGCTTTTTATTATCTAGACCAATTAAGAACTCCATTTACATAAAATGTTCCCTGAGCCTTGGAAGGAATGACATAGAAGTCCCATTCAGGGTTCAGCTTTCAACATTCAGTTATTCTCAGTGCTTTGGCCAGCTAGGAATCTATGTCCACCTCAAAAATCAGTCCAGCCAACCAAAGCTGACAACAGCACTGGTCTATGGGCATAAACAAAAAATATCTAGAAAGCAATTTGACAGACGCACCATGTCTTGTAAAAGCAATTGTAGCTTCCTCATTAGAGTCTCTGACCTCCAAGTCATGGACCTTGGCCAGGTTTACAGGACCAGACATAAATTCTTTCCTGTGGATCTGACCTCAAATCTAAGCAGAGAGCAGTTGGTTGTACCAATAACAGACACATGTTCTTTTTTTTTTTTTTTTTGGTTTTTACGAGACAGGGTTTCTCTGTATTGTTTCGGAGGCCTTGAACACACAGAGATCCGCCTGCCTCTGCCTCCCGAGTGCTGGGATTAAAGGCGTGAGCCACCACCGCCCGGCTCAGACACATGTTCTTAAGGCCATGATTCACGTTCATTGGAAGAGTCAACATACTTGGTTGATCTTAACAACATAAAACTACAATCTGTGTTATTTCAAAGGAAATTTCTAAGAGATTCAAGAGGACATTACAGGGTACTCAATCAGAAGTTTGGCTGCATTAGTATAGATGAAAGTTCAGGTAAAGCTAAGGAGGTGTGCGTCTCCTTTACCCTCTGAAGACACGGTCTAAGAAACAAGGCCTTCCGTGGGAGCTCACCAGCCATCAAAATACCTCCAGTTAGAACTCATATTCTACCAAAGTTGGGAAGGGAACATGCTGGAGGGGGGAAGTCTGGAAAGAGTTAAAAGGGGAACAGAAAAGTTGATATATTTTAATTTGTATGCATATTTTAAATGATCAAATATGGAATTGAAATGCAAAAAAAAAAAATAAAAGAACTTCTCTGATAGCAGCTATCCACCTTGATCAAGACTCAGCCAGTGTAACAAGAGCAAAACATGCAGAGTAATGGGTACAATACAAGCTGGATTGCTTCCACTTTCTATGAGTGGTTCCCAGCTGTGACCCTTCTTTGACCTGAGAAGCTGCAGGTACACAAGGGTCTTGGAAGGGCTCTGGAAGCAGCTCAACTTATTGTGGCCATAGGGGACAGTGGCATCCAGTTTGCTGGCAGACTTCTCCATGGATGTCCTCCAGCTGAAACAACTTCACCGGTGGAGGGTTTCTTCTCATTACAGTGGACCACTGGTACTCAGATGTGTGAAGCCATTGGGCTCACTTATAAAGAGGCTTCTGAGTGTAGTCCCAGGAATCCCCAACAGCATGCCATAATCCCACGATATTTGCTCAGCTAAATCCAACTAGAGTTCTATATCTGTTGGGCAAACTGCCACTCTCCCTCGATACATTGTTTCAGGTGAAGCCGCTGCCGTAGCAACTCTATCGACCTCATAACCAGTGTCACAGCTCACTACTTAAAATGTGTTTGCTTTGTCAGAGAAAAGCATGATCTCTCTAGGACACACCAGTAAAGTCACTGGGCTGTTTGCCCCCTCTAACAATGGCTGTACCCTTAAAATAGGACAGGTGGCGGGGACAGCAGAAGCACGGGGCGAGACACTGCTGCTAAAGGTAAACTTTGAGCAGAGCCAGGCCACCGTGTGCTTGTCAAGCGTGTTATAGAACCAACAGGTCTCAGAGCTACAGATGAAGAAACGCCCTGGGAAATGGTGCCCACAAGCAGTGCAGCTTAGGCCAGGGAACCTTCCAGCAGCAGCCACCTTTGTCATTACAAACCAGGATTTGACTGAAGGCGGGTATGCATGCATGTTTGTGTGCCTGTGCACACGTGTGTACCAGTGAACATGCATGCGTGTACCCGTGCATATGGAGGTCAGCAGTCAACACTGGATATCTTTCTCAACAGCTCTTCACTTTCTTTGTTTGTTTGGTTAGTTGGTTGGTTAGTTGGTTGGTTTTTTGAGACAGGGTTTCTCGGAGCTCAACAAACAGGCTAAGCTGGAAGCCATGAAGCCCCAGGGACCCTTCTGTCTCCACATCTCCCAGAGCAGGCATTACAGGCATGCTCCCACTGCACTCAGATTTCTCTGTGGCACCCACACCCCTCCCTCCAAGACAGGGTTTCTCTGTGTAACAGCCCTGGCTGTCCAGGAACTCACTCTGTAAACCAGGCTGGCCTTGAACTCACAGAGATCCACCTGCCTCTGCCTCCTGAGTGCTGGGATTAAAGGTGAATGCACTACCACTGGGCTTGTAGCAAGGTTTTCATATGAGCACTAGGAGTCTGAACTCAGGTCCTAGGGCTGGAGCAGGAAGTGCATTTTAGCATCTGACATCTCCCCAACCCCCAAAGCAGGTCTTTCACAACCTAAAGTGGAGAGATCTTGGCCTGAATTAAAACAAGTGTTTTACTCCTCTGAAGCAACGTGCTTCTATTATTCCTTATTGCTTATATTTTAATGAGGCGTCTTTCATAACATCTACATGCCCATGCCTCTCTGGAGCTGGCATTCCTACCTACTTAATTCTCTGTGTGTGTTCTGAAAGTTCTCAGAGGGGCAGAAAAGCTGTAGTGTGATCATTTCCTCTTGGGTTTGGGTCACTTGTCAGAGTTCATGAACACTTTTCAATGACTGTAATAAAGACGGCCAAAGCCCCGAGATGCCGAATAACACGTGTGGATAATGTCATGTTTTCATAGCTGCGTGGTATCCCGTGTTTATGTTTCTCTGCATCTGCATTCACGACTCTCAGCTTCAGTTTTCCTTGGAGGGTACCCCGCAGAGTGGAGGCTGCAAACAAGGAAATTCTGTTCCTAACACCCCAAGTCTGCCCACGGCTAAGGAGAGGCCACAATAAGACCCGTCCAGAAGGTCCAAAGCCAAGAGCCCTGTTTTCTCTTTTTCTTCCCACGGGTAACCAGACATATTTACCTCATCTTGAAAGAAATGGCTTTGACCCTCACACTTGGCCATTCCAAGGTTAGGAGCCTGTTCAGTCTGCCATAGCTGACGCAACCCTGAAAGAGAAACAAACAGACTCAGTAGGAACACACTGTGCAGCAAGAGGGGACTAAGATGAGATTTGAATGTTGGTGCACTAGGGACGTTTCAGGGTCGAACATTCTACTGGATACTAAGTCATCAAAGGTCACCATGCTCTGATGGACACACCATCTGTATACCTGCGTATCAGCTTTGAAACATCCCCAATCCGCTCGCCCGGTGCATACAGGGACACCCCACAGCCTTTTTTCTAAGAGCCCATTTTTGTGAACACTTTCAGGGCTGAGATATGGTGACCTAATTATTCCTGAGAAGTGAAAACGAAATCGCGTTTATCACGGAGTTCTCAAAATAAGATATTCTAGATGACTATGTTTTTAGCCCTGTTTACACTCCAGCCCACTCTGTAATTCTTTTCTTCTCTTCCCCGGTACCTTTTCCTTCTCATTCTTAAAATCAACAAAAATACCATTTGCTTGCAATAGTATAATATTCTCAGGCTCTTGGTTTTGCTGTGTGTGCTAGTGGATAGGGCTTCCAGGAACGAAATGTTGCAGGCTCAATGGGGCTGATGTCCCCCAAGGTGACCCTCCTGAAGTTGCAGAGCACTGTCTCTTGATGCCTCGTCATATGGTTGTACTTGTAGACATCTCTGTGCTCCCAGCGTTCTTCCTCTTTAGGGAACACATCCCACCATTGCAGGCCCACTATAACGGCCTCCTCTTAACTTCATCTCGGCTATGAGACACAGGGTCTCCAACAGACGACTTTGTGAAGAACTCCTAGCCTTAACTCTATGTGTCCTGTGCCTTCTGGGTGTTTCCCATATGGGGGCTGTCTAACCTCCCAATGCTTGTATCATAGCTGAAAAGGAGGCCATAACCAGACAGGGCACACCCCAGCAGCCCATAGCTCAGCAGTGATTGACAAGGCCAGACAGTGGTGGGGAGTCGGGGCTCTCAATTGCCAAGCTTTGCTGACCTTGTTTCTTGAATCCAGAGCATCAGCAAGTTTATAAATGGTGTGCTGGGTTTGTGCTGAGGTGAACAATTCTATCTACTCCTCTGTCAACTACAGAGCACCTAGCCCTCCTGGGCCTCTGCCAGCTCTTACTGATCCCCCTTTCCTGCCCGTGGTCTGAATAGACGAGGACCTCATGGATGCTGATTGGGAACAACTCCTCAGTTCTCCATACCCAGTGACATCACCCCGGTTATCAGAAATAGACCATGGGGGAGGCAGGGAGTTTGCACAATGGAAACTGGCAAAAGCCACAAACCAGAACTTTTTTGTTTCCATGAGAATCAGCTTTTTATCAGCCCATTGTCTCTTCTCTATGCTATGACCTGGACCTGTCCCTTTGTAACAGGTGCATCAGAAATATGATGACCAAGTGGACATTCTCTGTAGTGAATTTTTAAGCCCTAAATATACCTACTTAATGCACTGGCTTTTCATTTTTCTCTTTAGAAAATTATGTTTTCCTTCCTTCCCTCTGTTATCAAAATAGACATGTATTTGTGGTACCGATTACCAAATGGTAGAATGTGTGTCTACCAGATTCTACTGACAATTCCATCATATACAGGAAAGCCAAAATGAGTGTGTGGGAGTATATGTGCATACATGTGAGTATATGTGCTTTGAGTGTGTAAGTTCGTGTGTGTGTGTGTGAGTATATGTGCAACTGTGTATATGGGGGGTGAGGGTGCATTATATGCACATGTGCAGATTTATTTGCCTGTGTGTGAACATGCCAAAGCTGTAAATCAATGTTAAGTTTCCTCTATTGCTCTCCACCTTGGATTTTGAAGCAGGGGCTCTCATTGAAGCTGGAAGTTTCCATTTTGACTAAAGCTGACTTGACAGGGAGCCTCCAGGATCAACCTGTCTCTGCCTCCTCCCCAGTGCTGAGTTTACATATCCGACATTTATGTGGCTGCTGGGGATTTGAACTCGGGTCCTCATGCTTGACAGTGAGCATTTTACCCACTGAGCATCTCCCCAATCCAACAGTGAGAATTACTGACTTAAAACGTATGTTGCTAACCAAGTACAATGAGTACCCCCTTTCAGCCTTTACATGCACTGATTTTTCTTCTACACTGATCACTGGCTTTCTTTTGGCAAGCGGGTGCTACTTGGGGGAGAGTCAGCACCTGCCACTCAGGAGCGCACCAGAGAACCTATTTAAAGACAAGACACCTAAAGGCACCATTAGGTGGCTTTGGTTCTCATTGTTTCCTAGCTCTAAGGTCCCTCCTTACCTTATCTCTACAACAAGCCCTTGCTCTAAACTCTCTCTGTCTCTCTGTCTCTGTCTCTGTCTCTCTCTCTCTCTCTCTCTCCTTGTGACTTTGTCTCTGTCTCCCGTGGGAGAGGGTCCATCTCAGAATGGACTGGAGTATAATCCTGCCTCACTGTAGCCTCTGATTCTCAACAAACTGCTCCATTTCTGCGCAAAGAGACCAGCATCCTCCAGACGAGGCTCTTTCATGATTCGGAGCCAGGATGTCCCCCAAATGTAGGACTGGTCCTCAGAAGGTGGCATATTTGGAGACAGTGATGGTGGGAACCTGAGAGATGGGGCCCGCTGGGAGGGGGCGTAGCCACTGTGGACATCCCCCTGAACGGGATACTTTGCCCATGAGCCCCATCGACTGCTCCCAGTCACTCTCAGATGAGCACCTTGGTTCTGCTTCTTTCTCATACCAGACTTTAGAGCCTCTTAAACCACAGAACCAAACACTGAAACTGTTAGCCCAATCGAACCTTCCCTACTGTAATAAGTGATTTTCTTCGGTGTTTTGTCATAGCAACAGAAAGCTAACAAATGCAGCTTCCAGACCCCACTAACGCTGGCCACTGTTCAAAAGTTCAGTATTTGACAGTGTCATCCTTACAATGAAATCGCCTAAAAAAGAAAACTTTGTAAGAATGAATTTGCTCTTACTGGAACCATCCCTTTAGAAACCTATGGCCAGGTCCTTCCTTCCATGTCGGTGGAGGAGGGCAGGAAGATTGCACCTTGCCTCTGCAAGCATCCAGGGTCTAGTCTCACTGGCACAGCTTTTGAGAAGCGGGTATGTGTCAGACCCTATGAAAAGGGTCCTATCACACCGTCTCTGTTGGACAGTGACCCCCCCCCCAAGAGGCAGGAATGGCCCATTCTTCTCAAGGAGGAAGAAACTGAAAGTCAAGAGTTTCTCAAAGACATCTTCCTCGCGAGCATCAGCGCCAGGAGTCAAAGCCAAGGCTGTGTCTCCCTCCCGCCAGAGACTAATCACCACCCTCTCCATGGCACCCGCTCTGATTGTGGACTTGGCGCTGGAACTCAAGAAGTTGGGTGGAGGGGAGTCACAGAGCACAAGGTGCTAGGTACCCTGGGAAATGAGAAGCTGAGAGGTTAAAACTCTCTGCAGACACTGTGAAGCTAATCCTTTTTCTCATACCTTTGACAAACAGGGCTTTCTGCTCGGCCACGGCCCCACTGCGAGGCTCTGAGCTCTGGCGGGCCTTCCTTGTACTCCTGCCTGTACTGGAGGTAAACAAGACTCACTTTCCCCCCAACCTGCCTCACGGGTGGTTCAGATGAAGTCTATAATGTCTGCAAAACGCTTTGAGCACATCAAAGAGGGTACTGTATAAATACTACACACGTTCCCATAGGAAGCATCTCCAGGACGCTTTGATCCATAAATATTTCATTGACTCAACTCAGCCAAAGTCATTTTAGGGCTTGAGGCGTCCTAAGGTAATTGACCACAGAGCAAGTTCAAAAATCAAAGCGATCGCTCCGTGGCCACATCGCTGCTCTGTTGTTAGCATATCAGCTGTTAGTTTTTAACAACAATTTTGTATCTTTTTTTTTTAACCTTGCAAATGTTGGAGTGAGCATGAGGCTGCTTCCATACAAAATGATGCGCAGTGATAACGCTAGGGAAAAAAAAGGAGAGGAGAATGTAAATTTTGGATGTTTATTGTTTGAAAATTTCATGCAACATGTTTTGATCATATTCTTTCTCCCTCCTAGAATTCCTCCCAGATCCCCTACCACCTCCCTACTCACTTTCTCTCAAAAAAAAGAAAAAGAAAAAAAAGAAAGAAAGAAAAGAAAAGATGGCATCTGCATTGTGTTGGTTGGCTACTCCTAAGGATTGGGCTTGCCCTGGAGTGTGGTTAATTCACCCAGTGGCCCTGCACTGAAATAAAAACTTATTTTTCCCTCTCCCAGCAGCTATCAGTTGTAAATAGCTTCTTGGTTGGGAGTGGGACTTTCTTGACATGAGCTTCTACAGGTCCTGCGCCTACTGACAAAGTCCCTGTGAGTTGATTCATGTGTGTGTCAGCCTTGTTCTACCTGGAAGACACCTAATTTGGAGTCATCCATAACTTCTGGGTCTTAGACTCTCTCTGTTTCTTCTTCCATAGATCCCTGAACCTTGAGGGATAGAGGCGTTCTGTGCGGGACCGTGTGACCCAGAGTCCTTCATCGTCTGTACTGTATCCAGTCTGCGGGTCTCTGTGTTAATTACCATCTATTGCAAGAAGCTTCTCTGATGAGGGTTGGGCAATACTCTCACCTACAGGTGTATCCAAGTGTCTTTAGGAGTCAGGGAAACCTAGTTCTTTAGGAGAAAAAAAACAACCCTGAAATAAGTCCCTCTTCAATGATGATGCTTCTACTCTTAGACCTATTTTCTCTGCTTGTGTGACTTTGGGGATTTACCTTAATTACATTTCTAACAAAGTAAAGATAAATGCACGTATATATCATTTACAAAAAGGAAATTTTACATGATCAATTTCCCAAAGAGTCAAACTTGTTACTTTCCTTAAATCATTGCTAGAATGTTTTAATTTATCAGAAGAAAGATAAAATATGTTCTGTGAAAGCCAAATTAATGTCATTTATTATAAATCCAGAAATGTTCTCCAGATCAAACTCAGAAAGATCCCTGGAGCAATAGGTACTTGGTAGTATTTTTTAGAAGAATATTCTTCAACAAAACTGTACATTTCAGTGAAGTTATTTAAATGTGAATCATTTGTGAAAGTGACTACTACACATTAGCAAAAATTTCAGGATTCTGAAATAAGAATATAACAGCATGATAGAAACAATCTAAAAGTGAAGTCTTCTACAATCCCTGGGAACAAGAGTGTAACTAGGAGCTATAGTTTGTCTTCCTAATTGCTTAATCCTGCAATCATTTCTCTAGCTGCTTCTCTGATGACTCAAAAAGCAAAACAAGGAAGAAGAAATCTGCAAATGAGCTGTCTCCCCAAGGGTTTCATCACTGGGAAGTAGAGTTCCACTCAACCTGAGCAGATGTTGGCTGACACTCATAAAGAAATGTTAATTGTAATGATCAAATAAAAGAGAAAGAAAGAAAAAAGCTCAAGTAACTAACAGATCTTTGGAGATTCTATTAGATCAATATGGCCACCTAAAATACAGAACTGAACCCATCTTTATTCCTGGAAATGTGACTCCTAGAATAATATTTTCTTCTTTTTTAACTTAATTTTTTATTGAACTTAATTTTTATTCACTCCAGGAATTTCACATCATGCTCCCCAATCTCATTCATCTCATATTCTCTGTTCGTCTTTCCAGTGCCCTCCTCCCTACCAAAATAAAGAAAATAAAAATATTGATTAAAAAAGTGGAACACTTTGATCCTGCATCTTTCTTGGCTCTTCACCCCTTCTTCATTCCTCTTAGTGGCAGTGGGGAGCTGCACTGTGTTACCCAGTACATATTTATTATATTAGGTTCTGGTTATGTATCTGCTCTGGGATAGAGCTCCAGATTTGTAGAAGCAAAAGTTTCATGATCACGTCAAAGGTAACATTTTTGGACATGGATGAAACTTCACATCTAATTCCTAAGAGACTCTGAGCTGGATGTATGAATTTAATAGTACTAATGTCTTGTGGTCCTGTGAAACATTGCTTCATTCAGGATATACATGTGTGGTTGCCTATTCTCACAGTTCTCAGCTTGGAACTTCGCTGATATTTTAAAAAAGTGGAGGGAGGGATATGTTCACCAAAGCTTGCTCACTGTGCAGCAGACATGTCAACTTTATGCAAATCATTACTAAGGATCCAGTATGTGCCAGGCAGTACTATCGATGACAAAGATAAAATGCATGTCAGTCATTTGCTGTCTCCGTGGCAAAATACCTGAAAGCTACAATTCAAAGAAGGAAAGCTAGTATGTTTTGGCTCACGGTTTCAAAGGTTCCAGTCCATGGTTCACTAGCCCTATTACCAAACACAATAGCAGAGAGAACATGATGGAATTAGGCTGCTCATCGCAAGCCAGCTAGGAAACCTATCACACAAGGGAAGAATGATCTGGGGGCAAGACATACTGAAAGGGGGTGGGGAGGAGCGGGGAGTAAGTGGGCGAAGGTCTTTCTTTTAAAGGTCCTTTGCACCTGTGTACCTGTGCACACTATGCAACCATGGAACCCTGGGCTGACCAGGGTACTGCTCGAGTGCATTCTGCCAGGTGACAAGAGCAGACCAGCGTAATGCCTGAATCCTTATAACCACAATGGACTCTAACCTCAAGCTGTGAACAAAAAAAAAAAAAAACCTTTCGCCAAGTATTTCCTGATGACACTGAAGACAATAAGTAATTCACCACGCACCTGGACAGTATTAAATGGGGAGATGTGTCATCATTCCAAATGCCCATGTGGAAGACAAATCGGAAGGAAGTTGGAAAGCCTGGGGTGAAGGAAGATGACCTTCTAAACCAAAGGCTGTAGAGAAGTACCCGATACCTCTGTGCTGCCTGGAGGAGGGAGCACAGCCTGCAAGGTGTCCTTGGACTCAAGCCTACAGCCTACAGCCCTGGTGGAATCCAGAAATGGTCTCTAGTGCTTTAAACCTTACTGGGTGAATAGTAAAGCAGCCTCGGGAGTGTTGACCCGGGTCTTGGCACAGACACAGAGCTAGGTATCCAAGCCCGGCTTGTACTTGTGTCTGTTCACCCTCCCCCCACGATGAGGAAGGGGAAGGGGAGTCTCTGAGATGTGGGCGTCACTCCACCAGGAGCAATGGCCTGTTGGTACATGTGGGAGAGAGCAGTGTGATGGGACCTGGGGAAGTTGTGTGTGCTTGAAAGAGGAACGGTGTAAGGAAGAAACCGTGCCAGGAGGCGGATTAAATTCTAGTGCATCCTTACGGCAAACTACATCACAGCCATGAAGGGTGGGGGTGGGGCAGGGTGGAGAAGAAAGGTTTCTACCCTGACAAGGACAGGTGTGCCATGCAGCAACAGAGATGCACAAACTGTGACACCTGCAGCAGCCCAGATGAATAGCTTAAAGACAGAGCCCCCTGCTGCCCCCCTCACCCGCCCCCCCACCCCCCTCCCCTGCCCAGGCCGCACACAGAGTGTAGCTTTCACATCGCACTTAGAACTAGGTAAGGCTATCTAGGCAGAAACTAGATTACAGGTTGGTTGGGGTGGGGACTGACCGTTAGCAGGTTTGAAGAAACCTTTTGAAAAGCCACAGACCCATTCTGTAGACAGCTTTGGCAGCACTCAGGCCGTTGTATGCAAGCATCCAAACTTAAAGCCATATACTTCCTTGGGGTCAGAGTTGGGGTTCTGGGGATTGCAAAAAAGGATTGGAAATAAATTTTACCTCACTTAATCTCACTTATAATAAAAAGTGCACAGAATCATATTTAGCATGCTATTCTCTGAAGTGGACGGAATAAAAGATGGAACTTTCATTTTACTCTGTAACTATTAAAATCTCTAGAAGTACTGGTAAGTAGTCAGTAGCAGCTCTCTGTAAGCCAGTGGATCTAAGAGCACTCATGAAAGAGAGTGACAAAGACATCTACTATCTACCAGTACACAAAGTTAACTTCAAATGTGTCAAAATAACTATGGAAGAAATGAGAGAGGAAGGACTGAAGGAAGAATGTTGACTTTGGCAGGAAATTATGAGAAAGACGATGGTATGATTTATGGAGATGTCTCTGTCCAGGATGGAGGAGGAGGTCAGTGGAGAATGTGCGGTGGAAATAATTGAAAGCCCAGGTTGCCCGTGGCCAGCCTGGGATGTCAAGAAGACTTTCTGTGGTACCCATGAGCACACTGGTGTCTGTACCACCATCACAAGGCAGAGCTCTCTAGCTTTGAGTAGATGTCATCAGTGAAGGGACTAGACCCTCACCCAGCCCCCTGTTTTAGCAGCCATATCAGGCTGCAGGAAAGACTCAACATGTGCTTACCTGACCTTGCCCCTACTCCCATTCACTAGGAAGCCAGATGCGCATGTGGCAAGGAACCAATCAGAAATTAGCTGGCAGGCTTTGGGCAACTTTACAATGTTTTACAATGGTGTACCAGTGCCATGCAGAGCGTAGCAACCGCCCTAGGAGGGCCTACAGGCCATAACAACCAGTTGACCAATCAACTCAGGACAAACTACCCAAGCCCAGAAGTGCACCAATCCTGAGACTGTTGCGTACCCCCTAGACACTCCCCTTGCTCCATTCAATAAATTCCCCCACCTCATGATTCCCATGGGTCCTTCTCAACCCAACCCACCATGTCGGAGGGATGAAAAACCCTAGTTAATGCAGTTAACTCGTTAATAATAAAAGACTCTTTGCTTTCACATCAGAATGGGTCTCTTGGTGATTTGAGGGGGTTCAGAATTTGGGCACAACAATCAGTATATCTGGAGTGTCTGTCCTTTGATCAGGACAAGTACATACTTGCGCGACAGGAAGAAGGGGAGAAGATGCCTGAGCATTAAACACTGGTGGAGAGAAAGAGAAAAGAAAGGCTAAAGAAGCCTGTGGGAACCAGGCGGTGGTGGCTCACGCCTTTAATCCCAGCACTCGGGAGGCAGAGGCAGGCGGATCTCTGTGAGTTAGAGGCAGGGCTGCACCAACAGCCTCCAAAACAATATAGAGAAACCCTGTCTCGTAAAAAAAAAAAAAAAAATAGCCGGGACGTTGGTGGCGCACGCCCCTTAATCCCAGCAGTTGGTAGGCAGAGGCAGGCGGATCTCGGTGAGTTTGAGGCCAGCCTGGTCTATAGAGCTAATTCCAGGATAGCTAGGTTAGAAATGATGACAACTGACTTACAGTAGGGGACAAATACCACGCTCTACAGAATGAAACTCTCCTAAGGGGAAGACCGCAGTTGGGTGTTGGTGAGCAGACATGGCAGAAGGGGCTCTATAGAGGGATGTTACTTGAACACCATCGTGTGCTCCATGCACGTTACCAGCGGTTTGAATGCCACCGGGAATAATACAGCAGCAGGACAGGAGTCTAACACAATCTGGAATTCCAATCTGAGGTGCTCTGATTGACTCCTCCATGAGCCTCTATGTAAAATGAATGTCCCTCCTGAAGGTTACAGGAAAGCAAGCTTCTGCAGCTAGTTTAACTATGAATTGGTTGTGGCCTAAAACAACACAACCTCAGCCTCCCCCGAATTAATGATTCCATACAGAAGCAGCTATTAATTCGAGTTCTCAGTTTAATTAAGTCCGCCGCAGCTGTTTTAATAATATGATCTTAATATGGTTTTCATTTGCTTTTAATAAATTTCAATGTTTTTCTTTCTTTGAAATTAGATGACCTTTCAGAGGGTAGCTTCCAGCACACACCGGTCATGCCGGATCTGCAGTGAATGGCTACAAAAATCCTTCACCTAAAACCAAAGGTATTCACTTTCAGTAAAGCTGTGGCTTTTGTAACAGATGTTTAAAAATTACCCTTTCAAGGAAGAAACACAAGGGAAAAAAAATAAACTAAAACATAGCTTCCTCCCGTAAGGAGTCAACAAAGAGAAAATGGAATGAACACACTCGCACAAATCACCCAGATGTGGTATGGACCCATTCCCTAAAGTAAGCGCAAGCCTCTGCAGGGATCTGGGCTGGGCTGCAGCCTCTACACAACAGAGGGACGGAAGGTATGGCCAGAAATGTTCCACAGGAAGCAAGCTGCAGCCAGGAGTTAGGGAGTTTGAAGCAAGATTGCTTGCAGAAGGAGGGACTTCCGTAAATCGAGGCTTGAGTCTGGGGAAAGCATAACAAGGCCACCTGGAGTCAGTGTTGGCAGGAGCTGTTACCACCCTAAGGTCAAAGGAACAAGTATAGAGAGGGTAAGCTGGGAACCAGGGAGGATGGAGCCCTAAAGAGACGCAGCAGGCTGCCATCAAAGGTGACAGGAACACACAGTGACCTCACACCAGGCGCAGAGGGTTGAGCTCCTCACCTTTCTCCAGATTTCTGACAGGACTCCCTACCCCCCTTCCCTACCCACCCCCCGCCTGTCTCCCCCACCCTATCCCCCTCCCCCGTCCAAAGCCACAGGACAGAAACCATCCACAGCACAACAACTCAGCATCCTGGGGCACAGAGGGGGTTGAGTAAGGAGGGCAAGTCGAAGATGGCCAGAACAAAAGATTCTATGAAGGAGACAGCATGAAATCCCAGGTTTGAAAACCAAACAAATATTGATGAGGCATGCTTTTCCAGGTACAAGTCACAGCAGGACCAAACAGAGCAAAGTGTGAGTGAGAATTAGGATTGCTTTCAGCTCTGAACACCTGTGGGTTAGAGCTAGCAACATGACAGGAGATCAAAGCCAGAGGGCGAGGGCAGGGCAAGCCACACGGACAAGGTTTCATCTGAGTTCGTAGAAAACGAAGGATCCCTTTGCTAATGGAGCAAAGAGGAGAACAGAAACGGGGGAACATGGAGAATCTGCCTAGGAAGCCCTGAGAACATCTGCGTCAGATGTTCTCCACAGAGCAATCTAATTAAAATCATTTTTACCTAGGCAACTATCTAAATGAATTTCCCAGAAAGTGAGAGGTTCCCGTTATCATCAGCATGGTAAATAAGAAGGATTGGGGTGGGGGGGGGGGAATAGAATGATTTACTCCTGGATAAAGACAGAAGGCACTGTGGAGACTGACCATACTCTTTCTAAATCTACATTTAGAAATACAATAGAAATCTACATTTCTATTGCACACACACACACACACACACACACACACGCAGCCTCTGTAGAAAAAAAATTTGCCACCATGTCATCTAGTATCTCCCGGTCTGTGAGTATTTAAACACCCATATTCATAGCAGCATTATATAAAATAACTAGATAAAGAAACAATCCCAGTATCAGGAGAATATTTGGCCATCCAATGAAGAAAAATTTGATATATGCCATCACATTGTCAGAAACATTGTATGCAGTAAATATATAATGTAAATAGCATTATAGAAGGTAAATAACCCAGATACCAACGTCCGGTCCCCTTTGCATGAGGTACCTAAAATAAGCATACAGACAGGGGATGGAACAGGAGAAGCAGTTCCAAGGTTTCTGTCTAGAACATGGAAGGATTAAAGGTGCTGTTACATGTGAATGTAAAATCCATCATACACACACCTCTCCCCGCTCTTCTCCCCTCCCCCGCCCCCCACCTCTGGGTTCATGTGTTTAAACGCTTGGCCCCAGTTGGTAAAAATGTTTGAGAAGGTTATGGAAACTTTAGGGGGTGAAAGAAGTTTCGAAGCTGGGCCATAGGAGTTACATTCCAGGCCCTCTTCTAGCCCAAGTCCATCTGCCTCCCGATCCCCGAAATGTAAGCGATTTCAATCCCCTCACAGTCAGGCACCAGCCTCCTCTGCGCACGAACATAAGTAGGTCCTTCCTCCCTGAGCTGTTTCATTTAGGCATTTTATCACAACATGGAGAGAAGAAAGAAAAAAAAAAAAAGAAAGAAAGGAACTAATGCAGATTGTGATGAAGACAACTAGACCTTGTGGATGTAGTCAGCGCCATTGGGTTTAAATGATCAACGTTATGTGACTACACACAGTGACAACAAACTTGTATAGCTTGTGTCAAGAAGCAGTCTCCACAGTAGCTGATGGGCCTTTCATGTTAATGCCTTCAGGGAGCATACAGGGGGGCTCTCTCACACTGTAAATTCTGAACTTCCGGAATAATGCAACAGTGTGACTCTCTCTCTCTCTCTCTCTCTCTCTCTCTCTCTCTCTCTCTCTCTCTCTCTCTCTCTCTCTCTCTCTCTCTCTCTCTCTCTCTCTCTCTCTCTTCTTTCTTCCCTATTCACTCTTAAGCTCTTCTGAGAGACCAATTCACACAGAAAGTAAAGGCCAAGTGCTGCAAACTGTGGTGATTTCTCAAGCCCTGCCCTGGGTTTCCTTGGAGGAAATGTGATTATAACATTGTTTAAAAAAAAATAAAAAGCCAAAGAGGTTTCATTCTAATGCAAATAGCACTCCAGGCCATTCACTCCAGGAGACTTCGTGAATAGGGCAAAAGTTGTGTTGTTAGTGCGATTTGTTTCCTTGTAGTTGTTTTGGGGTCTGTTTTACTTTATTCAAAGTTTGAAGAAAAAAGGAGGAAAACCAAGTGGTGTAGTTCAGAACTTTAAATACTATCTACTTTACATCACAAGACCCTGGAGGGCACTTTTCCAGCACAAGAAAGAATTGAATTTTGGGGCAAATAATTATCCCTGAGACAGAAGCCAAGGGACTCAACCTCCAGTCAGCAGAGACTGAATTTAATAGATCAGCCATTACTTAGCTGCATTTTTAAAATTGTTTCTTACTTTTACAGCAAAATTTCTGTTCAACTACACAAAGAAAAAAAATAAAAACTTGCATTTCAAGGAAAAAAATGAATCAAGTCATACCTAAAGGAAGTCAACTCTTTATTATTTAAAAGTGTTCTCAATAATGGCTCCATAGGCAAGCATTTTATATTCTATTAAAAAAAATTAGCTGTCATCTTTGAAGCTCTGTGGATCATGACAAAATTTGCTAAGACTGTATAAGACTCTTGTGAAGGAATAAGCGCCCCCCCCTTTTTTAAGGGACTAACTGATCAATATGTTTTTAACATTCTTAAAGAATGAGTTATTTTAGAAAATTTCTCTAATATTTATAAACAAAACAGTTTTTTAAATAACTCATAAGTCGCAGTCATTTACCATACAGTTGATCTAAAAATTCTCAATATTGGTCTTTTAGACAAGTGTTTATACCTACAAAATGTTCAGCCTCATAACAGAAAATGAATTGTTATATCCCAGCATATTTACCTATAGTAGAGTGCGCAAGTTTGCCTTTGTTTTTAAAACGGCTGTGGACAGGAAAGAGTCTTACGGTGTTGGGTAGTTTTCTTTCCATGCCAACTGGCTCTCCATTAGCTGAGGAATGAATAGTCTCCGGGTGTATAGAAAGCAAAGAATGTATGGAGACTGTAGCTCACATGTGAATTCGAGGCTCTCCGAGAGCACAGAAACATGAGTTCTCTGGTTGTGACATGAATTATGCCTTTTGTGAAGGTATACTGTCTTGTTTCAGAGCAGTGGGTGGGCTTCTGCTCTTGGCCTCTCTGATCTCCTTTTGGGAAGAAGATTGAAGAATGCACATTCGCCGCAATATCAACACTGTTACTCTAAAGTCCCAATTTTTTTTTTAGCATCGAACTTAAAGATTATATTCTATGTTCCATTCCCATGCCCTGTGATTCCTAACTGGTGAAACAACTTTGAATGGCCATCAGATGGGGCCAACGTGGACCACAAAGACAGGAAAGATGACTTCACCTGAGCATTGATCAATCAGAACTGAGAGGACTGTTAGTCGGGACACCAACACTGACGATAGGTTAAAATGAGGTAGTCATTGTGGAACCCCAGGGATTGTAGTCTAGCTTTATTTTGGTTATTAGTTCCACTTGTTTTATTGTTCCCTTTCCCTTTTATTAATTTTAGACACCCCACACACACACCATGGGTTAATGGAAACAATGCTGAAAGGTCTTCAAAGACATGCTGAAGACAGTTTGTCCTAGATGACCCCGAATCAAGTCAAGCTGAAAATGAAGATGGCCATGTGGGACCCAGACACACCATTTTAATATATATAGCATAACACCCTTGGTCTCCAAACACTGACGCCATTTTATATGCAATGCAGAAGTCATTGACTTCACATCCATGAGTCCCCAAGTCTTAATTTCAGCATGATTCAAGTATCTAAGTTCAAAGCCTTCCCTGATACTCAACGCAATCTGTTAACTGTGAGACCAATTGAAAAAAAAAGACATGTATTTCCAGTACACAATGGCATGGAGCGCACACTCCCATTCCAAAAGGGAGTAATGGGAGCATAGCATGGAAATGCTAGACCAAAGCAAGACCACAACCCATCAGGGCAAACACCAACGCCATGTCCAGCACCTGGGGCTCATGGTGGCATCATCTATGCCCTTGAGGGTCCCACCCTTCCAGCTCTGTTGCTTGCAACGTATGTGATCTCTTTCTTTGGCCAACTCCTCTATGTGACCACAGCTTTCCTTCCAAACTAAATCTCGTGTTTGTGACATCTCCAGCATCCTGGAGCCTCCGCTACAATTTTGCTTCATTTCCCCAGCCTCACTTACAGACCAGCCAGGAGCTCTGTGTAGAAAATCCAACTATGCTGCATGTGGCCTGCATCAACAGCTTTCTAGAACCTGGTTGAAAACCTCCATGACCCATTCATTTTTGTATCTTGCTACTATATGAATGATGCTGCCAACTTCTGCTGCCAGTGAAACGTGTAATTTGGACTGCTTCTGCCACAGCTAAAGTGGCCACCATGCATCTGTCTGGCTGAGCCTAGAGAAATGCTTCTTCCTCAGGCAGTTGTTTTCAAGCACAGAAACCCTGTGGCAGCCTTCGATGAATGTGTCTTGCTCTCAAGGTACTTTTCCTGTCGTTCTATGGCAAGGTGGAGAGTATCTCTTTAATGGATCCACTATTCAACAATGACAGCTGTCAGTACCCAACTTGTCTGCAATTAGCCATGCCCCATGCTCCTTTACTCACCCAAAGATATTATTTTTACATTTTCCTGATTTCAGTCCTCACTCTAAAAGCCTTCTAAGCATAGTGAGCATCAGCCTTGCCATCCATGAGTACTAGACTGTCTTCAGTGTTCTCCACCAAACAAATCAGTCAGTGACCTTTAATTCAGCATCTCTGCAGCTTCCAGGACACAGGCAAGTTCTTTGTCCAGAAGTCACACCATTGGCCTCTACCACAGTTCCCAATAGAATCCTCTCCTGTGAAGACTCATGAGTGAGCACAGCCTTCACTATACACATTTCTGTTGGCATTCTGGCTCCTCTCAATTTCCACCAGAATGGCTTATTGAGTAATCTAGGACTTCTCTAGGCCACAGCTGATGGGGGATGTCCTTCTGTATATGTGTTTCTCTTATTGGTGGTGAATAAAACACTATTTGGCCAATAGAGGCAGGAAGATAGGTGGGACTAGGAAACAAGGAGAATTCTGGGAAAGGTAGGCAGAGAGAGACCAGGGAGAGACACCATGTAGAGACCAGGAGGATAGGATGCACCAGGTGTTCTCTGGTAAGATAATGTCATGTAGAAATATATAGATTAGTAGTTGTGGGTTAATAATTAAGACAGAACTAGCCAATAAGAAGTCCTAGTCATCGGCCAACACTTTTATAATTGATATAGCATCTGTGTGTTTATTTGGGGATGAAGCAGGAGTGGGACCTGGTGGGACAAAAGGAACTCCAGCAATACACAACTCTGAATCCTCTATATCCCTCTCATAAGCCAGTTTCCAAAAGCCTGTGAACTAGCTTAGGCAGTGACAACTATGCTCCAACCTCTCAGTGATTTTTTTTTTATTGTGGTTACATGCTCATCACTTTGACCTAAGACCTAAGGCCTAATGAGAATCAACTTTAAGGGGAAAAAGACTGATTTGGCCTCACATATTGAGGGTATAGTCCAATATGTCAAGAAAGGCACAATAAGATTTCACATGGTATGGGGGCACGTTCCTGGGATTCTTCAGTGGCAGAAGAGGAAGCAGAGAGAGAGAAAGCAAGGATGGTGGCATTCTCTCAGTTCTATTTCATAGGCATGGATGTTGCATCTCCACATTCACGCACTATTCATAGTAGAAGCCTATGACTTCTTTGTAGCAGTGAAATGAAAGGTGTTTTAATCAACTTTGCCATTATCTATGCATCCCAACCATAGGGACTAAGTATACTTATTTACTTTAAATAACTTTCCATTAATTTTTTTGAGACAGGTTTTCACTATATAGTCTTATTTCTGCCTCCCACTGCCTAGAATTAAAGGTGTGTGCCACAATGCCCTTTTTATGACATCTTTTTATGACAAATATATAAATAAATTTTGAAACTGCAGATTTTTGCATAATGTATGTTTGTCATTCATGTTTCAACATTAAGTGTGGTGGTTTGAATGATATGGCTGCTACTGGCTCATATATTTGAATGCTTGATGCTTGGTTGGTAGAACTGCTTGAGAAGGATTAGGAGGTGTGGTCTTGTTGGAGGAGGTGTGTCTCTGAACTTTTGATGTTTAAAAAGTCTATGCCAGTCTCAGATCTCTCTCTCTCTCTCTCTCTCTCTCTCTCTCTCTCTCTCTCTCTCTCTCTCTCTCTCCCTGTTCATTCATAGTTTTTGTCTCAACATGTAAGCACCACCATGCTCAGTGCTACGATGGTCATGGACTGACCCTCTCAAACTTGAAGCCCAATGAACTTTTCCTTCTATAAGTTGCTCTGGTCATGGTGCCTTAGCACAGCAACAGAAAAGTAACTGAGACAATAAGATGATTACAGATCCAAAATGTCTTTACGCTTTCTGCATATAACTAGAAATACTATTTGCCAAGCTAATTTCTGGTTGTTTTCTCAAAATTACCTAGAACTATGTTATTGTTCAAATAATCTACACAACTTGTACATTCGTTATTTATAAGAAGCTAAATGCAAAGGTGTCATATTCATATCCTACCTACAGCTAGGGTATTTTGAATACCCTTCAAAAGTACCATCAAGTGTCCATTTCAATTTTTCTTACTTATGAATAACACCAATAAACATCACCAGAAAAACCTTCAAGGTAATTTATAGGCATTTTCTATTACTCCATGAATTATTTTTGCACGGCTCCTTTTAGTGGAAATATCAATCAAAATGTACACAGAGAGACAATAAGAAAATTTCCTTTCACTCTGTAGCGCTGTGAAGGATTTCTCCATCTTCCATACGTCGCTCCAATTAAGCTATACTAATGGTCTCCACTCACCTTCAACTTAAATTGACTACCCCCTAAAGGGCATTTTCAGATTTGGAAACACAAATTGATCTAAGCACTGGTGGGAAAGGAAAAAAAGAAGAAGAGAAACCACACCTGTAACCACAGTGTCAACAACTGCCTTGATTAGAACCCAAAAGGAGAACCTTGAAAAGAAAACGCAATTGATTTTTTTCCCTTCAAATTTGATGTTATCTTAATCTCTTAGCCTGTGCTAGCTGGTTTTGTCATCACTGTGAAAGACGACCTGACAGGACAACTTAAGGAAGGAGAGGCTTACTGAGGCTTGTGGTTTCAGAGGGATTTTAGTATGTTGTGTCATGATAGGGAAGCCATGGAGGTGGGAGGGGCTTTGTCTGTGGAATGTCTGCCTTACAAACCGGCTCACTATGGTTGCTGAGGGTGACCTTGCACAAATTCCCCTGCCTCCACCTAGAATACCATCGCACCTGGTTCATACAGTGTTACTCAGAGCCTAGCAAATGCCAGACAGTCACTCCGTCAACAAGCTACATGCCAGCCTAAGGTATGCTTTTTATGTCCCCTCATCCCCACACACAGTTTTGGTCCTTCCTCTCTCTATCCTACCGTCTAGCTTTGATCATCACTTCTATGCAGCCACATCAGGACCAAATGTTTCTTTCTGTGTGTTCTTCCACTCCTAAGATACGCACCCCTTCTGGCCCCTGGAGCATTGCCCACCAATGTCAAAACCCCAAAACTGAACTAACCCCAAGTACCACCCTTCCAGACAAAGACTTCCTCCTCTAGATACTTCTTCAAACCTCCCCTCTCCCTTTCATCTTATCCAGGTGCTTCTCCCTCCCCCCTCCCCCAATCACAGCTTCTTTCTACCCCATTTTACACACTGGCAGCCATCTTGACCCTAGCCTTAACTGTTATAACTATGTTCAGCTGCTAGGGCATTCTCTGGCTAAGGTCTCCAGTGAGTGGCATCCAACCCTGGATTTCCCATGAGCACCATACTTTTACATGCATGCTCTTTGGTTTTGTTTGCTGCTGCTGCTAGCTAACATGTTGGAGCACTAGCCCACAAGCAGGGCAATTGTCTGAATAGTTACCAACACGAGCTCATTTCACAGCAACAACCCCATTTTAGGAAAGAAGAAATAGAAATACCTGCGGTGGGGTTAATGGCTTCGTTAAGATCACACTACTATATGTTGTGGATCAAAGACTCAAACCAAGGCAAGCTAATGCACAGCTACATTCCCATCAGCGTGCAGCGGTCCATCCTCGGCTACACTGCTTCCTTTGCACAGAGTTTTGACGCATCTTCACTAATCATGGACATTTTTTAAAATCTGTGTAAGAAGCCTGTCGATGGATTGTGACCCTTTCTCCACTGAACTTCACAGTCCTGTTTTCCAGGGTTCTCTTATTCACATTCTGAACAACCACAGCAGATCTGTTGATTTCAAAGTTGTCGTTTAGGTTCTTGCTTCTCAGTTTGAGCTCTTCTGTAGACCTATCAAAATCTTACGGAAGGCCTATTTTATTGCCCAGTGGGTATAAAAAGAAGGAAAATCAAACCAGAGGCAAAAGAGACTGTAGCTGTCCTCCAGCCTGAAGCGACTTTCGCAGCAATGACCTCAAGACACTGGATATTATACAACAGTGGTAGTGCCAGAAAACACAAATGAGGTCAGGCAGCTCATCCCCTAGAGAAGCCTCCAGCTGAATCACAGGAACCCACGCAGACTGAACCTGCAGTCTCTTCAGGCTAAGCCCCAAGTGGAGAACCCAAGAGAGGCGGAGTTTGCAGAGCAGAGGGCCCCTGGGCTATGGGGCAGTTTCAATACTCATAAAGAAATCCATGAAAAGAGCAAAATGTAGTTTGGGAATAACAACCTACATTTAAGACTTGATAAAACTACACACTCACATATGTAAAATGTTTAGCAAGCTCCAAACAAAGGGATGCTTAAAAAAAAATGCTGCAAGAGCTGGGCGGTGGTGACACACGCCTTTAATCCCAGCACAGGGAGGCGGGTCTCTGCGAGTTCGAGGCCAGCCTGGCCTACAAGAGCTAGTTCCAGGGTTCCAGAACAGCCTCCAAAGCCACAGAGAAACCCTGTCTTGAAAAACAAAACAAAACAAAACAAAATGCTACATAAAGAGGACAGAGAGATCGTTCAGAGATTAACAGCACTGGCTACTCTTTCGGAGGACCCAGGTGTGGGTTCCAGCATTCCCATGGTGGATCCCAACCATCTACAATTCCAGTTTCAAGGACTCTGACACCTTCTTCTAGCTTTTGCAGGTACCGGGCACCCACGTGGTGCATATGTGTCCATATGGCAAGCAGCCATGCACATAAGTAATTTTAAAGTTAACATTACACAAAAATGTGTCCAAGCCAAATTGTCCAGAACCAGTCAATATTATAAATGCACTGCTACTGTGTGCGTGATGTGGGGCCAGGGTCCAAATGTGGAGTTCACCTGTGGGGGTCAAAGGGCAACTTTACGACATTGCTTCTTCTAAGGATTGACAGGAGAATCAGCCAGAGAGGAGAGACCCACTGTGTGAGCACCCAAGATGACACTGAGTAGGATTGCCATCAGAAGCAAGGACAGCCAGACATCAGAGAACTCTCTAGACAGCGAGGGAATGAGTTTTGTTGTAACAACTAAATGTACAATGTGCTACAACAATACAACAAGGGGTTGGCTGGACTTCATTGGCAATGATGACAAGTTATAGATATACTGGGAACAATAAGTCAACCACAGAAATACCAAAACAGAGTTCTAGCTAGCCATTCAGAGAGCAAGTAAAAAACGAAACTGCTACAAAGACACAGAATGGATTTAAAAGAAGTCAGGAGATGAGACAAAAGAGAAGGCATCGTGGGAGAAAAGAGAACAAACAACAAAACACAAAGTAAAAGCAAGACACAGATTCAAACACTGTGAATACAGCTTGGTAGGAAAGCACTTACCTAGCACACACAAGGCTCTGTATATCCCTAAACAATCATGGCAATAGCTACACTAAACATAAATGGCCTATAATACCCATTAAATAACTACTGAATTACATAAAAATGCAAGATCCAGAGTTACCTTAAAAGTATCTTAAACATAAACATATACAGGTAAAAGGCAAAACATGAAATGTTTCAGTGGGAAAAAGGGATTCCTAAAGCTAGTCCGATGGCCTGAGTTCAAACCCTGAAACCCAAGGAAAACCCAGAGGCTGTGGTATGCATCTATAATCCCAGTCCTCCTATGGGGAGATGGGCAGCAGACAGGAGAATCATCTGGAAGTTCATAGACCAGCTATGGATGGAGGACGCTGTGCAAAGATGGAGACAGCCAGAGATGTCATGCCTCAAAGAACAAGACGAAAGGAGGGAACCCTTTCAAAAAGCTGTCCTCTGACCTGTGAGCGCCATCACGTACCCACACACACACCATATACAGATGCTCGCCCAAAAAAAGGTAAAACAAAATAAGTAAATACTGATCCTAGTCTAACATGTGGCCAATTACCTTAGCTGAGACCAACAGAAGAGAGAAGGGCAAAGCCTGAAGGAGCCACGCTGACACAAAAGAGGTCGTCCACTCTGACATAAACTGGGGCTCTGAAGAACTCAGGGCAGGAACAAGCATGAACATAGGCGAGGGCAGGAACCTCCCTAGTCCAGAAAAGCATAATTTGCCACTCATGGTGGGGGAGGTAGGAGAGGCAGAGGCAGCAGGGGCTGTATGGGGAAATGTGCCATACAGGGATATGAGTCAGAAAGCCCAAGGAAAACTGTGATAAGAACAGGCATTGGAAGTCCTAGAGTCGCTGGACTGCCGTCTGTAGTTGAGTGTCAGCAAGTGTCTGCCTCTCTGTACAAACACTGACATCGAGATCTCCATAAACACTGGGATGGGGAGAGGGCAAATAATGAATGAATGAATCAAAACGCAGAATCCGTGTCTTTAAGTTTTTTTTTTTTCAATCAGACCAACGTAGAATTAACCAACGTCAATTCTAAAACTTTCGCATGGATAATTTCTGAGGGGAAATGACATAGTCAATCCAATGACAGTCACCTCCTTTGTTAAATAATGCTCACATTGCATTCGCCGTAATTGTTTTTGCGATAGAGCCATGAATCTTGTCAATATGAAGCAGTTTGGTTCAATTAGTGTCTTTGGAAAACAATATCATGATTGTGTTTTTTCTTGGGGAATCTTCACACACGTTAATAATTAGAAACACACACACACACACACACACACAAATACCTGGTATAGAGCAGAGAGGGCACAGAAAAGGAAGGTATTGTCCTAATTACAGTTCAATGAGATTAACCCCTGCAACACCAATACCCCACTATAAACCAATTCCCTCTTGTCTCCACTCACACTATAGATCATTTTAAAAATGAAGCTTCACCTAGAATTAAATGCATTAACTAACATTTGGAGGAAGCCTCACTGTGCTCGCAAAAAGTGTGCATTTTTAATCAATCCCCAAGATAAGTTCTTTTTTTTATCCTCAATATTTTTGTTTTCTTTTCAATCATTTCACTATTCTTCCATTAGTCCCATAAAACTGTGCTGAAAATTACACTCTTAAGCAGAAACAAATAAGGTCCCACGTGTTAGTGAAACTGCATCCATGATTCAAGATCAAATGGGCTGGAGAGATGGCTATTTTGGACACAGGTGAAGGCGAGGGTGTAATGATTTCACTAATCCCAAGGGAAATGATAATTTTTTTTTTTTTTTTTTTTTTTTTGGTTTTTTGAGACAGGGTTTTTCTGTGGCTTTGGAGGCTGTCCTGGAACTCGCTTGGTAGTCCAGGCTGGTCTCAAACTCACAGAGATCCACCTGCCTCTGCCTCCTGAGTGCTGGGATTAAAGGCGTGTGCCACCAACGCCCGGCGATAAATGGGTATTTATTGGAAAACACACAGAAAAATACAAAGAACTTAGAGAGCGTTTCTCTGCCCTTCCTACCTGATTGGCTGACCTAAGCCAGACCACGCCTTAAACTTCCTTCTTTCTGCTTAGTCTGCCGGAAACCACGCCCAAAGGGTGTGGCCACTGTTACAGACGAGACTGCAAAACCCAGGTTCAGGTAGCCGCACCCACACCAGGTGTCTCACAACTGCCTGTAACTTCAGCTCTCGGGAGCTCAACGTCCTCTTCTAGCTTCCCCGTATGTATACTGCGTGCTATGCGTAAACTAGACACACGGACAAGCAGACACATGCATATACGTATAAACAAATAAACAGCAGGAGGAAAAAGGCAAGCCTCAGATGTTTAGGTGGTCTGGCGACATAAACCCCAGTCTTACGGGTTTATAAATGAGGTGGTGTGGGGTACTCCATTGGACTCAGTTTCTGTGCTCGTAAAACGGGGGCAAACAGGACATGAAGGTGCAAACCTGACTCCAGATGCTTCTAGCCACACATCTATCATCCATCAAGGTGGCAGCGTGTAGCTTCCCCCAGCTCCCCTGTCTCTGAGAAGGTGATAGCATCTCACTGCAGGCTGGGTCAGGGTCCCCAACACTTCAGTGCCAAATTCTCTAGTAACACACTCTCCAGCAGGGGGTAGGGGGTACGTAGAACACTCTCCATTCTCCCACCTCTTCCTTGCCAGAAGCTGGAAGCCATAGATGAGCATCCCTCCATGGGCACCACAGTGCAGTGCCTGCCAGAAGCCTTTGAGGCACAATCCACTGTCATCCTTGAGTCTCCCCTCCCTCCTGCCCTGGCCCCCTCCCCCTCTCACTGTTATTTGTCCTCAAAATAATAGAAATTCAGGCTGCAGCTATGAATGCCTGCCACCTCCCAGAACATGGAAGGGATTTTTAAAAAATGATTTATGAAATTAGAGTTCTTTGGATGCCCTAGGCATTGCTCTCAGCTACCCATAGGCCCTATTAGGTAGGCACCTACACCTTTGATATAAAAAGCACAGAGAATGTAGTCACTTTGTCCAGGACGACCCCAGCTCTGGAGTGACTCCAAAGTCCACAGTTAGACTAACGCTCAGACCGGTTTCCAGGTGAACGGTGGGTAAAACTTTCAAGGTTCTATTTTGAACTTAGCTCTTAAGGCTGGGGAAGTACGAGGACCAAGAAGGAATTAAAAACAACACTTTAAAGTGAACGTGCTTCCCTAAATTGGGCTGCTTTTGCCTCTAAAAGGGAGTCTTAAAGATAGGGTTATCTGTACCTACCCATATAAGGACCTCAGCGTCCTACGTTGATTTAGAGCAAAGCTTTCCTGCTTAAACTTCGCTTATCCTGTAGACTGTAAGCTCAGCTTTTGCTTTAATGGTAGATCTTTTCCATTATCTATTCCCTAGGGCAGCATCCCCTGGCCCACATCCCTCCAGCTTTATATGTCCCAACTTGACATCCGGAATCCCCTTATCACATGAGATTGCAGCCTCCTTTCCCGACTTAAAGGCAATCGATATCCAGGTACAAGAAACCAAGATAGAACCGGAGCAACTGAACGTCCTGGCCTCCGATCCTGACTGTGTAAGCAAGATAGGGTTCCTGACATGAGCAGAGATAACAAGGGTTTCGGAAAATGCAGGACTCCAGCCTTGCACTCATCAGAGCCTAACCCTGGTCCCTCAGGAGCCACGGGCACCCAAAAGCTGCCCGGTGAACTGGAGGCTGGGAGGAGTGTGCTGAAAACCAGTGTGATGTCAACTGTCACTTCAGACTTACAGGTCCCAACGGAGCCCTGGGTTTCCCTCACTTGAAGCCATATACAGATCTAGCCAGAGATCTGCAAACCTGCCTGTCCTTTCCAGACCCAGCTGAGAGGTGCGCACTGCTTTTTCCTTTGTCATTAAAAATAGGATGCCTTGCGCTTGTTTAAAATAAGCAAGTTGGGTTCATGATGTGTCTTTAAAGTTTTCACCCGAGTGGGAAGAAGTTTATCAAAGGGGAAAGAAAAAGAGAAAGCCTTGGAGGACACACAGTCCAGCCGTCACAGGGTTTCCCACATACAGATTGCAACTTCGGCTGTGCAAACCAGAGGATCAGGCGTCCAGAGACAAGGAGACAAGAAGGAAGTTGAAACTATAAAGGCTCATAATTGTTTTTGTGTAGTTGAAGGCTGCGTGCCGTGGGAAAGACTGCTCAGGGTTCTCCCCTGCCGTGACTCTGGAGGGAGGGGTGGGGGTTAGAAAACCTTGCAAGCGGCAAGCAAGACCCTTCCCTACAGGGTGGAGCTCCTTTAACTCTGCGCTCTGTTTTCAGAGGCAGGAAAGCCCACCTGTTTTGAAGGGAGAACTGACCTTGCAGATTAACCAACCCAAATGAGAATACTGCCTAGCTAGCCTAAGAGAATTCTCCCCAGCCTAGAGCTAGGCATCCCCAGCCTAGAGGAGCTAGGCATGGCCTCAACATCACTTTCAATTTCGTTTTCAAAGCACATTGACCAAAGTTTCAACCACAGCCTTGAGACAGCTACTCTGGCTCGCTATTTCCTGGACTCTGAAATTGTCCTTTTTGAAGACAGCTGAGTCTCTAGGAATTTTTTTTCTTGTTCCAGAAATTAGAAGTTTCTTTGTGGAGACACTAGAAAGCTAACCAACAACTCAGAGGTCACAAGAACGAAGTGAACTTAAAAAACTAATTTTTAATTATGTTAATGCATATTTTTCTGTATAGGGTATGTCCATGTGGGTACAGGTGCCCATGGAGGCCAGGGCTGTCTAGTGCCAAGCTGGAATACCAGGAAGCTATGAGTCTTTGACATGGGAACTAAGACACAAAGTGAATTCTGGGCTTCTGCAAGAGCAGTATATAATAGTCTTAACAACAGCCAAGCCGTCTCTCCAGCCCTCATTAACACACTGAAGTAAACCAAAAACTTCCCAAACATTAAAAAGGGATTTGGGCTGGGAATGTGACCAGATGGGTGGAGTGCTTGTCTAGAATGCATGACTCCCTGGGGTTAGTCTCAGTACCACACAGACTGGATAGTGCAAGTCTGCAGTCCTCGAACTTGGGAGAAGTTTGTGGTCAGTCTGAGGAGCTAGCTTACTAAGTAGAGTGCTTGCCACACAAGCATAAGACCTGCGCGTAAGCTGGGGTGGTGGTGGCGCACGCCTTTAATCCCAGAACTCAAGAACTCAGGAGGCAGAGGCAGGTGGATCTCTATGAGTTCCAGACCAGCCTGGTCTACAGTGCTAGTTCCAGGACAGCCTCCGAAGCCACAGAGAAACCCTGTCTTGAAAAACAAAAGCAAGCCGGGTAACGGTGGTGCATGCCTTTAATCCCAGCACTCGGGAGGCAGAAGTAGGTGGATCTCTGTGAGTTCAAGGCCAGCCTGGTCTACAGAGTGAGTGCCAGGACAGCCTCCAAAACAATACAGAGAGACCCTGTCTCGAAAAACCAAAATAAAAAAAGACCTGCATGTTGACATTTGTCTACATAAAAGCAGTGCACACTGAGACACATGACTGGCCAGCCTACCTGGCTGAATCAGCAAGTTCTAGGGTCAGTGAAAGATCAAACACACGTGTATCTGCACACACATACACACACACACACACACACATACACGGCATGCACACATCTGCCACTATACACATGCACAAACACACACGTATACCCACACATACCCAAGTACACATACGTACACCATACACAACACAGAACACCACTCACACACATATAACACTCCATGCACACATGGGCGCTACTCACTCTTGCAAACCACCACACACACACACACACACACACACACAAAACCCTCCCTCCCAACACAAAACACATACACAGAAGCTCTGAGGTACCCTCTACTACATGAAAAGTCTGGGGCCAGCTTGGGATACACGAGTCTTTATCTTAAAATAAAATAGTAAAGTCAAACAAAACAATTTGATTGGCTGAACATCTCAATAGAATGTCACCTTCAGACACAGCTTACGGAGTCGATCTGGTCACCAAAACTGCGGGGAAGGGCTTTGCTATGATATTTACAAACCTCCCATTTATAAAATAAATTAAACAAGCCAAACCCAAGAAACACTGTCTGCACAATTTACCTAAGACTTTTCCCGACAGCTGAGAGAAGGACGCATGGTAAATGAAACTCTCCAGTGGAGTAACAGGCAGTGCCCGGCTCACAGTTGCCTTTTTAATTGAATTCACGGAGAGCATCACCACAGAGTGCAAAAGGCTTTGTCACTCAGAGGTCCAAGCTGCTCCAACATCATTAGCATGCCATTACTGTCTGGTAAAACAGTGACTTTGACCCTATCCTCCAAGCCTTATTCATGCTGCACAAAGACAGTGAACTTGGCTTGTAGCTGGCTTTTCAAAGAACTCCGCGAGCAGATAAAAAGGCAGTATAAGCAGTGGTTTTCTTTTTCTTTTTTATTTATTTATTAGTATTGTATGTATGTCTGCATGGTGTGTCACTAACAGCGCCCACGGTGCACAGGCAGAAGTCAGAGGCTCAAACTGAGGCGGCTTAGGCTTATACAGCAAGCGCCCGCCAAGCCTCTCCACTGGCCTGCCTCGTCTTTTTGGATTTTTCTTTGTCAGTTTTAACACAGAAACTCTACTTGCTAATGAGAGATTTTTTATCAGACCCCAATTTAAGAAATTCCTTGTAAGACTATTATAACTACTATGCACACACACTGTGTGCCTTAAAGTCAGGAGGGAAGTTTCGTGGGAAAGGGGTCTGAATGTGTCGTGGTGTGCAAATGCCATGTTGGGTTTGCCAAAAACAATAGGTAATTATGAGCGTTCAATGGAAATACAAATGGTAGCAGCTCCCATCGAGGCCTCTCTGCTGTAGTAAACAGAAGGCAAGTCCCATCCCCACCCTGCCTTCAGTGCTGTAGACCAGGAAAGGTAACCCAGAATCAGGCTGGGGAAAACGCCCTGCTGTCCAAGACCAGTAACTCTACCTCCTTTGAGAAGTCTTGTGCCCGGTTGAAAAGGCTGCCAAGGGATGGGAATCATTCTGTGTCTTTGTCTTGATACTTTAGTTTTTACCTAAATTCTATATTTTTATGAAATAATAAGAGCAAAAGTAATTAAAAGACTACCATTAGAGGCATTCAGATACAAATTCTGCACCCTTTGAAATCTGTAATGGTTGGCTTGGGAAAGCCCATTTCTAGGGGTGTTGGGAATTGAAGTCTCTCCAACCCTCTTTTCTGTATTTCAGAAGGTGGAGTTGTCATTGAAAGGCATGCAAGCATTGTGAGTTGGCCAGTTAAAAGATGGATGCTAAGACTGGAGTTTTCTGGGTTTCCTCGTCAATGATGGGCTGCTCCTCAGAGTTCCTTGGGTCAGATGCAATAGGATTCTGTGACTCTAACAGATGGAAGAGAGCTGATGCAATCCACAGCAGGAAAGTTGTCAGCTGCGTCAAACACATTTACTGCGTCAGCAGGTACAGTGTGTATTCTAATGTTACCGTACTGTTTGTAGCTACAGACTATCAGTATACTGAATAAATGATTCATTTGGGCCACGCACAGAGCACACAATGCATCGAGGATTTAAAATGAAGGACCTTTTGCACGTCTGTCCTCAAACAACTTTTGGTCTAGTTTCTTGGAGGAGAAATCAAAGTTTTCAAGTTGGAAAGGAAGTGGTGAGCCTGACTTAGCTTTATAGAGACAGTATGATAACATTAATTAAAAGTCCCAGGCATGACCCTGGCAAAAGGGAGCTCAGTCTTAAGTAGCAATCATAAAATCATTGGGTAGCCATCACCGGCCTGTCAGGTCCCTTCTCGTTTTTAGTGTTTCAAGTATGTTTGTGTTAGTTGTATGGGCTGGCTAACCTGGAGGGATTGTTAAACCTGCAATTGCAAACACAGCAAGTGTAGATTTTCCTTACTTAATATACTTTTAAAATGCGACCGCCATCTTACCAGCCTTGACATCAAATATAAATCAATAAAGTGTGGTGGTGTTAAAATGCTATCTGTGGTCAAGGACAGGGTTTCTGAGGAAGCGGGGTTAAAACGGAAAGTGTGAGCTTTATATTTTAAAATGGCTAGATGGGACGCTGGCCAACAACTATGGGAAATAATACACAACACAAAATAAGGAATCACATTCTAACCTCCATATGGGTTTCCAAGACGTGAAAATCATGGGCTGAATTTCCAGATATTGCCCAAGAATTTATAAAGGCTCAAATGGTAACAGGTTTTTAGGTTTTAAAAAATTCTTATGCGGGTGGGGGGGGGGATAAAACAGCACCATTTTTTTTCACCCATGCCCACGTTGCCATGGAACAGAACCTGCCAGGTAAAATTAATTGTGTCACTGTATTATTTTCTAATTAAAATGGGCACAAACAAGTGAGATAAAAGCCAAAAAACAAAGTGAGAGAAATCTGGACCGTTAATTGTTTCTGGCTTCAACTAATTTTTTAAATGTCTCAGGTTAAGAAATGAACACACGTTTAGTTCTAACAAAACCATATTCCCCAGCCAGGCATCATAGATCATGGCTGTAACCCCAGCACTCTGGAGATGGGGACAGGAGAATTGCCCTAACTTGAAGCCTGCCTGGGCTACTTTGCAGCGGTTTCCAAGGCAGCCTGTGTAAGATCTTCTCTCAAAAACATAAACGCAACATATTCCCTACTGCTATCTCTGCTAGCCACCAAATTCATGTTCCAAACACCTATGAAGGATTCAAACAATCAAATTCCTGGAACAGACAGAAATGTTCATTTTTTAAAGCCATTTATTAATATAAAATGTTAAAAATCTGATTGTGCCTATCTTTCAAAAAAAGCAATCATCTATTTTTAATAACAGGGAGGACTTTGACCTGTCACATTGTCAGCTAACTGAATCATTCCTAACTGATTATCCTTAATTTTTTACATTCCCCAAAGGGGTGCTGTTTCCCTCAAGTAGTTGAGGAAGTTTAAATAGGAGTTGTCGTGTGAGTGCAGGCGACCTTTGCAATTGCAGGTTTAACAATCCCTCCAGGTTAGCCAGCCCATACAACTAACACAAACATACTTGAAACACTAAAACGAGAAGGGACCTGACAGGCTGGTTGATGGCTGCACAATGATTTTATGATTACGACTTAAGGCCAAGTTCTTTTTGTCAGGGTCATACTTTAGATATGTTACCTGTATTGTTAGGTTCCACAAAAGAACACAGGGCTCATAGCAACAGAGGCAGAATCAATGTCCCCATGAGATTCCAAGAGTATTAGTCACTTGAAAGCGGCTCTGGTGAACAACAAAGCCTGGGCCAGCTCGGTCCTTTCTGATACGCCGCCCGCCGCCCGAGGAAGGGCACAGACAAAAGGCCTGACGCTACAATCTGATAATTCAAGAGCAAACGACAACTCTTAAAACTCTCCCTGCTCCCAACTGCTCAAGAAAATATGAAAGTAATTTCCAAAGCTCGTGGCTTGACGCTTCTTTCCTAAAAGAAAATCCTCTCCAGAGCCTTTGATTAAAGAAGGTGTAATCACTCTGATTCACTCTGATTTCACCTCAAAGGGGACCCGAGGGTTCTTTATGCCAGGTTGACTCTTACTTCAAACCAGAGGCAGAAGAGGGAAAAAAAAAAGTCAAGTCAGTTTCAGCAGCTTCTCCCAAAGGCTTGGAACGTCAGGGGTATTTACAGGTGTTAAACTGAACCTTTTTGAAATTGCCAGCCACTATCTAGCGCAGCGTGGAAGGTAAGGAGTCTCAGCCTCTCTGGTGTGTCACAGGTCTTGTGTGACCTCTGATATGTGGGTGTGAAATCGGCTGAGGCACAAAATGTCTGTCTCTGGCGCCATCACTGCTCTCGACCCAGATGTTCTAGTTAATAATGAAAGCGTGTGGCTTTTTCCTTTCCCTTTTCTTTTTTAAAAAATAAGGTCCGTGAAAATTGCCTTTAAAAGCAGAATGCGTGATGTGTTGTGTGTGAAGAGTCCAAGGCAAGAATCAGCCTCCCATCCTCCCAGGGATGTGCAGGACTACAGCACCCAGCCGGGCGCCCGTGGGGTAAGGCCGGGTGTTCATTGATGAGCGCTCTGGGTGGGACTGCAGGCTGGAAACGGTTGAGTGCATAGCGCTGCCAGGCCGGCTCACACTCTCGAGCCAGTGAGCCTGTCCAACTAATCGCCCGGTTTGTTTGCACAGCTTTGCTGGAGCGTTTGCAGGGATGCACCCCCAGCTCCCGCAGAGCCTGAGAGAGAGTAGCCAGCCAAGATACCAGCGGGACCAGAGTTCACCTGCACGCCCAGATACGGGCAGAAAAAACATAGCATGGTTTGTCCAAACAGCCCCTGGGCTCTGCGGACTGGCTTGGCTGTCCCCGCGGTCCTCCCCTGGCTTCGCTGCCAGGGGACATCGGCCAGGTTTATCTAAAGGCTGAGATACACTCTTTGAAATTCGCAGCCAGGCGGGCCTGCTGTGACCCAGGGAGGGACCTCGAGGGCTCCCCGGGGAGTCAGGCTGTACCTGGAAATGCTTGGCAGACACATTCAATCAGGTTCCCACAGCCAACAGCCTTAGTCAGCACCTGGTCGGTGGAGTGACTGAGAAATCAGGAGCGAGGAGGGGCTTCGGGTTTTCGGAACCCACCGCCAATACTCCGGTCACGTGATGCCACCAAAGCTCGAGCCTGCTCAGAACCTCGGGCTGGAGCTGTCTGCCTTTGTCTCGCGTTTGTTATCTTACCGAACCAGCACCGGGAGGGAACAGCCTTTGGCTTCCCAGATTCCACCCCCCTAACCCCCCCACCTCCAGCA
Organism: Mesocricetus auratus; assembly: GCF_017639785.1. Lineage (NCBI taxonomy): Eukaryota > Metazoa > Chordata > Mammalia > Rodentia > Cricetidae > Mesocricetus > Mesocricetus auratus. Next base: position 10,450,014 of record NW_024429212.1, on the reverse strand, counting down.
GCAGCAGTCTGGGTGATAACGTTTTTTGATTAAGCTCGGAATCTTTGGCGCGCATCAGCAACGCCTAATTATGAAAGATCTAATAATATAGCTCCGTGTTTCTCGGACAACCACGGGCATCTCCACTCAGCATCCTCCAGCGATTGAAGGGGAGCAGACACTGACACCACACACTGCTGCACAGGGGAGGGGTCCGGGCCTAGAACCTTCCACCCAGCTCCCATAAAAGCAAGCCGGGTGATAACACAAAAGCGATTTGTTTCTTTTTTTTAAAGCCAGGGGGAAAATTAAGTGTTGTTTGGCAATTAAACTAAGTGGGATGAAGTATCATCTCATTAACATCCCTCCCAGTGCAAAGGATGTTCAAGCCCCCGAGACCCCGCGGTAAGATGTCTCACTACAGCTGCTTCACGTACAGCTAAAAATACATTCCATGACACCTTAACCGGCAGGAGAAAGCTCGCCGCTTCTCTATACATATGGAAATAAGCTCTCTCCCGAGACACCTGGAACAATAGTGGCAAAATCTGTATCAAAAGAGATACAGCCGGAGCTACTTTCCTTTTTGTCCCCAGGATTCTTGTGGCGGCTGAGCCCGTGGAATGGACCGTGGTGCAATTTAGAACACACGATGCTTGTTCCTCTGCACGCCCTACCTCCCTGCCTGCGTGTGCCTTGTATAAAGGAGGGTCCTTCACAGAGGAATTTACCATCATATGGACACTTGACACTTGATCCAAGAGGGGCATTTGCCTCCTTCAAGCAAACCTGCAAGGCACCAAAGACCCTGGCTGCATGATCCTTGCTGGGGCTTCATCCTCTCTATGGTACAATTTTGTCCTCTGAAATCCTTCCCAATACTTGTTTCCAGAAGAACAGGTGTGGGTGTTTCTGCAGAGTTGTGAGGGCATCCGGGAGACTAGTCCCGCCCACTGAGCTTTCCCTCCAGCTGTCCAAGACCTCTGGTTTACCAAGAGAATCGCCATGACCTCATCTATCACCCATCACACCAGGCGGTTAACTTCTGGGTCTTGAAAACAACGGATTCACTATGGTTGGAGGAGTTGTCCTGCTCTGGTGTCCAGGCGTGGACGTCATTCTGTGACCATGTATCTAGACTCCCCTGCAGCAAGGCTCTGTGTCCCCAGACTCCCAGTCTTGAGACTTGGTGGGTAAGGTCAATGCCAAAGGCCTTGCCTGGCATGTACAAGGACCCAGCTCCCTTCCCCAGTACAGAGAAGGGGGAAGGCCTTGTGAGAGCCCTCAAGGTTTCTTTATTTCGTTTTCCCTGTCCTTTCACTGATTTATTGTCTTTCTCTCTTTCCATGATTTCCCTTGAACAAGGAGCTGAGGCTCTCTGCACACTGTCATTATCCGTCACAACTGCACTAGGTAAAACCAGGCTTCTCACTCCCCCTCTGATAGATTAACTGTTTGTAGGTAGGAAACCATCTTTAAATTCCTGACTAATTCCAGGGTGAATGGGACTCTTCTCCCCCCCAATCCCCCCGTGGGCTCACAGTCCATTAGTAGCTCAGGCCAGCGGACATTGGCCACCCAGAGTCATCCTGACAGCAAAACAGACATCGCTTCTATGATCAAGGGCAGGCATCTCTCATCTGGACCTGTGTGGAGGGGGTGGCTGGTCCTGCAGGAAGTGCCTTCCAAAAGGAGCTAATCATATCATTCAAATTTCCTGTTTTGTTTCTCTCTGCCTGATAAGCCTTTATCAGACAAAATGAAAGTTCTCTCTGATCTGGAGTAGGGCAGTTAGGTAGACATCCACATACGTTTGATAGCTCCCCTCCTGGGAAGCAGGGGAGTCTAACTGATAAGGTACCAAAACCCAAAACTGGAGCCCTGAAGTCTAGACGTGGGTGTGAAGCCGCAAACTGCAATCCAAGGGCTTAGCTTTGACATTCACTTTAGACCAGAGGAACTGGTCCCCTGTCCTGGGATTCCTTAAATGCCAGGTAAACCAAGGCAAAATGGAAGGGTACAGGGAAGAAGTGTTGACCAGTGTCCCTGAGGACGCCTCTGGGAACTGTCTGAATGATCAGAAATTAAAATTAAAATTAAAATTTACTTTAAAAGTAAACTAGTATATACATACTCAAGCAAAAAAAACAAAACAAAACAAAAAACCTCTCATGCTTCTTTCCCATCTGACATCTCCTTGTAAAATGTGAGATATTGGTAAGATAATTAATAGGCAATTCATAAATTTTTTTCAAGTGCCTATCAAAAAAAGGTGAGAGCCACAACCAGAATAAAAATTATCAGGCATTTTAGGGCACGTTTTGGCAGCTTCTTACACAAACACACCCACACACACTATATATACACATATAGATGTTTAAAATCCAGAAAATTTTTTACTTGTTCATTTATTGTGTGTATGCAAGGTTAGGAACATATTCCAAGACAGACCTGTGGGAGTCAGAGGAGAGCATGCAGGAATTGGTTCTCCACCACGGGGATGTCAAGGACCAAGTTCAGGTTATCTGACTTGGTGACAGGCATCTTTATCCACTGAACCATCTTGCTGGTCCTGATTACACACAGGGTTACCTTTTTGATCTGGCTTTTGGGCTCCTGGCCATATAACTTACATCCTCACAAAACCTGAGCAGAACTATTTACAGTAGCAACTTTCTCCAGAACTGCCCAAACATGGAAGGCATCCAGATACCCTGCCGTCAGTGAGCGGATAGACGAGGTGCGCTGTGTGCAGACAATGGAGCATTATTTAGCAATAAAAAGAGAAAGCCACAAAAAGACACAGAAGGACTTGTGGCGTGCATCACCGCATTGTGCAAAAGGCAACCTGGAAAGACTTGCGTCTTCCATTGCGTATTCTAGAAAGGGCAAAAGCAAATGAAGCAATGAAAAGCCATGGTTTCCCATGGTGCAAGGTGATAGGGTGAGGGATAAGTGGGTGAATTATGGGATCTTTCAGGCAGCAGGCTGGATAGGATAATGCTGGACACATGACATTACCCATCCATCAAAGTCCTCAGCATGTAAGCAGGGCGAAGGCTAATGGAAACTACATAACCGTGATGCATGGATGCCGCCTAAACACGGGCAGAACACGCACAGCCAGAACACACAACCTTAACAGGAGAAACGGTGAGTGAGGATAAGGAGGCAGGGGCTGGGAACTCTACCTGCTACTCAGTTCTCTGTAACCCAAAGCCCAGGCAAGCTATTTGCCGCACGAGCTTGATCGCCTGGGTTGTGATACCCAGAACTATGCACCTGTGGTCGCATGTGTCTGTGATGGTTGGCGGGTAGAGTCAGCCAGCCTGACTCACGCAGCAACAAAGGAACCTGTCTCAAGCTAAGTGGAAAGGTAAGAAGTGGTACCTGAAGGCTGTCCGCTGAGCTCCACACACACATCATGGCATGTGGGCACCCACAGTCACACACAGCTCTCTCTCTCTCTCTCTCTCTCTCTCTCTCTCTCTCTCTCTCTCTCTCTCTCTCTCTCTCTGTGTGTGTGTGTGTGTGTCTTTCTCAGCTCTCTGTGTCTGTCTCTCATCTCTCTTCACCTGTCCGTCTCTTTCTGTCTATCTCTCTGCGTCGCTCTTCCAAGTCTTTCTCATCTCTCTGACTGTCTCTCTGTCTCATCTGTCTGTCTGTCTGTCTCTTCTCTCTCTCTCTCTCTCACACACACACACACACACACACACACACACACACACACACACACACACACACACACGCCTAGCGATTCTTTTAAGAAGACACACTAGAGACATACAAGGCGATTGGAGGAACCTGCAGACTCTACACAAACACCAAACATGCCTTCAGTGCCTGAGCACATTTTAGGATATATACCGTTCAGACTGAAGATTACAGACTAAGTTTGTTTTCATTCACAAACTCTTTAAGCATTCATCCTGGGGAGATTATATCGTTTATCTGCAAACATTTTATTCCTAGAATAAAAAACGGAAGCTGTGTTTCAACATCCCACTTCGCTGCCCCCAGCATATCCCAGCAAGTGTGCCTTTCCACTCAGCCCTGCTAAATCAGCCCTCCTGTGTCAGCTTATTACTTTGTAGACACAACCTTACCAAGGATGCTCTTGACCCCATGGTCCTCTCCAATGATGGATTGTCATCCTTCTCTCCAGACTGACCTCTCATTACCCTTAATCAGTGAGTCCTATGGGCCAATCTGCTACTGCGTCACCAAAGGGCAGCTCGTGCTAGGAACCCCTCTCTGGGCACAGGATAGCCGCGCTCGCTCTGTAGCATCATCTCAAAGGCTGTGTCCTTGATAGGTGCCACTTGCCGCCACTACTCCAAGTCGGAAAGGGAGAAGCTAAATATGCATGGCATCCCCTTACTTTTCCACATTGAAGTTAAGATTTTTGAACAGAAAATTAAAAAAAGAAAAGACTGTCAATGCTTTTTCACGAAACTACTGGCACAAACCACAGTATCTGCTTCATTATAATTAAATGAGTTAATTTTTTATTTGCTGTTGCGAAAAAATGAGGAATGATGCTTTGCAACAAAATGCACCCGGGACTGACGTAGAGCAGCTATAAGCGCACTGGACACCTTGAGTATATATAGCACATCCAAGCAAAGCAAGATAGTAGACATACAGCTAATGGCTGGGGACACAGAGCAGAGAGGCAGGAGGATCTCCACACACTTAAGGTTAGCCAATACGCTATTGTGTGAATGGGTCCCCCAAAGGTTTGCGCTGGAAACATAATTCCCAGTGCCACAGTGGCATCTCATGAGAGGTGGTTAGTGACAAGGACCAGGGTAGGACTGATGCGCAGTTGAGGTGATGTGTTACTCTTCTCCTCCCTGTGAACAAATATTAGGACTGATATGCAGTTGAGGTGATGTCTTACTCTTCTCTTCCCTGTGAACAAATATCTAAGAGGCAACTTTGTTGGGGAAGTTCTGTGTATATGTCAATAAAGCACTGTTGGCCAATAGGGAAGCAAGATAGGTGGGACTAGGAGTCAAGAAGTACTCTGGGTAGGAGAAACACAGAGAGTCAAGATGTAACCGCCATAGGGATAAGGAGCCTGGAAACTTCTCCGGTAAGAGAAATACTTAGATTAACAATTATGGGATAAATACTTAAGTCAGAGCAGAGCTAGCCAGTAAGAAACAAGCAAGGCCAACAGCTTCATAATTAATATAGCCTCCTGTGTGTTTATTTGGGACTGATGCAGCTCTGGAACCAGGCTGGCGGGAAGGCATCTCTTTATACAACTTAAAGGAAGTATTTGAGGAGACAAATTCGGGAGTGGGGGCGGGTAGCTTGCTGGTCATGGCAGCAGGAATGTGGGGCTGGGATTCCTCACATCTCCATGGATCAGAAAGCAAGAATAGGAAGGGCAACTAGCCCATAAAACCTTTGTACCACCCCATCCCCCCAAGATTCACAAGTGGAGGGTCAAACCCATGGAACACATGAGCTTGTGGGTACATTTTACGTTGAATCCCTAAAGTGGGAGAAAAACAAAGCAAAGATGCTCTCTCTCTATCTCTCTCTCTCTCTCTCTCTCTCTCTCTCCCTCCCTCCCTCCCTCCCTCCCTCCCTCCCTTCCTCCTCCCAAACTGTGATCTGTTCTCTGTGCTTATGCACTCTCGAGGGCTCTGTCACAGCAGCGATATTTTTTTAAAGACACTGTGAGTAGATGTGAGTAGAGGAAATCCATTGACATTTTTTGATTTATTTTATTTGTATCGTGTGTGTGTGTGTGTGTGTGTGTGTGTGTGTGTGTGTGTGAAAGTGCATGTATGCAAGCATAGTGTGTGTCTGGTGCCCAGGAGGCCAGAAGACAACGTCAGATCACCTGGAACTGGAACTGCAGGCTCTGGGGGTCCACTACGTGGGTCCTGGAAAGGGAACCGGGCCTTCTACAAGAGCAGTAGATGCTCTCAACTGCTGGACCATCTCCCGAGGGCCCCATTCACAGATATTTATTCACCGCAGCTTAAGAATTTTTTCTGGAACACATGAAAACAGGAACTCCAACAATTATTTTTATCCACACAATCAGAATCTGCTGCCTGAAGACCCAAAGGCTCTCCAGTGTTCTGGAAGCCAACACAATGGCTCAAGGCCACTTCTTAACACAGCCAGCACTTAAGCTCAGGCACTGGCGCCAGGCACACTTACTGAGGTCAGGACACATGAGCTGGGGTTGGGGGTGCATTGCTCTGACAAGGTCTGCCATCTCGCTGACGTAGGGAGCGATGGCTTTGACTTGCTCACCATCTTTACTTTGTTATTTCATGTGGGAGTCGGTGCAGCACGCTACTCTGAGGTCTGACTCCAGGGTGCACTGGCCAGCCATGGCCCCAGTCTGTCCGCAAAGCAAAGCATGCTTCTCCTTGTACTCAAAGGGCCTTTGTTAAAGAGCTGGTGTAACAAAAAGGCAGTTTCCACACAGGCAGAGGAAGGGAGCTGATGGCAGGCCACACACTCATTTTCCATCCTGTACCCAGGGAACTCCTCATGGGTCGCTTGACGCTAGCTCCCTGACAGTTCCAGTCCCTGGCAGCTGTCCCTCAACTTCTGCTCCTTTCTTACCCTAGTTACTTTTCAAAGGACCACGGCTACCTCAAGAATTCTTGACGAAGACTGGAGAGATGACTCAGTGGTTAGGAACAAGGATGACTCTCACGGATGACAAATACCAGGCAGCTGCTGGGGAACAATCTTTGTACACTGTAAATGTGCATTGTTCTCATTGTTAATAAAAAGCTAAAGGCCAATGGCCTAGGCAGGCTTTGCCGGGCAGAAAGAATGCTGGGAAGATGGAGGGTGGAGTCAGAGAGTGACCAGCCATACACAGGATAGGAAACATGGGGTGCAAGATGAAAGAGAGGTAAGAACATGTGACAGAATGTAGAATAACAGAAATGGGTTAATTTAAGTTGGAAGAGCTAGTTAATAATAAGCCTGAGCTATCAGTTGAACATTTGTAATTGCTACTAAGGCTCTGTGGGATTATTTGGGAGCACCTGCTTGGACACAGAGAAGGTCCACCTTCAGGCAGCCCACAACCACCTGATACTCCTGCTACAGATCATACAGGGACACGAAAACAAGCATGGCATACACTCACGCAGACACACGTGCATGCATATCACTAAGAAGTAAGATAAGTTCTTTTGTTTTTGTTTTTGTTTTTTTAGGAATGTCAAATACTGTGTCCCTGTGCATCCTAAGCTCCACTGTCCTTCTGGGATGGCTTGTTCCCAGCTGAGGCTGATTACCCTCCTTGAGTTGTTTTAAGAAATTGGTAAAGAGGCTAGAGATATGGCTCAGTGGATAAGAGCAGTGGCTGTTCTTCCAAAGGACCCAGGTTCAATTACAGACACCCACATGGCAGCTCACAACTGTCTATAACTCCAAGATCTGGCACTCTCACTCAGACATACAACACAAGCAAAATGCCAATGTACATAAAGCAAAAATAAATAATTAAAAAAAAGAAATTGGTAAAAATAACTTCTTCAACAATAAGCTTTTAGTTTTTAATGTGTTTGTATTTATGTAGGAATGAGCATGAGCAGAGACCAGAAAGGAGCCCAACCACTGGGGTGAAGGAGACTTTGGGGGGAGGGGCAAGAATGAGAACAGGTGAAAGAGGAAGGGTGGATACCAGAGGGGGAGAACACAGGTCATGACAAGGAGATAGGGGAGCAGGTGTGTGTGTGTGTGTGTGTGTGTGTGTGTGTGTGTGTGTGTGTATGGGGGGGAAGTCAATCAGAACTCAATACATATGAAGATGCCCATATGAATTTTACAATTGGAATAGAAAGAATTTTAATGCTGAGCACTGATTGTTGTGTGTGCACTGCTGGGCCTGGTGCTGGTTACATGATGTGCCAAATTCTCTTCCTGTAATAGACAGCTGTGAATGGCACCCTCATCTACACAGCATTTGATCCCCACCCCCTTTCTCTACAACCCTCTGGTGTTCACCTTCCAGGCTCTGCAGTCAGATAGGACCACACAACGAGTTCCAACACTTCCCGGAGCAGGCAAGCTACATATGACCTTCTGGGACAAAGTTCAGCCCCTATTCCCCATACCTGCTGCCTTCACAGCCTCCTAAAACTGAGTTTGCAGGGCCTGATGGGTCGACACAAGAGAACAGCTGCCCCCAAAGATGACAAAGAACCAGCCAAGCTCAGGGAGGGAGGAGAAGGCACATTGCCTTGCCATACAGCCCAAGGTCTGCTTGGCTGGTCCTCTGTCAGAACCCTCAGGGGAAGCTACCACAGACACCGGGGACAGCCTCTTGTCACAGTATGAATAGTGTCCTTACCAGTTCATGGAGGGCATTCCCCCCATTTGACTGTCCGTGTAAGGCCTTTGGGGGGACGTAATTAAAATGAGACCACTGTGGTGGAACCCTAAACCGCAGGAATGGTGTCATTATGAGAGAAAAAAGATCAAGGGTGAGGGAGAAGAGCCAATACAAGGAAACCTATGTGACTCGGAAGCAACGCTCTGGGAAAAGCCAGATCTTGTCTTCCACCTCGTACGGAACTGGGGAAACACATCCATTGCTGGCTTGTGGTATCTATTCTCTTTTCCTTTTTCTCCCCGCAGCACATGCTAACTAATAGCGCTTAAAAGTCTGATAGCTCTAGACATCAGTCAAACCCCAGGTAAGAAAAATGTGGCAATCAAAAACAAGCACATCTCACACCTAGAAGGCTGTGAAACCAAGGACATGACCAGCCAGCGTCAGAGGGAAGCTCCCACAGTCCCAACACGAGGCATCTGCAGCTGGTGTCACAGCCCGCATAATCTGACTCAGTTCCCTGACAAGGTGTGTCGGGTAAACCCTTCATCCCAGGAAAGATGCTCACTCCCGTGGGAATGTCTATAAAGACAACAAGGCAAGCAGCTGCACACAAAGCTATTTTTCTTTGGGAGAAGACTAAAGAGCGTGACTAATACTTTCTAGGGTGTCTTGTCTCTTCAACCCTCTCTTGTTTATTATTTGTGCTAATTCCCCTCCACGCCTCCACTTCCAAGGACAGAGGTTGTGTGCTTGGTTTACAGGCCTTCCAGCCAAGGAGCGACCTGGTCTCTTCAGCTCAAAGATGTGGGAGAGGAACCGAGGTAGGCAAGCGGGTACCGAGGAGAGAAGTAGGACTGTCTCCAACCCGAAGCTTCTGGAGAAGTAGAAGAACAGAGTTGGCTTCTGGCAGGGAGGGTGATAAAGGGCCATGGGTCTCGTGTCTGATGGAAAAGTACCCAGAAGTCAAACCCACAGAGAGCAGTTTCAGGAAAGATCGCAGAAGTTCAAACCCTGGTGATCATTTCTCAGAGGAACTAGAGTAAGACCCGGCATCAGAGGAAACAGAATCTCTCAAGGGATTTGACATGCTGAAGAAACTTCACGAAGACTTAGAAAAATATTGAAACGCCAGTGATCCTCTCTGAGTGGGCTCGGGGACAACATCTGCTGGTAAAGGAATCATTAAAATAACAAGGAAATAATGATCTATCAAGTCAGGCAGAGTGGTGACAACAGATGGCTCAGAGGCCAGGGAGCTCCATGCAGTGGCTTCCTGGAGAGATTGCTGGGAAGGTTAGGCAGGCTCTGGGGCTGTTCTCGGGGACACTGACAGGGACAGAGACTGACGAAAGAAAAAGAAAGTCCCTGACAGAGCCCGAGAGGGACCAGCAGAGGCCACAGTGGTAAAAGACGGTGGTGGAGGTAGGGGTAGGGAAATACCACAATCCAGAACTCCCATTGCCAAACCCAGTAGGAGATGGAAGAAAAGAGAGCCTGGGTGTTTGGGCTCCAAAACTAAACCTCTCAGGACAGAATAGGCTGAAGACAGAGGACAGATGGCATGGAGGACCCTTCAGTCACAATGGCTGGGAGCACAATGTCAGATACGGCCACAAGACCGGACTGTTTCTTCCAGAGGCCTCACACAGTCCTCTGGCAATCGTGACCCTGTCCTATTCCCACAACCTTGACCTGGGGCCGGCTGCCCCCAGGACCTTGAGGCAGCTGGCAGCCAGGAGGACCCCACGGAACAGTAATGAGGTGGGATTGTCTGACCAGGACAGAACAAGGGGCCCACTTCACAGAGCCGACAGGAGAAAGGTCACCACGTAGTCTGCCTCTGTGGTCTCCAAGTACATGCAGCAGTACTTGGTGTAAGTGGCAAGACACTCCCAGGGCTTGTCCCCAAGCACACAGTGACAGCAGCTCACTGCACGCAAGGGTTCCCTATTAGCACATCTTACTGTCTATCCTTCATGGATGTTTGCTTTGACCTTTGTCTCTGAGTTGTGGCCTCACACGGTAAGCTGGCTTTGAACTCACAGCCTTAGCCTCCCGAGTTCTGGGGTGACAGGTGTGTGCCACAATGCCAATTATTTTTTTTGTTGTTTTTGTTTTTGGAGACTAGGTTTCCCTGTATAGTTTTGGAGCCTGTCCTAGAACTAACTCTTGAAGACCAGACTGGTCTCAAACTCAGAGAGATCCGCCTGCCTCTGCCCCCTAAATGCTGGGATTAAAGGTGTGTGTCACCACTGTCCGTCACACAATGCCAACTTTTATTGTTCATCCTTCAATAAAGGAAGTGTGAGTGTTGCTGGCACAGCCTCACCTGAAATCTCTGTCACACAGTCTCTAGAATTCCTTCCTAAAAAATGCCACACAGCCGCTAGCCTCCATCACTCTCATGGCCCCCGTTCCCTGAGATCCCCAATACTCTAGCATTCCAACAGCAGCTTCAGAATAAGCCACGAGAACACAGTGGACGTGTGGGCATGGTGCCAAAGATGGAAGAATGTCAGGGGACGGTAAAAAAAAAATCCCACGGGGGGGGGGTGAAAAGCTGCAGACTGGGGGTGACATCCCTGTCCCGTAAGTGCAAACTGGGCCACACGTGCCTTGTTTTGCTGCAGTCCAATAGTCTGTAAACTGAAGCTCACCATGTTACATCGTTAGGTACTTTAAAACAGATCGCGTGTGGTTGTCACAGTTGTAGCGGAGAATGACGCCATCCCATGTCTGTGTGGGAGGCGGCTGCTGCTCACTGCCCATGCTGGGCCTCAGGTACCCATACGACACCCCAGGAAGAGCCACGGCTACGGGGCAAGGCTTGGCTGTACATTCTCCCAAGCCTTGACGTGCTACCCTCCGGTGTTGGTTGCTGGACACAAGCATATGGTTCCCCTGTGAGAGAGAGCACAGCCACCCACAGGGCTAGCCTCACACCAGGATCCACCCCCAGAATAGGGCAGACCCCATACCTAGGAGCGCAGGTGAACAAGAATGGACGGGGCTTTCTGGGAAGAAGGGCAGAGCACAGCCACTGGGCAAATAGCGTCCGTTGTAGATGTTCTACACCGTTACTTTAAATTTTGTTATTCCAGATTTTACCTGCTTATGATTTGCATGCTTTTCAAGTGGCACACAGGTCATGGCAGGCTCTGGATTTGGGGGTCCGGGGTTTTATTTTCACAATACACTTACTGGGTTATATTTCAAACTTTGACTTTTCTCTCCAGAAGTAGGAAGAGCAAGACCTTTCTTGCCTCCTCAGAACTCGGGGGTGGGGGTTTCAAACAAAACTCTCAAGGCAGTTGAAAGCTAGGTGGAAATACAAATGTCTATGGCGTCTTCCGTGATGGTTAATCTTCGTTATCAAGCAGACTAGATTTAGAGTCGCCATGGAAACTCCAGGTGTGTTGACATGGTGTGTTTCCAGGGAGATCTGACTGAGGAGGGAATCCATCCGGACCCTAAATGTGGGTGGCACCGGCCTGGTTCATCTCCGTCTGCCTGCTGACTGTGGCTGAGAGCAGCTGCCTTAGGATTCTGTCGCCACGCCCTCCCCATGGCGAAGGGCTGTGCCCACAAACAGTGAACCCAAACCCTTCCTCCCTGAGGCGGCTTTTCCCCAGGAACTTTGCCATAGCAACAAGGAAGATAATTTATTCTCGACTTCATATTGGTTCTGAAACATGAAGATGCGGGGTGAGGTGCTCGGGCGGCCCTCGGCAGGGGCTTGATGCACTTCAACTCCGTTTCCACTAACAAAACAGATGCCAAGCCTGGGTACCTGAAAACACCCTCATCCCTTCCCGGATGCGGTTTGTTCGGCTGAAGTGTGGCATACTCTTTGCTTATTTTGGGGGGGTGCCTAATGCCACACTACCCCCCCCCCCCGTCCCCGTGCAGTGCTCTGGCTTTGTAAACAAAGCCACAGCCCAGGCCTCAAAAGCCAGCCTGTGCTGCTGCTGCTTACATCTGAGAAGACTTGGTGATGAAACCAGCATTGGACACCTCCAAGAACACACTCGTACACAGTGAGCTACTTCCAAATATCATGAGCTTTAGGTGAGACAAATACACTGTCAGACATAATGATGTCCTCCCAGCTCCTCACAGGGAGCTATCGAGAACACTTAATCACCCTCAAAAGATGTCTGTTTTATGATAATCATTACCTAAATATTACACACTGGGGACTTGTACTATTAAAGAGGGCTGAAATCACTTATGAAATATCAGCTGTATTTTACTTAAGCTCTTTGGACCTAATTCATAAGAATTAATTCATGGTTTATAAGAATGATCCCTGTTCCTTAATAGGGTACTTCTGCAACTCATTAAATTCTTTAATCCCAGCACCCCTGACCAAGTGAATTTCAATTTCAGCCCTGTAGGAGGACAAAAAGACCAAAGTTCGGTGAGCAGAAAGAACACCCAAGCTGGCGGCCAAGGCTCACCTGTCAAAAAGTCTGTAAGGAAACTCACAAGCATAGCTGAAGCTACAGGGTTCGGCAAAAGTCAGGCGCTTTCGCTTTTCACATGCATTTGACTGTTGTAGGGCAAACCTGCGTTAAGAAAAGGATGGGCTGCAGAGACAGCACAGCAGATAAAGGTGCTCGCACAGCGGCCAGAATTCAATCCCTGGAGCCCACAGGGAGGGAGGGAACCAATTCCCAAAGGTTGTCCTCTGACCTCCACACATGCACCCTGGCATACCTGTGTCCCTACTCACATGCAACACACACACACACACACACACACACACACACACACACACACATTTTTTAAGGGAAATGTTAATATCTGGGGAATTTCTCTGGGATCCCTGGGTCCCTCCTGAGGTTGCCTAAAGATTTGTAAAGTGTTCAGCACTTCCCACACTCCTTTCTCTCTGGGTTCTCCACTGAGGAGAAACATCTTTGGGCCTGTGTACAGCAGATGCGTGGTCTGCCTAGGTCAGTCCAGCTGGGCCCTGAGGTCTCCAGGAAGGTGACCTTGCACAATGCACCTGTTTTGTTTTATTTTGTATTTCCAAGTCACCACACAGGCATTGTTCTGTGGTGTTCTACTGATTTACACACGTCTCATCTCTGAATCCTAATGACGGGCCGGGCTATCTCTCCATTGGCCACTTGGGCTCAGGAGTTAAGCACCGTGTTACCACATGCTAGGACTTCAATCGGTATTTTCCAAATCCATAGCCGACGTCATTGTTCTGGATATGCAATTTTCCACAGAGGGCGGCTGATGCCAGTGCAAGCCACAACACCGTTACTGATTTTGCACTGAAAACCAGACTTAAAAACAGAGGGGGAATAATCTGCATAAACACGCACATTACCCCCAGGAACCAGGCTCTGTGTGTTTGTCTCCTCCCCTTCTCCGTGTGGTGTAAACAGGGTTGGCAGGAGCCCAGAAAGCACATGTGAACAAACCCCGCCAGCAGGGAAAGGTCATGGACTGCACAGGCAGCCGGGGCCTGTCCATCAACAGCCATGTTTACACACTGGTGTCCGTGTCAGAGAAACAGTGTGGAACAGGATAGCCTTGAACTTCCTTTTAGACAAAGGACCCTCTGGCACAGAGCATCTTCCCCCTAAGAGACACTCAGAGAAAGAAGAAGATCAAACCTTGCCTGGAAATGGACCACAGGGGTGTCAACAAATAGGGACCACAACCTGAAGTGAACAAGGCAGGCAGTCCATAGCAAACCAGGCACTTCCCGGGCTATCTGTAGAGAGGCACATTTACCCTCTTGGGGGAAAGGTTACAGTCCACTTCTACATTCTTGTCAGAAGCAGGGTGAGCAAGGGCCTCTTGTTAGCCAACCAAGGTTTGCAAAAACAATTTCTTATGAACTCAAAATCATACTCACTGTACGGTTCAGGAATACATCTCCTGGTTGTTTGCTCCAGGGAAACGAAAACTTCTTTCACACAGAAATGTGGACACACGTGTGTGTGCTGTACATCAGCTCCCAATCGCCACCATGGAAGGCAGCCCCAGTGTTACCCAGCTGAGGACAAGTCCTTGAGTATCGTGGAATACCACTGGGCAACAGCGCTGTGCTCAACACAGAAGCCAGCCTGAGGGCAAAGCACTTTCCCTCTGGTATGGCATTCTCCAACAGGAAAGCTCATACAGCAATGGATACTGGGGTGTGAGCACCTGTAACCATGAACATGTATATTGTGAGAATCTGGTGGAACATTAGTGTTTGGCATGCTGACAGAAGGAAAGGACACACACACACACACACACACACACACACACACACACGTGCTCTCACACGCTAGAATTCATGGGCTGAAAAGGAAATACCATATATTAATTTAAGAAACAAATATGCTGTACCTGCATTTAAAGGAGCCTCATAATTCACCAATACAAAGGCCAAAGACTTGAATGTGTTAAATACTAACTCCAGAGACAACTCTCTTACTCTTCCCATCCCTTCCCCATACTCCACGAGCAAATCCTGCCATTAGCTCAATGACCGAAGCATTGCCACTGCTAAAAACGAATATATTTGCTTTTAAAATACGTTAAATAATTGATTGTTTGGTTTAGCTCTATGCATACACTTCATAAAGGAGTAACATTTTAAGCTATTAACAGTCATTTGCACCTCACTGGGAAGAATTTAAATGATTATTCTCACAGGATCCAATAGCAGTTGAAGTTCTTAAATGAATGAATGATTCTAAGATGCGATACAAAGGAGAATGGGATGAGGATCCTTCTGGGAAAGAGCCAGGACGAAGAGAAGGAAGGCTGGAACTTATGATCTGAAATGGTCCTAACAAGACTTACTCCAAGTAACCCTAAGCCTGGCATGGAAACATAGACCTGCAGTCCCAGCAATACAGAAACCGAGGCAGAGGCTCATGAGTTCATGGCCAGCCTGAGCTACACAGTGCAACCCTATGTTAAAAAAAGAAAATGCAAAAATCAAAGCCGAAAAACAGAAATTACCCCAAGCGGGGTGACCAGCACTCTCTGGGCAGAAACATATATTAACTAGTGTATCTAATCATAGACCCGTATGTATCAAACACCAAAACTAGTATCTTTAACCAGCTCTGCCCTTTAGAATGTGTGACTCTGTAGCTTCGGGAATGATCAGTGATCAGCGGAGCAAGTTGGGCCCTAGGGTTAGCAGAGTCAGGCTGCTCTTCAAAACCTGGGCGGAAAGAAAAACACAAAACAAATGAGGTCATGTGTCTCCAGGGAGCTCATGTGATAGGTTAGGACACCATGGTGACATGCCCAAAGACAAATCTCTTGTCAGAGATGCCTGGCTTGCCATCATTGTCATCGTCATCATCGTTTTCTTCCTCCTTCTCCTCCTCCTTTCTCCTCCCCATCCTTCTTACTCCTCCTTCTCCTCCCCCCTCCCTCCTCTTTTTTTTTCCTTAATAGCAACATTTTATTGCCTTTAGAAACCTAGTATGCCATTGGTAGAAACAGAAATGTAATTTAAAACTTCATTTATTATGTCTGTGTATATGTGCCACATGTGTAGGTTCCTGCAGAAGCCCACAAGGGTGTAGGATTCCCCTAGAGCTGAAGTTGCAGAGGCCACATGTGGCTGCTGAGAACTGAACTCAGGTCCTCTGGAAGAGCAGCAAGCATTCTTCACTGCAGAGCCATCTCTCCAGCCTCTAAGAAATGTGAGATTTTAAGAGGGGAGTGTCTCCCTTATTTGAGCCAGGCATGGAAAACACCTGTGATCCCAGCACAGGGAAGCAGAGGCTACTCAGAGCTACACAGTGAGATCCCGTCTCAGAGTAAATGACACCAAATCTTCTGAACTCCTTAGCACTACCCGCCTCCCATGGTCAGGGCAGCCAACACGAAGCCTAGAGAAACTTTGCTCAGGGTTGTTTGATGAGGGCAGGGTGCACAAAGATAGAATTGTCCTGTCCTAAAGTTTGAACCCAGGCCCTCGCGCACACTAGGCATGTGAGCTACCACTGTGCTAGACGGAGTTCCGTAGTACAGCCCAGGCTGGCCTTGAACTTGAAAGCACCCTGCTTCAGTCTGCTAAGTGCTGGGACTGCAGGCCTCTAGCTGTCGACACATCTAGTACAAAGGTCTTCCCCCCCCACTTGTTTATTGTGTGTGTGAGAGAATTGTGCGTGTGAGTGTGCATGTGTGTATGCACACGTGTGTGTGCATGGTACAAGTGTACCCATGTGTGTGCATATGTGTGAGAGTGCATGTGTGTGTGTACATGTGTGTATGCATGAGTGTTCAAGCACACACTTGTGGTGAACAGAGGACAAATTAAGGGAGCTGACTCTCTTCTACCATGTGGATTTTAGGGAACCATCAATCTTGGTGGCAAACACCTTCACCTGTTTGATCATCTCTCCAACCTGAAAATAGGATCTTACACCTTGGAAGGATCCTAAAACACGTTATCTTAAAACCTCTTTGTGTCAGTAATTATGGCTCTGTGTCTTATGTGAGAAACTATAGAGTATACATATTTCATAATTATCTGTTTGCAGAATGGGTTGATTCTCTTTACCATCACAAGTAATCACTGCATGTGTATATCCTTATCCCTGACACTGTGAGGAGTATCTAAGACTAGTCCTTGGTATTGAAGTGGCTGGGATGATTCTGTTATGAACACTTGAGTTTATAACATAAACTCAATACTAACCTTGTATATCTATATGGATTATATGGAGTGATTGCTGCCCCAAGGTCCTAATTGAGAAAAAACAAACACAGCAATCTATATTTATCTTTCCAGGTCAAATTATGCCATTTACAGCGACTGAGATTTCATGGGATTTTGAAGGTTTTTATATATTTTCACATTTTATTCTCTTTATGTTGCTTCTATCATTTGTCTGTTTTCTTGTCATGGTGTTTTATCATATAGTTCTAAAAATATCATTGCATATCATAAACAGTGATTATTGCCCATCCTGGTTCTTCTGTGTTTATTTTCAATTCTTTCGGTGTTTTAACATAGTGATATCTTTTAACATGGCGTTTAACTCTTGGGTGAACTTAATTGACAGTCTTTGACAGCTCAAAGGGCCGGTGTCTAATTTAAGATGTTTTTCTTGCTCAGCTAAGTATTTCCAAATTAACTATGAACCTCCGTTTCTGTGGCCTCTGCTATCTTGCCAAGAACATACTTGGAGAACCCTCCATTCCCTGACACAGGAACCATTGACTCCATGACCTGGAACATGAAACAAGCTAATTTACTTGATGAGTTAGTTAACATGATCTTTATTATTAGTAATTAATTGTTTGTTTGTTTATTGTAGTAGGGAATGCCAGCTTGAATACTATTTGTACTGCACAGGCCTCTAACACTCTGGGGCCTTGAACTTGACTCTGACTCGGTTCCAGATGTCCAGAAGATGAGAGAGTAGATATTTCCACAGTTTAACCTGATGTTACCATTACACTGTGGCATCAATAGACAATGCAAACAAAACCCTTGTCCTAAGAGAAACGCACTTGTCTTCTCGTGTGCTGTCACAAGTAGAAATGTGTGAACAGAAGTTTCTGTCCCAGCCCAGTCCTGCAACTGTTTAGTCCCAAATAAACACACAGAGACTTATATTAATTATAAACTGTTTGGCTAATGGTTCAGGCTTCTTACTGGCTAGCTCTCTCTTAAATATTAATGGATATCTACTAATCTACATATTTCCTAGTGGTCTTGGCTTACCAGTGAAGCTCTGTTTTTTTTTCTTCCTCAACAGCTACATGGGCTCACACTATCTGTCTGTCTCTCTGTTTCTCTATCTCTCTCTGTCTCTATCTTTCTCTGTCTCTCTGTCTCCCTGTCTCTGTCTCTCTCTGTCTCTCTCTCTTTCTGCTCACTCTCTTCATTCCTCTTCTCCTAGTCTGGTAGCCCCACCTATACTTCCTGTCTGGCTACATCCCACTTGTCCATTGGCTGAAATAGTTTTATTCATCAACCATTAAGAGAAACATATATTCACAGTATACAAAAGGACATTCCCCCATCAGGAGTGTCACCTCTGTCCCAGAAAGCATGGTAAGGAACTGTCTCCACAGAACTTTCCACAGAAACAGTGGTGGATTACTGTGGAGGGGCGACACAGCTTGCCTGTGAACATTTGGGGATACATGGACACAATATCCACATGTTTGCCCATCACGGTTTCTCTTGTTTTCAGCAAGTTTGGCAACACAAGATTGTCCATCATTCTTCCAACAACAGGGGTGCTGGACAGGAAAAGGGGGAGTCTACATAGGCCTCCCTTTTAAACAAAGCACACATGACTTGGTCCTTGGTAACAGGGATTGCTATCCTGCTTCCTGAAAACTAATCTGCAGCTGCTGTGTTCACACAGCCATGGGACCCACACCCCAGTCATTAGAGAAAGAACTTCAGGCCCTTGGGTCAAAAGATCTGGGTTTTAAACAGTGCTTAGCTTTTTCTTCATGCTTTGGCCAAGCGGGGGGGGGGGGGGGTGTCTCCCATGAGAGGTGTGTTCTCTAAAAAACAGCTCACAGATCAGGGTCACCCAATGGAGAAAACACAGTCCTCCTAGGGAAGAGTTTACAGAGTGGGAACTGCCGTGTCCTGGGGTGGGTGGCCACACTTCTCTCTTGTCCTGTTCTTTCCCAAGAGGCACAGTGGGATTCAGGAAAAACAAGGATTTATCATGACCACTTACACATTAAGAATGCTGTATGCTGTTATTTTTTAATATTTCAAACTTCCAAAAAGAAAGGCTTGTTTTTCTTAGGAAAGATTAACAGTGAGATGTTGGACTGCTGATGGCCAAACAGAACATTCTGAGGGGGTTTCTTAGTCGATTCTCAAAGACGAGACACTTCCTGTGTTTATTTGGAGAGAGTGCTAAGAGCAAAGACATTAAAGTTGTCCAAGGTGATAGCACAGAACCATTTATTTTAAGGAGGAATCCGGCACATATGAACAGTGCTATCATTTGATCCTTTGGGTGAAAAATCTGTAACCAACAATGAAGAATTGTGACGATAAAAAAGGCTGTGTAGACAATTAGCTCGAACACGTGTAATTTGTAGCTCACTAAAAACTCAAGCTATTAGTGAATTGAATGATGGCTCTACTCACTGACAGCTGACCAGGAATACCAGCCTGTGGCAACTGAGTTCAAACCTTGTCAGATTGACTTTAGTTTATTTTTAAGGGTATCTGTTTCGAATCTAGGTGTTCATCTTGCATGCTTTTATAGTTTAACGTGTAACTAAAATGTGTATATCCACCGGCTTATCCTACATGTATTACAATTGATAGATCTGGACAGCAGCTTGAAATTAATGTGGAACATGGGCTGGGTATCCATCAAAGACTGGAGCAAGTCTGGGAATGTGGGCTCGGTTGAAAGAGTGATTACCTAATATGCAGGAAGCCCTCTGTTCAACCCTTCAGCTTTGCATAAACCAGCCATGGTAGCCCATGCCTATTATCTCAGGAGGGGAAGGTCAGAAACTCCAAGCCAAGGCTGTCCTCAGCTGCACAGCAAGTTTGAGGACAGTCTGAGATGTATTAGACCCTGTCTCAAAAATAAAATTAAAAAAATTGCCAAGCCTGGAGAGGATAACTTTGAAGCTGAGAAAGGAATCGTCGGCTGGCAATAGCTGCTGGTGAGTGACCCCTGAGGGATGCTTCCGCTTCCAGAATATTCAGAGGTAACCTCCAGTGCGTCAGGATCAGGAACTCCTGAGACAGACCTTGGCTACAGTGGCTGGAGGGTAGACAACAAGCGGGCATTAGGAAGGGTCTAGGCAACAGTACCTTCAAAGGACAAAGTTCTGTGTCCCGTTGGCTAGTGTGAGTGGAAACCAGCATTCACCCCTTTCCTTCTTCTGCTCCGCAACCGCATAGTGATACCATGTTTCACACAAACAAAATAATCATTATATCAATTCTTCTAATTGTAAAAATAGTAGCATTTCAGTAATCTCAAATGCTTCTCACCTCTTAAAGACACAAAGCCAATTTTCTCCACAATAATACATTTGTATCCTCTTCATGTTACATTACTCTGTAGAAAACACTTTACAATATTGTCCCAGCTAAGTAAACAAAGAAAGGTGTGAGCCACAACCAACACAAACACACTGAAAAACACAAACATTCTCACCAGATCCTCTAACACACCTTCCCCCACCCCCACTCCTTCCCCCACCCCCTTGTTATTAAAAGACAGCTGTGTTAGTCTGAAGCCGACATGGGGCCAGGAGCAATAAAAGCCAGGAGTACCCCCAGGAAGCCAGTAACTACATTCCCACACCCCCCTGCTTGGTCAGTCCTGACTCATCTTCCCTGAGGCTTCCCTTTTGTCCTTAGCAGATGACCGCCCCTGGTAACCCCCTTTTTTTTCTGAGTCAAAAATAAGTCGTGTGTCCTCTCCACATAACATTAAGAAGAGTCACATACATCAGAACAAACAGGGCTCCGGTGGGTGTGGCAGGTGGAGGCAGGCTGCTCTCAGAATCCTTTGCAGTTTTGAACGGCCCACCCTTAGAAAGTCACACCACCACACTGCACCTGACAGTGAGCATCTCCTCTCTGCCTAGATTTAAAGTGCTAAGCTTCTCGACAATACCAAATCAATAAGCTTAATTTGCAGCATGCGATGCATTGTGGCATTTTTTAAAAATCACACTTCCAAGAACCCACAGTCTGAAATCTTGACAACTTAAACCACATACCAACTCTTGACATTTAGATCTCTTCCAGTCACAAATATAATAACCGAGTTTCTTTTTTTTTCCTCTTTTAAATTTAAATTAAAATCAAGCTTGTTTTACATGTCAGTCCCAGGTCTCTCTCTCTCCTCTCCTCCCCTGCCCCCCACTAGGTCCCTATCCCATCCCCATTCTGCTCCCCAGGGAGGGTGAGCTCCTCCCCTGTGTGTCTAGGCTGAGAGAGTATCCCTCTATGTGGAATGGGCTCCCAAAGTCCATTTGTGTACTAGGGATAAATATTGATGTACTACCAGAGGCCCCATAGATTGATGCCTCCTCACTGATACCCATGTTCAGGGCGTCTGGATCAGTCCTATGCTGGTTTCCCAGCTATCAGTCTGGGGTCCATGAGCTCCCCCTTATAACCGAGTTTCTTACACATAGCAGAGTCGCCTTCCCAACTCCGGGCAGTTGTACCACCCCTTCGGTTGTGCAGCCTGTGTATTTCCTCAGACGCTTTCTTCTGCCAGCTCTGAGCTCATCTGCTGCTACTCCTAGCCTTGCTTAGCTCTCACTGCTTCAAATCAACCTGCAAACCTGGACACAGCTTCCCACCAACCTCCTCAAGACTGACTGCTTCCAGTGTGGTCACAGGGGCCCACGATGGGGGCTTCCCAAGACTTGAGAGAGGATAAAAGCAGGATCACAAGCTCAAGGCAAGCTTGTCTCACCAAAAAACAATAATATAAAAAAAATGGAACAAAGAAGATACGGCTCCCATATAGGAAGGAATGTGTGGCATCTCCTCTCTGGATTTAATCTATTAATTTCAATATATCCTTCCTATCTTTCTGCTATTTTTATCCACATGCATAGATATCTTCCTTAGACACATAGACACTTATGTGTGTGTGCACATGCTTGTGCATGCATGCAATTGAGAGAGAAATTGCTATTACATATAAATACCGCTATGTCTCTTGACACTTGAAACACTCTTGGTATATTAACTTGGAGACCTGTCACTATGACATTATGAAATGATGGAGGGAGTTATTTCTTTTAGTGGAGAGGGGTATTTTTCAACTTTTCTACAACAATCATGTAAACATCTGTAATCACACACACACACACACACACACACACACACGCACGCACGCACGCACGCACTCATACACGCACCTGCTATGTGAAGATCACAAAACACACTGACGATGTTACAAGAAAGATCAGGCCCAACCTTCTCCCAAAGGGGGGAAAAGCAATTTCAATTATTATTTTTAAATGGACAAATGAAACGATAAACCACCTTGTTGAAAATGTGAGAATATTTAAAACAAAACTTAGAGAGCTCTACAGCAGCTTTCATGTTTTTGTTCAATATATACATAAACACACACCGGGTTCTAGGAACCACATCGCCCAAGTGCAGACAAGAGGTTGTCCCACTGCTCCATGGTGACAGTTTATAGATGTTTCCACTAACAATCATGTGCATACTTGTGGATTTCCTCTTAAGTCCCCATGGTACAGATGTCTCAACTACAGTGTTGCAGACAAACTCCCTTCTTGTACCCCAAACTTATTTAATGGCTGCGTTTCAATAATGGAAAGTAACATTCTGGTTGCTTGCTTTTAAAGTTCATTAGTTGATTATGATTTGTTTTGTTGTTTTGAAACAATGTCTCACCACGTAGCTCAGCTGGCTTTGAATTCAATATGTAGCCCAGGCTAGCCACAAATTCATGAAGCTCTTTCCTCAGCCTCCCATGGCTGGGATTGGAGGATCCCACAGAGACCTGGAAGATCTCCTGAATGCATGCATTCCCACATTCAACTTACTTTTTCGTTTCTTTTTTTTTTTAGTAAAAAAAAAAATGAACTAAGTGGCCCAGGCTAGCTTTGAACTCCTGATTGTGCCTCAGCTACCCGCAGGCTAGGTTACTAGGTATTTCTCACCCTGTCTGGTTGCTTTTGAGTTTTTAAAACATTTCATGTCTACTGCCTCATGGTAGTTACCTCAGTAACTTTTGGAGATAGAGGCTTACAAGGTTGGTAGGAAGAAAGATGAGATTATCTTCTGGCCTTCCCAAACTCAACAAGCTCACAAGATGATGAGGAAAATCTCCAGGCTTCTAATCTTACCCCCACCCCCTGCAAAAAAAAAAACAAAAAACAAAAAAAAAAACAAAAACGAAAACAAAACACCAACCTCCTTTTAAAAAGAAAATATCTCAGACAAATCAAAACAAGAGAGCTAAATCATAAGTGAGTCGTTTGTCTGGATGCTGGTGCCCACTGAGCTGTTTGCTGGCACCAATCACGTGGACCACATTGAGGGTTCTAGATTCTCATGTGGTCCACACTGAAGGTTCTAGACCGTCTTCCCTGTGGTTATCCAGGTTTGCTCAAGCAGGTTCCATTTGACAAACGCAAATAAATGTATCCAATAGCCTGTCTTCTAACCTTACCCAACACAGCACCCTTTCAGTAAAAGAAACCAAGTTGGTAACAAATCCCTAAGTTCATGGACGGAGAAAATTCCAAAGATGTTGATCTTAGTATCTGGTAGGTGCTGGGGGATAGGTGGCGGGGGGGGGGGGTGGGGGTGGGGGGTGGGAATGCACCAAAATTGGACCATCTGTTACCTATTTAAGCCATCCTTAGACAAGAATATATGACTTTTCAGGAGGAAAATATTGTTCTTTCCAGAGGAATAGGAATGTGATATAAACAACGAGATGAGATAAAGCTGTTTATATCAAAGAGGGAATGGGATTATAATGCTGAAAAATAGCGCACGTGTCCTGTTATTGCAGGCCTAAGTAAAACAGTGTCTGAAAGACAAATTGCTGTATTGCTATTCCTGAAGTCCTAGACTCTCCTATAAGTGATGACATCTTCCCAGACAAGAGAGACTAGCCAAGTGCAGGTATGTCTCCAGCTATATAATTTAAAGGGAGAAAAAAAGAACAAATCATTTGTCTTCTAGACAAAGAATAATTCTTATTAAAACTTAAAGAATCTAGAAAACATTTTATTTATGATAACCGAAAGTCACAAACACACCATGACAAACTTGAGCAGCAAATATGGTCACAGTGGGATCGGCAGGGTAGGACTGACTCTGGAGGCAGCAGCGCCCAAGTCATAATTAGTGGTGGCAGAACGGAGAAGGCTCTCAGGCCTGAAGTGCTGTAGCAGCTCACAAACTGAGATTGGCCCCCTGAGTACAGTTTCAGCAAGACCGAGGCAACCAGGACTTGCCTGTGACTATGGTAGGGAGACACTTGGCTTCCTGTGTCAATCACTCAACTTCACAAGCAACTGGCAACTCCATATGTCATATCCTTAGCCCTCCAGACGGCCTATGTGCCCCAGAAACTACCTAGGGTCTCACTGTGCAGGCATCCACTGCATGAGATGCCAACTGAAGTGCAAGACAGTTTACCTCTTCTCTCAGCCCCTCCCCCTCTCTCCCTCACTCCCCAACCCCTTGTGTATACAGTTATGTGTATACAGGTGCTCGCATATGTCTGTATCCACGTAGAAGCCAGAGTCAACTTTGGGATCACTGCTCAGTCAGCATTTACCTTGTTTTTAAAGACAGGGTTTTTCTCAGTCCCAGAACTCCAAATAGACTAGGCTGCCTGGACAAGCAGCTTCAGGAATCCGTCTATCTCTGCCTCCTCAATTCTGGGGGATTTCAAGACATACCACCGTGCTCAGCCTTTTACCCAGGTTTTGGGGATCAAACTCAGTGCTTCATGATTGCAGGGCAAGCACTTTCCCAATGGAGCCATGTCTGCAACGCATGCACTCCACCTCTTCCTTGGACCTTATTCATTACCATTGCCCTTTGAAAAGCCTCTGGCTTCCTAAAGAGAAGGAATGGGCAACAAGCCTGAGTCATCCATTGCTCCCAAAGGCCAGCCAACAGCTGGCCTGGAGTCCCTGCCCCACTGGCTGACAGGGTAATCTGTGCCTCAAAGTCTGGTGGCTGCTTAGTGGCCAGAGCCCTTCTGATGCTTGCACAGAGGACAATTTACCCTACCCAGCTACACCAACTGCCCAAAGCCTGAGTCCCTAATGCTAACAAGGGCTGGCACCCAGCGAACGAGGCCTCTGGTCACTCCCCAAGAAACATCTCTAGATCATGGCCAGGAATGCACATTCTTGCACGGGCTGTTCCGGCAGCCCACCAACCAGAGTCCTTCTTTGCAGGTCCCATGATGGTTTTCTGGGTGAGAGGTGAAGCCCAGAGTCTCCAGAGTGATGACTGCTGCATCCAGGGCTGCTTCTTAGAAGAGTTATTCTCACCCCCCCCATGGGTGAGACACTGGGGAAGCAGGGACTGCAGGTTCACAGGCGCCTTGCAGGGACCCATAATGAAGACAAGTCTGTCCACACAGCCCAGAAAGACTCCAGGATACCTGAGTGCTTCCCAGCCAGGTAAGGGTTAACCCTGTAAACCCTTACCACCACCAGGCCACATCAGGAAGCATCTGTAGTTTGTCACAGTGCACCAGAGAGGTCCTCATGGCACCTAGAGACCCCTGCCCTGTGTTAAACCCTTTAGGACTCAGCATGACTTTCTTAGAACTGCATGCCCTGGCCAGAAGTCTCCCCAGACCCCTACACCAAACTATCATCTACCAGGTCTGGGCAGGGCGTGCCCAGCTTCAACGCAACAAGCAAACACTGCAGGTAAGGTTTCTCCTAGGCCCTCACTCCCACAAATGTCACCTCTCTTCCTTCCTTCCATGCCTGGCTCTACCACTCGGCTCCCCGCCCCCTTCCCATAATCTGCCTCCACCTAAGTCAGTCTATGCAGACTTCAGAGGGGAGAGGATGTGTCCTCCTTGTCACAGAGGCCTGAGAGAAGGAGTCTGAGTGAAGCAGACCAACCCCCTTCCCATTTACCCTCACCCCAGCCATTCCCCAAACTCCCATCCCAAAGGATCACCTTTCTGTAGTAGGCTTTCTTTTGGACGGCCAACCAGCTCCCAAATCATGACACGGGGACTTATGATGAATGCTTGGCCTTAGCTTAGGCTTGTTTCTCGCTAGCTCTTGTAACTTAATTTAACCTGTTTCTCTCCATCTACGTTTTGCCTCAGGGAGTTTTACCTTTTTGTTGTTGCTGTTGCTGTTTCTTTCTGTATGTCCTACTCCATGTCTTTCTGATAGGCGGCTTCCTGGCTGGCCCCTGCATCTCCCTCTCTTTCATGTTCTCGCTGCTCTTGTTCTCCCTGGAGTCTAGAGTCCTCCTTCTCTGCCTGCCAGCTCCACCTATCCCTCTCCTGCCTAGCTAACTGCCATTAGACGGTTCAGGTGCCTTAGATAGGCAAAGCAACTCATCTTTACATTGTTAAACAAATGCAGCAGAAACAAATGTAGCTCGTCTTTACATCAGTAACAAAGGCAGCAGAAACAAATGTAACACATCTTTACATTGTTAAACAAATGCAGCAGAAACAAATGTAACACACCTTTACATGTTAAAGTAATACTCCTCCCAATACCTCTCACTGACCATCCATCCCTCTGCTTTGACCCAGAAAGGATGCCACCGCTGAAGGGGGAATACAACCCTCACCCTCACTTATTACCCGCCTCCTCTCAGAAGCCAACCGGAAGCAAATCGAAACCCACTAAGGAGTCTCAGACCTGGTGTTATCTGTCCTCACAGTGATTGTTCAGGGCTCAAGGAAAGCTATGTACAGGGAATCTCCAACTGGAGTGAAAACAAGAGACATCCCATCTAGAGAATACAGGCAAGTTTTCCCTCAGCCTAGGCTGAGCTGGCAGGGAGCTTTGTAAGGGCAGGAAGTGGAGGATGGTAGACACAAGTGGACCCAGAGGGATAATTGGGAAATAATTAAAAGTGTAGCGACTCACATTGGGACTGGGGAGTCACACTGCATTAACCTTGCCCTGAGTGAAGGGGCCCAAGATTCTGCAGTTAGGTTTGTGGTTCTGTGACACCACTTTCGTGTGTCCCCTTACCTACTGGAAATGGGCTCATGATTGGCTCAGAAGAATGAGCTCCAGGTCCTGTGTCATCAAAGACCTGCAACCCTACCAGAAATGCCTTTGCCAAGGGTTCCTCTCACACCTCAGACTGAGAGCAAAAGCTTGGAGATTGGAGCTGCTGACTGACATGCTGGATCCAATGATGTTTATGACAGAAGCTTGCCTTCTTAGAAAAGTTCACACAGCCCTAGCTGGAATGGTACAATACAGAGGGGAGTAAGGAGCAAGCATTTGGAGGAGATACGATGGCTCACACTTCCAATTCCAGCACTTGAAAGACTGAGAATTGCCACAAATTCAAGGCCAGCCTGGGCTCCGGAATGGAAACGCAGCTCAAAAGAACACAGTATTCAAGCATTTGTCCTCACTTTCCCCCAGATGCTCTAGTAGCTCTGTCCCCTTTGCAAACATTAATCTTCTCTAAAAGCAAGATGACATCGTGGGGCTGGCAAGATGGCTCAGCGGGTAAAGGCATTTGCCACTGAGCCTAACTGCCTGAGCTGGATCCTCCAGGGACCACATGGTGGACGGAGAGAATTGACACCTTGCGTTTTCCTCTGACCTCTATATGCCCATGATAACCCATCTCCCCCAAGACACACACACACAGAGGTCTGCAGGTCTCCCTGGCAAGTTGCTCTGAACACAGCAAGGGTCCATGAGGAGCCAGGGCTGGAAGAGTCACATTGCTTTGGGCTGCACCTCACAGCCTGTGCTGAGAGCTGAGAACAAAGTGGAATGCATTATACTGAGGCATCTGCCAGCCTTAGCAGGAGCCACCGTGATTCATCTGTAACACCTGTGTCTGGGCGAGACTGCGGCCTCTCCTGCCTTCTCTCCCACACACTTAACTTTAGTTCTCTGCTTCTCCCCCTCTTTGGAGGCAGTGCCCGAGACTGGAATGCTGGGGCTAGGAGAGTATGTGAATCCTGATGTCAGCAGGACCTGTGTTTGTGTGATGGCCTGGGCGCTACTGCTATAGACACAGCGCCGTACGCTACTCCCCTGCCCCATACACACCCAAGAAAGGTGGCATCTTCAGGTGATTAGGGCAGAGCTCTTGTAGATTCCAAAGCCCCCCTGGCCTCTCCCACCAGGTGTAAACCGTGAGAAGGCTGCCATCTATGAACCAGGAAGTGGACTCGGCTGGTGTAGTACACTGATGATGTAATCTTGGACAGAGGCTTACTGGGTGTATTCATAGCTCTAGGATGGAGACCATGGCTGCTCCCTGCAGTCATCATTAGGGTGTGTGATGGGACCATGACTCTGCTCCCTGCTTTCATCACTAAGTGGGCCGGAACTGTGAAGTTTGGTTCTCTTTCTCACTTTCCTATTTCCTTTTTATCTTCCCCTTTCCCTGCTCAAGTGGGTGGGGAGACTTTGGGCAATCGTGGCGTTTCAGACCCAGAAAGCAATAAAAATGTCATCATTTTGTCCATTCTCCTTAGCACATGGATGTTAGCACATGGATGATGTTGAGATGAGGGAAATTATGCAGCATGTGAGCTTCAGCCCAGATCCCCACAGGGTAGGTAAACCAGACCAGGGAGGAAAAAGAGACTCATGGGACTGCTGTGCCTGGATCACACGCCGCTCATCCTCACGGACAAGGAGGGCAGCTGTAGCTTTTCTGAAATCTCTGAATTGCAGAGCTGGGTAGAAGGCTCAGTCAGTAGGGCACCCCAGTTCACAGCCCCAGAATCCATGTCCAGTGACATGTGGTAGAAGGTATTGGCAACACCAGCCCTGCTGTCGGGAGGTGTAAGACAGAGATGAGGGAATCCCTGGACACTCACAGGCCAGCTGTCACGGCATAAGCAGCAGCAGCAGAGGGCAGGGAAGACAAGCAGCCCCATCTCACACAAGGTGATAGTTGAGGACGGATGCTCACAGTCACGTGAGCTTTCTGGCCCGGCTTGTCCCACAGCCCTTGAGCCACAAATAAACACACGGACTCTGTATTAGTCATAAAACAGTTGTTTGGTGGCTTGGGCTTCTTATTGGCTGGCTCTGCCTTAATTATTAGCCCATTTCTATTAATCTAAGTGTTTCCACATGGTCTTCTCTTACCAGAGAAGGGTTGGGACCTCTAACTCCTTTGGGGGTTCACATGGCAACTGTTCTGGTGGGCTCTCTCTGCCTACCTTTCCCAGAATCCTCCTTGTCCTAGTCATGCATTTCTTCCTGCCTCATTAGCCATGGTGGGTTTTTTGGTTGTTGTTTTTGTTTTTCGAGACAGGGTTTCTCTGTATTGCTTTGGAGACTGTCCTGGAACTCACTCAGGAGACCAGGCTGGTATCCAACTCACAGAGATCCGCCTGCCTCTGCCTCCCAAGTGCTGGGATTAAAGGTGTGCGCTACCAACGCCCGGTGGCCATGGTGTTTTATTCATCAACCAGTAAGAGAAACATCTATACAGAAGGACATTTCCCCCACCCCCGTCAATCCACTACATATACACTGTGACACATGCATCCCACATTTACATGCAAATGCACACATGCACATCACATACATGTCAAAGATTTTAAAGCATTAAAAACTGAATTACTCTGGCAGTTTTTCAAAAGTGGGAGTCCCGTGCTTTTCTAACTGGTGTTAAGCTTTTTAGCAAACTCTGCCTGACGTTTCCATTCCCCATCTCTAAAGGCTGCTTCCCGAGTGCATTTGAGCAGAACTCCCACACACCTGAGGGGAACATCATGCTAGTAGAGCATGTCACAGATGCAGCCGCTCATGGCACATGGAAAGGTGGGCACAGGAAGGAGCCAGGGCAAGATGTGCCCTGCCAGCACACACAGTGAACTGTTTCTCCCACGAGGCCCCAGGTTCCAGCTTCCAGAGCCCTCTAGAATAGGGCCAACCAGATGGGACACAAGTGGTCAGCACATGGACCCATGAAGGAGATTTCTATAATAGACCTTTAAGAGGTGGTTAGGCCAAGAAGGTGTGGGCGGGATTGTCATTCATAAAATGTGATTCTGTGCCGGGGAGACAAGACTCAGTGGGTAAAGACACCACCATGAGAGCCTGATGACCTGAGTTCAGTCCTTGAGTCTCATGACGGAAGGAGAGAAGCAAGCCCTGAAAGTTGTCCTCTGACCTCTCCATGTGCCCGGGGACACAGACACACAGACAGACAGACAGACACACACACACACACACACACACACACACACACACACAAATAATGAAGTTTTTATACAAATTAATTTTTTAATTTACTTTAGAAACAATCTTATTTTACATATCATTCCCAACTCCCTTTCCCTTCCATCCTTCCATAGCCCCCATCAAACCCCCATCACACCCCCATCCACTCCTCATGGAGGGTGAGGCCTTCCATAGGGGAATCATCAAAGTCTGTCGCATCATTTGAGGGAGGGCCTAGGTCCTCCCCCGTGTATCTAGAAAGTATTCCTCCATGGAGAATGGACTCCAAAAGTTCATTTGTGCACTAGGGATAAGTACAAGTTCCACTGTCAGAGGCCCCATAGACTGCCCAGCCCTCCTAAGTGACAAATAACGAGGTTTTAAGGTGACTTAGGGTCCCTCTTGCAGGGTTCCCCTTCTACCTGTCCCTCTGCCCTTCCCCCCTTGTTTCTCTGTCTCCCTCTCTCTCTCTCTCACCTCCTTTCATGTGTCATATGATGCAATGGGCAGGAGATCATTATCGTATCCTAGAAACTTAATGTTAGACTTCCCAGCATCCATAACTTATGAGTCAAAAATTTTCTGCTCATTGGAAATCACCCTGTCCAAGCTGGAGAGGCTCATTGGCTAGGAGCACTTGCTCTTGAAGAGGACCCTGGTTCAGTTCCCAGCACCCACACAGTGGCTCAAGGCCATCCTTAACTCCAGCTCCAGGGGATCTGACCCAGGCAGCTTCTCTGACCTCCGAGGGTGCCCAGAAAGTACATGTTACACATGCAAACATGCAGGCAAATCACACATACATATAAAATACAGGAAGGAAGGAAGGAAGGAAGGAAGGAAGGAAGGAAGGAAGGAAGGAAGGACAGACAAAGAAATCACCTAGTCTGTGGTATTCTGTTATAACCGAAAGACAGCAAAAGACTGTGTGTCTGTGTGTGTATCACTGTGTGTGTCTGTGTGTGTATCTCTGTGTGTGTCTGTGTGTCTGTGTATCTCTGTGTATGTGTCTATGTGTATGTCTGTGTGTGTGTGTCTGTGTCTGTCTGGTGTGTCTGTGTGTCTGTGTGTCTCTGTGTGTGTGTCTGTGTATGTCTGTGTGTCTCTGTGTCTCTGTGTGTGTCTGTGTGTGTGTCTGTGTATGTCTGTGTGTCTGTGTGTCTCTGTGTGTGTCTGTGTGTGTGTCTGTGCATGTCTGTGTGTCTGTGTGTCTGTGTGTCTCTGTGTGTGTCTGTGTATGTCTGTGTGTCTGTATGTGTCTGTATATGTCTGTGTGCCTGTATGTGTGTGTGTCTCTGCATGTATGTCTGTGTGTCTGTGTGTGTGTGTGTGTCTGTGTGTGTGTATGTCTGTGTGTCTGTATGTGTCTGTATATGTCTGTGTGTCTATATGTGTCTGTATATGTCTGTGTGTCTGTATGTGTCTGTATATGTCTGTGTGTCTATATGTGTCTGTATATGTCTGTGTGTCTGTATGTGTCTGTATATGTCTGTGTGTCTGTATGTGTGTGTGTCTCTGCATGTATGTCTGTGTGTCTGTGTGTGTGTGTCTGTGTGTGTCTCTGTGTCTGTGTGTCTGTGTCTCTGTGTGTATCTGTGTGTGTGTATGTCTGTGTGTCTGTGTGTGTGTCTCTGTCTGTGTGTCTGTGTGCACCTGAAGATGTTCTGTCATTTCCCCAAGCCCCAGCTGTTAGGCCCCTCTGTATGCAGCACCTGGCCCCCCCTAGATCCCCAGCTCTTGAGTCAGGCCCTGTGGTCATGAATTCTTTCTTCAAACAACCATTCATGAGCACAAGCATGCGTGACTAACCAGGAGGCAAACTTGATGATGCAGGCCTGTGTGACTTATCTCATCTACTTGTGTCAGCTTGATGCTGAAGGGGGAGATTTTTACTGTCAGTTCCCAGGACAAAGAATTTAGGGTAGTGAGCATTTATGCATGGGTGGCCCTGTAAAGTCTCAGACCACAATACCTTTCCATCCACAATTGGTTCCTCCAGACCTGTCAGATTAAAAAAGATAACATCAGCAGAGAAACTGCAGCCATGAAGGTCCACACTGACACCAGGTGCCTCCCCATCTACGGGGCTCATAAGTACTGCGCAAAATATCACTCTGAAACCGGCTACATGAGGAGGAACAAATTCTCAAATAAATTACTTAAATACGCATCCATCCATTTATTTCTCCAACTATTCAAAAACAGATGTGCAGTAAAATGTCTGGGTGTGCGGGTCAGAAAGACTATAGTCAGAATCTGAATGCCACCATTTGTATCGTGTGGGTGTGTGCGCGCGTGCATGAGTATGTGCATGAGTTTTGCTGGGGGTCAAACCCATAGCATGGGCACACTAGACAAGCACTCTATATCTGATCTCCACCCCCAGCCACATTTCAATATCTTGATCATAGAAAAGCAACTTAACAATCCGACTCTCATCACCATCCCTTTAAAAAAGAAAACAATTGGGAAAAATAAAACCACCCTGATGACTTGGTTCATACTCAGCAAAACGACCTGTGTATGTGCCCAGAGCAATGCAGCCACTCAACAGTGGTCAATTCTTGTGTGTTCACAGCATGATAGTATCAGCCAGCCACGCCTCTTCAAACCACAGAGAGATGGGCAGGAGTGGGTGATGTCGGCCTCAGGGTACAACCCCGGTATTCTCCGTGGATGGAGCTCTCTTCTGAGTCTTGCTTAAGCCATAGACAGTGTCTCTGTCTCTCTAATGTCTTCAGCCTCTTTTTGGGTTCCCATTTCACGGTGACTAAAAAGCCATCTCTATACAAACAACCTCAGCCCCTCCTTGGCCCTATCGAGAGTTTTAATGAGGAACTGAAACCATTGTCTATTACACAAGGCTGGAGGCAGTGTTTCCAGAGGGAGGAGGGGTTCAGGGACATTGGGCAGTGACAGCTCACCCACAGGGTGAGCAGTGTGTTGGCTTCTTCACTTCACAGAGCTAGAACCACAACGCTGTTGTCAAGAAGCATTGACGGTCAGAAGCGAGTGGACCCCCAGTGGCTGCAGAACTACTTAAGGAGCTAGCCCCCTCCCCATCACTCAGCTACAGGCCCATAGGTACCCCCAAGTCATCCCCATACTTCAAATGACAGTGCTTGTGTTGAGACCGGATCCCATATCCCATGACAATAGTTTAGTGACTTCCTGCTGACATCTGATAGGCCCAGATTATAGTCAAAAGGCATACTATACATTGACAGCTGACACCATTTAGAAGCCAATGGTAACTTTTAGAATTGGAGTCTCGTCAGCACATGTCCAGGCAGGAGCCATGAGGTGACATATCCCATCCGGTGACTTCTGAAGTGTCGGGGTGAATGACGGTTCCCATGATCACATGACTCGGGGATTGAATGCCGAGCATCAAAGGCTCGGCAACCTGAAATTCAATATGTTCTTTTATGAAAATGACTCATGTATATGGTTTAAAATAAATCAGGAACACCAGCACATTAGTCAGGGCTCTCCATCAAAGAAGAATGGACCGGATGCATCTCTCTACAGCTCAAGAGAAAGCCAGGTGAAGCATGGAATGTCAGTCTCTAGCCCAAATCCTGAAGGGCAGGCAGCAGGCTGCAAACCCAGGCAGAGCAACTGCGTTGTTCCAGGCTTGAAATAAAATCGCGCTTCTTCAGGAACCTGTGGTGTTTGTTCCAACCTTCAACAGCCTGGGTGAAACCTGTGTCAGGATGGAGAGTTGCCTGCTTTCAAAGGGGATCTGATCTCTGGCGAAATCTTAATTCGAGCAGTGACTGGAGACCACGATCCAGCCAAATGGATGCATGAGCTCAGCCACCAAGACAGAAGATGGAGAGAGAGTCACACCCCACCTCAGGCATCCTCCCCCTCTTCCCACAGGAAAACACCATCTGTTCAGGGCTCTGTTGAAGACTGCAAAAGGCACCCTGCTTTCTCTGTCACTGGAGGTTTCTCCTCCACACCAGGCCCTCTGCTGCCGGCTTCCCTGGGTATCTCCAAACCCGGGGTGCTTTAAATGACCATGTCCCCACAGACTTGAATACTTGATCTCCAGTTGGCAAAACTGTTTGGGTGGATTTAGAAGGTGTGGCCACGCTGAAGAAGGTGTGTCACTAGGGGATGCACTAGGGGACAGGCTTCAACATTGCAAAGCCTCATGGGCCATTCCCAGCATGCTCTGCTTCCTGCTGGTAGTTCAGGATGTGAACCCTCCGTTTCCTGCCCCTGTTGCCACACCTGCCCCTTGCTGTTAAGTAAGACTCCGTGCCATGAGTAATCCCCAAACAAATTCTCTAGCCTACTAGTTGGTCATGGTGTCTTATTAAAGCAATAGGAAAGTAATCAATATACAGATGACTAGTAGGCCCGATCGCCTTCTCCGTGTATGACAGGACAGGGAAAGAGAAGTGATGGGAACACAGTCCTGCTGAAGAAATCAATGGGGAGAGTCTCATCCTCTTAGGGGAAGAAAATTATTTTGCACCATTCTCATGGAGACATCATGGACAGGAGTGATTTCATCAGAGATCCAGAGGCACAGACAGCACCAAATGTCATTTCACGCCAGTGCTCCAGGAACTTCGAGTGATGTCAGGGGAAACTGAGTCTAGGCCAGGCTTTGTCCCCCCGCCCCACACACACACACATACATCGGCATCCTACTCATTCTCTTAAATTATCCATCATTCTGTGCTCCCAACTTAGCTTTAACCTGGCAGGCAAGTTATTTTACAAGGCAAAATAACAACAAAATAGTAGTAATAATGACCACGCTCCCCAGTAAGTAAACTACACAGCCAAAAGGTGAATCGCTTGTTTCAGCCAGAGAACCACATTACCTCGCTGAAAAAAATGGTGGCCATGTGCTTGCTGTTCCTGCTGCTGCAAGGGAAAACCACAGCTACAGGGAAGGAACGAGCCGAACAGGTTACTTGCCTCCTTGAAAGCTCCTGTTTCTAGAACAATGACAAAGCTGTCTGTGTTTGCCTAAGAACGAGTACTGATGAATGGCCTGCAAGGGGCCATGTCACCCCAAATCAGGGTCTGTAGAGGAGAGGTGGGGGGGGAGGGGGGGAAGACGGGATGACCCTGGGCTTGCAAGCACAGGAAAATAATTGCAGCTTGAGTCAGTCCAGAGGCCCAACTTCCTAACCTGCTGAATAAAACATACCTTACATTCAAAGGGTGTCAGGGTCTCGCCTTGTCATTAGGGTAGCTGGTGAGGGGAGGTGGGGGAGGAGGCTCGTGTGTGACTACATGTGGACACCAGGCAGGAGTTGGCCTTCTGAACGAAAACAAAATAAACAAAAAGCCCCGGCTGTCAGATAAAGCCAGATGAACACACCTGCTGAGAGAGTCCAACTTTTCAGTCAGAAGGAGCTGGTGACCAAATGTGTGGGTGGGGGGCAGCAGCAGGCAGGAGGGGGGAGGTCAGCGCCAGAGCTGTCCCTGGTCTGTGAGCTGCACATGTGGAATGTTTGAGGAAGCTCACACACACACACACACACACACACACACACACACACACGGGTGATTGGGGCAACACAGACGGGCAACTAATATCTGCGGCACAGGGGAATGGTGTTGAGTAGGCTGGCCTTACCCTATTGCAAGGTTTTTGTTCACTACGAGAAGCCCTGCCCAAGCACAAAGAACCATCCACCGCGTTTACTCTGTGCAAGAACCAGTAAGTGGGCAGAAGTAGCTGGAAGCCAGGGAGAGCGACTTCGGAAGGCCATTTCCCTGAGCAACACACAGCCATTGCAATCACAATCTCTGAAGGATAATGAACGACCACACCGGGTCTGCTTGAGAATGCAGAGGGACTCGGGGGACCCTACCCCTCACTGCCGGACTATTTCCTGTGGGTGGATTCAGAGAGAGGGGAGTCCTTGCCTTCACTTGGGTACTCCCTGTCGACTCCAATCGGGCTCCAAAGGGCAGTCCCAATCCGATGGTCACACAGATCATCTAGGCCCTGATGGGAACTAGATGATCACAACAGAAAATCAAAGCCCACAAATCTGAGGAAGCGATAGACAGGGAGGTTGAGAGTTTGTAGGGCTGGGAGAGAGATAAGAAAAAGTCATGGGACAGAATAGCAGGAAGGTATTACACATACATGAAAGTGTCATAAAACCTTAAATTTTACAAGGAGAAAGCGGGTGCCTGGCTAGCTCGGTTGGTAGAACATGAGACTGGGGTGGAGGGGAGAATGAAAAGGATTTTAAAAAGAACCAGTAAGCAGTAAGTGATTGATTGCTGAGACTTACACAGCACGAGCTCAAAATAGAGCCCTATTTACTGTTTGTTAAGGAAGCCATTCTTGGGCTGGCAAGATGGCTCAGTAGATAAAGGCTCTTTCTTGCCTGGTGACCTGAGTTCAACCCTCAGAATTCACACGAAGGCAGAAGGACGCTCATAAAGTTGTCCACTGCCCTCCATATGCCTGCCATGGTGCATGTGCCCACATACACAAGAGAAATAGAATGTAAATAAGAAATCCATTCTTCCCAATGGCAATTTCAACGAGCCCTGGCTGAGACACACCGGAAACACTCAGGGGCAGTCACCAGACCTGCTATGGAGGGCGTCTTGCATGCAAGCACATCTGGTCTGATGAAGATGGCGGCTGTTTTGCTTGTAAAACCGAGTTCTGTGATGGGAAGCAAAAGCGTCACCCAGCGTGGCAGAGGCTCAGTCAAGCGGTGTCTGTCATTCCCTTATCGCCCTGTGCATACCTTGATCCTTGTCCTGATGTTCTGACAGCTGTGGACTTGGCCATGAGTGGTAAACCACAGCGGAGTGCGGTTGGTCGCACCGCTTCCAGTCTTTGTGACTCTGTCCTTCCTGGAATTCACTCACTACGCAAGGTCTGAGGACACAGGGGCCACCCTGACAACCAGCAAGCCATGAGACGTCCAAGCTGGCCACATGTAGGCGAGGGATGCTGGGTAGACAGCTGTGAGAAAGACCCACTTGGAGCTTCAGCTCCAGCTAATGTTCATCTTAAAGAGATTCAAGGTGAACCCCAGAAAAAAACAGAAGACGTGGAATCTCCTGACACAGAACCCTCGGGCCTTAGACTACTTTAAACCACTAGGTTTTGATATGGATTAATGTACAACTGGGGTAGATAACACAGAAAGTTGCCAAAAAGCTTTGGAGAATCTGGGCCCACAGTCACTTAACCAAGGCTTAGGATTCTTGCATTCCCATTCATTTGTAGATTCCCAAGAGACTCTGGGTGGGTCTCTCATTCACTGAAGGAAGAGGTCCAGGACTGGAGGTCAGCATAGGGTTGACTACATTTGGACCAGAGGCCGAGTCACCAGAGGATGAGGGGACAGGCACGGGGTTTCCAGGATTTGGGGATCAGCTCCAAAGGGTCTGATAGACATCAGAGAATGGGTTATCTCATGAGTCTAGCATATTCTCTCTGGAAAGGGACATGCCCCTGGGGCTGTCCATGCCCAGAAGTTGCTGTGGCAGAAATCTGTCCTGCTCCTAGATTCACATAAACACCCACCCCACGGGGAGGCTACAAGTGTAATCACAGGAACAGATAAAAAGGAGAGACACAAACTCGGGCCTGACACCAGCTCCTCTCCGGCACTGCGGCGATCTGGCTTTCCCACGACTGAAGCCTGTTACCGCGCAGTGTGTTTCTTAGGCACTGGTTAATTTCTGGGTTTAATTTGTGAGTTTGGATGTGGATATGAATATTTTTCTGTCACTGGGAAAGCAAATTAAGTCTCAGAGAATTGTCTGTAATCGCCGAGACTCAAGAAGAATCTGTTTATCAACACACAGTGCAAGGGAAACCCTAGAAATAACCAGTGTTTGGAACCTTGCCACAGGTCTGGAGGATTTCTTCTTATTTTAACACAGGGTTTCTCACCTTCTCAGAAGAGGCCCATGATTCCTCAGGATCCCTCTGGCATCTGATGCCCTGCCCCTGTTCTTGGTGAAATGCAAACCACCCAGACAAAGGCTGTTTGGTAAAGGCACATAGAGAATGAAATACTATGAGGGATGGAATAGTATCTTTAGGTAATTAACACAGTGCAGGGACATGTGCTCGCCAGTAGTCCCTCTCTGGCTAAAAAGATAGTCCTTGAAATAAAACAATGAAGCAGAAGCTGCTAGGATTCATAGTAATGGGGCCCCACCCTCTGCCTCTTTGTAAAGTTTAGTGTCTCTGGTTGAATGAACCAGAGAGATGGGTGGATTAAAATTTTCCTGGGAATAACATAAAACTTCATTCCCACCCCCGGGAAAATGCTGTTTTCCCAGATGGAACTTATTGTACAGAGCTGCATAGGAAAGTCAGAGAAACGTCTCGTGAATTCAATTTAATGTTTACAAAGTGCATTTATTAAACAGACTTTCTCCTATTGAATATTTCCACTGTGGTCCTGGAGAAAGATCAAGGTCAGCCCTTATTAAATAAGGAGACTTGGTGTAGACTTCCACACCAGCTGGCCAGAGCGTTACAGAGCTCTCCCTGGGGGGAGCAGCCCCCACCCAGCACACAGCTGTGAACTTGGTGAACTCCACGCCTGGCACCTCTAGTTCCTGCTCTAGACCCAGCTCTTCTACCTCCGGGAGGGTTCAAGCTCCCCTTCCTGAGAATGCTCCACCAGCTCACAGCTCCTGTCAGACCAGAGCAGCACAGCAGTGAGACACAGCAGAAGGTGGGGGGGGGGTGTGAGACTGTGAGCTAGCAGCAGTTTTATTGTTTTGTTTTTAATTATGGAGTGAATGCTTTTTTTTCTGCTAATAGGAAATGTATAGTTTGAAACTGGAATGCCCCCCCCACCCAACCACAAAGTTCAGTCTTCAGCTTGATGCTATCGGAACGTAAGAGAAGAGATCTGGTGGGAGGTTTGGGGTGCCCTTGAAGGGTGTCTCGGTCTCCTCCCCTTTCTCTTTCAACCCTGACCACCCCGGTAAGCAGTTTTGCTCTGCAGTGTGTGACTGCCTCACACCTGACCTCGTGCGTGCGGGATGGCTGCAGGTCAGCATGGGGCAGCTGCAGAGCATCGTAGGCTCAGACCGTGGACAAGCTGAGTTTCCCACATCTGGGAGTCAACTCCCACCTCTCCCAGCAAATATCTGAGATCTAGGCCCAAGACAACGAGATGAAACCACATGGACTGAAGTCTCTAAAACAGTAAGCCAAAGAAACCCATTCTCTCTATAAAAGACATCTTGGTTATTTGCTAAATTAACTACACGCAGATTCACAAGGCCAGAGTACCACTTCCTAAGCACCCAATACCGCATTATGTAAGCTGTTGCCCAGTAAAAATTATCTTGGTTATTTGCTAAATTAACTACACGCAGACTCACAAGGCGAGAGTACCACTTCCTAAGCACCCAATACCGCATTATGTAAGCTGGTGCCCAGTCTTCTTATAGGAACACTGATCCAATTGCAGTGTCTTCCTCTGAGGGGATCTCTGAATTCATATCTACTCTCTGAAAAGACACTAAGAACACATTTCATCTCTTGTTTATACACATATGGTATTTATATGCAGAGACCTGCAGTTATAGAGACAGAGGGAAGGATGGGTGGGTGGGCGAATGGATGCAGAAAGCTCCTGCATGTTCTCTGAACTGAATGGAGAAATTGGGGATATTCATGAAGTTCAATAGAGAGACTGCTATTTAATAGTCATTTTCTTCATTCACGTAACACAACAGCCTCCGAGACAATGCAAGAAGGAGGAGGCATGGCCACGCCCTTGGTGATCCTGTCGGTCTAAGCTGGTCCAGTGGACATTAAGAATGACAGCCACATCTGTCCAGTGAGTGGGATCTTCCTGACTCCATGGTTTCACACATCCACTGCAGTGCTCTTGTGTGCCTGTCATGTGACCTTCGAGACACTAAAGTCAGCATTGCCTCAGTCCCATTTCCAGTCCTGACCCTGCCACGTGTCAGTTAACATTCCAAACTCACATGTCCAGTCATCGCTCCACAGACTCGTTTCCCATCCTGGTGGGCTCACCTACGGCTCCAGCTTCGAGCAAAGAGCCACTGACAGTGATGAGGCCTCAGCCTATCCCCGGCTTCCTGGGCGAGCCACTGACAGTGTCTTAAGTGATGAGGCCTCAGCCTATCCCCGGCTTCCTGGGCACCCGTCTTCTCTCCTGTTGCAGACACTGGCTATCCTTGACCATTCCAGGGTCCCTGGTTTTGAAAGACAAAGCTGTTCTTAGACTCTCCATTCCTCCACTCCCCCAAAGGTCACGGTGTCCTTCATGAAAGTCCCTGACTCCTCCCTCTGTCATTATGGGCTCTGAGGGAAGGCAGAGCCTCTAGGAAAGGCAGAGAGCACAAATGAGTCTGTCAGTGAGTCAGCTCCCCCACTCGCCAGCCAGGGGTCACTTATGCCACCACCACATGGTCGTGGGAAGGAAGGCAAATGATATTTTCCACATAATTAGCAAAATCTGCTCCACAGTGGCCTGCTGCCCACTCCCAAATATCTCGGAAATTGAGCTCTTAAGAATTTCATCATCTCACCAGCTGCTGGACGATGATGAGTCATTGTTACTTTGATCAGTGTAACACAAAAGCGCCAGGTAACAGGAATGCACACATTCGAGGGAATCTAGGCCGGTATGCTGTGGAAATGGGAGCGAAGAGGAAGAGATTCCTCACAGAGGTGAAACCCAAGACTCTGCAGCTTATAGGGTAGAATTTGGGCAGGGAAGTAGAGGCCTGATTGCATGTGGAAGACAGTCTAGATGGGAGCCAGATAGTTCAGACATATACACATACACAGGTATCTATTTATTTGCTTGCTTTATTTTTATATTATTTACTATTGTGTGCATGAGGTACATGCCTATTACAGTGCATGTATAGAGGTCAAAGGGTAGGCTTGGAGAGTCAGTTCCCTCCTTCTACAGTGGTTTCCACGGATTGAACTCAGGCCAACGGCTTTTACCAGCTAAGCTATCTCTCCAGCCCTAACTCTATTTAAATTCAATGTAAATAGCTCATAGTTATATATCATATATGCCATAGCATATGGCTTAAATGCTATAAGTCAGGCTCGACTCAGAAGGTATCAGGGACTCTCTCAACACAAACCAGTGAGGGTAGTACTTTAGTTCTTTTCTCCCTTGCTGTGACAGAATATCTGAGAGAAACCATTTTAAAGAAAGAAGGATTTAATTTGGCTCCGGGTTTCAGAGGTTACAATCCATGGTCAACTGGCACCATTGCTTTTGAGCTTATGGTGAGCAGAACATTCTGGTGGGAAGGCATGGTAGAGGAGAGCTTCTTGTCTCAAGGCAGCCAGGGACAGAGACAGAGGTAGACCAGAAGGAGCCAGGGACAATATGCACCTTCAAAGTCATGCTCCCAGTGACCTACTGCCTCCAGACAGTCCCCGATGTTTAGTACCCACTAACTCCAAATAGTGCAAGCCATCATTGTGTTAATCACTGATGAGATCAGAGTCCTCATGACCTGGCCTATCTCAGGTTACTGTCCTACTTAGGGTTGCGGTTACTATGATGAAACACCACAACCCAAAAGCAGCTTGGGGAAGAAAGGGTTTATTTGACTTATACTTCCACTGTTCATCACTGAAGGAAGTCAGGACAGGAACTGAAACAGGGCCAGAACCTGGATACAGGAGCTGATGTAGAGGTCACGGATGGGTACTGGTTACTGACTTGTTTCCCACGCCTTGCCCAGCCTGCTTTCTTATAGAACCCAGGGCAACCAACTCTGGGATGGAAACACCCACAATGGGCTGGGTCCTCCCCCATCAATCATTAACTAAGAAGATGCCTAGAGCTCCGTCTTACGGCATTTTCTCAATGGAGGTTCCCTCCTTTCAGATAACCGTAGCTTCTGTCCAGTCTATATAAAACCAGCCCGGGCACAATCGACACATTGTCAACCTGACACACAAATGTAACACTGTAAAGCCATAACCTTTCCTATCTTGTTTGTCCCCAAGATCATTCATGATTATCAGCATTACAATATAAATATTCCAAACGTTAGAAGTCCCACAGTCTGAAAAATTTA
Organism: Mesocricetus auratus; assembly: GCF_017639785.1. NCBI lineage: Eukaryota > Metazoa > Chordata > Mammalia > Rodentia > Cricetidae > Mesocricetus > Mesocricetus auratus. The sequence continues at coordinate 10,407,755 of NW_024429212.1, read as the reverse complement.
AATGCTTTAAAATATTCAATCTCTTTGAAAATTAAAATTAAAAATCTTTGTAAAATTCTGAAATCTCTTTAAAAGCTTAAAGTCCCTGTATCGTGAGTTCCAGGACAGGCTGGATTACATAGAGAAACCCTATCTCCAAAAACTGAAAACAGAAGAAAGAAAGAAAAGAAACATCTCCTAGCAGGGGGATTTATCAGCTTAACCTTGTCCAAGAAAGCGTGTCTCTTCGACCTTACAAATACTCATGAGAGCTGAGAAAGTCTCAGGATTTTTTTCTTGTAAAACCAACAAACAAACAAAACCTCCCCTGCCCTGTGAAGTAGGAATCCAGAACAATTATAAATGTCTACTTGCATCTACTTTTGGGTCTCTGCACATGCATTATGCACACCTGTGACTTCTCGTCCTTTCTCCTAGGCTGCCGTCTCAAATGCAAACTGCCTTGTCCTGGGCCTCTGAACCCAGGAGTCCTGTTACCATCCACCCTGCTAAGGACTTAAAGAAGAGCTTTCCCCTAGCAGTAAGAAGGCAAGGAGAGAGAAAGATGGAGGCAGGACCTCATTCTTAAACGTGGAGGACTGAATCCAGTCGGCCCCTTGCCCAGCACCTAGATTAGTGAGACAAACACAGGAATGCCTCGCCTTGCCCTCAAAAGACTCCACAGGGCTGACGAGAGGAGGAAGGATTTAGAAGCCCAGGCAAAGCTGAGGAATTGCTGGGTGGATTGGAAATCAGTAGGCCCAGGCCAGAGTCCTGGCTGAAAGAGTTCTTCAAACAGGTATAAACAGAAACTTAGGTTTGGGAAAGCAACTCCCTTCATGCTAAGAATAGTGCCAATACATAACCAAACCTTTCAAAGGGCTGAGAAAAGCAATTTTCTAAAGAAAATTAGTTGAAACAAACAAATTAAAACAAAACCAAACAAACAAACAAAAAACAGTAGAGTCCGGGACTTTGGCAAGTGACCGTGTTTTCATTTGAGTTTGAAACACTGGAAGATCCTGCAAGATAAATGAACAGTGGGAGTAGCTAGTAAATGTAATCTAATAAAAATGCTTTAGGCTCCTTCCTTTTGCCAGCTTGCCAAAACAAGAAGGAAGTCTTGATTTTGTCAGAGCCTTGCATGGGATCAGTACACCTCGGCTCCCTCACAACCTATCCCCTCCCTCACTGAGCTCCTCAGTGAGCACTCCTCCGAGTTTGAGTATCTGCCTCTTCCTTGTCCTGTGCCTAACATTTCTCCACAGAGCTGGCTAGCCACTCTCCAGACATCTCCCTGCTGGTACTTTTAGATGAACCCGGTTGCTGTACAGAAAGAGGTTGCCGCAAATAGAAGTACCTCGTCAGCAGAATCGGGTTTCTCTCTGTGGACATCCTGCTCTGGTCTCTGTTGTTTTGGGACTGACTTACAGAGACAAAGGCGGGGAGGGTCTACTTTTGGGGTCATCGGGGCATCTTTATCATAGAGCAGACTCAGGGGGCATTTAGGTAGCCCACAGAATGTTAGCCTCTTGCCCTCCTCAAGCCCTCTCCTCCCCTCAGATCAGGATCAGAGCAGGGCTGGCCTGACAGGTCAACGTGCTGCCTCCCTTGTGACCTGAGGGACACTGTGGCTGGAGGTTTCTCTGGGGTATCTGATGGTTAATCACAGGCTGCGACAACACACCCTCTTTCATCTCCGTTTCTGCTGAGCCCCGCTGTGAGACTGACTGGAACCCCTCAGGCTCTCCGTCTATACTCCTTACCCCTTTCCTCATCTCTGTCCCGTCTCCTTTTCCTCCATTCTCCTCTTCACAAACCAGAGACAGAGTTTTGTTCTGTTTGCTTATTTTATGATGGGTCTCCTCATGCTAAGTGGCCCAGGATGACTTGACACTCATGATCTCCCTGCCTGGGCTTCTATACAGGTGTGTACCCTCCTGGTCTCCCAATATATTACAGAGCATCACTTGCCACAAAATGTTAACGTTCACCTGCAAGGGGCCCTGGCTTCATGAGTGTTGCATATGACACAAACTGAATGTGTACACCAGCGGCCATTCACACGTGGGACCTCCAGGTGAGGATGGCCCAAACCGTGTCTGATAGTGTTCCTTCTTGAGCTGTGACCTTAAACTGAGCGTACTCAGGAACGTACTATGGTAGCACACATGTGACCCCAGGGTGCGGGGCCCCTGATGGACCTTCCAGTGTGAACATATGTAACTTCCCAAATGAAAGCCCCGAGCCTCCTTTGTTTCCTGAAGACACGTGGCTCTGAAAATAATGCCCATGTTCTCTTCGCCCTCTGCAGCCGATAAATCCCTCCCTGAGCCTCTGTTTCCTGACCATGCTTGTTCACTAAGGTATAAACTCAGTGTGTGAAGTCGTACAGAGGTAGGTTCCCAAGAGGAGACCCTTCATCTCGTTCCAGGAGAATGTCTGTGCAAACCTCAAGCTGCTTGAGAAACAACCGCTGGACACGTTCCCCGGCGAGAGCTGGTAGGATGCCGGGAACCTTCCACCCACCACTCAGAACACAGGCGCCTGGAACTGGCCGCCATCAAACCAGAGATTCAAAATGGCTTCCTAATCAGGCGCCCCATACAGGCTGGCTCTTTTCTCCGCATCTCACCTTTCCCAACCTGGATCATTCCCACGGAAACTGTGCGGAGTCTCAGATCTCCATGTCCACCCGTTCAATATCAATTGTGCAGTTGTGAAAAGATCTCAAGGGTCACGCCCACTGTGTATCACCAACTGTTTATGCCAGAACGTTCTAATTATACGAACGCATTTCATCTGCCCACAGTCTCTAAAGGAGGTACATGGCCACTTTCATGTTACAGATGGGGGCAGGAGGGACAGCTCACGACAGCAAGGAAATTTTGAACTTACGTCTTTTTTTTTTTTAAAGAATTCCCTAACCTTGAATTTGAATGATTGATCATATCTTGGCTAGATTGGTTTCCTTGGGCAGCTGAAAGAAAGAGCCAGAAGCTGTGTGGCTTAAGGGGAATGTACTCTCTACAGTTCTGAAAGCTGTGAGTCTTGCATGGCTGATACCTTCGGTGGCCAGGGGAGAACATGCCCCAGACTTCTCTCCCAGCCGCTGCCGGTTTGTGGGCAATGTTTGCCGTTCCTCGGCCTAGGAGAGCTTCACCGAGCATGTGTCATCATGGTCACAGGGTTCTTTCTGTGGTCACCTCCGTGCCCACATTTCCTCCTTCAGTCACACAGAATCAGGGTCTTGCCCCGCTTTAGTATGACCTCGCTTTAAGCAATTGCAACCGTGTTTCCAAATCAGGTCACACTCTGAAGCGCTAGGAGGTGGGCCTTCAACACAGGAATCTGAGGGGGACACAACTCAAACTTCACCATCCAGGATCCTGACATCTTCCCCACAACGCCACCCTGCTCCTCACAAACCAGGCTCTGTTCATGGCACCTCAGCCTGGCTTCTCCCCACACTTTCTTTTCATAGCAGGACCATGTGATAAACATCAGCCTTTGTCGCCGAGACAGCACACAGTCCCCGATGCCTGTCTGCCTGGAAGTCGGGGAGAGGGCAGAGGTAGTAGGCTCCAGGCGCTGCTGACCCCTAGGACAAGGTCCCCATTCCTTTCAACTTCTGCTCCCAGCCAGCAGCTCGTATCGGCCTCGACGCTGTTCCACAGAGAGTGTCTGCCTGCCTTGCAAACTGCTGTATTATTTTTCAGTGCAGACTGACATGACCCTTTCCAGTCATCCATGGTGCCTTAAACATTTCAAACCCTCCTGGGGGTGTGAGTGTGGGGGCCAGATCCTGCTGCAGAACCACCTGAAAAGTCACCTCCAGCGGGCGGTGGAGACATACATACTTCCAGGGTCCCTTCCAAGGTGGCAGGTCACAAGGCCATGACAGAATTCTCTTTTGCTTGAGAGGCAACTGCAGTGAAGTATCTGTGGAGACTCTGAGGTCTGCAGACCTTAGTGAGATCGGGTCTCAAGCGACTTTGGGGTCCTCAGAGGTCGGTGGCGCACTTGAAGAAACAGCGCACGGTACTGAAAGGCGGAGCTCCTACCGGTTTCCACAGAGCCACCGAGAAGTCTGGCAGTGTTCGTTTTCTAATGGCTGCTTGTGGGAACTGGCTCTCATCGGCCACTCTGCAGTCAGAATCTCCAGTCTGCAAATACATCATGAGCCAGTAACACTTCAAGGATCCATCCTCTGGATAAAATCACTGTAAGGACTCAGGCATGATGCTGGCCTGCCCCCCGTCACCTGGCAGAATGCACTCAGGCAGTGCCCTGGTCAGCCCAGGGTTCCATGAGAACTAAGTCTGCACGCAGGTGCAAAGGACCCTTTAAAAGACAGACCCCGCCCACTTACGCTCTCTTTCCCTGGGGCAGACAGGACTTCTCCTGTCTCCCTCTTCTCCTCTGTCTCTGTCCTCTCTCTGTCTCTGTCTCTTTACCTCTTTTCTCTTTCCTTCCCCCTTCCCTTTCTAATAAAACTTCTCACTTAAGCTCTGTCTACCTGCCATGTTTGTCCCCGACCTGAGTCACCCTCACCCTCCATGGAATCCGCCGAGGTCTCCCATGTGCTTTATCATAACAATCACTACACCTCCTGCCTCTCTTGTTGAAGACCTCGCAGTCACCAATTGAAACAGGAAGAGTCCGGAGTGAATCTATTCGAGTTGCTATAACAAGTGCCTTGGACTGGGTAACCTAAAACGCGCAGTTTATTCTCGCGGGCCCAGAAGCCAGGAATGCCACGTCTGGTTAGGACTGTTCTTAGCCATGATGGTGTTACATGTCCTCAGAGGGCAGCATGGGTGAAAGAGACAATGACACTGCCTTGAGTCCATTTATTACAGGATCTAATGCCCTCTGTGTGTTGAGACATGAATGCTGGAGGAACGTGGACATTCAAACCAAGCAGTGTCATCTATAATCAACTCACATCCACTGGGGAATGGAATGAATGGTGACTGCAAAGGCTACCAGCCACCACTGTGGGACAGTGAGGGGGTAATCAGAAAACGTGTTCTGTTTTATTTCTCTCTCTCTCTCTCTCTCTCTCTCTCTCTCTCTCTCTCTCTCTCTCTGTCTGTCTGTCTCTCTCTGTCCCGTGTGTGTGTGTGTGTGAGGGGGTAATCAGAAAACATGTTCTGTTTTATTTCTCTCTCTCTCTCTCTCTCTCTCTCTCTCTCTCTCTCTGTCTCTCTCTCCCTCTCCCTCTCCCTCCCTCTCTCTCTCTCTCTCTCTCTCTCTCTCTGTCTGTCTCTCTCTCCCTCTCCCTCTCCCTCCCTCTCTCTCTCTCTCTCTCTCTCTCTCTCTCTCTCCCCCTCCGGTGTGTGTGTGTGTGTGTGTGTGTGTGTGTGTGTGTGTGTGTGTACATTCACCACTGAGGACAGGGGGAGGGTATAGCTCAGAAATAAAGCCTAGCATAGTGAAGACCTAACTTCAGTACCCAGCACAGCAAAAATAAACAGGAAAAAACAAAACAAACCCCCGAGCCCTCTATGGAAATTGTGGGGATCCACTGCGCTCCAGAGGCAGACCAGCTGCTCCGGTAGAAGGGCAGCAGATCCGACAGTAATGACAGTAATCGTCTACCCCGCCTAATGCCTAATCTGACCTCCCTTGCCTGCACGTTCCTGCCGTACTCCACGGGGCCCATGGGTGTGGTCTCCGCTCCCTCAAAAGTGTAGGCCAACTCTCTGTTTTCTTTCTCTCACCCACTGTCTCCAGAGCTCAGCTGGGTCACTGCAGACCCGGCTGGAGTCTAAGTCACTATATCTAGTGGCCTCCGTGGGGTGGCATCTGAATGTCACGTGGGATGGCATCCCCACTCCCAGCAAGCCCCGCTGTACTCCCCTGTACCCTGCTGAGCTGGATGGCGTCAGGCCTGGGGAACTCTTAGAACCTATAAAATCCTCTGGCAACTGGAACTGAAACTACAACATGTTTTGTTGTTTTGTTTTTTAATGAATTTGGAAATCACTCAGTTCCCCCTGTCACTTTTTAAATTTTATTTTAAAATTCAGAAGGCAGTTCCAAACCAACGTGACATGCGCTTACGTGGTGTACTGGCAGCATTACAAAGGGTTAATATGCTTGTGTTTTCCTCCCCAAGAAGCACGCACAGTCTGCCAGGCAGCTCTCTGCTGCTGTGACAAAATGCCAACGCATCTGATGAACTCCTGGAAGGAGGAAGGTTTGTCTGGGTGAAGTTGCGGAGGTTCCAAACCACAGTCTTGCAGCTTCCTTGCTCCTGAGTGGCCATGAGGAGCAGCAGCAAGGCAGGAGGCTGAGGGACTCCATGGCCACCAGCCCTGCACGGGCTGTACCCTTCCTGAGCAGGACACCGTGGGCCCTATTTCCTCCAGTCAGGTCCCTGTGCCTTGAGAAGAGCATCAGAGTACCAATCCACCAGCAGACTAACCAAGCAAGAAGCCGTCAGGATCCAGTCACCTCCGCAAAGTCACTAGGTAAGTCAGAGCTGCCAGTGTCCAGTCCCTTCCCCAAAGCCTCCCAGCGGGCAAACATACTGTGACAGCGTGAGCGTCTGGGGACTTCTCTGATCAAAATCCTAATTCATGCACACGTACATTTGATTCAGTCGTACGTCAACCCACGTGCTCTACACCCACAGACTTCTTCCCAGAGTGTATGTGGGGCTCTGTTGCCCCAAAGGCAGCACCGTGCTGGTGCTCGACCTGGTAATTTTAGAGGCCATTTTCCCTGTCTCTCCGTAAGTGTCTCTGTCTCTCCGTGGATATCTTTCTGCGTAGCTGTCTGCATCTCTCGTTATCTCTCTGCCTTCCGTATCACCCTTCCGACCCCCCCCTTTCCCTCTCTTTTCTTCCTTCACCCCCCTCTCTCACGTATTCTACATATATTCAGATCCACAAACGCATGCGTTCATTTGCAACATCCACAATAAAAATATGATCGGAGCAAAGCAACCTTAACAGTAAAAACCAAAGTGTAAAAAGGCAAAGTTAATAACCTGAGTCATGGCTATCAGAAAACCAGTGGTAGTATTTCCGCAAATGCGTCTCTTTCTTGTCCAGAGATAATTTGTGAGCGCCGAATTATTCACCTGAGCATGCAAATTTTAAATGCCTTGTTCTATTACATCCATTCCATTACATCAATTCTTCCAGCGATTTCCTTATAAAATTAGATTTGTGTGCCCGCTCTCTCCCCGTGAAACACTGAAGCGGAGGACTGGGGTTATCTCTGTCGCCTTCCATGCCAGATTTAACCTTATGATGCACACATTAAGCACGGTTTAACATCTTGTCTCAGAGAAACTTACACTTAGTAGATGGGCCAAAGTTTCAGTAAAATATAAATCAATACACAATTCATGAAGGGAAAACGAGCCAGGTAGCGCGTCTGTTCTTCTTTCTAGGAAAATGCGTTGCTCCAGCTCAGTCACTGCCTGTGAGAACCGGAGCTTTCCTCTGTCCAATGAGCCAAATGGGTTCTCCAGAACTTATGGAAATGAGAAAAACAGACTTTTTGCAAATCACAATTTATTTAAAAAGAGGGGGGGAAAGACCGTTTTCAAAGTCAGCCTAGCAAATGTGAACTAACTCCAGAATCTCCGAGGCTCTCTCTCTCTCTCTGGAGGGCACATTACATCCGTGTCAGCATTTCTTTGAAACCCACAAGAACGGAGGCTATCATTGTATCGGTAGGCTACTTCTCCTGTGGAGCCAGCCTAGTGGCAAAATGAAAATGTATTTTATGTTTCAGGCCAGATGGCAATCCTGGAACACACAGATGCAATTGGATGGATCTTTCCATTGTTTCCGAGAGCAGAGGAAAGATAGTTCCCAAGGAAGGCTCCGGCCAGCTTGCTCTGCTAGATGCACGCAGACCCCAGCATAGCATCGGAAGCCTGGTCCAGAATAAAAGGGAAGAAGACAACAGTGGACAGGGAAGCTGCTGAGCCCACTGACAAAGCCTGGCAAAGACACGGCCGAAATGCTGCGGAGATGGGGTGATAAGAAGCCCATTGTAACATCCACTGAAATCTCTAAGTCAATGGCAGTATCTGGAGCCATCATTCGCCAGTCATAAAAGTCACTCCTTCTTTATCTCAGTTTCCCTTGGAGATCTAAGCCACTGTGCTCCCAGAAACCCTTGTACTTTTATTTTCTTAATACTAAGAAACATAATTCTTTCACTCAAGAGAAAATATGACATGCAGAGGAGTCATGCTATCCTAGAAATCTGTGTGTGTGTGTGTGTGTGTGTGTGTGTGTGTGTGTGTGTGTGTGTGTGTTTAAGGCAGGGTCTCTCATTGACTTGGAACTCGCCAGGTCGGCTGGGCTGGCTTACCAGTGAGCCCTGGGGATTCACCAATGTCTGTCTCTCCAGTGCAGCAATTACAATAGTGCCCCCACCACACCAGGCTTTATACGTGGGTTCTACAGATTGAGATCGGGCTCCAGGCTTGCAAGGCCAGTCTCCTATCAACTGACCATCTCCCCAGCCCCAATGCAGAAATCCACAGTGAGACGACAGACAGGAAAACACCACTCTTGCTCCTTGTTTTTCCTATAAATTTAAAGCTATTACATGGAACTGTTCGGAGAAATAAGCTAGAATGCTTGGAGCGAGATGCTTTGGAATACTGATGGTGTAATCTAGCTCTATCTGAAAGATGAATATATTCTGGTCCTGGGTGTTATTAAATTTTGTTTTAACTTTTTGGTATGTGTGGAGTTCGGTGCTTACGTGAGCACAGGGTGGTCAAGCCATGACACATGCGTGAAGGCCGGAGGACATCTTTCAGGGATCAGGGTTCTCCTGCCACGTCATGGGAGCAGGATCTCTTTCATCACTCCTCCTGTCTGCCTATTCCAGGCTGCAGGCCTATGAGCATCTGGGCTCTATGTCCCTACAGGTGAGGACCACCATATCTGCCTTTTTTTAATGGGTTCTCGGGATCAAGCTCAGGCCAAGCGGGGCAAGACCTTCTACCTGCTGAGCCAACTTGCTAGACCACTGCTTCTACCTCGACCAAAATCATTAATGACATTCTTTAAACCCCGAGTAGTAAAAAAAAAAAAAAAAAAAAAACCTCTACATAGACTAGTCTGGCATTGAACTCACAGAAATCTACTTGTCTCTACCTCCTAAAGGCTGGGATTTAAAAGCATCTACCAATACACCTAGAGTTAATGGGATTCCCTACTCACACTGAATAGCAGTTCTTTTTGATGCTGATATATGGCAAAGACCGTCCTGATAAACACAAAGTTAGTAGCTCTCATATGATGACAGTAAGGCGAGCCACGTCAAAAATATGGGAAAAAGGGGTTAGTACTATACTTTACTTGAGAGAGAGAGATCACTTACATGAGAAGCCGAGAACTGAAGTCAGCACACTCTGATCTCCAACCACAATCGCGGGGGCCCCAAGAAAGCACGCGCCTCCTTTCCCCAAGCTCCTATCCCCAGTCCCTACTACGTACCTGTGACCACGCCCAAGCAGGCATGGTCAGCGGTGCGGGTGCCTAAGATCTCTCCCTACACTTACAATATTTTTACTTAATTGGAAACATCATCAGAGAAACATAGGATGCTTTTATTGCTAGACATATGGGGGAAACGTGCCTTCAGCTGGAAAGGCTTCACTCTGAAAATGTGCCATGCCAAGGGAGATCCAAAGAGACCAGGGACTGAGTACCAAGGAAGCAGTGCCCAGAGAGGCTAGCCCACAGGAATCCTTTCTGTCCATGGGCTGATGTCTTGAGGTGATACACAAGACTCCACTGCTGGCACAGGAGAAGTGAGCCCATCAGAGTATGCTGAGCTCTCTGCCAGGGCTCTGTCCTGAGATAGATGAGGTGAAGTTGAAAGGATGCCTGACAATAAATAATCTCCATGTTTAGGAGTCCCCCAGTATGAAGCGAAACACTGATTGGCTGATTGGACAGGCAGGAAGTATAGGCAGGGCTGGGAGATTAGGAGAATTCTGGGAAACGTAGGCAGTTTGGGCTATGCAGCCTGCCAAAGAAGTAACAGGTCCAGACCCATCTCTGAAAAGCCAAGACCATGTGGAGACACATAGATTAATAGAAATGGGTGAATAATTGAGACAGAGCCAGCCAATGGGAAGCCCTAGTCACCGGCTAACAGTTTAATAGTTGATATAGCATCTGTGTGTTTATTTGTGCCAAGGTGGCTGCAGAGCCGGGCAGGAAATCCCGTAACACTAGTGCTATCAGAGAAACTAATACTCCCCACTGTTAGTGGAAAGAGTATGCAGCATTGAGGACCCAGCCTAAGGAACAATGGAACTTTGGACCCAGGGAAGATGAGGGGAGACTTCCCTGCTGGTCTATCATCTAGGCCTCCAGAAAGGGCCTCACTTATGTGACCTCACCAGGCTGGCATTAGAAGATGCACTCGTTCCAAGTGGAGTGATTGAAGAAGAATTACAAGCGGGGATCTAGCCATGTGAAAAGGGAGAAGGCAGAAGGCCTGTCCCTCTGGCTGGGGAACACTGACCCTTATCCAGGCTAGGAGGGATTTTCAAAACACAAGCTTCAAACTATAGATGCTAAAGGGAGAGTTGCTTTTCTGCTATGAACACCAGGGATCCTTTCAGACCACCTCAGAGGAATGTTTGTATTTATTTACATGTTCTCTTTCTCCCTACGACAGTTTTGAGTCTCGTGAGGTTGACAAGCCAAAACACTGGCCCGGCAGCCTGACAGGGTTCTTGAGCCTCAGAGTTGTCTCAGGGATAATTCTCCAAGGAAAAATGTACTGTCTCTGTAGGAATCCCACGTATAAGTGTGCCTAGCAAAAAATGTACTGTCTCTGTAGGATCCCACGTATAAGTGTGCCTAGCAAAAAATGTACTGTCTCTGTAGGAATCCCATGTATAAGTGTGCCTAGCAAAAAATGTACTGTCTCCGTAGGAATCCCACGTACAAGTGTGCCTAGCAAAAAATGTACTGTCTCTGTAGGAATCCTACGTACAAGTGTGCCTAGCAAAAAATGTACTGTCTCCGTAGGAATCCCACATACAAGTGTGCCTAGCAAAAAATGTACTGTCTCCGTAGGAATCCCACGTACAAGTGTGCCTAGCAAAGGAACTGCATGAAGACCGTGGGTCTGGAGTTGGCCCATTTGCTCTTGATTTGCTGCTGTGTGCCAGCTTCATGCATGGTACAGCGGACAGTCCATGTGTAACAACAAGAATGAGCTTTCTTTGTTGTTGTTTTTGTTCGTTGTTCGTTGCTGTTTTGTTTTTGTTGTTTCGAGACACGGTTTCTCTGTGTAGCTTTTGAGCCTGTCCTGGAACTCAATGAGCAGACCAGGCTGGTCTTGAACTCACAGAGATCCACCTGCCTCTGCCTCCCAAGTGCTGGAATTAAGGGTGCAAACTTAAAGAACTCCTTTTACTTCTTTGTTTTCGTTGGCCTCTTGAGGCAGGATCTCAGGTAGCTCAGGCTGGCCTAAAACTTGAAATAACTCCCTACAGCAGCATCCTAAGTGCAGGGCTTACAGGCCTGTCTCTTTTATCTGGGGCAAAGTGTAAATCAAATTAACTGAAACTCCCAAAAGTAATTGACTTGTTTTTTCCTTCTGTAAGTTTTCAGGGTTGCAAGGATAACCGTGACCTCCAGTTATTTCCTGGAAGTCAGTGACTAACTTAATTAAAAGAGCCGGAGGCTGTTTCCAGACAGGTGATGAATACAGCCTAAATATGAAGCAGGTCCACAATGCAGTTTACATTCAAGTCCAGCTTTAATATCTCGGGGTAGAAGAAAGAAGAGTTATTACCATGTGCCCAGGAAACATCAGAAACAGCCACAGCCGTGCGTCTCCACACTGCCCTCCTGCCTGGGAAGAGGCAAGCTACAGGGGCCTAAGGGATGATCACACCTCCCATCTCCACCAAGGAAACTAAGAGAGAAACAAATTGTTAGAAATTTTTTTAAATGTAGGGGAGGAGGGTAGAGGTAAGTCGGGGGAGTAGGGGGAAGGAGCAGGAGTGTGCTTGGTATGTGAAATAAGTGAAAAAAACCCTGTTAATTAAATAAAATAAAAAAATTTAAATGGAAATATCTACCACTGCAAAGCAATGATTGAAAAAGTATCATAGCTAATACTTTTATGCTAGAAACACTCTAGACAATGCGAGAACATCACAAAGTGCACCAAAAGGATTGGAGCTATTTAAGTAATCCCTAAAGAAAAACCCATACCAAAGCAAGATGTTTGGCACTAATAAAGCTTTCTCACTGCTTCCTGGGGACTACGTATTGTGGACTCTCACGGTACTGCTCACTAAGAGAACCTAGACTCTGGTAGACCAATGCAGACAGACCGTTGGCCACACCAATGGCCTCCCATGATTCATGTTGTGAAATCAGTAAGCATGAAAGTACAGTTGCAGGTGGGAGACACCAGAGCCATTTAGACAAACTCAGTGTCCGATTCAAATCCCTCTGAGATACGAGAACGAGGAGCCGTGTGGTCGTCGAGATAGTAGGGTGTGCAGTCATGACGGTAGTGACAGCCCACAGTCAGGAGTGCCTGCTCAGCCTGCCTTAAAGAGGGACCACCACTCCACTGGCATTACAGAAAGAGAAGATGCCCAGCTAATAATGCACTGGAAATGCATGGCTTCACAATAACAGGTATCACTTACTAAGCTAAGTGAGCTAATAAATATGGACCAACCGCTGCAGTGGGCCCATCCCTCTGTTGAACACTTCCAAGCCTCACTTCAGTCTAAATGTACGTGTGAGAAAGTGTATACGATTACATGTGTGAGCTTGTGTATATGTACGCGTGGGCAGATTTCAATGGCAGCATCTTCTTCTATTGCACCCCACCTGATTTGGGGAGACCAGGTCTTAGACTAGCTGGTCAGTGGGCTATAAAGATCCTCCTGCGTCCACTCCCAACAAGTGCTGGGAGACATAAACACCATGCTTGGATTTTATGTACGCTCTGGGGGTTCAAACACAGACGCTTACACCTATGCAACAGGTACTTTATGCTTTCTAAGTCACAATTTCTATACATTGTACACACATTTAAAGATAAGGGACTAATATCTCAGTGGTTTTATCTATACATCTGTAGCTGTAAATTTGAATATATTCAAAATCCACATGCATGACTTGTTTTTTTTCTGCCTGAAAAATAGTAAATTCTGTTTTCCCCAATATTTGACAGCAGTTAAATACTCAGGTTATAGAGCTGGGTGTGAAAGTATTTGATAGCTATGTCCTCAGGGTTACAGTTGACGTAAGACACAAACACACAGACCCACACACCATCATGGAGAAACTAACATTTGTTTTTCTTTCTTTCTCGCATTTGTTAGGAATGGTGCAGTTTTTACTGCCCATATGTACTATTTTTTTTTAAGATTCAGTATTGGGCCTTTTTTATGTGTGTGGTTTTTTGAGACAGGGTTTCTCTCTATTGTTTTGAAGCCTGTCCTGGAACTCGCTCTGTAGACCAGGCTGGCCTCAAACTCACAGAAATTCGCCTGTCTCTGCCTCCCAAGAGGGATTAAAGGTGTGCGCCACCGAACCCAGGCAAGATTCAGTTTTTAAAAATTTTCATGTGTGTGTGTGTGGGCATCAGCATGGATTATGTGCACCATGTGCTACTAAATGCTAGGACATCTTTCCAACCCTTCTATAGAAGGTTTTCCTTTGTTTTATTTTGTTGTTGCTTTTTTCTGTTCAGACTGTTATTGGGAATTGGAAAAGTATCTTGTTAAACATGTTTATGCTAGGAATATTCTAATTAATGACAGATCATAGTTGCATTATATGAAATGGACAAGAATGATGTCACTAATTCACAGAGAGAGCACATCAGATGACAAACTGGTTAGAAAGGAATGCTGGCTGCTTTCAAGCACACACACACACACACACACACAGAAATACATATACATGCATATGCACACACATACATACACTCACGTACACATACATGCACACACAATACATGCACATATCCATGCACACACTCATATGCTCACACACATGCATATGCACAATACATACACACATGCATGCACACATATGCACATTCATGATCTTTCTTCTCACAACATGGTGATGCCTTTGCATGTGACATAATTCAAATATGGAAAAAAAATCCAAGCATTTCTCAAACCCAAACCCAGTTCTCTTAACTTCTCATTCTCACCTCTGGCCATTACAGAATCATGGGAATAACTGCAGCTTTTATTCACGATCACCATTTCCTAAAATAAGAGTGGGAAAAATCCAAAACTCTTGGCTCAAAACATCTCAGTCTATTAAACCACAGGGTGAAGAACCTTGGATTATGGCACACCCATGGACTGAAGGCCACTGGAACTGCTTAGTCTGCATGTGACCTCCTCAGAGTCCCTCCAAACTAACGGGAAATACTTGCCATGAACTCCGCGTGCTGGATGGGGAGCTGCTTTCTGCGTTAGGGGCCATGCATTATTAAACAGCATCTCATTACAATGGAAATTATGACCTTGTCGCCAGCACTATAAATGTCAAGAAATCCCACTTTAAAGGAATATATTGTCTTGATTACAAAGCAAAACCTCTTCCCTTATTTGAAAGAAGAGAAAGAGAAGAAAACTTGCCCTGTTTTCATTGAAACCATTTTCATTAAAAAAAAAAAAAGATCTGTGAGGAATTATGGCCATTTCATAAAACTTCTTATAACACAACCTTAAGATATGAAAAGTATATTATACAACACACACATACACACATGTACAAGCATATACGTGCACATACAGAGAGACACATGCATGCACAAACATACGCACATGTACACACATAGCACACACGCACACACATGTGCAAACACATAGGTGCACATACAGAGAGACACGTGCACACACGCATGCACACACACACGCACACACACACACACACACACACACACAGGAAAATTCTAGCTCTTCCTGAGCAGTTGTTAACCACTCCCATAAACCGTTTGACATTCTAATTAGTATTAAAAAAATCACATAACCCAAATAAAGTCTAAATAAAATCCGGATAAAGTAAAAAACAGTATTCCCCAAGTGTTAACACTTGCATATTTATTATTACATGAAAATAATGTCTATGTTAGTACTTCTTAAGGTTTCCTTAAAGTAGGTCACTTTTAAAAAACCTAAATATTTACTTCAGCCCCAGGAATAATATTGTTATACTCGATGACATTCATAAAATGATGACAAAGCAGTATCTAGTAAAATATCCTGGGATCCACATGGTAGTCACACGGACTTTTCTAAATATACATGAATTCCTTTTTTTAAAAAAAAATCTAACAAATGAGTACACCTCCTGATTCGTATATAGTAGTTTTTATTAAAACTTGAATCCTCTTAAATACATCAGTATAGCTCAGTGTTATAAAAAGAAGTTGTTCTAAAAAGTTAGAATGTGAATCATGAGAAAAAGTCATGATGTCTTTCACGGGCACAGTGAGGGGCTTGTGCAAGCCTAAGGACCTTAGTTTTGGTCCCCATGCAGTGCTGTGCAGGCACCCTGTCCTTAATCTCAGTGCACCCCTACTGGGCGTTAGGAGGTCAGGATGGGAGAATTGCTGGAACCTTGTGAGCCGCTCACCTGGTGGACACAGCAATGAGCATAGAGACGTGATGGGGGACGTCCTTCTGTATATATGTTTCTCCTATTGGTTAATGTGTAAAACACCGATTGGCCAGTAGAGGCAGGAAGCTAGCAGGCTAGGAGATGAGGAGAATGCAGGGGAGAGAGGCAGAGAGGGGGGCCACGGAGAGAGACAGCATATAACTGAGGAAGGAGTAACAGATCTGGACCTGTCTCCGACAAGATAAGGCCACGTGGAAATATTTAGATGGACAGAAATGGGTTAATAATTAAGAGAGAGCTGGCCAGTAAGAAGCCCTAGCCATCGGCCAACAGTATATAAATTAATATAAGTCTCTATGTGTTCATTTGGGGCTAATCGGCTGCAGGGCCAGGCATAACAAGAACCTCCACCTACAGAAAGACCTCTCCCACATGAGATGTGGGTGAGGAGCAACACCAGAGGCTGTCCTCTGTGCTGCTCGCACAGGACATGCACAAACAAACAACATACACCAGCAAGTCTTCCAAATGATTTTGGCGGCTCACAAAAGCTTGAGAAGTGCAAGCTGTAGCCAGAGCATAAGGTGTCTTTAAACACAAGTGATTGTCTGAGGAGTACTGCACCCTTGTAAACAGCATGTACAGCGTACGCACACTATTTCCTCAATGTTGCTACCAGATGAGAACCATTTAGGATGCTTTCAAATTTCCTGCTGCCCTGCACCCCACACAACAGACAACTGCATATCATACCCTCTGAGGGAGAAACCCAGACATCAATTATTTTAAAGCTGCATCTCCTGAAATGTTTCCTTAGGATGCAGTATCTGGTTTTTAGTGGTTTTGTCTAAATGGCGTAGGCACACTTGTATGGCTTTGTCCTCTCTGTTTCCATTCTCCCCAATAAATAAAGCATGACAATACATTGAGAATGACTGGTGTGTCACCCTGAAAATTCTAAATAAAGAACCAACAAGGTAAGTTATTACATACACACATCACACCTCCGTGGTGGACTTACAAGCACAGTCATTCATGGAGGGCAGGGAGCTTGAGTTTTTAAACTTTGCTTTAAACCATGGACTTTTGAAGCCAATAGAGCTCTATCTCTTTGTGATTAAAGGGTGTATTTAATTTGCACAAACACACATTTTTGTCAATAGGATATAGGACTTTTATCTTCTCCGAGGGGTCAAGTGTTAAGTCAGAACCATCTTTCAAAGAAAATGTGATAAAAGTGATGTCAAATTCAAGCCAGTGATCTGTTCCAGAACAAAGTATCCTATTTTCCTCTCTTCAAAGGTTTCTAACAAGTGGGTATTAAACTTCATCTTAATGTTTAACACACAAATTTATTTTTCAAACTGTGGCTTTGAAAGCAAGGGCTGTGAATTCTGTGCTGTCGGTGAGTTCCTTTCATGAGTCGCTGCCAGCCAACACTGAAGCAGCAGTAACTCCCAGTAGGATTGCATCAGGGCAAGTGGCAAGACTAAATGCCTAAAGTGATCCCACTGTGCGTGGAGCTCTGGGCTAATTTGTCAGATCTGCATTTCATTTGTTTTCCCGTGTGCTTTGCAGCGGTTTATTGATAAGCTGGTTTTTGCCACCTTCGCTGCAAGTGGATATGCATTGATCTTCTTTGCATCTCTGACTTCCTAGCAATTAGTGAGTCGGTGACAGGGTAAATGCAGGGACAAGCTCCTTGTGCTGTCACTATAAATGATTCACTTTCTCGTAAGGCTCTTGTAGCTGCTGTGTTTTGAAGGCATGCATATACACATGTATTTTCATTTCATAAGGAGCTAGTCTGCTTCAAAACAACCTCAAAGGGTGATTGCCAACTTTTTATTTACTTCATTTCTGATTATTATTTTCAGGGAAACTGACCTTAAAAGACATTAAACATCTGGACTGACAGACCTTTTTCAGTGAAGGTAGTGTTGAAAGCCAAGAAGGAAAACCTCTAACTCTATACCTTTCCCCTGCAAAATCAAAGCAGAAGCTTTCTTTGAAGGTCAGGGAATGCGTGCAGAGAGACTGCTCAGCCTCAGAAGATCCATCACCACTTATTTTCCCGCCGCACACACGCCCCTGGGAGGGTGCCAGTGGGCCACGAGTCCTTGGAATACTGATCATTTCTACCTTCATCAGGTTCTCCAAAAAAAGGCAATGACGTCAGAGCAACAGCCTGCTGCCAACAGCAACCTGCGGCAAAGAGAGGGGACAATGCCAACCTGTCCCCAGGGCCAATGGAGGGATGCTGCTCTCTTTGAACTGTTTGAAGGAAGGGAAAAGTCCAACCTTTCTCAGATGCCAACTAAGCCATTCTCGTAAGCAATTCCAAAGGCGCTTCTAACACATTGCCTGGATGACCAAGGAACCAAGGCTGGATAGGTCATGGGCCTAGGTAAAGACAAATATTTCTGTTCTACTGATAGAACATAGCAATGAATGACTCCTAATGATAATACCACTATACCTATAGATCAGTGTCTTGTTCAGCTGTCACCGGGGAAGCTTCTCCTTGGACAGAGACCTACAACTAGACAACAGGCAAAGAGGGGAGGATTTTGGAGCACTCACTCAGAAAAGAGATGTCACCATCAAACTACCCCCCTGATGGGAGATATCCTTCTGTATACATGTTTCTCTTGTTGGTTAATGAATAAAACACTGTGGCCAGTTGAGGCAGGGAGATAGGCAGGACCAGGAGACGAGGAGAATTCTGGGAAAGGTAGGCAGAGAAAGCCCACCAGAAAGAGCCCGACATGTAGCCGCCAAAGGAATAATCAAGCGGTCTGGACACTTCTCTGGTAAGATAAGACCACAGGGAAATACATAGATTAATAGAAATGGGTTAATAATTAAGACAGTGCTGGCCAATAAGAAGCCCTAGTCATCAATCAACAATTTATAACTAATATAGCATCCGTGAGCTTATTTGGGGCTGAGAAGGGCGGTGGGACCTGGCAGGATGACAAGAAACCTTCCAGTAACAAGCCCCCTCCCCCACTCCCTCCCCCACCCCCCTCCCCGCCTGGCCCCTAGGTTCAGTGACCTGTGTGAAAGAAGAGACAGACAAATTGTAAGAGCCAGAGGTGATAGACTGTGGCAGCCTGCACAGGTTCAAGCCAGATGGGGTCTAAGCCCTGAAAGGGAAACGTAGGCACAGCCTCCCACCCCTACTCAAGAAGCTATCTACAACTGATACACATTGGCAAAGGAAAAAAATGAATATTCTCCTGTAGCTGGAGTTTCTTGCCCCACCAGGTCCTGGCGCCCTTCAGCACCAAAAAAAGCACACAAAGACTTATATTAGTTATAAAATTGTTAGCCGATAGCTCAGGCTTCTCATTGGCTAGCTCTCTTAATTATTAACCCATTTCTATAAATCTATGTATTTCCACATGGTTTTGGCTTATCAGAGAATTCCCAGACCTGTTACTCCTTTGACAGCTACACGGTGTCTCTTCAAGGTCTCTCTCTCTGCCTACCTTTCCCAGAATTCTCCTCGTCTCATAGTCCCGCCTATCCTCCTGCCCCTATTGGCCAAACTGTTTTATTTATCAACCAATAAAAGAAACATATATACAGACGGACATCCCCCATCATTCTCCAGTGGAGTCTCATTGGATATATAAACCACACGGCAGGGTAGACCCCAAACTCAGGAGTATTTGGCCAACACATAGGTCTCTCAACTGTGTTGTTGTATACTATTTATCTCATCCTGCTTTGCTTGTGCATTTTTATTTTAATGGACTTTTGCTTGTGTACTTAGGTTTCCATTTTTGTGTTTTAGTGTATTTTTTGGGGGGGTGTGCATATGTGTTTCTCATTTTGTTTTGTTTGTTTTTATTTTAAGAAAGGGAGATAAAAGGGTGTAGAATTGAGGATGTGGGGAGGATCTGGAAGGAGTTGGGGAAGGAGAAAATTGTGATCAGAATATAGCGAGTAAATGTTTTTTTCAGTAAAAAAAGAAAAATAAGAAGGCATCCTCTTAGATTTACCTGTTATATGCATGTGAGTCTTCTACCTGCATCAAATGCAGGAGGCACTCACAGAGCCCAGAGAAAGGCGTCGGATGTCCTGAGACTGGAGTCACAGATGGTTGTAAGCTGCTGTGTCAGTGCTGGGAATCGATCAGCTACGACTCCTAACTACTGAGCTCTACTTCCAGCCCAACCCACTCTTGAGGCAAACCACATGTTTCCTTTTATTTAATTGCAGGGAACTGAAACTCCTACCAAGAAAAAAAATCCAGAAAAGACAGACTGATTAGAATGCCATGACTCTGGAGAGTTGGAGTGTTGTAGATCAAGGGTCAAATTATCTTGGACTGTCTTTGGTGGATTCAATAGACATCCATTGATCGATTCTGTGTCTAGCTTAACAACTGTGTGAGTCTCCGGTGAAACCTATGGAAGCATATTAACTTGGCAAACCACTGGCATCCACCAACTCGAAGCTAAGACTATCACCGGATGATATCCAACACTTCGGCAGATAGTCCCCTGCTTTGCTATATCCTGCCTACCTGGCATCTTCACCAAAGTATCTGAAAGATGTCTTGCTTTGCTTTCTGTTTTATATCTCCTATGAAAACTTCACGGCACCGTTGTCATGTATTTGGAGACAATCTGAATGGCCCAGGTCACTCATGTTTAGGTAAAGAATAAGCTGTCTCCTTCTCTTGGAGGTGAAAGCCATCTCAACACCTTTGCTTGGTTTTGTTTTTATTTTTGCAAAGATCTTGAAACAGCGGGAAGTTTGGCATGTTGAAGAGAAAACAGAGTTTCTATTAGAGAAGTGCAGAGCAAGCTGCCGTTGCAAAGACCAGTTGCCTTTATCTCCTGAGTGATTTTCTCCATCTCTGCAGCTACCTTGCATCCCTTGCCAGTCTATCCGCAAACACTCAAGTATGTGGGAAAGCGAGGCCAGAGGGTTCAATCTGCAGGATCTGTAGTTCAGCAGCTAACGCTGCACACTTGAAAATGTTATTTCATTTTGAGATGAGCACCTATAAAATTTGAATAATAGAATTTTTGTGGAGTTTTGAGGTAGTGGTGAATATGAAACACTGGGGTACAGAGGCATTGCACCAAAACTGAAAGGCGACATAAGCTGAGAGGAGCATTAAATCATCAGAAGGGGAAAGGTGATCAGGGAGCATGGTAATAAAGCAGGAGCAGAGGGGGGCGGAGGGAGAGGGAGAGAAAGACGCAGCGGGAGAGAACCCTGGGGTCTGACAGAAGAATGCAGGTGGCATTTCTAAAGCAGACAGAATCATGTCACTCTACAGTGTTCACACACGAACCCTCTAGCAGTGTGTACATGGCAAAGGGGAGGGAAGGACGGAGGTACAAATAAGAGGCCGTGAGACAGAATGTCCTGGATGACCCACGTAGACCCAGTGCAGCAATAATGGCCAAAAGCAAAACAAACAAACAAACAAACAAACAAAATAACATGAGGAAACCTATTGTCTTATAAGCTTATTTTAAATGCATTAACAACATATAATATACTCAAATACGCACACATATAGTTTTAACGCAGTTAACACACAGTGAGTTAATCCTTCCAGGAGCCATAGGCTATGTCACAAAAACCTCAGTGCAGAGCAGAGGTTATTTCTCTTCTGGTTGTTGAGGAGGAGGAGCCCAAAAGACATACTATAACAAGCAGAGCTATTGCCATTGCTCTCAGTTGCCTGCCAGGCATGAAAGTAAGACCCTATTGCTTTAAAACCGTGTGCCTCGGTTACGGAATTTGGAGAAATCAAGCTAGTGTTGACCTGGAACTCTCCGCTCTGAGGACAGGCTCTCATATGACAGAAGGTGCTATGCAAGACGCCAAGGGACAGAAGTTATCTATGGTCCTGCCCATGCACATAGCCTGGAAACCAGAACAGTGACAGGTCCAGCGAGATATCCCCAGCGATGTAATAGTGGAACCTGTGTCCTGTGGGCAACCAAAAGCTATCTAAACAGACGTAAAGCCTGACTGGTAATTGGAGGGAACTCACACCCAGTACTGTAAATCCACCCAAAAGCCTGTGGCTGCAGAAGTGATAGGCCCTGGAGGAGAACCTTCTACTGACATTTTACTCAAGTAGTGTAGTTTCCAGTTGCCTCCTAAACACCCAATCTTACACCCACAGCGTTCCCATCCCCAAATGGAACATCTATAACACAACCGCTATACCTAAGACTCAGGGGACTTTGTGGAAGAGGGGACCTGAAGATTATAGGAGCTGAGGACCATGCTGGGGGAGGGAAGGATCACTGGTCTAAATGAAGACCTTCCTGCTCTTGTTGGCCAGATAGAGCAAGCCGCCATCAGCTGTTACCTAGGGACTTGTAGATATGGTAAAACAAATAAGGAGATTGTCCCCTGGGGCCTCTCGGAAAAACATGTTCTAGGGTCAGGTTTCTGATCTAGAGAACCATAAGAACACAAACCTGGGTGCTTTTGAACTGCAATATCTATGGTATACTAAACAAGGATTTCCCGAGAGACCCTGCAACCTGAGTTGAGTTCTCATAGGGAGTTCGTACCAAGCTGCACGGAGAGGTGACCAAGCACTTCTTCCATGAGGACAGCACAGTCTGTTTGCAAGGTGAAGGCAGGCAGCAGAAGCCAGGCTGGAGGCCCTGGACAGAGCCACACAAGGAGGACCTGTGAACCCCCAACACCACAGATCGTGAGGCCATTGGCCACTCTATACAGACTTTGTGCCCAGCTATCTTTCCATGTTGAGTAACCTACCTACTGTCTCCATGGGTTCAAATTTTATCTTCAGATATAAGTCATGAATTCAAAAGATCGTCTCAGCCAACATGGTCACATAACCCCAGCCAGGTCTTCATGCTCCATGAGGGTTCTGTAGGCCAACTCGTGTCATTTATTGCTGATGGTTAGCTAACTCTGATATCTCCTGTCACTCCCGTAGTGTCATGTGACTACATCACTGCCAACACCATGACATATAAAGGTCTTTAATAAAATGTTTGTAATTGAGTAAGAGAGTGATCTTGGACACAGCAGATACCTTCTATCCTAGGCGCTAGATTGGATGGAAATTACCAATGCAAATCTAGGATAGCTGATCATAGTAAATAATGGCTATATCTTTTTGTTTGCTTTTGTTCTGTTTTCATTGTGTAACCTAAGGTAGCCTCGGTCTCGGTTTATAAATACCCATCACCACATCAGGCTTTCTGGTTGTTTTTGTTGTTGTTTTTTAGACACGATCTCCCAAGGTAGCTTGTCAAGAACAAGGCTTGCTCTTTGTCCCAGGCATACCACCATATGTGATTTTGAATATGCTCCAAATGCTAAATCTAACACTTTAAACTAGCTCACCAAATTCGTGAGTTGGGTTCTGTAGCGTTTGTTTGCCTAACTCGCCCAACAACACAGTCCTTGTTAACACTGTTCAGCCGCCATAACAAAGACCTGGAACAACTCACACTGACGAGCAGAAATCAGTGTTCTCCCAGTTCAGCTCGGCATGCAGATCAGAGTGGTGGCAAATCTGGTTTCTTCTGGGGCCTCTGTCCTTGGACTGCAGATGGCCACCCTCTGGCTGCTTCTCAACCAGGTCCTTTTCTCTGTGTGCGAATGTCACTGGGGTTTCTTTGCAAATGTACAGCAATTGCATTGGTTGGCTACAACCTTGTTTTAATTTAACTACCTCTTTGCCCAATCACCCGTATTTGGATATGGTTGCACGAGGCGCTCGGGCTGGGATTTCAACATGCATTTAGTAGGCACACAATTCAGCTCTCAGTACCGCACACACTCTAAGGTTCATTTGTTTTTGAGCAGAGCGTCAAGAGCTAGGATCTGAATGGCAGGTCCTTCCTGGACTTCTCTTTCTGTGTCTTAGGAGTCTCCTCTTCCACTGCTAATTCGGCAGCAGGTGTTTGCTCCTGTCCAAAGCCTTCGCTAATCTCACCTCACGTCCAGTTGTCATTGCTTCACCTTCCGTGCAATTAAGTCACGTGACCTCAGTAGCTAACAAAACTGCCATATGCTGGCCTAACAGACCCTTGCTAAGCTTACAGCTCAATTTCTTGAACAGTTAGGGCTGTGAACACTGGCCAGGGGAGGATAACCCCCGCGGCGGTCTGTGCTGACCACATGGAAGTCCTATTTTAAAGCTTTTCTCCCCCACAGGAACAGAATCTGGGACTTGGACCTCACTGCCACTCCCTCCATCTCTCTTTGTAGAGCTCCCACGTTATTTGGTTTCGGTCCCTGACAGCCCCTGCCCGGTCTGTGCTGGGTTCTCCAGGCTAGGCGGAGCCACTAGTCTTGGGAGGCAAGTCTGGTTTTTTGACAGGAGCATGGGCTGCTTTGAAGGCCCTGCTCTCCTTCTGGCAGTTCCCAGTCATGTTAGATGTTAGGAATGTTATCTGCCTTCTGTCTAGGAATGTGAGCGTTATCTTTCTCCCTGTGTTTTTAAGCATTCTTCACGGTCTTCAGGAACAGGCCCGTTCTCCATCTTTCCCCCTCAGGTGGGAGCTCCCTTCCATCCTCTATCCCAACCACCTCCCTCTATATCACCAAGGTATAGTCTTGCTGTGGCACTGGAGGCATACCCACACAGACTGGGGGTCAGGGAGCCCAAACAGGTACAGGCAACCTCCTCCCCACCTTCCCTATCCTACAGAGATAATGGAAACACATTTTGTTTTGCCTCTGACAAAACACTCAGATCTTGTTTTCTAACCAGCAAGGGCGTGGATATGCTGGGTGCAAATCAGCACTGTCAAAGAAGTCCACCCAGGTAGTTTCTCCCCTCTGCAGGCTCCTAGAGTGCACAAGAATTCTGGAGCACTAACTCAGAACCATCTGCGTCGTGTTCACTCATAAGTTCTCGCACGCTTGTCCTATCCAAGGACCTCTTTCCTTCTTTCTTCCTATCCTTTCTTTCTTCCTTCCTTTTTTTCTTTTCTAAATGTTTTATGTGTTTATTTATGTATACAACACTCTGCCTCCATGTATGCCTGCAAGCCAGAAGAGGACACCAGATCTCATCACTGAGTGAGTCACCATGTGGTTGCTGGGAATTGAACTCTGGACCTCTGGTATAGTAGCCAGTGTTCTTAACCTCTGAGCCATCTCTCCAGCCTTTAAGGACCTCTTTCAAATGATTTATGGAAGCTACTTACATTTCAACTTTAAAATACACTTAAAGAGAAATATTTCACTAAAGATCCTGGGTAACTAGCAAACAGGTTTTTTTAATCTATTGTTTGTGTTGCGTGCGCATGTTAACGTGTACATAGGTGCACGTGTTTGCAGATGCATGAGTTTACGTGTGCATGAGTGTGTAGAGGTCACAGAACAATCTTGGTTGCCATTCCTCAGGTGCTGTGACCATGCGGTTTTGTGAGACAGGGTCCCTCATTGGCTTGGAGCTCACCAAGTACTATGTTGGCTCTCCACAGAGCATCAGGTCTACCTAAGGACACTGGTTTCAAGTGTGTGCATCCAACACACTCCTGACGTTTTCAATGTGGTCCTAGAAGTTGGATCAGGCCTTCATGTTTGTACAGCAAATACATTATTGACTGAGCTATCTCCCCAGCCTTAGGTGTTTGTCTTGTTGTTTGTTTTGTTTTTGTTTCTGTTTTTCCAGTTCTGCGGATTGAATCCGAGGCCTCATGCATGCAAGGCAGGCTCTCTACCAGTGATCCACACCCTGCCTTCCGTCTCTGTGTTCATTGCTTCCCCTGAAGTTTGTTCTAGAGTCAATATTTCTGTCCTAGTTGGAGGCAGTGAGGCATCCTTGAATAAGATGTCAAGACCTGGACAACACCATGCAGACCCCAACCCCTGGTCACAGCAGCAGTCTCTCAACTCCTGGTAAAATCAGAAGTCAACAGGTCACTTGATAATCTGTGTGTGTGTGTGTGTGTGTGTGTGTGTGTGTGTGTGTGTCCTTCAATCATCCAGTTGAGCAGAAAATCTTACTCTTCTATCTTCAAAATACATCAGGAAGCCAATGTTTCCCCAGCTGCCACAGCTCTATCCTGATCCCATCCTCCTTTTTCCCATAGACTCCTGTCCTAGCATCCAGATAACTTGCTTTGTTTTAACCCTTGACTTTCTGTAACCCAACGGCCGGAAGGACATCTTCCAAATCTAAGTGGGGTCACATCACTGACATGAAACTCATCAGTGGTTTCCATACCATTAGGAACAGACACTCAAGTGCTTGTAATGCCTGTGAGATCCTGCCACATTTTGTGCTATCCACACCTGGCCTTTCTTTGCATGGGCAGCTACTACATTGCTGCTTACCCCACGCCCCCCTTCTTATTGTCTGCAGACAGCCAGACACACACCCACCTGAAGGATCTCAATTATACCCACCGTGCCTCCCGTTAGGCTGCTCTCAGAGACGTGCCCACAGCTCCATCCTTTGCTCTCTTAAAATCACTGCTCAAGTGGCCAGTCATGCTGGCCTTCCCTGACCACCTTCTAACCGGTAGCATCCCTGTTCGTAATCTACGTTATCTCTTCTCCTCTCACGCCACCCCCACACGCTGCTTTTTCTTGTTTCTCCTATGACTCACTGCTCGTTATGTATCTTACGTATCTACTGCATCAGCTTCTCCCTCTCCACTCCACGCTCTCCTGCAGTATGAACCCCCCTTACCCTGCTCACTGATACATCCCCAGCCCACATGGGTCTGTGCCTTGACACAGCCTGCCGGTGTCCTCTCACCTTGGTGGAGCAGAGGGGTTCAAGAGAGCCTCCTGGTTGGCTGTTTTCCACTCCCACCACACCCCCCATTTCCAAGAAGCAGGATGGGGGCCACCAGGCCAGATACTTCATTCCATGAGTCACAAGCCAGGACTACTTAAGAACCTCCCTGCCTCCCCTGTTTAAAGACAGTTCTTAAGGATAAAGACTAGGATGGGTAGCTATGTGCAGTGGTACATACCTTTAATCCCAGCACTTGAACGATGAATCTAAGAGGATCAAGAGGTCAAGGACAAGCTAAGCTATGTAATGAATTCAAGGCTAGTCTGGACTGCATAAGACCCTGCCTTGTTAGAAGGAGTGATGGTTAGTACATATTGCAGCTTTGTGCTGTGCAGATATGGTGTTTTTATGTCACCGACTGGAAATAATTTTATTTTTGTTTGGTGTTCCCAGTTTTTCTGATAATTAAATGACCAGCCATTGGTAGATGACACATACTAGACAGATGCTCGTGACTAGGAGAATAATCATCCATGTGTAGAGATTTGATCTTCCAATTGCCCCGGCAAACCCTCCTTATGAGCTCACCTTCTTCATAGCAATATCTCAAGTGTCCTGCACTTCACTCACTGACCTGACACAATAACTCTCTTCCAGACATGGAAATATTCGGGTTTAAATTTTTCCCAGGCCTTGGAATAGCCATCGATTTTTCTGGAGACCATCTATGAAGAACCTTGGCATATGGGGCTGGAGTGACGGCTCAGTGGCTGAGAGCCCGGACTGCTCTTGGCAGAGGACTCAAGTTCAGTTCTCAGCACCTCACATTGGGTGTGTCTCGATCCTACCTGCACCTCCAGCTCTGGGAGGATCTGATCTTTTAGAAACATGCATTCCTGCGCACATACCCAAACCTAGACATATGCATAATTAAAAATAAACGCAAACCTAAAAAAAAACAAACAAGAAAAGGAAAGAGAATCCTGATGTACATATAAAACGAAGTATGAAAGCTTTATGGGAGCACAATAACTCTACGTAAAACAAAGTCAAAGAATCCACAGGAAAAACAATAACAGCAAGAAGCATGATTAATTAGTAAGCCCCTTGTTCCAATATCTACACATCGTAAATACCCAAGGAGGCGGGTAGGGAGCGGCCTCGCCCCAAGCCCTGTTCTTATCGAGGTTGCTATCATGAGTCGGGGGCTTTACAGTTCTCACAGCTGCACATTCTTGACTGTACGGCCATATGTTTCATGATCCAACCAGATGCAGGCCATAAAACGGTTTTTATCTATTCTGTGGTTTGCTTCGTACTAAGGAAATAAACTTCAAATGCCTAACTTCTTCGTGACTGTTCCACTGTTGCAGCACTTGAGCAAACAGGGTTTTGTTGTCTCGTCCCCCTCACACACAAAAAAAAAGTTCTAAAAATCAAAGTCTATTTGGGAAAGATGGATTCCCCACTCCTGGCGATGATAAAAAAAAAAAAAGGCCAGGATGGCTTGAATGGATTGTGCTGTGTGTGCAATGGCTCAGTCTATTGATTTCTAGGCTGGCTGATGGGCTGCAGCCTTCATTGATAGCTCCTTTTGGCTTCCTCCAGACTGAAAAGGAAATGGTACTGTCTGCTGCGCTTGGAGCCTACATTATTGATATTCTTTAATCATTACGTTGGAGCATAAAGCCGCTGTTATGTTGCAATTATGATGTGTCTTTACAGAATGTAGTTAGGGAAACAAAAATAGATGCTGTGGCAGGCAGGGCTGTCCTCTCATTCCTGGGAGGCTGAGCTCAACTCAAGGAGCTGGGAGAGAGCCCCCTGGCATGCTGGCTTTTTAGCAACAGCTACACAAAAGGAACCTTTCTAAATTTCCTGAGAAGGAAAAGCCATCTCTAGTATTTTAGCCCAATGGGAGACCCTCAGAAGAGCGAAGTCCATTTCATAAAGCAGTGAGTCCATTTTAACTCATCTTCCTCTAGATGTGTTGCCTCTGTCCTCACCACCACCATACCCACCCCACCCCACCTCACCCCTGCCCCGATGCTAGGGATGCAACCAGGGCCGGATGTGCGGCAGGACAAGTGTTTTCCAAAAGGCTGCAGGCCAGGCCTCAGAACCTTCTAGATACTTTTTAACCAAGATCACAAATTTGAGAAATGAGTCGAGGTTATAAACATTCCTCAGGAGCCAACTAACAGGGCTGTGTCCAGCTGCGAATGTCAGCTAAAGTCATTTTAGATTCCCCACCTACATGTCTTGCTGTTGAGGTTTGGTACAACAAGTGAAGTCTGTGCCATTCACAGTAACAAATGCCTTTATACCTCTTCCTCTTTTACCACATAATAAAGGGAAATGCAAAGGCCTTAGAGCCCATGTCTGCTTTATCTATTTCTAAAAGCAACTCTGAGTGGAGGTGGTCATCCAAGGTCAAACAGAGCTTTTCCTCCTCAGTACAAAGCCTGCTGTGTTCAAGACGTCAGCTCCCTCCTGCCTGGGATACAGAAGGAGATGGACACCCAAGAGGGGCATCAAGTTTGTTGTCTAAAGCCAGTAACATACAGGGAGCTTTATTCTTAGAGCAGTATCACCTATTACTGCATACTGAAAATCCACTTGTAACACTTGGACTGAACCATGTTTCCTTCCAAATGTAGGTATCTACATTAAAAACAGCTTTCTTGAGGACCACCCCCCATTCCTAGATCGTTACATGGTGATGATGATACGGAAAGCAGTAAATGACAGTTGACATCTAGGTGGGCTTTTTCTTTTTTTCTGAGTGTTTGTTTGTGGTGGTTTTTGGTTTTGGCTTTTGTTGTTGTTTGTTTGTTTTTCTGTAACGGGGACTAGAAACGAGTTGGGGCTCGGCTGAGACACTGCCGGGACTGGGCCTCACTGTCTCCAGCTCTCTAGTGTTTTTAACAAGAGAGATTTAGTTACAAAGAACTTCACAGGTGGTTCTGGGAAAGAAAGGGGAAGGTGGCGCGGTCTCCAGATAGAATGGAGCAAGGAGCCAGCTGGGCCGGGTGTTAACCTGCGCATTAAAAGTGCATACATGTGGGGATCTTCGTATTTCTTTTAAAGCCACGCCTGTGATTTCATATTCCCTCTGCCTACTCCTTTGTTGGTCAGGGAAACAGATCTTGGGACACTGGTGAGACCTTTGCTTTCCCCCAGGGACCACAGGAGGAGTGGGTGGGGCTCAGGGTGTGAAGAGAGGAGCTCCCTTTGCTGTCCATCACCTCCTAACCCTCACAGCTCCAACCACTGAGCTTTTACCATTCCTAACTCACAGCTCCAATCACTGAGCTTTTACCATTCCCACCAACCACAGGCACTCAGACTTAGCTTACTTGGGATAACCCCAAGGTCATAAGAAAGTCAATTTGTTGTCTGAATTTCCAGAAAATCCAAATTTAGGATGGTTGCCTTCTTCCATGGGCAGACCACCAGCTTGATTAGGGGTCCTTCTCCAAACCAGTGTTCTGGGTCATCCTCCCGCTCCATCCACAGACTAGTTTTTCATCTGCGATGGGGTGAAAAAATAAACATTTTTCCCTCTCAAAATAATAATATTGAGAACACCTGGGTTTGTAGCTTTCTGAAAGTTTATTCTGAAAATTCAAACATCTATCATTAAATCGAGTGATTGACAAAACGCTCTGTGTTGAATTGCCAGGTAGGGACCCCGTCATTAAATATCTGTTTTTGAGAAACAGATAGAAAAGGAAGTTAATTGTCTCTCTTGAAGAGTCTGCTCCAGATCACCAAAGGTGTCTGTTTTCTTTTCCAAGTGGGAAAACGCGACCAATTTACTCTAGTAATTCTCTGCATTCTGACTACTATATTTAATTACTCTAAATCGCTCTCCACATGAAGACGTGATGGGCTTCTGAGAGCCATTGCAAGGTTGCTGCCTGTAAATGTGTGTCTGTTTGAAGAGCACTGAAAAGTTCTCAGCCTGGCTTGCCACATGCCGTAGGTTGAAAGACAGCTTGGACTGATAATGAGGAAGACAGGTGCCTCCCCTGTGGCAGGCATCAGCCTCGGTACCCTGCTGGGCTTGCATCCTCCAGGACACAGGACCTGCTAATGGGTGACCTGCAACCTCATTTGCTGTGTAAGCTGAAAGTGACAACAGATGAGTATTTTTAAGACACCCAGGCCCTTTCAACTCCGGGAGAGACTTAGCAATGACAAATGACTCTCCAGTGAACACCCCCAGCCCTCCTCTCCATCACCCACTAGGAAGCTCTACCATGGCAGGGTGAGAAGCCAAGTTGGTGACTGACCACATGGACCAGCTACATGGCCTGATGCCATGCACAGCTCTTTACAAGCCTGGATCTCTTGATGTGTTTTCCAACCGGTGCAATAAACTGGTTTGGTTTTTTCCCTCCAGCAGGGAGACTCTGGTGTCTTTTCATTCCCTAAAATTGAGACTCTTTTAGTTAGAATTCATATAAAGGTTTATTATGATGGGAAAATTCTTACTACCATGCTTGAAAAGCATAGATTTTAGTTAAAACCTGTTCTTAAAGACGGTCTCC
Source organism: Mesocricetus auratus (assembly GCF_017639785.1). Taxonomy (NCBI): domain Eukaryota; kingdom Metazoa; phylum Chordata; class Mammalia; order Rodentia; family Cricetidae; genus Mesocricetus; species Mesocricetus auratus. The sequence continues at coordinate 10,376,871 of NW_024429212.1, read as the reverse complement.
TTAAATATGTACGTTTCATCTTTTTTGTTTTGGTTTTGGTTGTTTGGGGGTTTGCTTTTGTTTTGTTTTGCTTTGCTTTTGGTGATTGCTGAGGTTTAGGTGTGAAACGTTCCCCCACAGACCTGTTTGCTTTTGCTCTTGGTCCCCGGCTGGTGACACTGTTTCAGAAGGCTGTGGGACCAAACGAGGTTAGCTTAGCTGGATGAGGCAGACCACCACACTCTTGTCCTGATAGCTACAGCCAAACCCTGCTTCTTCTTTCTCTGTGTTGAGGAGCCCTCGCTATCCAGGTGTGCCTGCCCACAGCTGGGAATCCCACCTTTCCTTCCCCACGCACGAATGTGATGTAACGTCCAAAAGCAGAAGGAAAAAAAATCTCACTCTATTAAATTGTCTTTGTCAGGTAGCTGGTGGCAGTAGCAGGACAGTGGTACAAAGTGATCATGAAACTGCCCACAGAGCCTGAGGAACAACAGAATAAAAAGAAAGCAAAAGCAGGGTCCTTGCAGGGAAAGCCCTGTGTGGTTAAAGGCCTCCTGCTTGAAAGGGAAGAGACCTGGTCAGTTCATTCATCTATAGGTCTCTTTTAACTCCCCAACACTGATTTAAAACAAAACAAAACAAAAAAAAATGAAATGTGTTTATTGTGGAAATTCAATAATTAAATTAGATAGTGCAGACAATGCAAAGTCTGATGGACAGACTGTAAAACGCAACTCTCCTGGGGAGGGATGCGAGCACGAGGGCTTGAGTTTGATGCCGGGACCCATGTGAAAAGTTAGGCATGGGGACAAGAATTTATAACGCTAGAGAGAATCAGCCAGCCTAGCCTAGTTGACAAAGTCTAGAATGGTGAGAGGGGGAGGGGCGGCAGAGAGAAGCAAGGCCTAGCACGCACACACCCTTGAAGAACTACACTCAACTCAACCTCTGGTCTACACACAGGCACACACACGCACACACACACACACACACACACACGCACATGCACGCACGCACGCATGCATACATACAAACCAGTTATTGCTATTTTTTCCCAAACTCTCTGGCTGCCTGAGTCATTTCATAATACCACTAACTAGCTAGGCAGTCTGTCTCTATTGTCTCTTATCAAGAATGTGTCATCTTGACCATAGGTTTCATTCTCTGAGGTGGTTTTCTTGGAGATTTGACTTAAAATGGCACACACCTCTCTATTCTTCTGGGCATAAAGAGCCTTACTTTTGTCTTGGTTGGTAGATTTTAATGAGGTGAAGCCTAGAGAAATGTCTCTGGCTAAATGACGAACCAGTCACATGAAAGAATCTATTTTCAAAGCCCAGAACCTCACCACACACAAGGTCACCTACATTACACAAATACCCTGTACATCTACTCAAAATTAGTAAAAATAAGGTATGTCTAGGTAGACACTTTTTGAATCTAAAATTCTGAATATATGCCTGTAGTCCTAGCTGGCCATAACACTGTCACCAAAGAAATGAAAATTGGAAGAGCAAGTCACAAGAAAGCTTTATAAAATCGCAGTCCTTGCTGGGCAGTGGTGGCACATGCCTGTAATCCCAGCACTCAGGAGGCAGAGGCAGTCGGATCTCTGTGAGTTCGAGATCAGCCTGGTCTACAAGAGCTAGTTCCAGGACAGCTTCCAAAGTCTCGAACCCCCCCCAAAACCCAAACAAACAGAAAATGAAGTCCTTGGGCCCTGCATTCTTCTTAGCCTAGGATGGCCAGCCAATTGACTCTATGGGTTCACCCATCTCTCAATACCCATCCTCCCCATTCCCACACCAACTATCACCGCACAGACCACCCTCTGTTATAATCTCTGCTTGCTTCTAAAATCAATAAACATGACTTAAGTGTAAGCCTCAGACACATCAGAAAATGCTGAAAGACTTTATATACTGCATTGAAAAATCTTCATAGGGACACTACTGTTTAGACACTAGAACCTCTAGTTATAAAAACCATCCCCAGAACTGTATTCAGATTTTCACAGACAAGCCATTTATGACAAAAAGCCTTAAGGTTGCCTTTGCCATTTGCAACTAGCAAATAGCTTGATTTTTTTTGTAAAATTAGAAGTAATAACCATGTATACAGTCATAAATATACAACTTACAAGTATATTCATATCAGACTCCATTCCATCCCCAACTGGTATAAACACAATGGGACTGAGTGTTTGCATTTTATCCGATAAAACATGGGTACCATCCAGACTTACAATTTTAGGTTAAAACAAGTCTCACTTTTAAGTTGCATCTTTCCTAAGATAGGAATAGGGTAAATGTTGCGAAATGCCAAAGTTTCTTCTTCATTTGAGTTGTTTTGGTTGCTTCCCCCCCCGAGGGCAGTGGTGCTGAGAATGGAATCCCGGGCTTGTGGGTAGGAGGAAAGTACTCTAACTCTTCGCTGTATCCCTCAGCGTCCAGCGATTTGTCTGTTCTACTGTGGCTCACGGTTCAAGGGATACTGTCTAGGATTTCTCTTGCTGTGAGAACTCTCACGAAGGAAAAACATTTAGCTGGGTTGGCTTACGGCTTGGGAGTTTAGTTTATTATCATCACGATGTGATTTGGTGGCGTGCAGGCGGACGTGTCGCTGGAGAAGTAGTCAACTGTCCTGCATCTTGACTTGCAAGCAACAGGAAGTCGTCCCAATATCACACAGAGCGAAGCTTGAGCAAAGGAGACCTCAAAGTCCAGGCTCACAGTGACACACTTCCTCCGGCAAGGCCACACCCACTCTCGCAAAGCCACACCTCTTAATACAGCCACTCCCTTTGGGGACCATTTTCTTTCAAACCACCACAGATAGCTTAGTCTGTTGTGGTTGGAGTAGGACGATGCTGGCCAACATTGCATCTGCAGTCACTGGTTTTAGGCCTCTTTTCCACTGAGCTCTCCTGTACTTAGTGGCAACAGGAACGGTATGTATGCAAACACACAGAGATCATATGTAACTCTTCACTACATGCTAATTAAGCACACGTTTCCACAGATGACCTCTACCATCTCGATATCTGTGTCTTGTAGGGAAGGCCTCCATGTGTCCTCACCACAGACCCTTTTAGAACTCTGCTCTCCCGGTTCTGGGTGGGAAAGTTGGTAGTATGCAGGATATCAACCTCAACACTATGCACCGACTTCGCTGAGAGTCCCATTGGCCTTTGGCATGTCCATGCTAACTTTTTAAAGAAATATATTTAATTTACATTTTTTGTACTTGAGGATTTTATACCTGAGTACTGTGTCTACATCATTTTGTCAGAGAGGAACCCAGCTCAGTGGGTCTCAAGTGAACTGCCATTCCCTCAGGAGCCTCACACAGTTTCCAACCTCACCCCTTCTGTGACAAAGCCACCAAGACCTCCCTTGAGTCTTTCTCCTCCCCAGCTGACTTCTGACCCTGCCTCCCTGTCTCCACTGAGGTTGCCCATGTGAGCTACGACCTCTCGCGGGAGACTCCCAGAGACCCCTTCCCTTCTTCTTAGCACTGCTGTCTGAAGAGCTTCCCATCATCGGACTCTGCTTCTATCAAATGCAACCGATTCTCCTGCCCTCTGCCCTCAGGAAGTCCCCAAGGCTTGGCGTGACCATGTGTGGTCTTCCTGCCTTGATTTGTGCATCAGGAGCTGTGATGTCACTCACTTCCCCCAAACACACACCCCGAACTTCTCCCCATGGTCCTCAGTCACTTATGCTATCCTATCCTGAAGTGCTCTTCGCACTTCATCTCTTCCTTCTGTGGTGGCACCCATCAGAATCCATCTCAGGACACACTTACCTTCAGCCCCCCTTTGTCTGTTCCGCTAGCACGGGAAATTAGGACCCTCGGGGACGCAGCTGGCCTCTGCCGCGCCTCTGTCCTTTCTACCCGTATTGACTGAATTTAAAATACAGATCTTCATAAGGAAAGTCTCGCAACTAGCAAACCGGGGATTTCAGTTAATAACTCAATGCCTGTGGCATTACCACAAGGACGCCCAGAATGCTGCAAGCACTCCATACGTGCCCTGACCCCTATCAGGTAGGATTCAGTGCTCACACACAGAGAGAGGACTCAGATACTAAGCAAGGGGGCAAACGTGTTGTCTAATATTCAGAGCTGGCTGCACGAGCCACAGCGTGAGACCCAGAAAAAGCCTCTGCTTTGCTAGAGTAAAGCTTCCAAAAGCCTCAGGCAAACAAACCCCAGCCGAAAGCCATCTACATTGAAGTGTTCCTTCCAGGGAAGTTCCTAACTGGTTCTGTGCTCTAGACTCCTGCCCAGGGCTGGGGAATCACCCAGGACAGCATTCTCACAGTGTGCGTTGAGGGGCAGTCGACACAGAAACCTGAGCTTGCCAACTCTCCGATCTCGTTCACTCAGCCATCCAAAGACACAGAATGTCTGAGGTACAGTAAGCACGCACATGCATACATGAAAGGGAGCGGGGAGGTAGGAGCTCAGTCAGAACCTGGGGAATCTTTCTTCTGCAAACTCTTATCAGAAGTGCAGGCCTTCTGCGGCACAGAGGTCAACCAGCTATTCCCTTTGGGAACTAGCTATCATGCTCACTGGGGGTTCATTTGTCTGGGTACTCAGATTCAGGAGAAGATACCCCGTGATGATCTGTGGGTGTGTGGGTAAACCCTGCATCACTTAGTCACTAAGGCTCAAGAAGGCTTTGCTAAAGGGAATCTGACAGTATACTCTCTAAGTCAATCTCCATATTGGTCCAATAAAACACTTAAGGTTGTAAAGTAAACTAGTGTTGTCTCAGCTTACCTGTGTTTCTGCAACTAAAGGCCACAGGCTGAGTCATCACTGAAGGAAGTCAGGACAGGACCTCAAGCAGGGCAGGAACCTGGAGGCAAGAGTTGATGCAAAGGCCATGGAGGGGTGCTGCTTACTGGCTTGCTCTTCATGGCTTTCTCAACTTGCTTTTTTAAAAAGAGAACCCAGTACTACCAACCCAGGGATGGCACCACCCACAATGGCCTGGGCCCACCCCCATCAGTCACTAATTAAGAAAATGCCCTGCAGGCTTGCCTTCACCTAGATCACCTAGGCATTTTCTTAATTGAGGTTCCCTCCTCTCAGACGACTTTAGCACACGTCAAGTTGACATAAAACTATCCAGCATGGGTATAGAATACAAAATTATTAACTACAGTGTAGAACTTGGCTCTTAAATAAGGAATTGGGAAGGAAGAGAGAACCAAAACAGGGAGGTGTTTTATTTAGCCTTAGATTTGGAAGTCAGGCACTGACTTTTTTTTTTTTTTTTTAGTTAAAGGGCCTCAAATCATTTCTCATATTTAATTGCAATATTCACATATAGACATATGCAACTCTGGAAGACATTTGCTTTTCTTTCATGCAGTCTAGCCATTGCAAATACATTGAACCAAAACATACATGCCCTTTTATGGTGAGCGGAGGGCTCCAAGCCGCCCATGCATATTTGGGAGTGTTAGCCATAAAGAGAGGGACCTGCACAGTGCCCTGCAGAATCGCAAACTGACACATCCCAGGAGAGCTTCCCACCCTGAAGTCTGATGCAAACACACACACAGCATTCAAAGACTTTGAAGAGCAGCCAGACTCCCCCAGATACCCGAGACAGCACTGTTACCTAGATTAGGTACTTTGTGAATTTGTTTTTCTTTCGTTCAGAGAAAAAACAGTACAGTTTAGCAATCTCTCAAACATTGTCTGACAGATAAATAAGTGCTTTCTTTCTGGGTCTTGGTTGTTTTCAGGGAGGGGATGGGACCTGGTGGTCTGTATTTTATTTCAATCCCATCTCCCAAATCTTTGCAGAATAACTTCCTTCAGAACCATCTATCAATCAATATTAGTTTTAAGAACAAGTGAGTTTACACGTACTTACCATTCCCTGCATGGTACATAAAAGTTTCTTTGATGTCTCCAACTTAAAAATGAATCCTACTTTAGCTCTTATCAAATCTAAGGGATTTTGTTACAGAACACATTTCTCATGAAACAAACTTTAAACTGCATCAGCAAAGATTCTTTGCTTTTTTCCCCGAGCACACTGGCATTAAGTGAACTAAGTTCATCATGGGGTCTTCAAACTAACGATCCGTAGGCCAAGCCGGTGTATCACCTAAATCAGTGGTTCTCAATCTTCCTAAAGCTGTGGCCCTTGAACACAGTTTTTCATGTTGTGGTGACCCCCCCCCCCGACCATAGAATCATTTCATTGCTATTTCATAACTGTAATTTAGCTACTGTTAAATATCATAAGGCAAATATCTGATGTACAACCTCTGTGAAAGTGTCGTTCAGTCCCCAAAGGGGTCACACCCCACAGGTTGAAAACTGCTGACCTAATCTGTGTTTTACTTTTGGATTTCTTTTTTTAAAGTTGATCAAATATTTCTCAGAGTATCCTACCTCCACCTCCTTTTCCAGAGAAACCCTTTGCGAGGTTCAGAAACCCTGAATACTCTGCCTTTTGAGGCTAGAGGAATGGACGGAGACTAGACAGGTAGCCAAGACAGACACTCAGGCCCGCACAACAGGAGAATTATGGACGGAGCAGCGTGGGGCGGTAGGCTCCCGCTAAATGGATGTCTCGGGCTTGCCATCTTTCACCGTAATTGCTGTGTCCGGGAAGTTGACTGTCTCTAGAGATGAATCTATTTTAAGTTTAATGGATCCGTAGACACCGTTGAAAGACGAGTGTGGGTCTTTCTCCTTGACTTTCCAGTCTGAGAGAAGACATGGCTCAAATGCTGGACAGGTACAGTGCACGTCGATATTTCTCCTCACCACCACCCCCAAAAGAAACCACCGTCTGTGGGCTTTGTGTTTGTGGATGTAAAATACCAAGTCGCTTGAATGTATTAGTAATAATATTTCTGTTTTCCTATACTCGTCTCTTCCTGTCAGTGATATAACGTGCACTCCAAACTGAATCAATACAATGCCAAGAAGCAGCCAAGAGTGTGCGCATACACTTCTTCAGTGTGATTTGCATTGGCCTTTATGGCAGCCGAATGTGCAATTTTCATGAACTTTTATTTGAAAGAACCTTGGCATTCAAAGATATAACCTTTGTGGAATAATAAAAAGCCACCGCAAATGTCTGTGGCACGTAGTCATTAGTGATCTTTCTGAAGAGCAGATGAAAATCACTCACCACTATGTATAAAAAGCTACGTGGCTGACTGGGACCCCACCAGCACCCACCCTGCACTTCAGAATCTCGGCCTACTGTTGCCCATCTGGAAACACTTGGAAAAAAATGATAAGAATATCCCTTTTCAAGAAGCGTGACATTAAAAGTGAAAATGAAAAAAAAAAAACACCAAGAAGGTGGCATTTTCTAATTCTTTGTGTTCATCTAATAAATGTTAAGAATTTATCTATTGGCCCCTGCACAGGCCTCAGGGATACAATGGTAAGAAAATTATGCATGGTTTTGGTTTTCCTACAACTTACAATCTACGAGGGAGAGGAAAACATTCAGCCAGAAAAATCAACAACTAAACAGCGGATTACCAATTGTTGGAAACAGTTGGGCATCTAAACCCAAACTGTGATGAAAGTCAGAGCCTTGCCCCACATGGAGACCTCAAGCTTACCTGCCTGCTGAAGCTGAGTGTAACCCAAGTCCTTCAGGATGTGGAGACAGATTAATTAATCCAAGTCCTTCAGGGTGTGGAGACAGATTAATTAATCCAAGTCCTTCAGGGTGTGGAGACAGATTAATTAATCAGAGCGTGGGGAGTGGGGTATGTCGCTGCATGGAAGGAATGCATTGGGGAATGAGTAACAGTCCAGCGGGCTGTGGTGCGTCTCTCCAAAATTCATACACTGGAGCCTTGGAAGTCAGCAGACAGTAGCCTGAGTTGTTGGACACAGAACTTGCCAGTCTTAGTGAGGGACCAAATGTGGCCGGTGCTTTGTAGAAGCACAGCTTTCCAGAAGGACTCACGGATTCTCACTTGTGCAACTGTGTGCATGGTGTTAACTTGTAAAATGAGAATCAGAGGACGGAAGTTCATTTAAGATGAATGGCCAAATAACTCTTACAAATAATAAGTTTGAATCCAGGCGGTGGTGGCGGCACACACCTTTAATCCCACCATTTGAGAGGCAAATGAAGGAGGATCTCTGTGAGTTCAAGGACAGCCTGGTCTACGGAATGAGTTCTAGGACAGCCAGAGGCATTACACAGAGAAGCCCTGCCTTGAAAAATTAAAACAACAAAAAAGATACAGGGGAGAAGAAACACTAAGTTCGAGATGCTTGTGAGATGTGCATAATATGTAGGTAGATGACTATTTGTCACTCAGGAAGGAGATCTGTCTCATAAATTGGCATCAAACGGGCGGCAGGGGGAGGGTGTAGTTACAACGTCATATCTAGGAGAAAAAGGAGAAGAAAGACAGAGCCCTGTCGTTCAGTGCCTGGCTCCACTGACATTTTTGGCACCCGGTTCTGTACTCCAGGAGCCACGATGCATCTCCCAGTTTCTGCTGACTGGGAGTTAGCACAGGCCTCTCAGTTACGGCCAACAAGAGCATCAGAGTCTTTGCTGTCGAAAATCAGATGTAAGTTATAACTTTCCCCCTAACGTTTACTAGAAATATCTAGGATTTGTGCATTTTACATAAAGAAAAATAAAAATAACTTTATTACTGATCCTCCTCCTTTTCCTCCTCCTCCCCAGCCTGGGATGGAAAGTCATTCTCTGTAGATGCTGAGTCGTATGTGAAAACCATGCAGTCTTTGTGAAATGTTTTGGAACCTAGGAGAACACCCCGAGACTTTGTGGAGCTTCTTCAACGTTGTTTTAAAGGTCTATAAATCTGTCTGCAACTGTACCTTCCTTGGCCTTCCCAAGCCTGCCCTGCCTGTAGGCTGACCTGTACATACGATGCTGCGTCTGCCTGGAAGAACACTCAGGTTGCCTCACCAGCTGTCCTGTAACCTACCCAAGCCTGACACTCAGGGACTAATTGTGCCACATCTAAAGCGTTTCATGCTTGAGCCATTAGAGTCGAGGACTGAAGATCGATCCTTTTTTTATTAGGCAAAGCAGATTTTAGTGCATCAGATTAGCTGATGTCTGCAAAAGATATTGGCCAATTTTTCCCCAGGTGCAAAGGTGGAAAAGATATTAAAATTCTTCAGTGTCTCCCCAGTGCCTCAAGAGAAAACCCAGTTTTTAGCAAGGCAGACCTGCGCCCTAGGAGTGCTGGCCCCTGACTTCCTCTCCAGACTCGTCTGTCTGACTCCACTTGTATCATTTGAAGGGGACACTTTCAAGTCCTCTTCTTTAGGCAACTTTGCCTCTTCTGGTTTACTGGAAAGCCTGTTTTGATAGAGTAAGTGGCCCTGATGACAAGTGGGGAACTGAGGAGTCCCCGGTGGCTTTCCCAGAAATTAAGTCCAGGAAGGAGCCCGCTCGGTTGCCCTCATTCACGGTCGTTATCAACCGAAGTCGCCTCGATTTGCTCAGCACGAAGGGAGAAAGGGATGCGAGAAGGTCCCCACGTGCTGTGGCCCAGATCCCAATCTCTCATGCCACCGATTGGCTCTAATTGGTCCCAAGGTCCCAAGTTGGCTCCAGTGATGGCTGTGGATGGAAGGTGGGGACATGGCGTTTTTTGCCCAAACCTCAGCCTATCCTTGGTGGAAGCTATGGCTCCCCTACACAGCATTGCCAACATCTGTTCCGAGTGACCTTTCTTCCACCTTGGGTGATGAATGCTTCAGTGCTGGCTCTGCACTGTGTTTGTTTTCCTTCTAGCAGCTTCCCTGTCATACCGCAGGTGTTCAGCAAGCACGCATTCAAATAAAGAGCAGGTGACGGATGAGTCGTCTGACATTAGGTAGGGTTGTGAGACTTTTTTTTTTTTTTTGCCACCTGGGGAGAATTTGTTAGGCACTCCAGCTTCTTTGCAAACACTTGCTATGATTAAAAACTTTCAGCATTGAAAACCATGACTCCCCAAAGTAGAGCCCAAAAAATTAGATTTTCTCCATTCTCCCAGGTCACCGGAACAAGGGCCTGAAATGAAAGTTTCACAGGAAGCTTGAACACAGAAAAGCAACGAATCCCCCATTTTTTTGTTCAGGAACAGTCCAGCGAGATATACCCAGTGGTTTCATAGAGGCATAAACAGCATAAAGTGGTGTAACCAACCACTTTCTGATTGTATTTAAGTTCTGTTCCACAAGATAAAAACACACGCCCGGCACCGTTATCAGGCCAAGAGCCTACAACTAAACATATCGTAGGCATTAGGGAAGAAGCTATTGCTATTACTCTGCTAAACAGACATAGTATTAGTCTTAGAGTTTCTGTTGCTGTTAAAAACACCACCAAAGCAACTTGGAGAGGAAAGGGCTTAATTCATTCACACTTCCACATCACCATCCACCGCTGAAGGAAATCAAAACAGGAACACAAGGCAGGAACCTGAAGGCAGGAACTGAAACAGACACCATGGAGGAACACCGCTTACTGATTTGATCCTACGGCTTGTTTTGCTTGTCTTAGTACCCAGGACCACCCACCTAGCAGTGGCACTGTCCACAGTGAGCTGGACCCTCTCACCTTGATCATCAATGAAGAAAATGCACCACAGGCTTTCTCACAAGCCCATCTGATGGGGACACTGTCTCCACTGAGAGTCCCTCTTCTAAAATGACCCTTAACTTGCGTCAAGTTGGCAGGAAACTAGCCAGCACATTATTAAACCAGCCCCCAGTGACTCATCGGCATGCTCATGGACCAATGCATCTCTCGGCCTTATGTTGAGAAAAGCACTGTTTTCGGTGACGGTAATAGCACAGATGCCGACGACTAGTCAAGGTTCAAAAATCCGGGAGTCTGTAGACTACTCAGCCTCAAGGGAACCTCCCCAGAAGAGGTGACAGAAAGAGTGTTAAGAGCCAGATCACTGCAGGGAAACATTTTCTGGACACCACTGAAACGGCATACATGAATGCACAGCAATTACAAAAGCACACACAAGATCTGTACAAGTACAAACCCTGCATGCAGAGGGGAGTTAGCACACAGTCCCACCCACAACCAGAGAGCTATTGGCAGTTGTCAGATGAGGACAGGGCTTAGGGGGACAGGTACAGTTTTCTCTAAGACTGTGTAGCCCCTGCTAAGACAACCACATTCCAGCAGAAGACCGTGTATCTAAGAAAATTTTGGTGGCAGCACAAATTGGTTTGAAAGATCCTTTGTTTTGTTTTTGGTGAGTGGGAAAAGGGGTGTGAATCTGGGAAGAGTTGGGGAAGGAGGATAGAATATAATCAAAATATGTTATATGGAACTCTCAAAGAGCTGATAAAAAATACTTAAGTAGGTCAAATAGAAGCATTGTCAAGTCACAATGAAAGGGGGAGGAGTGTGGGGAGAAGCTGCCATTGAAAAGTCAGGCGTAGCAGCACACACCTAAATTCTTAGCCCTTGGGAAACTGAGGCAGGAGGATGGCCATGAACTTAAGACCAGCTTGGATTGCAAGTACCAGATAATCCACAGCTACAGATCAAGGTCCTGCATCAACAGCCAGTCAGATTTTAAAAGGACTAAAGAATCTAGGAGATCACATAGTTGCAGGGTCAGTAATGCTTGCATAGCCAGCATAAGGGCTTGAGATGCAGCAATGGAAAGAAAACCCTGTCTCCAAACATAAACTTAGTGATGAAAGCTGAGGTATGGCACTGAGCTACAATACATACAAGAATCGCAGATGATGGACTATTAAAGATTTAACGTTTATATTTTAAATACATGTTTTGTCAATCTGTCACTGAGATTAATACTTATCAAAATCATGAAATTATGTTCTATATAACAGCACTTGCTGCTTTTGATCTTTCTATAAGATGTAAATTTGTAAAATTAACTGGATCCCTGAGTCTAGCAAGAGTGACCCTGGAAGTTACACAGCCTGGCCTGAGTCATTGTTTCGCTCCATCCAAGGCTGTGTCCAAAGTCGTAGAACAGAGAGAGAGAGAGAGAGAGAGAGAGAGAGAGAGAGAGACAGAGACAGAGACAGAGACAGAGACAGAGACAGAGAGACAGAGAGAGACAGAGAAAGAGAAAGAGAGACAGAGACAGAGAGAAGAGACAGAGAGAGACAGAGAGAGACAGAGACAGAGACAGAGACAGAGAGACAGAGACAGAGACAGAGAGAGAGAAGAGACAGAGAGAGAGAGACAGAGACAGAGAGAGAGAGAGTAAGCTGCAAGGCTGTTATGAAGTAGACAGTGTGTCTACTGTCCAGTAACAGAACACAGTGTACCCTGATAAATACTCACTCAAGATGAGGGAGTTGACATCTTGGGGAAGGGACAACTGAATAAAAGGGAATTTGGAATTTTGCCCAAGAAATTTTTAACTGAAAACATTGGCTTGCTTTTCCATAAAATATTTATTTCCATTAGAAGCTTGTGGACTACCAAAAGTGGTTCCCTGGGAGACTGCTTTTCCTACTAACTGATACTTGTACCATTCAAATGCACAATGTCAAATTTTTGTTTACTTGTTTGGTTTTAATTAAGAAAAAAATGCCTCCTCTGAATTAAAACAGCATTAACTTTGGAAACGGCCTGATACAGATTTTTTTTTCCTAAAGCGAAGTAGGTGATGGTCTTGCTCTCACCAGAAACAACCCCCGTCCGTGGTTCGCACTGGAGCCTGGCTTCATCTCAGTGTTTTCCAGGTGCTGAAAGCCCTGGCTGGAAAGGAGGGCTGTTCCAGTCTCTGTCCTTTCAAACAGGTTCTTGCCAGTTACAGACCCAGGAGGCGGCTGAGGACAGGCCCACAATGGGGCCACAGGGGGCCTGCCTGTCTCTTCTGCACTGAGCCTCTTGAGGACCAGGGACCTAGGCCTGTCATCTGGGGAACAATGCCCTCCAGCAGCCCCTAGCTGATTTCAGACCTCAGAGGAGAAAGGTGGGAAGGAAGGAGCCTGAGTGCTTTTGTTTTGGTGTTTTAGGGATTTGATCTGGGGCTCCAGGCTGGGAACTTAGATGGAGTTGGCAGAAAAGACATAATTAAGACTATTCATTTTGTCTAGGAAAAATACCCTGCCCTGTCATCCCAGACAGCCTTGAGCTCTTTGTTATGTTTTGCTTGGAAAGTTTTCTTTTAAGTGTCTGTCATTCAGGAAGTGCCATTCCAGAGGAGAGAAAAAAAAAAAAAAAAGAAATGATACAGAATTGAGAGACTATAAAAAGATAGTTTAGTATAGAGCAGTGTTTATCTAAAAGCATCTTAGTTAGCACTTGTTCACTCTATCCTAAAATCTTCTACCTGGATTACATCAGATTATCTCTTATAAACAATGAGACCTCTTAAAGATTTACTTTCTTTTTATATAAGCATCTGCATGTTTGAAAGAAGGATGCACCAGATGGCAAGCTGAGTAGTTCCTAAGAGGAAGAGAAGGGCCCAGATAGGATAGTAATGTCTACAATCAAAGTCAGTGCAAACAAACACTGGGTGTTTGGTGAGTATGTTGGTGTCTCAGATAAAATAATTGATGCATTCTGTGATTTGGCTCTAACTGACTCACGCGCTTCCAATCTGAGTTCTCACTGCTCTGTATGCCACTCCTTCGGGGATCCAGGGACATGGGAGGAAGGATAGTACACAGGGAGGGAGTACCCCCAAGATGCCAGATGCAAGGAGAGTTGACACTCGAAGACCACGTTTGTTGGCACAAACTTTTAAAAGAACATTATTCACCATAACATTTATTTACCACATATATTTATAGCAAATCCTTGAAGAATGGGCCTCTACCCTCCATTCATGAAAGTCAAATCTGTAACGCAAGGGTGTAGGGGATAAGCCCTGGGTGTGGTTGTTTAAAAGCATGACTGGTGTGCATTCTCTGAAGCCACTTTGATGATCCTAAGTAAGGAGCTGGGTCACTCGTTGGATAGTGAACAGAATGTCACCAGGTCTCTACCTCTAGCCCTGCAGAGCAGGGAAAGTACTCTGAGGCAGGGGGCCAGTATCTCCTTTATGAACTTGACACTGACTTTCCATAGCTCATCCTCTCTCTCTCTCTCTCTCTCTCTCTCTCTCTCTCTCTCTCTCTCTCTCTCTCTCTCTCTCTCTCTCCCTCTCTCTCTCTCCTCTTGCTGAAATATGGATTCAAACCCCCAATCAGATTAATAACAGTGTAACTCACCCAGTGTTTTCAATTACAAATAGACACTAAAGCAAATCCAACACCTTGCCCAGAGTTCATTCCTCTGTACTCCACAGAAAGAATAAAATTTATCTTCTCAGAGAAAGCAGAGTTCTGCCATATAATCAATGTATTTAATAACTGAGAGAATTGGGATTATTTCCTTTCCTGGCTAACACTAAGGAATGTCCCATCACATCCAATTGTATCGATCATTAGAACCAAAACTGTCAATAAAGAAAGGCAAATAAAATAAACAAAGAATTTGAACATAGCATATTTAGACGATTATAACTTTGGTTATTAAAAATACTTAGATTCCTACATTTTTAAACAGTCAAAATTTTAGAATTCATATTTTAATATGAGAAAGTTTCCAATATGTTTGGATTCTCCTGGAACTTATATATACATATATGCCTGTAACCATGTGAATGAAATATGTTTCAGCTTTGTCTTTGATAATTAAAAATAGCTAACGTATGACCACTTTCTGAAATAACTTCTTCTGAAATAACGTAAAATGACAAGAAACGCCAAATACCTATGTTGCAGCAGAGGAACATTTTACCTGTTCCTGATGATGAGGGTAGGAATTTCACACCACCGACATTGGGAATTTTGAGGAGGTATTTCAGCACGGTCTGTGACATGCTTCATAGGCACTGGCTGTGGCAATTTAAAACAACTCAGTGAGAAAAAGAAGTGTCAAGGAAGGCTGGCGTCTTCATACCTCAAGGGCGCTTTTACAATCTGAAGGGTTGGGACATAGCAAAATTCAGCTGTACAGTCTCCTCATTGACACCAAAACTACTCTGCAGGATAACCATGCTAAACCTGTGACATCAAGGACTGATTTTGAGGAAGAGTACCTCCCAGAACGACAGCTGCCATATGCTTATCTAAAAGTGAATTTTGTAGAAAGGCATGGGAACAGAAGTCCCTCTAACCTGTGAACCCTTCCCCAAGGGGAGGGTGTCCAGAACCTTAGCACTGCCTCCCAGACTCCCAAGATGTGCGCAATTACCTCTTACTGAAGAGCCGGAGTTGGGAGGTCTCAAGAGCTTAGATAATGATGTGAAATAAATTGCCACGATTACACGTGTGCTTTTCCAGGAGATGGATTATGTAAATCCTGTCTGGGGACTTCAAGAATAAAAGACAGAGGAATGTCCACTTTATGAAATTGCTATTAAAATGTGACCTAGAGTTGAGGACAAGGTTAATTATTGGTTTTTAACTGAAGTATCCTTCCACTTTAATATCGGCATTCAGGTCTTAAATATTGAAGCAAGTCACATTTTGCAGGGACAATTACCTTTGAATGAAGAATGGCAGGGCTCTGGTCTTTGCTGACCCTTGTAACTCCTGCAGGGTAATCCATGGCAATTCTGTTACCACGGCAACCAAGGGCCACGCACAAGAATAGGCTAAGACCGTGAAATCTGATGTCATACTCTCATAAGATATAAATTGCAAATGATATTCTAAAGTAGATTTGTTCAGCGCGTGATCTAAATTCTGAATTAATTGGAAGTGAGCGAGCAGCTCCCAGTGGGACAGACAGTTAAGGATGTCACAGTACTGGATCCAGAAAACTTGGTAGGGGTCTACTAAATGTAACACTGGGAGACCGAGGCAGCACAGCTCTTCCTGTCCTTCCCTTCCCCCACCTCTCCACCTTCCCTAGAAATCACAATTCACTACTACCCCTGAAAACAAAACAGTTGATATTTTATAGAATTTCTATTGGTTTGATCCATAAAAAAGAAACCCATAACTTGATTTCATGCATCATAGAAATCACAGACCTTTATCAATTTTCCAAATCCATTTTCATCATAAAGCTCAACACTCAGTTGTAAGTTTCCCATCTCAGTGTTGATGGTGGGGACACTGTGGGACCAAGACTCCTAACTAACTCTGCTATGTGTAAGCATTTGCAGCTGCCTTTGCCTAAGCGCCTACGGTATAGTATCATCATCACGCACGTGAACAGGCAAGGGAGAAACGCTGCTGTGGTATCGGTTTAGCAGAATTTTGCAGGTAGACTATAGGAGGTCCCTCTGCGTAGGGGAGGGGGGGCTTGCATGTACATGTTCCTATGTGTGCGCTCATGTGTGTGTCTGTGCATGTGCACATACGTGTGCACATTTCCAAGTGTGGAAGTCAGAGGCCCTCCTCAGTGACTCTCCACATCACACTTAGAGACATGGTCTGTCTGTCTGTCTGTCTGTCTGTCTGTCTGTCTCTCTCTCTCTCTCTCTGCTCATGGAGCTCACTGACTGCCTAGACTGACTAGTCAGTAAGACCCTCAGAGCCTCCTGTCCCCATGTCCAGTACTGGGATCACAAATGCGCACTGCTTGGCTTTGCTTTTCATGTGGGTTCTGGGAATCTGAACATGGTCCCTCATATTTGCACAGCAACCAAGCAGCCCGTTTCCCCAGGCCCATATAAAATACCCCCTTACATGGCAAGCTGAGGACGAAACATGGAACCTAGGACTGAGATTTGCGTTGGGGCTCACTCGGAGGGTTCTAGAAATGTGCTGATTGTCACAGCAGTGTGATTTACCCCTTACCTCACCCCGGGTACAGGTTCAGTGTGTCCAGGATAAGACTTGTCTCAACCTGGAGACGCGTGTCACAGCCGTTCCTTCCATTTTCAAAGTCTATGACAGGAACGATCCAGACTCACTGGGGAGAGGGGAGAAAGCAAACGGCTGTTCCTCTCTCTCCTTTCCAGGTTAGTCAGGTTAAAGTGGGTCTAACCTCTGTGCTGCCCAGCCTGATGCTGATTGGCTGAACATTTCCCATCCCACACTGTACACATACCTCTACAGTCACTCTGCCTGCCTGTTTCCCAGTGGGTAAATCAGCATTTCTTTCTCTTCTTTTCAGATCTATTTATAGTGCAGACACCAGTCCCAAGTCACTCCAGAGAACAAAGCAAAGCATATTTGCTCTTCATAAGCGGGTGGGTTCTGGAAGCGAGGCTGCCGCCAGAGAGCTGCCCTCGTCCCTTTGGACACATGCACAGAGCACCTGTTGGTCAACCGCGAGTTTATTTAGGGTCTCAGGTGCCTTTGGAAGGCACAGTCCTTGAATCACACGCCAGACACGCTTCTCGAGTGAGGTACCCGAACCCTGAATAATGGAGGCACAGCCTGCCGCAGCAGATCTGTGGGGTGCTCTGGTGAGGATCTCTAAATGGGGGGATCTCAGAGAGCGTGGGAGAGAGTTCCACGCCGACACAACGGCGCACGCGCAGGGCGAGAGACCGTGACTGAGGTTTGGAAAGTTGCTGGGAGGAGCTGTGGGTCCCAGCACACGCGGCTACAGTCCTCAAACTCCTTCAGAACGTGACGCTTGCCGCAGTCCCCTCTCCATCTCTCCCACAGCATGGACCAGACTGGGGAGGGTGAGTTCCAGGGATGGTGCTGTAAGATCAGTTTCAGAGCGCAGGAATCCGCCTGTGGTTCACCGGCTTGCCCTTGGCCCTCGCTTGACTCTGAACCCAGTCTAACTACAGGGATGCTGGGGAGGAATGAAGGGATGTGCTTCGAGGTGACTCCCACACACAGACCTTGGAAGTGGCAGTGGTTCTGCCTGGTGAACATCCCAAGACAGACGATGCCTGAGACAGAAGTCACACTTTCACAACCCCACCTCAAAAATGGCATCCCAGCTGGGTGTGGCTGAGCATGCCTTTGATCCCAGCACTGAGGAAGCAAAGGCAGGTGGATCTCTCTGAGTTCGAGGTCAGCCTGGTCTACAGAGTGAGTGCCAAGACATCCAGAGTGACCCTATCTGAGAGAGAGAGAAAGGGAGAGAGAGAGAGACAGAGAGACAGAGAGAGACACACAGAGAGAGACAGAGAGAGGAGGAGGAGGAGAAGAGAAGAGAAGAGAAGAGAAGAGAAGAGAAAAGAAGAGGAGGCATCCCATAACTTGGCCATTTTCTGTTATAGTTGCCCCGAGATGGACTAGGACAAAAATCACCAACATTCCTGCATGTGTAGCTAGCTGGTGATGCAATGTCTAAGAGCTGAAGACAACGGAGTCCTCCATAGTTACATTAATAATTCTAGATAACCTTTACCAGGCATTTATTAAACCCTGGGTACAATATGAAATTCATTATTTACTTTAGCTCTCATAACAACTGTGTGAGATGGCAAGAATCATCAGTCCTACCATTGAGGAAAGTGTAATTAATATGCCCAAGGACAGCCAGGCTACCCTTGGAACGGGGACTCAGACCTGACTCTGGTGTGTCTCTCCCTGAATCCCACTCATGCCACCACCCCGCTCCCTGTGTGTTGTCTAAGTCCAGTATCTATCTGTTTCTGTGACCTTATCTAATCATGGTCCCCCCAGGCACTTCGGAATAAGGCTCAGCATTCACAATACTCTAGAGAGTGAAACAATTTGACAAAGAGAGATGCTCAACGGGACCTTGCAACAGTGGCTCTACATACTTAAGATTAACCCTCAGAGCACTAAGTGCTATTATTGCTGAAGAGTAGAGAAAATTGCCCATTCACAAATTGAATTGCAGACCTGCAGTCCCAGCCCTGAGGTGTGCGATCTCATCCAATACGGAGCACCAGTCCGTCGACCTTCTATGGTCCCAGTATTGTAGCATTGTGAAGCCTGCCAGACACAGTTGACGAAGCTGGCTGTGCACAAAAGCCAACTCTCTGAGAACAATATGTGGAATTCTCACTGAAACTCAACACAAAAGTATAAATTTGACACCACAGTGAATAAACACAAAAATATAGAAAACTCCTTTCAAAGAGCACTAAAGCTAAGAACTTGAGAGGTCAGGAAGGAAACATGATAGCTCTGACTGCGTGGTTCATAGATGAAGTGGGCTTGGCTCCGTTCCATAATGATAGCTTGTTTCTGTTTACGCCAGGAGCACAAAGGCCACTGTGCAAGTATTTCATGCCCAAGGGGCACTAGAAGATGGGAAGTATTGTTATTCATATTTCGAGTGAGCGAACAGGCACTTGGCTTGCACCATCCCTAAAAAGTCATTCCTTCCCTAAGCAGGTGTACAGAGCATCGAACAGAGGTGTAGCCCATGATGCTGACCTGGACCACTGCAGGGAGATACAGGAGACAGGATACTCATGACAGAGGACGCTAAGGAAGGATGGACGCTGTGACAAAACACAGCGGGAACGAGGACCTGAAAGGGAAAGAGCCTTCTCAGGACCTCGAGAAAACGTGGATGCGGCAAAAATCTAAACCAGACCGTGAAGGACGAGAGGAGAGGGGAACGGAATGGGGGGGGGGGGGGGGTTGGCAACGGAGGAGACAGAGAAACAGAGACAGAGAGGTAGAGAACACTAAGGTTAGAGGCATTGTAGGGGCACACACTAATGGCGGATTCTGATCTCAGTCCACCCATTGGCCCTCCCGATCACATTTTATCTCTCTCTCTCTCTTTTTTTTTTTTTTGTTTTTTCGTTTTTGTTTTTGTTTTTTTTTCGAGACAGGGTTTCTCTGTGGCTTTGGAGGCTGTCCTGGAACTAGCTCTTGTAGACCAAGCTGGCCTCGAACTCACAGAGATCCACCTGCCTCTGCCTCCCAAGTGCTGGGATTAAAGGCGTGTGCCACCAACGCGTGGCCACATTTTATCTCTCTTTAGTTTAGCACAACCTACACGTGTCTGATTGCATTGCTCGCTTGGGCTGTACGTTGAATGTGTACGTGTGGGACCTAATGTGATGATATTAGACATTAGGGGGAGCCTCCGGAAAATATTAAATGAGAAACAAGGGCCAACGTGAACAGGACTATTGTGCGCGTGCGCACACACACACACACACACACACACACACATACACACACACACACACACACACACACCACACCACACCTACCCTTTCCAGCCATAGGGATACCATGGAATGGTGCCATCAGTGAACCAGGAAGCGCTCCATAGACCCAATGTCTGCCGGTGCCTCAACCGAGGCTCTCAGCTTCCATCCAGGGCAAGGGGAATGCATGGCAGCCGTTATACAGCACTTGGTCTGTGAGCTTTCTGCTCCAGCGGCCCAAATGGGCTAAGGCTGCTTAGTTAGTGTTGTTTTGTCTGATTCCACATGCCATCTGCAGCCTATTAGAACCTTGAAGGGGCAGCATATATGGCTGCACACTATCAGGAAAGCCATGTCCCTCCCTCAAGAGCACATTTCCAGACTTGGACCCTAGCATTTATTCTATTTTCTGGTGTGAGAAAAGTCTGCTCCCTCCCACTACAACCAATCCTCTGTGGATAAAGCTTTCTCTCCCGCTGGGTGGGCACTGCACTGAGACCCTCTCTAGGACTGTGCTACGGTTAGGATGCAACATGTCCCCCATAGGCCCAAAGGTTATAACAGTTGGTCCCCAGGTTGTGGTTGTTTTAGAAGGTCGTGGAACCTTTAGGCTGGGAGAAGCAGACTCTAGGCTCTCACTATCTGCTTTATCACTCACCCAAATGCAAGCAAACTCCTGTCGCCTCCTTCCCACCGTGACAGACCGTATCCCTTCCAACCATGGTCAATAAGAACACACAGAGAGGCCAGGCGTTTGTGGCTCACGCCTTTAATCCCAACACTCGGGAGTCAGAGGCAGGCAGATCTCTGTGAGTTCGAGACCAGCCTGGTCTACAAGAGCTAGTTCCAGGACAGGCTCCAAAGCCACAGAGAAACTCTGTCTCAAAACAAACAAACAACAAAAAAAAAAACAACAACACACAGAGACATTCCATACCAGAAGCCATCAGATAAATTCAAATAAAAACGACGCTGAGATGCCATTGCACCCCAGTCAGAACAACAGCAAACAAGAAAACGAGCGGCCATGCAGAAGAATGTGGGCAAGAAGAATCTTTCTACACTATTGGCGCAAAGGCAAACTAGCCCAGCCACCACGGAAATGAGTCTAGAGTGTCCTCAGCAAGCTAAAACCAGACCTACTATGGGACCCAGCTATACCACTTCCGGGTGTCCAGCCAAAGGACTCCAAGGCAGCACACCCCAGAGACACCCCCACGTTGGTATTTGCCACATCGCTGTCCATGGCAACTGAGTCACAGAGCCAACCTAGCCTGTGTCCAGCAGCAGAGGGACTGATAGAGAAAATGTAGGGTCTGTGTGCAATGGGATTTGATTCAGCACAAAGGTGAGGGAAGCTGGAGCTGGAGGGGCGGCTCAGTCAGTAAACTGCTTACTGTGCCAGCATGAGGGCCCTGAGTTCAGATCCCCAGCACCCAACTGAAAGCCAGTGGCATGAACCTGCAATACCAGCGGAGGAGACACAGAGACAGGAGGGTCTCTGGGGCTTGCTGGCCAGCCAGCCTAGCTAACTGGCAAGTTCCAGGTTCAAACTTTCTATCCTCCCCCCACCCCGCAAAATAAAATAAAGTACGGATCCTCCGTGGGGGCTTCCTAACCACTGACTCCGCATGTGTGAGTGCATATGAGTCCATAGGCCCACACATAGCCATGCACACACGTAAGTGCAGACACACAGAGCAAAGAAGAAAGATGTTGCGCCCTACACATGAAAACGATGCAACTGGAAACAATCATATTAAACAAATTAAGTCACTCTCGGGAAAACAAACGCCACCTTTCTCTAGCTTTGTGTTCCAGTCTTTATAGGCACATAAAATCAAACACATACAGATGACATGAAAGTAGAACCAAGACTCTCTTGGGGAACAAAGGACATTAATGGGGTGAGAAAGGGGCCAGAGGGGCAGGACAGGAATTACTCAAAGTACATTTTATACTTCCATGAAACTGGCCTCGTGTAATCCAGTATAATAAAATTAAAAGACCTCAAAAAAAGAGAAGTGAATCACGGGCTTTGGAGACAAAAGTCCAGTACAACCTTTCGTCAGCTTTTTCTCTACCAAATAGTTCTTAAGCCTTCTAAACCTGCTAACGCTTGTCTGTCTCAGAACTACAAAAATACACAACGCTGTGTGCTTTCCACCCTGAATGGCGAGTTTGTTTTGAGCTTAGTCTGTTTCGTACACACTCGTGCGGTTTCACAAGAGACAGCAGGACACTCTGCTGCATCTCCTCCCAAGCATGTCTGCGAATAGGCAGCCAGGGTATGGGGTGGATGTTCTGCTGCTCGCCGCTCCCTCCCGGGGCCCAGGGACAGCCAGTGCTCTCTGAGATGTCTGCCTATTAGCCCCTGCTTCTACAGCAGATTTCCCAGAGTCTTCCTCTAAGTGAACTTTGACCTGTTGAAGATGCAGATCACCCTTCACTTTTTTGGAGCATTTTCCTGTTGTTGCTCCCAAATGTTAAGCCATTATTTCTACCTTGTCCCCACGGGAAGCTGGCAAAAACCTCTTGCTTGTGACAAAATAACAGGTCAGACTTGCTTTCTCTGTTTCTGTAGTCTCAACACAGTACTACCACAGTGTTTTTGGACAAATGACTGAATTCCTTTTTTACTTGAATGCGTCCTATTCAAAATTCAGGTGGAACACTAAACCCTAATTTGATAATCTTGAGAAATGGGACCAGTAGGGGTAGAACCTTCACAAGTGAAATCCGTGACCTTATCAAACAGACAAAAAGGAAGAGACTACGTGCTCTCTGCTGTCCGCCGTGTGGGTACACAGCCAGACAGCCCCAACAGGCCCCAAGTGCCGGCCCTTGAGCTTTGTCATCTCAGTCTCCAGATTACGAGAAATGCATGTTTACAGTGTTGAGGCTCAGGCAATGTGTTACGGAAGCACAGATGGTCCAGAACTCAGTCTTTAACCCTAACTTCAATTTATATCCCTCCAAAGTCTCCCTGTTGACATACAAATTCATAAGGTAGGACAGAAGGATAGAGGCTGGGATGAAGGAAAGAAAAGCTGTTTCTGAACCTCAGTGTACTAGAGAGACAGAGCCCAGCTTGTGGGGTCAACTGATATCAATCAGTGGTTTTATATGTATACTGATAAGCCAAGAGAATTGCCATAATTAACACATACACACAAATTCATATGTATGCATACATTCATGAGTATACAAACACATACATACAAGAGAAAGCCTTGACCTGGTCTAAGAGAAGGTTTTCCTGTAACCGCATCAATCGCGCTACCTGGAGCAGGTGAGCTTGGGCTGAGAGACAGGGTGTGCAGCAGGAGGGATATTGTGTTACCAAGCAGCTGAGACAAGAGGAGATGAGAAGCAGCCAGAACCGGGTGGACCATTCTTAGGAGCTAGAGAAAACCACAGGAAGGTCTGAGCTGAGTGATGTAACGTGGTCCCAGATCTGGACCAGCATTTGAGACTAGTGCTGTACCTGCCCTTCATCAGAGAAGGCCTATAGGGGACATCTATACAACATCCTCCAAGGCTCAGGGAATATCAAGGAAGAGGGGACGGGAATAATATAACAGCCAGAGAACCAGAGCCAAAAGATGTCTTCGGGACATAATGTAGCCAAGGTACCCATGGCCTCACAGCAGCTGAAGTTATCTGCAAGGATTAGCTTTGTTCCTATTTCATCATGGGTGGAGGAAGAGTCAGTGGGGCCCCCTCTTCCCTGAGAGACTACTAGCAAGTACCAGTTGTTAGGGGAGGAGAGGTGATTTTCTTCAATAACTTTTCCATGCTCCCACACATATCCTGCAACCCATCATCCCCAGCCAAGAAACTAATTAAACTCGGTGGGCTACACACAAAAGGAAGACAGGAAAATGGGTGGGGGACTTGCTGAAAAGAAAGATCCCAGCAGGCGAGGCAGGGAAACTAGGAGTGTGGGTAACCAAACGTCACCATCCAAATGTGTGGAGACCGTTGAGCAATTCGAGAGTTAAAAAGAGGAAATGGAGGGAGTTGAAACCCGTGAGGAGCTGAGAAGGAAGATGGGGCTTGCGTCACCGCACTGGTAATGGTGGAGAAAAGGCAACGGGAAAGAGGACGGTGCAGGGCGGACTGTTTGCTCTGTACTCACCTCAGCTGCTGAGACTGAGTTATTTCACCGTGCCCCCAAGACACCCGAGTAGAACTTAAGTGTCTTCCCCACCAACCTCCAAAAGCACAGGTGAGCCTTCCCTCTGGCTTGAAGACAGAGTGGGGGAAAAAATCTAGGAGAGGAAACTGTGTTTCTCTGATGTTTCTCCTTTGAGCTAAAGGCCAAGTTTTCTCTCTGTCTTTGTAAGACATTTATGAGGTTTCCACAGGCGAGACTATCATCTACTGCAAGATCTGGCTTGCTGCAGAGATACACTGGCCAACACTGCAGAGTTGGGAAAGACCCCCCCTCCACTATCCACCCACCCACCTAGTCACTTCTGATCATTACGTCACATTTTCAATTTTGCTTTTGGTGGCTTTTATGGCCATCCATTTTCCTTATTGTATAGAGGGCTCATAGGGACGAGGTGCTTCTTTTCAAACTTCTTATGCCTCAGAAGATCCAGGGAAACGCTCTACCTCAGAAGATCCAGGGAAACGCTCTACCTCACAAGATCCAGGGAAACGCTCTACTTCAGACTGCTGGTGGAGGTCCCTTGAGCAAGTGGAAGGAAGGACAGAAATGTTGGCCAGGAGACGAAGGCCGTCTTGTGCAAGGTGAGACCATATTTCAGGTAACTTTCGTGTGTCTGCAGAAGGAGGTGTTCAGGTACCAGGATGGTCATGTACTCATTCTACAAGCTTTGTACACCCATCAGGAAGTAACAAGATACCAAAGGAAGCCTCCTGGTCTATCTGCCTGGGGGCTGACTTGGCCCAGTGAGTCTTTCTCCAAACCATGTAGAAATCACTGTGTCAGTCTCCCTGGGATCTAACCCAACCCAACAGACTTGGAATATTATACATATTGGAAATGAATCTCTCACAATTCCCAAAATATCCAAGAGCAAGATGCTAGCAGATTAGAAGCCTGGTAGGTGAGACCTCTTTGTGTGTTTTGTCTTCTCTTTACAAACATCTATCGAGGGAAGGGACCGCCTTACCATTCTGAGAGCACGGCCAGGCCTAAGGACTCTGCCCCAGGACCGAGACACATTGTAAACAACTTCTCTTTCTGTGTCATAACCACAGGTGACGATGCAACCTCTGGATTTGGAGAGGGGTGGAAAACTTCCAGAGCATAACAGCCCCATCCTGTGCTCAACCAGAAAGCTTGAAGAAACATACGTGCTCCCCCCCAGCAGTCCTCCAGGGCTTGTTTGCTTGGGTGCTTGTTCCGAAAGTTGGAGCAGAAGAGCGAGAGACACTTCAATTGATGAGAGGCAATTTGGGGAAGTTGGAACGCACACCGAAGTACACAGGAAGACTCTTGTCCAAAGTACAAGACTTCTCTCTGCTCCCAACAGGTCTGACATACTACAGGATGGGGTCCTCCTCTTTAAATTACCCCTGGCTGCTCTCGGGGTGGGAAAGCTCAGATCTCACACATGGTGGGATTAGCGGGAACACCCTTAGCCTTAGGATCGCTGTGGATCGCTGGGCAGTGCCCTCCACTTCCACGAAATGGAGAGGCCTATCTCCGGTCTATCAGCTTTCCCGGGACATCAGGGCCTGGGGCTGTGGGGTCCTTTCTATAACCCAGATCGTCCCTGGACCAAAACCCTGAGCACACGGAGGAGTTCCTTTGTGCTCGATTTCCTCGGCTTATCCACCAAGTGGAAGTTTCTCTGGCTGCCGCGGGGCTGCCAGGGAAGATAATAGGAGGCTATAAAATTCCTTCTAAGTATAAAAGCATGTTGTAGTACATAATAATTTCGATGGTCATTAGGTTTTTTCTTTTTTTTCAGGGTTGCTTGGGAAGTGGTGGTTTACCCAAATTTCTGAGCTTGGGATAATTAAAGAATAATTAAGCTGTCTTGCCCGGGGTACCTGGGCATCAGCGTTAGACACACACGGAGCAAGGTTAAGCTGAAGTGCTGGTTTGCTCTGGGAAACGACAGACTTGTTTTGCACGGTGTAATGATTTCATCGCTGCAGACTTTTGGAGCTGAACTCTACGGTGATGCAAAGGCAGGTTCGCATCGCTCATCCGCCCGCCCCAGAGTTTTTCTTTCATGCTGGATAGCTGCTAAAATCAAAGTCTGTAATGGCCCAGGAATGTTTAATTCTTTACATGTGGGCATTGTTATCTTTGCACTCTTGATTATTTTCTTAATCTACTTTCCAGCTTACTTATTTTATCAGCTGAAAAGCAGGAAAATATCCTTATGACCGAATGCTTTGCTGTTTATTATTTTACTTATTTTTTCAGCCAAGCCCTATGATAACATTCTAATTTGATAATGTTCCATTAAACACATTAATAGACGATGGGAAAATACAACAATTAAGGAATGCTTTAGTAGTTTTTAGTAAAATGCATCCTCTAGCATAAAAAAGCACTTTTGTTTACCTTTTCAGGCATTTGGTACATCTGTGACAAATGATTTATATTCATAAGCTCTAAGGCTATCAAATGTGCACATTTGGAGAAGCGTTAACTGGAAGAGATGTCACAGGAATAATATTCAAAAGCAGCATTATAAAAACCAAAACTCATATGGGCCATGCATGGTGACACTTGCGGTCATCCCAACAGAGGATGAGGTAAGGGAGTGGCCATGACTTCAAGTCTAGCCTGAACTATATAAGAAGACCTTGTAGCCGGACGGTGGTGGTGCATGCCTATAATCCCAGAACTGGGGAAGGCAGAGGCAGGCAGATCTCTGTGAGTTCGAGACCAGCCTGGTCTACAAGAACTAGTTCTAGGACAGCCTCCAAAGCCACAGAGAAACCCTGTCTCGAAAAACCAAAAACATAAAAGAAGACCTTGTATTGAAATAAAACCAAACTAAGCAAGCAAACAGGAAAATAAATAAATAAATAAAACTTTCTGGGCTCTGAGTCTAACACTTCTTGTTACACCAACAAATCGCTTAGTTTGTCTTCATTTTTCCTGAGAATGGATAAATACAGGAAATAGCATCAATTTGCTACAGTGACATCAGTATGATCAACTGTGCCCAGAGAAAAGTACCCGTAGATTTTAGAAAGTAAGTCAGAACTTTTTTGCTCTAAGCATATTTCATCCGCAGTAACTCTAACATCTGCCATCTCAAGTCTAATTAAACTAAATCTTCCTATGCATATTTTTATTTTGTTACATTTATTGTATGCAAGGTGAGTTTTCTCTCTCTTTCACACACATACACACAATTCTCTCTCTCTCTCTCTCTCTCACACACACACACAACTCACATGTGGAGGTCAGAGGAACTTGGGGGAGTTGGTTCTCTCCTTCCACCATCTGGGGGCCTGGTTGTCAGGTTTGACAGCCAGCACCTACCCACTGAGAAATCTTGCCAGCCCTTATAAGTATATATAATGTAATGAACTTCTCCACTATTAGGATTTAGGCCATTACTCTTGTATGGTAAACATCAACAAATCAGGAAGACAGAAAACCCAAATCACTATTTGTTTGCCCAGCTAAGGAGTCATGGCTGTGAAGATAATCACACTGACCCACCCTGAACAAAAGTTCTTACATTCTGCCTTCCCTGAAGTCAGTGTTCATTTTGTAAATTTCCATCTCCCCCATATTCTTCTTTAGTAATGAAACTACCCCAAGATTCAAGTTTTAACTTTAATTTTTAGGAAGTGGCCATGGAGGCGATGAACACCTATGCTGGTATCTAAAAATAGAAACTGAGGAGAAAGCCCCAAGTCAGTAAGATTAAGTAATATTGCTGCTGAAATTCCTTCCCTGGGAGAGACTGAGCACCACGTAGCCCTCTTCCTAAGGTCCTGATGTCAAACTGAGGCACTGTTCCACCAAAGTTCACCCGAGGTAACCAATGAGCTTATTAGGCTTACAGAGAGTTGGGTGAAGGGTTATGGGCAGGAGTTCAGGTGACCTCAACACAGCCACTCTGGAAGTCTGCACCTGATGAGGACAATGACTTCCCCTTGGCCACATAGATGAGTCCTCTCTTCTCATCCATGTCTACCTATATCCTCTAGACCCCAAGACCACGTGACATTGGGGCAGAATTGCACACAGTTGGGGTGTACTCCAGTGCGGGTCCACGGCGTTCCTCCCTCTGCCTCTAAGAGCTGCAGCCCAGCTGTGCTGATGTTTTGGAATCGGGGCCAGATGAACTCCTGAAGATGATGAAAGTTCAGTTTGGATGATAGTCCTGCACACAACAAATATTTATATAACAACTCAAATGTCTTGAATTAACAAGAGCACAAGTTCAAACGTCCAGAAATTTTAGAAAGCTTTGAATTTCTTTGTCACAGATGTGGCATTTCTAAATAAGCTTGTTTCAGATGATTAGGGAAAGAAGTACATCCTTGTTAGCCATATATATGTGTGTGTGTGTGTGTGTGTGTGTACATATATATGTATGTATGTATATGTATATATATAATACCTTGCATATATTTTATATGCATATATAAATAATACGTTATATATTATATATAAACAGTATGTAGGCCCAGTCTGTTTCTCACGTGGCATTGTGACATTGTTAGTCTCCATGTGTACAAAAACTAGTCAAATACCAAGAATAAGTCCCATGATCATTTTCACTTTTTTTTCTGGGGTTGACATCACTTTTCTTGCTAGTAGAAAAGATAAAACCACAGAGGCAATAAAAAAAATGATCAGTGATTGACAGGGCTTGGCAGGTGGGAGACGGGCCATCTGAGCATGGGCAGGAGCCTTGTGGCAGTGAAGGATAAGACTCACTTGTCAAAATCCATGGAATGCAATGGCTGGCTGGCAAAATGGCTTCAGCGGGGAAATTGCTTGCCACACAACCCGGAGAGCAGCAGTCAGGTCCCCAGAAACCCAGGTGTGGTTGTGATGCCGGAAGGTGGGGGCAGGTCCCTGAGTCTTTTGACCAGCCAACCTAACCTGCTCACTGAGTTCCAGGTCAGTGGAAGACCGACCATGTCTCTATGAACAAGGTGGGTGATCCCGTAGAAACTACATCCAAGGTAGACCTCTGACCGCTGGTAACGTACACAAATGCATGCGCGCGCGCGCGCGCCGCACGCGCGCGCGCACACACACACAAACATACTCCACCCAGAATGAACCTTGCTGTAGATGTTCACCTGAAGGGTCACCCACTGTGATGAACAGGCCTTTCTGTGGGAGGCATAGACTCTGGGAAGCCTGGTGGGTAGAGACAGAGACTATGGAAAAGAGTTACCTCTGATCAGCTCTATTCTGAGAGGGGACTCGTTCTTCCAACTTGTAGTATGATGATTAATGTAGAGATTAAAACATCTACCTAGAGGCACCCCAGCCTACGTTTGTATTTTTCTACAGAATGCAAATGCAAACACCAGCTAGGACAGACAGGACTCCGTTGGCCCTCACATCTTTCTCCGCAAAGCATATCCAGACCAGAAACTTCTCTGTGTGGTACCGAATTTCTGAGCCTGCTTTCCTGCTGACTTAATATCGGTGCATGTACCTCATCATTTCCTACGTGGAAGGATTCTCCCCTGTGTTTGCTTGACATGTGCAACCTTCTTCTACTTTTCCCTGTTTCCAGGCCACAGACACCTCCATTCCTAAAAGAGAGTGAAGCAGAGAAAATGACTACTAATAAATAACTTAGCGCCCAGTAAGGGATTTGTTTGTCGAATGAATGTATGAATGAATGAATGAAAAACCACGTGATTTCTTACCTGTTGACTCCAGGCTCCACTCTCAGCAATGCAGAAAAGGGGGATCCAGTCTTCTCAAAGCCTCTAAGGTCAGCCTTGCTTGTAGAAGTGTCACTCCAGTCGCTGCCTCCATGATCATGTGGCTTTCCCTCTGTGTCCTTGTCCTTACTCCATCTATGCAAAAGACATTATATTGGGACTCACCTCAATCACCTTATCTTGGGGGCTGCAGAGATGGCTCAGCGGTTAAGAGCACTAGCTGTTCTTCTGGAGGTCCTGGGTTCAATTCCCAGCAACCATGTGGTGGCTCACAGCCATCTATAGTGGTATCCAATGCCCCCTTCTGGCATAAATTCAATAGGTCACTCACATACATAAAATAACAAATAAATCTTTTTTTTTATAAATCACCTCCTCTTGACCTGTTGACCTTTTGCTAAACTGTGTTTCCAGATCAAGTTGCACCAGGAACAAGAACTTATTCTGTAGGAGAACACAGCTCAAGCCCCCAAACAGGCTTTTCCTTACCAGCAATGAATGCACTTCCTTCCCAGACAACACTGACAGCAGCTGTGTCTATAAACCACAGTGAAGGCAAGCAAATGGCCTCTTGGTAATGGTTGAGACAGACTTACCTTTGCAGAAGTGCTTGTTCCAAAGAAGCTGACCAGAAAACTTTAGAAGAAACGTTTCCTGTGCCTTTAAAACTTTACAGACCAAACCTAGCAGGATTTTCAAAAGATAGGAGAAGATGAAAGACTGAACACATGATAATTATCTCTTGTGCAGGAGTTAGGCCTCCATGGCCAGAGGCCCTGGGGCTAGCCTGTTATTACACTATGCTTGAATTATTGTGTGTGAGGAATGCTGGCCCAGCTTCAGTTTGGGTGCTCTGGGATTCTGTTCTGTTGTGGATGAAGCTTGGTATCTGTGCTGTGGTGGGAGCCACCCATGTGTAACACGTGGGGCTTGAGTGCGGGGCCAGAAGAGAAAAGAGAATGGGAGAAGCCATTATACTTCAAGAAGAGTGTATTCCATTATTAGAAAATGCTAGGAATTTAACATGAGAGAGAAATGGCACTAACCACGGGATTTAGCAACTTAGGAGACAGAAGATGTTTGACAACTTTTATTTCGAAGGGAAAATGAGGGAATGAAAAGTAACCAGGGGAGGCTAGAGGAGAAACAGAAGAAAGAAGGGAGTCCCCATATGTGGTCAGAGGTCTGAGGGGACTTTCTGTGCGAAGTGGTATCTCTCAGAGTGAGAAGTTCTTGGAAATTTCTTGACGTGCTGACAACTGCAAACGTTAGCCTCTTGGCCCACAAGGATCGTCAGAACTCTTGCTGTGGGCGGATGTGAGGTAATGATCACCAAGATTACCAGAGGAGAAAGGCTGAGAAGGCTCGGGGCTGCTTCATGAGTAGTCAAAGGGGACAGTAGCCAAAGTTCACATCGTGGCTTAGGAAGTACAGTCATCACCTGTCCTCCTGAAGGTGGGAGGAAGGAATGGGAGCCAGCCACTGGTCTTGGAGGTTGGCCAGAGTCAGAGGACTTCTGAGAGCCAAGTTTGGTTTGTTAAAAGCAAGGTTTGAGGGCCTTGGGAATTGGAGCTATCTGTGGGGATGTGAGATGGAGATGTTTTGGGGAGTTGGACACTGACATTTAAAGCTCTGGACACTTGGCTGAACTCATCATCCTCTCAAGTCCCATCTGTGGTGACACGTAGTGAATGGCAGAGTCACCAAGAACCCTGCAGGAAGACATGGCCATGGAGACTTCCAGAATTCAGAACCCGCTGGGATGTTATTTGGTTATTTCCTGAACTTTTTTTTTTCCGCATAGAAAGCAAATAATTTTCAGGCATCCCCACAGACTTTTGTAAGCTTATTGTTTCTTGTTTGGGCCGTCTTTCACCGGACTCTTTTCAAAGTAGAAACCCATGTCTTTCTTCAGGAGTACAGCTGTTCTTCTGGGTGTCATCTATGAACAGAGGTTGACCAAGACACAGCCAATGTTGAATGCTAATACAGCTAGGCTTACTGAGTGACAAGAAAGGGGAAGTTAGGGAGAAATTATTCTGAAGAGTCAACAACCCATACTTCTCTTTCGCCCACAGCTAGCCATTATGGGAGAAGTAACTCTGTATTTACCTCTCTCCTTTGCCGTCTACCTGTCTGCATTTCTCACAGTAGGAAACTACTACTTATAATGTTGCTCTAGAAGTGTCAAAGTCAACAGGTTGAGAATCAGACTTTGATGGGATGACGGTCTCATCCAATAGGACAAAGAAAGCTCTGCAGGTGACACATCCCATAGGACTGAAACATAAAACCCAGAGGTTGATCGAAGGCAGACAACTACTAGCAAACCTCAACAGAAGTGGGAAATGTTGAGTTTTATCAGAGCAGCAAGAGGTGCACAGCCTCCTCCTTGCTTCCAGAACCACTTGGGGTGCCTATAAAGCCAAGGAGGCTTTTGTTAGCCAAAGGCTTGCTTTTCTACCATGAGTTCAGAGTCTTCCTGACCAGGAATGGTTGGGAAGAAATCTGGGACAGTGGAAACTGTCGAAGTTTGATGTGCCACTAAGGAATGAAAACACGTCTTCTTGCTCTACCCACGGATAAAGATGTCTGACAATTGTCAATGTCTATCAACTTCCGGTTTGCTTGGATTTGTGGCTACCTGCCTGCAATTTGAGAATGGAATAGTAAAGACACCAGGTGAGGACATGGTTAACACGAATTAATAAATAACCCAGAGACAGACATTGGGGCTCAAGGTGATTGTCAGGGAAGCAAAGCAGCTAGTCCATAGCTCTCACCTCTAGCTCAGGCTGAAAGGGCTGATCCACACATGATATGAGCTCTTCAAGTCTTAGACTGCTGCCTCTCCTCAGAGTGGCTGGAGAGCAAATGTCTCTCTGAGACCTTGCTTCCGTCTTATATACTTCCCTAACGTTGTGATCAAAGGTGTGAGCTATAATTCTCTTTTAGACTGATTCACTCTTGTGTAGATCTCGGTGGCCTTGGACTCACAGAGATACTTCCGTCTACCTCTTAATCCCGAGTCCTAGGACTAAAGGTGTGTACCACCACCTCCTAGCTTCTGGCTGCTGGGATTGAAGGTGTGTGCCTGGCTCCTGCAGCTTGTGGCTGACTTTGCCTTCTGAATCCCCAGGCAAGGTTTAAGAGATCATAAACAATGTGTCACTACAGACATGAGATAGCCATGAGAGTTTGCCTGTCCTGACCGTGGATGGAAGCTGAAGGTTCAGGCAGTGGGTAGTGAGCGATGGGAGTCTGTGTAATGATTGTGACCCAGCTGATGGATGGTACCCAGATGAACAGCTGTGACTGTGAAGAAAGACATGGCTGCCTGCTTTGAAAAAGTGTCAGGCAAAAGAGATAACAAACAAGAAGCAATAACACTACAAAGGTTGTGAGGTGTCTTCCAATAGGGAACTTTACCTTCTGTGTTGAAAACTTCCAGAAAATCTCCAAGTGGACTTGTAAAATGACTGCTCAGACAAAATAAATCTAAATATTTTTGCCATTCTTTTAAATGTGTGTGTGTGTGTGTGTGTGTGTGTGTGTGTGTGTGTGTGTACAGACATGAGGTCAGAGGGTGACTTTTGGAAACAGGTTCTCACCTTCCATCTTGTTGAATCTCTCTTGTTTCTACTGTTGGGCAGCATACTCCAGGAGAGCTGGCCCAGGGACTTCCAACCAATCCTCCTGCCTCCGATTCCCATCTCACCACAGGAGTGTTGGAATTATAGATGCGCAGCACCATGCTCAGCTTTTCAGATGGTTCCTGTGACAAATTTAGGTGGTCAGGAGAGTACGCTAAGCTCCTTTACCCACTGAGACATCTCTCTTGGCCCCTTTCTCCCCCCTGCAATATTTAGAAAGAAAAACAATAAAACTTCTTTGATAGGTGGACTGTCCTCTTTTCCTGTCTCCAGTCCTGTTCCACCTGCTCAGGGGTAAGCATTATGAGAACATGTGCCTTTACCAGCCATGTGACATCCACAACTACATGTACACGGATACTGTGTTGTACCCCACCATATAATTCTGCACATAATTCTACACCTTGCTGTTCGAGGTCAAGTAGTACACATTTTACATCTGTAGGGTTTGGTAGACATCCATCTGTGATGGGGAATGTCCTTTTGTATATATGCTTCTCTTATTGGTTGATGAATAAACTACTGATTGGCCAGGCAGGTATTATAGGCGGGGCTACGAGAGGAAGGAGAAGAGAGACAGCCAGGAGAGATACCATGTAGCCAAGAAGGAGTAGGATGTCTGGATCCTTCTCCGGTAAGATAAGACCAGGTGGAAATACTTAGATTAATAGAAATGGGTTAATAATTAGGAGAGAGCTGGCCAGTAAGAAGCCCTAGTCATCAGTCAACAATTTGATAATCCATATAGCATCTCTGTGTGTTCATTTGGAGCTGAAGTAGTGGGACCTGGCGGTTCAAGAAACCCCAGCAACACATCTGACCTTAGTCATCATGGACTCATTGTATATATGCACACCCAGCTCCCTCGTTGTGGCTACTGAGTCTTCATTTTAACTGTGTGGCATCCATTCAACATATTTTTAGTGTCACTCGTGGTTCTGCCATGAAGACCTCTCCCTCTGCTCAATGTCTTCCTGCATCACTGAGGGTTTGCCTGGGATTGATGCCTTGAACCGCACGTCTGGCACATAGCAATGACTACTGAGCTCCCCAAAGTTATTTAGTCAATCTATAATTTCAACAAAGCACATCAAGCCTTCTTTGTTTGTTTGTTTTTGATTTCTAAGA
The DNA here is from genome assembly GCF_017639785.1 of Mesocricetus auratus. NCBI lineage: Eukaryota > Metazoa > Chordata > Mammalia > Rodentia > Cricetidae > Mesocricetus > Mesocricetus auratus. Next base: position 10,342,190 of record NW_024429212.1, on the reverse strand, counting down.
AAAAATAAAATTGGTCATTCACTTGGCTAAACTGTATGGTTGCCTGGCAATTTAGAGAAGCAGTTTTATGAATGATGGGTCTAGATGAGAGGGAACCTCACACGAAACTCGTGGCCCTTGATGCTGATTGGATTACCACTGGCCAAGTGCTCAGACAACTCCCTCGGAGGCAGTTTCCGTGTCACGATGACCACTAGAGAAATGCCAAGTACCTCTCCTGGTTCCGTGAGCTTTTGCCAAGGAAATAAGAAGGTGTGATGTGTCACTTGGAAACAGAAGCTTTACAAGCCAGGATGTGACTCTCCATGTCTGTTGCTTACCTTGTGCATAGTAGCTTTCCTAAAAGAGGACATTGGGATGCAGCTCTCAGTGTGGAGGTGACAGGGACCAGAGATGCAGCCAACCCTGGCCTGCGATGACACAAAGCTGAACTGAAGTGCGGGATGACGCAGCTGGCATGCGCTTAGAAGGCGTGGCCATGTGCTACAGCATCCCAGCCTCACTTACCCTAACTCACGCACAGCCACGGGATGAAGAGGACAGAGGACGGCAACGGCTGTGGTGAAGTTTGAGATGCGTTAAGTAAACAGCTGTGTACTCCGAGAAAACATGTTTCCAAAGCCGGGCTAGTGCTGAATGAGTGATTAACTTTTTTTTTTTAACCATAAATCAAGAACCTCTGTGACTCCTTTTTGCTTAAAGACAACCATCATCGTACACTTAGGAAGCGGCTACACGCATCCCCAACTGTGTTACACACATACTAACGCCACACGGATCTTCAACCATGGTACACAGATACACATATTACATGTTGCCGAAGAATGAAACAGGAGAAGCCCAGCCTTCCAATTTATGAGAAAACAGGGAACAGTCTGAGTATCCAAAAAGCCTTCCTTCTTGAAAGTCTAGAATTAGAGCCTATGGTTTCAGGAAACAGATGTACTTGTCCTCTCGTCTCTGAACATCACACTGTATTTAGTTGCGGAGTTTTCCTTGTCCTGCCTAGGTCCCACCACCGCTTCAGCCCCAAATAAACACACAGATGGTATATTAATTATAAACCGTCGGCTGATGACTAGGGCTTCTTATTGGCTAGCTCTGTCTTAATTATTAACCCATTTCTATCAATCCGTGTACTGCCACTGTGGCTTACCTGGTAATGCCCCGGCATGTTGTTACTCCTTCGGCAGCATCTCAACTCCGTCTGGCTGGCTCCTGCCTACCTTTTCCAAAACTGTCCTCATCTCCTAGTCCCACCCACCTTCTTGCCTCCTTGGCTGAACCGAACAGTGTTTTATTCGCCAGCCGATAAGAGAAACATATACAGAAGGACATCCCCCATCAATAAATAAGACCCGGGTATGTATGTATGTATGTATATATATATATATATATATATATGCCTTTATTCAGTATTTATTAGAAATAAGGTGTTGGGGAAATGGTTCAGTGGGCAAAGGTGCTTGATGCCAAGATGGACACAGCCCGAGTGCAGTCCCTGGGCCCATGTGGTAGAAGGAAAGAATCTACTACCGTTAAGTTGACCTCTAACCCTGCATGCTCACCATTTCATATAACTGAGCTCATGCACACACACACACACACACACACACATACACACAAATAAATGCAATTTAAATCTTCTTAGAAGGAGAAGGATTAAGATACTCAAGGGACTTCTAGGCTCTTCTCATTCTCAACTCTAACTCACTATCTCTCTAGGAATTAAGTTTGGAAATGGAGTCGTCATGATATGTGGTCCAGCTTGGGCACTGCTGACATCTGTGACTGCAACTATATTTTCTTAGTTGCATGTTTCTGAAAAAGAGTATTCTTTCCATAGTATCCTCACTTTTAATGTTTAGTTTTAACTCGTCTTTTACTTATAAAATAGCATAAATAGTAATACTGAAGGTATTTTTGGCTAGTTATTTTGGTACTGTATTTGACAAAATAAACAGCTGGAAATGCTGTTAAAAAAACAGTAAAGCACATAAAATGACGAGGGTGTATGGCTTGGAGTCATTTAAGAAAACAGCTTAATTAGAACGTGAGGGATTGGAAACATGGGGAAATTACATTTGTTCACAATTAGACGTCTTGGGAGTCTAGAATGGGGAGAAGGTAAAACACAAAAGAATAGCCCCACACTCTGGAAATTCACTCACTCATCTCAAACAATAAATATTTGTTAAGCTCCGCTAATGTGGAATCACGGTATTATATGAAAAGGACACTTGAAAAGTGCAGTGCTGACCCTCCAGCTTGGAAAGCCCCTGGGCAGACTGCACCCCAGCTATGGAAAAGTGTCTCCTGGTCCAGCAGAAACCGCAGGAGTGGCGCCGGCAAAGAGGAAGTAAGAGACAGAGGAGGTCCCCCGCTGACCACGTACAATTGTCCATGGTCCAGAGCCAGCGGGTGGCCAAGACCAGCCTCGAACTTGAGCTGCCCTAGTTCTCCTTTCTGCTCCAGAGATGAGGAACTGTGTGTAGTCAGTGGAGGTGTATACGGAGCACAGACTTACTTAGCCTGGTTCTGCTGTATCTGGGTTCATTGTTCCCGCTTGCTTTGTTTTCTTGATTGTTTGTTTCATGAAATTTACAAAAACACAGTTAGTTAGAATATTCCCTTTCTCATGACCCCCAACGCTCCTTCTTCAGGCACCTGCGGGCCTGCAGTTAACCAATGGCTTCAGCGGGAGGAGCAGAGAGGGGCTCAGTCCACCCATGGGGAACCGTGTGGCCTCTCCAGGCCAGCCTAGAGCAGATCCGTCAGGCAGCCTTGCCCTAGACAAGTTATGATAAAGACGTTTGACAAATGTTTGCTGCCCTAGCTTGGCTCCTCTAAGAAACTAACTCCCGCTCAGACCCAGGACACAAACAATAGCTCACATGAAAGGAATCCCATTGGATGCTCACAGTTAGGATGTTATATCGCGATTGCCAAGCTTCCCCGACCCTGCACCTGGGTGCTCGCCCCCTCCCTCCAGCGTCCCTTGCTACTGCACTCCTAATTTAATCTCTGTTTATACCTCCCCTTGTCATTCCGGCTTGATGCATAGGTCACCTCTCTTAGAAGACGACCTCGGCTCCCTGCCTGCCTCTGGCTTTCATCGCTCACTCCTCTTAGGCTCTTTCATAAAACAAACACCCTCCCGGCAGCCCTAGCCTTGTCCACTGGCCCCATGACCTTCCCTCCCTTTCTACAGGTTCCCAGAGGGGCCACCTAGTAGGAACTGCTGCAGCCCCTCTGAGGCAGAGGGTCAGCTTCCTCCGGCTTCACCACTTAGTCGCTATGTTGCCTGTGTCTGCCCAGTCCTTCTCAAGTAGATCATTCAGAAACACACAGACCGCACCATGGTGCAAACAAAGTGGATATAGGGCTATGAGAACGGTGGGAAAGGCTGTGTTTTCTACGAGGAGGGCTACGGAGGGCCAGCCTAAACAGTCTAAAGATGGGGAGGGGAACAAGAGAGGACGCGGAGGGGGCTGCAGACAGACAAAACATCGCATGTGTCCCCTCATATGTAAATTTCCAGATCCGTGGATCTATGGGAGCGGCATTCCAGCATGCCCTGGGGATGAGGAAAAGATGCACAAACAGGAGGGAGAAGGAGCAGGGAGGACAGAGAGGACACCAGCAAGGCAAAGTGACACCGATGTGTGAAAACGTCATAATCAAACGCGTTACTCCGTATGCTAACTTTAAAAAGTGGAAACAGAAAAGATCAAATCAAAGTCATTTCAGTGCTGCCTCAGACTTGCCCAAGCATCCTGGAAGTCACAGCAAAAAGGGTGATGTGCCGGGCACCGGCTGCAAATCAGCTCACGTATTTCTGAGGCAAAAAGGCCAAATTAAAAACAACAAACACAAAAACAAAACAAAACAAAAGCACATGCTCAAAGTGCTAAGAAGAAAGGTTCGAAAGGAAATATCTTAATATCTTTACAGCCAGGCACTATTTTTTTTTCATATTAAGGATAAATAAACCAACTCTTCTCTCAGGGGAGAATTTTGATTGAATACAAAGTGAATTCCCCCTTTGAGAGCAGAGTCCCCCTGCATGGCAATATCTTCTAGGCTGGAATGTTCTATCCCTGGGAATGAGGCTCATCCTGGGTCTCTGCTGTCTCCGGCACAATCTCATTTTACTGAGTGCTACTATGACTTGCTGACTTTAATTACCACTTAGCACCTGGAAGCGGGCACTTTGAAGACCAGGAAGGACGGCTCTCCACTATTTTCCCTTGACAGGCCTATTGTGCAAAATAGACTCATCGTTTCATTATCCCCAGACATCGGATTGTTAGGAGCTGTGCCGGTCTCCCCTGCAGCGTGTCGGGGCCTGACAGCTCTTGAGCAGCATGAGTGACATCGCATTATCTCCGGCCACCCTCCTGACCTGCCCTTTGCCTTGTTGCCATCTCCCCTCTGCGGGGGGGAGGTCACCTCAAGCCCTTCCCTTAGGGGCCTTTGAGAGCTGCTCTTTTAGAGAAGTCCAACGTGAGTACCAGCCAACAAGGGCTTCGCAGACAACTTCTTTTAGCATTCACGCGAATGATCTACCCAGAGTCCTCCCTCACTCTGTGGCCTAGCCTCCCAGTGTTTTGCTCCACAGGGGAGCTAGCCCCAGTGGATGTTAGGGAAAGTGCTGAGTTTTCCGTAGCCATGGGCACTTGTGAGTACCCCTGGCTTCAAAGCAAACGCCAGACCTCCCTTGTCAATATGAAGATGGGTGTTCCCGTCCCTCACTCTCCATTCTGGGCCTGCAGCCTTGGCTGATAATATTTTTAGAAACCCCATCCTTAAACTCCAAGGAGGTAGAGGAGGGTAGTGGGCTATGGGGTGCCTTTCTCTCAGTGCGCTAATCTGCCAGTCTGCCTGGCCTTGCTAGTCTGCACAGGAAGTGGCATCAGCTGCCTCAGATGGGGCGCCTAAGTCAGCTGTGTGAAGAAGAGACAGCAGCTAACACAGGCAAGGAACAGAAAATAAATTAGAGCAGGGAACTGGGAGACAGGTGGGGCGAGGCCTCTGCTGGGCCAGCCGCCCCCGAAGTTTCTGCCTTCGGGGACAGGTGGAATGTGGTAGGAGCCTCTGAGGAGAATTTCAGGCCTGACCTTCCCCACTAAGAGTGAGGTCTGCACCTTAGGTGAGGTGCCTGGAGCGCCTGTGTCTGTCTAGACTCCAGTAACGATGTGTAAACCTTTAGAGTTTGGAACCCAAGACGGACTGCACTTTTGGATTTAAAAAAAAATTGGCCAAATAGTTCATAAAAATTTTCCTAACATCTGCTGGACAACTCACAAGACCCAAGCCCTCCCTGGAGACCTGTGGACAGTGTCTGGTTGCTAGGGGAGGGAAAGACATTTGCTCCCGAGGTGGAGTCACTCTCCAGTAAGAAGCTCACAATGCTGTAAGTTCATCCTCTCTTCTGCAAGAAACCCTCACTAAACTCACTGGAAGGCACACACGTGGTGGTGCTCAAGAGATGCAGGGGATAGCCCAGCACAGGAAAGCGCTGGGGATGCAGGGGATGCAGGGGATAGCCCAGCACAGGAAAGCGCTGGTTCGGGGGATGCCGAGGATAGCCCAGGACAGGAAAGCCCTGGCCCGGGGAATGCAGGGGATGCTGGCCTTTACAACCTGACTGCCTGAGCTTGATGCCCAGAATTCGTATAAAAAACTGGACCTGAAGTAAAGACAGGAGAATTGGCTGGATGCAGCTTAACAGTAACCAAGAGACCCTTCCTTAAAAGGTAGAATATGAGAGACTGCCAAAGTTGTTCTCTGACCTCCACGTTCATGTGACAGCACGTGCAAATCCGCAGGTACATGCACACACACATACATGCACACATACATGCATACACACATACACATACATATCATACATATATATATAACAACAAACATATACATATACATGTACACACATGTATGCCAACACACACATACACACATACATACATACAAATATATACACACACACACATATATATACACACATTCATGGACACATACACACCACCACATATACACACATGTACAAGATATATACTAACACACACACACACTTGCGCATATATATACATACCAACACACATCCACACACATATGCATACCAACACATAGACACACATACATACAAATATACACACAAACATACCAACACACACATACACACATATACACATGCATGCACATGCATACATACACACATATACACAACATACAAATATACGTATAAATACACACATATGTGCACACACATGTACACACTAAATAAAAAATTTTTTAAAGAAAGAAAAACAGAGAGGGGTGGGGGTGACTGTAATCAAAATACATTAAACAAACGAAAATGTCGCAATGAAACCTGTTATTGTCTATAATTAATATATACTCGCTAAAAACTTTTAAAAAATTATCCTAGCATATATGCCACGGCTCTGCATTTTCCAGCTGTGCCTGTGGGGAAACACTTTGGGTACCATTCGTGCACTCACAATGAAGAAGAAAGCTTCCGGATCCCACCCAGAGGAGGAGCATTTCCCACAGACATGCAGGCAGTATCCCCAGGTGCCTCTGGGACTCTAATCCCAACGCTGGCATTTGTCCTTGCTGGTGCATGAGTGACGACAGCTCTTCACTGAGATCCCCCCACAAGAAGGAGCTGAACATTGAACACCACCCACGGATCGTCACAGCCAGCACATGGGAGAAATGACTGTCGCTGATCCACGCAGAGCATCATGGCCCAGAGGAAACATGGTGGCAGGGCTCCTGAAACCTTCCTATCGCCCCTCCAAGTTCCTGCTGACCAGTAGCAAAGTGGAGGTGATGGGTTAACCCTGGGTAAACAGCCAGCCCTGCTCTGTATGGGCCCTGGCTTCGTGATGCACATGAATCTGCTCATTATGCTTCTGGACTGAAGAACTGAGATACTATGAAGTCAAAGGATCCCTGTGTCTCTGCAGGGTGGAGGCAAAGCTCCCCAACATTCACACTGGGGTTCTGAGAGACACGGGGAGACCTCAGAGAAGGGATATTCTTGGGGTCCTGGGGGGTGGGTAAATTCTGTCCTTATTGCTAGATGGCTTCTTTGGTCCAGATAAAAATCCTATCTAAGGGTGACATGGTGGCACACACCTTTGTCCCCAGCACTTGGAAGGCAAGAGAGGCAGGCAAATCTTTGTGAGTCTGAGGGCAGCCTGGTCTACAGAGTAAGTTCTGGGCCAACCAGGGATACACACAAAAAAAATCCTATCTACCACAAAGAAAATTTTTAGAAAAAGGTGAGAACACCTCCAGTGGCCCATGGGTGCATCCCAACACTACTTCTGGTATAAGATGAGTTAACCTCAAGACCTCACACAGGGGAGTGCTGAACACAAGGGTCTCCACTGTGTGTACCAAGCTATTTTTAGTCCGAACCCCTTTGAAGACACTTGGGGGCAAACACCTTTTGTTTTGAGTTTATCGAGGCGAAGCACAAAAGAAGTGGCTACCAGATCATGTTCACAAGCACCCTTGTCCTATTTCCAGAGAAAATATCATCGGAGAACAGCCTTCCCCTCCTTTTGGGGTGCCAAGGAGATCTGTGGAGCCTCCTACGTGTGACTTTACTGTGTGTTGGTTCCCAAACAATGCATCATTTTCCCAGTGTCTTAGTTAGGGTCTCTATGGCTGTGAAGAGACACTGTGACCACAGCAGCTCTTGTAAATGAAGACATTTAACTGGGATGGCTCATGGTTTCATAGGTTCAGTCCACTGTTGTCATGGCGGGGAACACAGTGAAATGCAGGCTGATGCGGTGCTGGAGAAGTAGCTGGGACTCTCACATCCTGTAGGCAACAGGAAGTTGACTGAGACACTGGGCAGTATCCTGAGCATAGGAAACCTCAAAGCCCACCCCCACAGGGACACACTTCCTCCAACAAGGCCATACCTACTCCAACAAAGCCGTACCTCCTGAGAGTGCCACTCCCTATGAGATTATGGGGGCCAATCACATTTAAATTACCACACCTAGGTTGCGTGCGAAAGCAGCCCCTCCGTCCTCTGAGGTTTAATAAGGAACCTCTTGGCCTGTCTCCCTGTCTGCTAAGGTTCTTGCTACCCACGTTTTCCTGTTCTCTCTCCTAACATTTTAACAGTGTGGTTACATCCATTGACATAGGCTCATATAGGGATTGATTGATTGTGTGTGTGTGTGTGCAAGCGCGCGCGTGTGCTGCGAACTGAACATAGGACCTCATACACACTAGGCAAGCATGCTACCACTTAACTATATCCCAACCCTCTTTTTACTTTGTGTTATGAGGCAGGTTTTTGCTAAATTGCCTAGGCCGGTCTTTTAACTTATTTTTGTAACCCAAGGATCTTCTTATCACATCCAGACCTAGCCACACAAAGACGTAGAAGCAAGTCGCAAACCCTAAGTCTTTGTTCTGTTAGCCCTGTGCACCTAGCCTCTAAGTTATGATAAAGGAAATGGCGAAAACTTTCAAGTGTACAGTTTGAGGTCCACAACAGGCCACAAGCCTTGGAGCACAGCCTCGGGTGCTGAGGGTACAGTCCAGACAGCAAAGGAAAGGAACTTAGCTCTGTATTCATTGTCTCACGGTCAAAGCAACGTGCTCTAATATGTTGACATGCTTCCTCATCCTGGGTGGCAAGTATCTGAAACACTGACTGCTTGGCCTTCATGGATACGTAGGTAGCATCAGTGAGTGTCTCCTTTCGTTGAGCCTCCCTCTCGTCCTCCAACTTCACTAGCACCGCGCTCTTTCCAAGCTGCTGCATTGGAGACATTGCGTTTGTTTGTGACACGGATGCCACTTGATCACAACAGATCAAGATTTTGGGCAGAGCTTTGAAATGTCCCCGTAGGATGGGGCTGTAGCTCTACAGTGTACCGTCAGCTTAGCATCTGCAAGGCCTGGGTTCCGAGTCTACCACCACAATAAAAAGGAAAAGCAGGCCACCCTACCGATCTCTACTACGTTGAAGAGTACCTAGCTATTCAATTCGTGCTTGAGAGGCGAGTATCTCACTTTATTACAAATCATATTTGATGAGCAGATTTCAGGGTATTTGGGGGAACAGTTTGAACACAACTGGCCTTGTGATGTGTACTTTATTTTGTGGGTTCTAAAATATTATCATCAAAAAGGAGGGGCCCATGACTTACCCAAACTGCAAAAAGGGTCCTTTTGTTTTGTTTTGTTTTTTCGAGACAGGGTTTCTCTGTCTTGTTTTGGAGGCTGTCCTGGAACTTGCTCTGTAGACCAGGCTGGCCTCGAACTCACAGAGACCCGCCTGCCTCCACCTCCTGAGTGCTAGGATTAAAGGTGTGTGCCTGGCTAAAGGGTCCTTTTTAAAAAAAAATTATTGATTGTGTATATACTTGTGAGAAAAGGACACGGGGATCTCATTAAAGATGATTGTGAGCCATCAAGTGGTTGCTGGGAATTGAACTCAGGACCTCTGGAAGAGCAGCCAGTGCTCTTAACCTGTGAGCCAGCACTCCAGCCCCCCAAAAGGATCCCCGACCACCGAATTTATCAAGCATTCCTTCTTGGCTGTTTCACTATGAGACACGCTCTTCATAGAAGTAGCAAACGCTTCTACTCCCTGAAGGAGAGTTGCCTCATTGAGCAGAGACAGTTGCTCTGCAGGCTGAGGGTGGGGACCAGCAGTTCCTGGGGCAGCTTGGGTTCACAAGGCAGGCAGCCCTGCCCAGCTCTGAGTCATCCATGCCCCAGGAACTGGAAGGGACAGGCGAGGCAGGTAGACTCTACCCACTCCAGGCTCCCTCATCTCTGCTTATCTATGACACTGTGTAGGCTCCAGGCCCGTCTCACTCTCTCTCTCCGGACTTTTATCCCTGCTCTGACTCAGCTTCCTGGGGTAACCACACATGCCCCCAGGCTCTTCTGAAGGAGCCACCTGGTTGACCAGACTCGCTGGTCTCTAATCCCCAGTATCTTGACTTAACAGAATCGAGTCCTTCCTGAGTCAGGTGGACTCAGAGTGGGCTCACAGGAAGCAGCTGAAAGCAGCCTTGCTTCTGTGCATAAAGGCACAAGATGGGAAGCTGAGACAGGGGGAGCAGAGGAAGAGGCAACTTTGGGGTTTGGTTGTGTTTTTTGTCTGAGTTCACAGACCTGAACAACCACAACACTGTCAGATTCCAGATTCCAGATCCCTGCTGCGGATAAGAGGGGAGGAAAACCTCGTTCCCTTTGCCTGCACCCTGGTTGAAGGTGAAACAGGTTACCAGGAGCTCGGCCTTCCAAGCTCACCCAACCCATAGTACAGGGCCACATAGGTCAATGCTAGATACGAAGCCAGCAGTTTGCCTAAAACATTATATTCTGTGTGTGTGTGTGTGTGTGTGTGTGTGTGTGTGTGTGTGTGTGTTTTAATGGAACTGTGTGGTTGGCTTTTGAATGTGAAGCTTATAAAAGACAACTTCCTGTTGCAACGGCAAAGGGTTGCCTTAAGATTCCCACTCAGGGAACAGCATACCCTGTGGGGTGTTCCCAGAACCACAAGGCTGAGTCAACGTATTTCTTCTTGTTCTTAGGAGCCTGTGGTACAGGTTTCTATGTCCAGGTGTTAAACACCAGTCAGGTGCCCACTTGAGACATCCTCATGAACTGTGGGGTCACTGTTGCCCAGGTTGGTCCGGGTGCTGCCAATACTCTTCGAGTTGGCAGATTATGAGAGTAGCAAACCAGGAGCTTGTCACCTGTGACTTGGTGAAGATTAAGCTGAACTCCACGGGGCTGCTGATTTACTCTTGTGTATTTTAATAACTATTCTTCATCCTGCCCTGAAATGGCAGATGAGAGGAAGCATTCATCCTCAGGGTGTGGTTCTTTTAAACTTAAATAATCGTATTTTAAAGGCTACATGTGTATCGGTTCAGTGCCGCAACAATGGCGAGCACGGGAGCCAACCACGGGCCTTTGTGGGCTTCATTAACACACACACACACACACACACACACACACACACACACACACGCACACGCACACGCACACACACACACAGCCGCTTTGACCGCCCCATGAGACTTCCTTCACAGATGAGGACACCGGGGCACAGCGTCAGAGATGGAGTATGCCGTGAGTGAAGAGTCGCAGGCCTTCTTGTTACTTGTCGATTTGTGTGTTGGTGGGCACATGTGTGTGTCCACAGCACGTGCGGACGTCAGAGGACGATTTATGAAAGCCCATCCTCTGCTTCTACCCTGTGGGCCCTGGGAATCAAATTCAGGTCACCAGGCTTGAAAGCAAAGGTCTCTTCCCACTGAACCATCTCACCGACCCGTGAGTTCTGATTTTAATAGCGGTAGAAAAAAAAACCCCACTTTGAATTAAAAACGAAGATCCTGATAGGACTGAGGCATGGTGGCACACACCTGTAATCTTAACCCTTGAGAGACTGAGGCAGGAGGATTGCCACGAGTTCAAAGTCACTCTATGGACCATAATGAGTCCTAGGCCATCTTAAAATATGTCACCAAATGGAGACAAGAGCATGTTTTCTGCTGCCATGTGATATTCAGTAACCCCTGCTTTGGTTGAGAATCCTGCAACTGCTCTGCAGGTTTCAGACTGTGGGGTTTGACCTGCTGAAAGTGCAATGAATTACTACACTCGTGTGTGTGTGTGTGTGTGTGTGTGTCGCACATGCACTGTGTAACACAAATTGGGTTATAGTCATAACACATAGTTGTGCTGTAATCATAAGAATTCTACAAACACCTCCCCACCCCAACTGGGCAGGGCTGCATGACTTTGGGCTGGAGTTAACCGACCCCACCTGAGAATGCGGAATTGGTCCCTTAACCTTATCTGGAATAAATCTTATCACCTGGTCTTCGAGCACAATGACAACCCTCAGCCAGGCTCCCTTTGTGGTACAGTGTTATTTTCCTGGCTGGACCAAAGCACAGAGGAGGAGAAACAGAGCCCTCACCCCCACAGTCAACAGGAAGGAAGCAGGTAGCAGGCCTCCTTGTCCTCCGGCTCCAGTACCCCTCCTACGGGGATCCATAGGCATCTGACCTGGAGTGACTTATACTAACCCGGCCAGGAGGCACAGACTAGTAGATGCAGACCCTGCCCCTCCCTCTATTCTAGGGAGCCCACCATCTCCCTATCTTGTATTTTTCATAACCAGAAGCAGACCACTAAACATCTGTTAACAACTGAGGGCATTGTTGTGCACAGACATTTTCACATGAATTGTGTTTTATATGAATATATTTTGACCTATACAAAAAAAAGAAGAATCAAGATTGTACATATTTATGAGGCAGCACAATGTTCAGATATTTAGATATGGGCACACATCAGGTGTACTGTTAACAGTAAACATACCTGGGATATTTTAAATGGAACATAGTTAGAACGTAACTACGTAAGATAAAACAGGCCGGGCGTTGGTGGCACACGCCTTTAATCTCAGCACTCGGGAGGCAGAGGCAGGCAGATCTCTGTGAGTTCGAGGTCAGCCTGGTCTACAGAGTGAGTTTTGGGACAACCTCCAAAGCAATATAGAGAAACCCTGTCTCAAAAAAACAAAAGATAAAACACTAACAATTTCTTGAGAGAAATGTACTAAAAGTTGGCACCCGGTGGATACTTTAAGACCAGGGAACACAAAAGCGGTCCTGAGGAAGAGACTTGCCCGTTCAAGCCTCCTCTCTCTCTCTCTCAACCTCGTGTTGCAATATGACCCGGATACGTTCTCTGGATCCAGAAACTTCTCAGGCTGTGTTGGACCCAGCAGGTGCCTGTCTGATCCCCAGCACCAACCCTCTGTGCAAACAGCTTTGTGACTGTGCGGTTCTGATACCCGATCATCATACAGTTTGGAATCACCAACCACTGGCAGAAAATGCTCAAGGAAGCTTCTGGGTGTTGTGAAACTGGGAGACCACTGACGGCTTAGAGCTCTCTCTAAAACCAAATACTACTCAGAATCCCCTGTGGGGTAATGTCTTATCTTTGCTGTGTCACCTATCCTCCCCAAATTTCTGCTCTCATTCTTACCCTCGTGTGAGTAACCGCTCTCATTTAATCAGCCCGTGCTCTGCGAGCGGTAGAGCACCGTGGCTCACCCACAGGCGTGCTATCATTGGCCTCTCTCTCTCAGGAGGCAGGAACCACCGCCAACCCCGCTTTGCACAGAAAATATTCAGGCTCCACAGTTTGGGAGAAAGCCCCAGAATCATGAAGCAGGGAGGTAGGGTCAGAAATGCAAAGCAGACACACCAAAGCCTCCGATACCACCAGGACAAATGAAGAGGTGTTGGAGAGGCAGAGGTGTTGGAGAGGCAGGAAAGATAGAGAAGCAAAGAGATTTTTCTGTTGTTGTTGTGGGTTTTGTTTGGGGGGGGTGTTTTTTCGCTTTTGTTTTCTTCGTTTTGTTTTCTTTTGTGGGGGCACTGCAGGGGTGAGGGGAGGATATGGGGTGAGCAGAATTGGTGTGCATGATGTGAAACTCCCAAAGAGTCAATAAAGATAATAATAATAATAAATAATGAGGAGGAGGAGAAGAAGAAGAGGAGGAGGAGGAGGAGGAGAGGGAGGAGGAGGAAGAGGAGGAGAGGGAGGAGGAGGAGGAAGAGGAGGACAGGAAGGAAACCAAAAGCGATTGAATCTGAGGCCTTACCCTTCACCGCTGAGCTCTGGCTGTCCAAGCTCCTGGGTCACCGAGGAGCCCAGTGCAGACACTGTCTGCCCGCTCCACTTGCAAGCGGGCTGTCCCCTGTCACATGTGCGCTTCTCATGACATTGTAGCAACTTTCATTCTGCTCACACTGCATTCTTCTGCACGCTGCTAAAGGATAGCTTCGTCAAACGGGGAATCATGACTCTCGTGTCAGTGAGGGAGTGGACACAGCCTCCAAAACAATACAGAGAAACCCTGCCTCGAAAAACCAAAAAAAAAAAGGAAAAAAAAAAGAAAGAAATGCAGGCAGGAGTCACCACCTCCCACTTCCTGTCTGCCCTCCTGCGTCCTAGCTCGTTCATACTGAGTTGGGGTCTACTCTGGGATTTTCATTTTTACCTCAGATTCTCTGTAAACACTCTGTTGAATGACCACACTCTGGAAGCACTCAGGGGCTGGATTCAAACATCTGAATTTGGGGTACACAATCCAGCACGCACTTTGGATACAGGGCCATTTGGATACTGAAAATTCCGTGACAGTCACCGGTCAGGACTATGCTATTGTGACTGTGGCCAGAGAAGATGCACTGACGTTCATGAAGACTGGAAGCAAGCGGCTGATGGCGGGCAGCTCAAGCCCTACCCTTAGCCCTTGCCCCTGGCAAACATCCTGCTGTCCTGCAACTGCTGACCTAGCAGCTGTAGTCACATTCTCTGTGTGTTTTTGCATCGTCATGGCTACTGTAACTATTGGTTTATTGTACAAACCAGGAAAAACCAGATCTTAGCTTGGGTGTGAGTCAGAGGCAACTTAGTGTGAAGGGAAGATTGGCACCAGGGATATAGAACACTTTCCCTTTCCACCCTGGGAAAGAAGGATAAAAATGGTTTCCTTGTCATTTAGCGATATCAGAAGATTCTGTGTGGAAATTACCATCTTATCACTAACGTCTACACGTCCGCTTGAGACATGAGGCTGTAAGGATCTATTGACAACAACTGGAGGTCAGGACTAAGGTCCTTCATAAAGCCAGTCCTTGGGGTGAGTTGCAGGAAGTACAGACTCTGGTCAGAGGTGCTCATGGAGTATTTACTACCTTGCAGACACATTTGCATTGGTTGTTTATACTGAGCTCACAAGAGTTCTTCAAGGTGGGTCTTAATAGACCTAATTTCCTTCACGAAGAAAGCAAAGTTCCAGCAGGCAAAGTGAATTTCTTGAAAAATGGTGCCTGGTGAGTTCAGGCTGGGGCTTCTCCCTGAATCACCATCAGTGGAAACCACCTTGGGGGGACTGAGGAGATGACTCTGTAGGTAAAGGGACTGTTGTGTAAGCAGGAAGGCTTGAGTTTACGTGCCCTGGACCCATGTAAAAGCTGCATGTGTCGCCATGCACCTGTAGTCCCAGTCCTGGGGAGGCCAAGCTGGGTGGATTCCCAGAGCTTATTATCAGTCCAGCCTAGGCAATTAGTGAACTCCAGATTTAGTGAGAGGTCCTGTCTCAAAAAAAGAACCATGGAAGGCATCCAATAATAGAGAAAATCACTTGTGGAGGCCTAAGGCCTTCACACACATGTACAGACACATCTAAAGACACACATGAACACATGTACGCACACACGCACTCGCACACACGCACACAGGCACACACAGGCACGCACGATCTTCTTAGGTAAGTGTCATGAGAGACAGCCCAGGGTGGCATTGCACTCTTTAAAGAAGCCCTTCCCATGTGAGGTGCACGTACTTGGAGAAGATTCTCACTTGCAGACTGTGTTCCATGAGGGATGCCTGAGATGGGTGGGAGCCCCTCAGGGGACTGCATACCTCTGGATGCCAAACACAGGGGGAGATGGTGCTGACTGGCCAAGGCTACTCTTCCTCACAACAGGACTTCCCCCTAATGTGTTTGCACAGCACGCTGTGGAAGCCTCCTGCAGCTCACACCACAGAGAACCTGCCCTGTGAGCTCTCTCCCCACTGGAGGAAACTAGCAGGGAAGAAAGGAAGAGAATCTGAGAGCAAACAGACAGATTCGCCTCCCTCCCCATCACCAGCTGTTGTTGGCCTGCATTTGCCGAAATAATCAAGAGCCGCACCAACTTTCTCAGTTCCTGTAAGGGGCGGGGGGGGGGGGGGGGATGTGAAGGTTCATGGTGTGAAAAAGAAGAAAAGAAAATTTGCTTCTACTTCCTGTCCTTGGAAGCCGTGGACAAAGTCGGTCCAACATCTGGATGCAGGCGATGCAGAGCTCAGATGTTAGAGACGTTTTTCCTGGCCAAAAGGCAGATTTCTGTATTGACTTTCCATGAGCTGCAGCAGCACTGGAAAGAAAGAGAAAAACGGGGTGTGGGACTCCGGTAAGCCACGAGTTTCCTGAGTCACCTTGGCAAGCCGTCCAACTTATTAGACAGTTGACATTCCGAGATGGAGGTCCTGAGATAGCGACCAGGAAACGCAGGTTCACACCAAAGCATACTGCCGTGGGTGTGGCGAGGAGTCGAGGAGGCCGGGAGGAACTGAAGTTCCTTGGATCCCTGGGCAAGCTGCTGAGGCTGGGAAGAGAGTGTTTCTTAAAGCAGACCCTCTGCCAGTCTGCCTGCTGACCTCTTATTATAGCTTGATCCCTCTTCTCAAGCCATTTGAAGTCTGAATGCGTTAGCCAGGTCCAGGAGGGCAGTGAAGAGGGACAGAGGAGGTGTTTGTGTAAACGAAGACATTTGATACTAGCCTAGTTTTACCCCTGACAGAGCGGGGAGTTGCAGGGAGGGTGAAATCCGCGTTCAGCCTAGATCCGAGCTACTTGGAAAGACAGTGAAGGAATGCACAAACACGTGTATCCTTAGCCCACTTCCTCCTAGCTGCTAAGTGAAATTATGTTAGCTCTTAAATCCTTTAATTGAAGAGATTGAGCCTTATTAAAAAGGAAACTATTCTCATGGGAAAAGAAAATCTCCAAGCTGTTATGGGTGGTTTATATGCCAACAACCTTCTATGCTTGCTGGGAAAAAAAAGTGTTTTGTCACGCCCAGTCCTACTGAACCAGGACCTGGCTTCAAGCACAGATCTCTCTCTCCCCCTCCCTCTCTATCCCCTCCCTCTCTCCCCCTCCCTCTCTATCCCCTCACTCTCTCCCCCTCCCTCTCTATCCCCTCACTCTCTCCCTCTCCCTCTCTATCCCCTCACTCTCTCCCCCTCCCTCTCTCTCTTTTATAGACAATTTTAATTACCAAACAGTGATTTATTTTTCTAAAATTTAATATTTTGCTAATAAAGAGAATTTATTGCCAGGCATGATGGCTTCTACCTATAATCCCAGTACTTGGAAGGCTGAGACAGGAGGATGGCACCAATTCAAGGCCACCCTTTATACACAGTTAAATCATCCTGGGCTTCAGCATGAGAAACCGTCTCTAAAAAACAAATGACAACACACACACACACACACACACACACACACACACACACACAAATACAACCTGCTGAGTCTGTTCAATGTTGCTTGTATATATAGAGTTTCAGGACAGTACTTTAAGGACTCATCTCTGGGAAAGACAGATTGTCCCTCTCTTAGCAGAACTTGTACCTGTAATTCTTTCTCTAGGGGTAGGGTCCAGTGAGACCTGCCTTCGATGCTAACAAATCTATTTGGCGTCATTGTTCAGGTCTTGCTTAGGCAGTCATATTGTTGAGGTACCATGGGTTTGGGTTCCCTGTCACTTCTAAGAAACACAATCTCATGGCAGATTTTTACTGGGAAAAAAAAAAACATTTAACTACAGAGATGAAGAGTTTCCAGGGATTGGTCATATTATGAAATGCTTTTGGATGTCTGCCAGGGATAAGTGACATTGTGCTTACATGGGAAGATTCCGAGATGCTAGGATGAGGGAAGAGTCCGGGTTTGCATGTAAAACACATAAGTGCACAAGAACACACACCTGTATTGTCAGGACACGGACTACACACTCATGCTTAAAACACTGTTGACACAGTGGGTTGGGATCTAGATGTTTTTCAGCTTTTGTTTTATTTGAAACTTTTCGAAGTAAAAGGGCTAGAGAAGCTGGGCAGTGGTGGCACTCAGGGGGCAGGGGCAGGCAGATCTCTGTGAGTTCCAGGACAGTGTGGTCTACAGAGCAAGTTCTAGGACATCCAGGGATACACACAGAGAAACCGTGTCCAGAAAAACAAAACAGCAACAGCAACAAAAAGCAGCTAAAGAAACAAAAGACAAACGTCACAGAACTTGGACACAGAGAGAGAATTTCTACTGTTCTACGGGGCAGAGGAGGCGGGAATTCAGGAACAGCTGTAATCCAAGGTCAGAATTCAGACACCCACATCTGAAATCCAGGGACAAGCTAACATACCCTAGGTGACAGGACTGCTAAGAAAGGTGTCTACTCTGCATTCCCAAGTTGGGAAGCACAACTGATCACAGCGCAGACAGTAGCTGTCACCTCAGCCACCAATGGGACATTTGTGTCACACCCTCCACAAGTCCCAAGCACCATCAGGGAAGGCTGTGTTGGAAAGACGACAATAGCCGGAAATTAGGGAGGACTGGAGCTAAATGGAGTCTCCTGGATTTAACGGGACCACTGCAACCTTGACCGGGAAGCACCGATGGCCGCCTATACAAGACCTGCACAACATGAAGCCAAGTTAACATCCTAGCACGGAGGGGGAAGGGACTCGAAAGATGCACTGTGCAGGATTCTCGAAGAACTCGGAAAACAGAGAGCCGAAGGATCTGGGAGGCCTGACTGTGCAGGGCAGGCTTCTTCCGTGCGGCTACCGCCACCGTCATTGCCACACCTGCATTGCTGGCGGTGCCACTTAAGCAGTCCTATTGTCATGTGTCAAACGCTTATTTTCCCAGAATTCTGTTCTCAAAGCTAGCGTAAATGAGCCTTAAAAGCCCGATAGTGGACCGTCACGTGACTTACTCCTCTCCGGAGTCCCTGAGGGGGTGGGTGATTCAAGATCAAAGTTATGTTTCTGCCTGGTTGCTCTCCCAGAAGACCCTCCGGGAAACAACGGTCACTCCCGTTTGACAAAGATCAGGACTGGAGCATTTATGAGCCTGTGCACTGGGCTGTCCACAAACTCTCAGTGTCTCCCACTCTCCCAGCAAGCCCGGCAGTGAGACTGTCCTTGCGGTGTGGTGCACGAGACGGGTAAAACGGAGCACCAAGGAACCGTGTCTTCCAGGGCCTGCTGCATCTTCTCTCTGTGGAGGAGGCAGCAAGGGCTCCTCTCCATCCAGGAGACAGCCCTTGTCCACACACTCTAATAAACAGCCCGCCTCCCTGACTGCGCGCCCCTGGAAAGCGGGGTGTCCTTGTCTTTTCCTCACACTCAGCCAGCAGCGCGTGAGTGAAGGTGAGATGAACAGTCACCATTTCATATGTACCGCATCTGTTTCGGGAAGTGGTAGGAAACCCTGATCTTTCTAGCTTTGTTTCCCAGGAGGGAGGGTAACTCGGGGTGGGGTTGGTAAGAGGCACCTAGTTGTCCACCTGAAAGGCGGGGGTGGTACAGAGCTAGGGGGTCACTGGCACACAACCCAGATCTATCTATCTATCTATCTATCTATCTATCTATCTATCTATCTATCTATCATCTATCTATCTATCTATCTATCTATCTATCTATCATCTATCGATCCATCTATTCATTCACTTTTCTTCCTCTCTCTCCCTCCTTCCCTTCTCTCTCTCTCTCTCTCTCTCTCTCTCTCTCTCTCTCTCTCTCTCTCTCTCTCTCTCTCTCTCTCTCTCTCTCTCTCAGTACTAACTATTGGTAGTAGGCATTCTCTGCAGTTCTTTCCTCAGAACCAAGAACACCAAGAGTAGCCAAGAAACACCCTTTCAAATACATATCCACATTTAACGTGGGCTAGAGACCACCCACAAAGTCTCTTACTTGCCCTTTAAGGCCAGAGACAGGCTCTTAAGGCATACTCCTAAGACAGTTGAAAGAGCAGAACAGTTGAACTAAATTTAGCATCCGAACAGCCAGTTGGCATGTATGTAATGAAAGATTTAAAGAGAAAGAAATGCAACCACAGACAGAGAAGGCAGAGATGGATGTCGAGAAGAGAACTAATAGACAAATACATTTTTAAAAAGATGCTGAAGGGGAGTAAACATAGTGGTTACCAGCCTTATCATTTCCTTTCTTACCGGCATCTGAGATGCCTACTTGTTATTCATGGAAGTTTCTGAGTTGCTGACTGAACTCTGAATTGCCTAATAGGAGGATGCCTATCTTTCATGTTGCAATAGCCAATATTTTGCACACGGCCTAGCATATAATAAGGGATAATGAATACGTGTTGTATAAGTGAAGAGATTGGTCTATGTATGTGTGTGTGTGTGTGTGTGTGTGTGAGAGAGAGAGAGAGAGAGAGAGAGAGAGAGAGAGAGAGAGAGAGAGAGAGAGAGAGCATCATACAGAGACTTCTAGACTTGTAGAAATGCAAAAATCTACTTACTCTTGTAGGTTGATTTCCAGTGTCTTGGGCCAGTCTAACTAGTACTCATATGAGCTTGGCCGAAGCCCATGCTCTCTGCTAACCAGCAAGTGTATCTACCTGAGGCAGAGACGATGCTTTGACTTTGTTGTTTCATCAATTATGCTTCAAACTACAGCCCCCCCCCAACTCTCGGGAATCCCAGTGTGGGTACAAAAGCAGCCATACAGACTGTCCAGGTTACATGACAGGGCAGTGGCTGCCAACATCACTGGTACTACAGAAACTTTTCCTTCCTCAGTGTCAAGCTAGGCTTCATCGAAGGGTTATGGCCATAAAAATCTCACAACTTTCTCCGGTCCTCAGTCTTGGCAAGTGCCTTTAGCTGCTGAGTCACCTCGTATCTCTCACGTCTTGAACGAATACACAGTAGCTAAACACCGGAGAGACCAAACATTGTACCTGGGGGCCCAGATAGAATGAAGATGCCTGGAACTAGAAGTCCTTCCCTTGATCCTCCTTTCACTACTCTGTGAATCCTAGAGCTACCTATGAGTCTGCACTTTTTGTTTTTTACTTCCTTTAATGGTGCCTTAATGATGCCACTGTACAAAAATATGACACGACCGAAGAGGAATTTTGTAGAGTTTAAAGATCCCAGTTGGTTTGAAGCAATTTTCTTTGAAGACAGCTATCTCTACTATTCTTGGACTTTAAAAATAAAAAAGTTCTTATGCCTCTAGCAATAACAGCACACACATATCCAGACCTTCCAATCTCTTTATTAGGAATGAATGGTACTTAGACAATAATAGCTCTATTATCAACTAAGTTTTCTCAGTGACACGGTTTTCTGTATCAGACTGTATACATAATGAAGGAGGTAAAGGACGGGTTTCAGGTACCATCATCAGAGGAAACACAGCGAACTAAGCTAAGCTCAAGTCTGCAAAGGAAGCAGGGTCACGAGGGCTGGTGGAAGGCAGCCCACCATCACTCATCATGAGGATGGAGATGGGGCTTAGTGGGAGAGCATTTCTGAAGCTTGTAATGTTCTCAAGTTTTGTGTCCATTGGGCAAGATTTGTCCCTTGAGAGCCAGTCACCTGAAGAACTAACCCAACCAAAAAGTAAGGCAGTTGTCCATCTTTACACACAGTTGAAGTGACCATTCTATTATTATTATTATTATTACACTGCTTACTCTTCTCTCAGCTGGCTCTGGAGTCTGAGGGCTGGAGCATTTCCTAAGTGGGCAGCATTTTCTCAAGAACCTTTCTCCTTTCCATTGCAAACCTCCACCAGTGTTTGAATGAGAAACTCTCAGGTTTGAGAGAGAGACAGAGAGAGACAGAGAGAGAGAGAGAGAGAGAGAGAGAGAGAGAGAGAGAGAGAGAGAGAGAGAGAGAGAGTTGATAATGGTGAGAGGCAATTTGAAAGCAGCTGCAGGCTGGGAGGTGGCTGATGGAGTTGGGGCTTTTCCTTAGCAAGCTTACACTTTCAGACAGAAAGAACACCTGCTTGTTCTGCAAGATGCATCTTTGAGTGCAACTCTTTCTCCCCAGTAGAAAAGAAAACCATGTTGACACATCTTACTTCTTTCTTTGCTGACCCTGCTAACTCATCGTGGAGCACTGCCTCAGAAGAAAGGTGGGAAGCGATGACTGTGTGGAGTCTACTCTAGCACACAAGCTGCTGAGTCCAAAGTTGGAAAAGCCGTGCGTCTCCAGACCTTCTGCCCATATTAAATCAAGCCAATCTTGGTATGCTGGATTGAGGGTCCAGTTTAGTGACTTGGCCATAAGCAGTGCCATAAAACTTGCATGTCATAGGAAAAAACACTGGAGATAAAACTCTCAGGAATTAACTAAGACCGTGCCACCCAGGGCTTTCTGCTGGTCTGTAACTGAGAGCATTTACTCACCAAACATTCACTCCTTCCAGTATTGGCTAGCCTGAAGCTTCACAGATTTCCACACTGGGTTTTCATCTCTATCTCTTGAGGGGGAGGGGGTGCTGGGCTTTCATATTCACAAGCCTAGACTTTTTCCACCTGAAGGGGCTGTGATCTTGAGCGCAGACCCCTTCAGGTCTGAGAAACCCCATCTTGTTTACTAACCTCAGGGGACTTCCCCTGTGCCCCACCTGCCCCCAGCCCCCAAGCTATAGCAATCCTTGGGGCAAGGATTAACTGAAGTGAGGTAGATATCAACCGATTTTAGTAATGAAGCTAACTCCCTGGGGTCTGGACTCTCACTACTTAAAAATTTTCCATGGAGCGCAAAGATTAAGACCCCAAGGTCCACAATAAGCCTGGAAAATATTCCCAACCCTCAGGGTAGTCGAAGGAGCACGTTAGAAATGTGTTTCATTTTGAAACATGTTATATGTGTAGATGTGTGCATGTTTGCTGTGCATACGCCCACACAGAGGCTATCTTCCTTTGATGGCCATCCATCTTTGGTTTTGGAGACAGGGTCTCTCACTGGCCCCGAGGCTCACTGGTTCCATGAAGATCATTATAGTCTCTCCCCAGGGGGTTATAGGCCAGCACCCTCAGATTTGACACGGGGTACTAGGGTTCAGGGTATCAGATTGTGCGTTTGCACGGGTTGCTACTGGGTGAAGCACCTCCCCAGCCTTGGATTTTTCATCTCATTGCTGGCCTCCGGCTTGCCTTCACCCAATTTTATAACACGTTTTCCTCAAGGCAAAACTTCATAAAGGACATTTGGCATCTACCTTTATCTTGGGGCCATCCTGCCTAAGTGCTCGGCTGGCACAGAAATACAACTCACCTGCAATTAAGTAGGAGAATACATTATTTCCTCCTTTCTTTGAGGGTTCGCTGTGTGGCTGACCATTCCCACTGTGCCATACAGGTGCAAGCAGAGGGTTTCCTGCGTGGGATGTCGGGACTTTTTAATCAAACTTCACTTGTAATACGTGCATGACTTGTCTGGAGAAATGGGCATAAAAGGATCCAGGAACAGAAGTCTCCAGCTAATTGTGACTTTGGAAATAACAAAAGGGAGGAAATCAAAATACAAAACAGAAACAGAAAGAAAATGAAAAGGAAAAAAAAAAAAACAAAAAGGAAAGGAAAATACTTTGAAGGCGCTTTTTCCATAGGAAAAAAATATTTTATTTTTTTAAGAACAAATTCAGTTCGAAACAGACGTGGAATGTGACTGCTCGGATCTCATTTTCTGGGGCTAACTGTCATGTGGAACTAAAAGCAGATTTAAAAACCTATGACAGGCTATTAAAATAAAACAAAGAAAAAAATATTTATAACTCAAGCATAATACTGTGTTACTTACAAATTGGACAACGAAATTAAATAAATATTCATGGTACATAATTACGGCACAAATATGCAGCAATTTGGCAACCTTTTATACCATTTTTTCCTCATTACAGTGCAAAGGGGGGATGACACTGCCGTTAAACAAGCTGTAGCTAAATACATTGCAAAATTCAGATTTTATACAAAACATCTTGCTTAGACTTTATAAAAAACCAACATTGCTCTATGTACACAATCTGGGTAAGAAAAGCCATTTCTGTCTTGTTTTCATGTGTATTTTTATTAAAAAGGTGAATAAGGCTACTGTAACACCCCGAATCCATAGACAGTAAGATCTGAACCTATCTATTTACAGTATCTTCACTTAAACATGATGGTGCAAGCTCCGAAGTCAGGCGACTAGGGACAATAATACAAGCAAGGCATTTACAGTAACTTTTCCAAAGCTGAACCAACTCCAAATAAGGGGACAGTTGGTAGATTGTCATTTTCTGCACCAGACACAAAACAGACGCACAGGACACTTCTCAATTGGTTGCAGGTAACTCTTCATCAATTCATCTGATTTTTCACCGTTTAGCATCAGAACCAAAAATGTAGCCAACTGGTGACACAGACATTTGATTTCATTAAAATCAGACGGTTTCCCATGTCTGCCCTCCTCGTCCCTCTCCCCCATTCCTACAACTTTTGATGGCTTACAAGAAAATCTTGTGTGAATGCACAGGAGAGGTTGGGGTGATGGAAAGAATTACATATGTACTGTGGCTGATCACTATGGCGACCCTCCACAGAAATATGATATAGATATATATAATATATACTGGAGATATATATTATACATATATGTACACACGTGTACCACACACCCACTCACACATACACATACATTGAACCGACATCATTTTCAGGTTTGGGAAGTAGGGAATAATTTCTGCGACAACTCATTTTCTTTCAGGTACTCACTGGAGGTCTGAGAACCTTCAAACGCTGTCATTACAATTTTTTTCCTCCCAATTCAGAAAGCAAAATGTTACCATAGTAACAGGACTCTGTTAAAGATGTCTATTTTGCATAGCACATTTTAAAAAAAAGTAGGCTTCCTGCTTCCTGTTTATTCTTCTGGAAGGGCAGGGATAGGGGCAGGAGAGAAGGAGGGACCCACAGCTAAACTTTCAACTGTAACCCCCTCAGTGTGACCTGCTGGATTCCAGAGAACACTTCAGCCCATAGGGCAAGGGAAAACCCAGTGCAGACAGTGAATGCCAGCACATGTCGTTATTCTAACAGAGGGTACAGTCACATCCATTCCCTGGTGTTTGGGGCTGGCTTTCCTAGTCTACAGTTCTGTGAGATGTCTGTGGGACTTCTTTTTTTTTTTTGTCATTTGCTCTCATTTTTGATAACTTTTGGGGGGTGATGCCGCTTCTCTTAGAAGCGGCTCTATCTGATCTTTTACTTTGTAAAGCGCTAAGGGCTGGGACCGCTTTAAAATCGCCACGACAAATGAATTCCACATCTCGTCGTGTGTACTGTGTGTAATCTTAAAATATATATTAGTAAAAAAATCTTTCACTTTATATCCCTTGTGTTCTATACACCTATTATAAATATGTCCTATCTCCCTCCTTCCCCTTGACATCATAACGGTACCTCCATCCTAAGGACTCTTAGAGGTGGGCTTTGCTTTGACATGGAGCCCGGGTACAGACAGCCTCATGGACAGCACGGCCATAAACCAAAAGACCAAAGTGTAAGGCTCAATCGGGGAGGGGGAGGGGCACTTATGGGGACTTGGGGGGGGGAATCTGACCAACCTTTTCCTAATGAGAATTTCCCAATAACCTCAGTGGTGATGGACTTACAGCCTGTTTGACCTTTGGCTTTTCAACTTCTAGGTCAGATCTGGCTCTCTGCTATTCTCCTAAATTCTTTTTCCCTGTGTTTAATAAAATGTGGTAATATAGCAGCTGAGTCTGCTTAAACCATCTCCCAAAGCAGACGGACTCTCCCGCGGCTCTAGGGCTGCGGCTTTTTTTATTGCCAGTACCTCAGCAGTCCTGCAACCCCGGTACAGTCCTTCGGTCCTTCTCCAGAGGCCTGTCCTCTCCCTCTGCACTCTGGCTGGTCCTTTCACAACACACGGCCCCTTTGTTCCACTTCAGGAGAGGGGCTTTGATTCCCTGCTGCATAGCTGTGATAGTGAGCTCCACACCACTCACCACAGTCTGTAGTCTCCCACCTGCCTCTTTCCTCTCAGCCAAACCAAAGCACTATCTATTGTTTCCTTCTCGCTTTCCCCACTAAGCTCCAGGGACAGCAGGCTTGACCTGACCTGCGGGGGATCAGCCCCGCACCTTCCTCACTCCGCCACACCTCCCAGGCTTTTCCCCGGCTAACCCAGGCGAGCCTCCAGGAAAGCAGGATTCTGTACCTAACACCCATCCAATTTGATCTTGGTGGAAAGGGAGGGGCCGGGGGGGCTCCGTGGTGAGAGTGTCCCTTGAGGATACGGGATGTGGAGTGAGGGGTCTGGGGAGGTGCTGCACAGCCCTGGCAACAGAAGGAGTGAGTGAGGACTAAACGCTAGAGATCTTTGAAAAACCTTACTGAGGTTACCCGAGGTCCGAGTGACGAGTCCAGTGTGCACGGCAGGAAACATGGAGGCAGAGGCCGGCCTGGTGCGCAACCTGCTCCTAAGATGCTGCGGCCCACCGTGTCCTCCCCCGGGCTCTGCAAAGGCCTGAATGGCTGGCTGGGTGCATGGCTTGGAGGTCCGCGCGGGAACGCGGCAGTCCAAGTGGGGATCTCCTAACAGTCTTCCAGCTTCCGGGGAGGGTCTGTGCTTCCCCAAGGCCGAAAAGCTACAGACTACAAAACTGTCCAGCTCCAGGCTCTTCCGGGAGGCATCCCGCCCCCACAGCCAGGCTCAGGCAGTCCCTGCGCCCACAACAAGGCGCGAGTTCCCTTGCGAGGCGCAGGTCCCAGGCCTCAGACCTTGTAGTAAATGTTGGCAGGACTCTGTGGGGGCATCTCCTGCACGATGTACACTGGGTGCCCATAGTCCCCGCTGACCTTCTCATAGTGCGGGCAGAAGACGCTGTCTGCAGTCCTTAGCGGTATGATAACGTCACTGGGTTCCGAGCCGTTGTTGTTGCCACCTCGCTTGGGTGTGGCCAGGGTGCTGAGTGACAGCGTGGTGGTGTGCTGTGGAGAGTGTTTGCGGTGCCTCCTGCGGTACTTGAGCAGCAGCACCACCAGGGTGATGATGATGACGATGAAGATGATACATCCTGATGCGATACCCGCGAATAAGGCCACTTCGGAACCCAGGAGATTGTTCCCGGAATGCCCCGCACTGTTGCCGTCGGTGCTGGAACCTGCGCGGGAGCAAGAGGAGTCCGTTACTGCGGTCCTGGGACTCTGCCCTGTCGCTTGCAGGACGGACGCTCCGAACGCAAACAGCGAAGCGTGGCCAACGCTCAACTCACAGGGCGAACGCGACAAGAGGGTTGCCAGATGGGGTGAGGGAGCTTCAAAGGTCCGACACTCACACACCATCCCCACTGCTTCCTAATGGCGAGACAGCCAGGCTGGAACTTCCCTAGTTTCAACACTTGAGGATGCACCCGGCCCAGCAAGGAGAAAGGCACCTGTTGCCTCTTCGAGAGCACGGGTATCTTTGCCCTGGCCTGTTCTTCCCTGACTCTAGAAGCCGTGTGTCTTGTGGATCGTCAAATGTCTGCCTTCCTGGGAGAGCCCTGCCTTCTGCAGACAGGCCTGCCTACTAGCAGAGATGTGCCAGAAAGGAAGGAGGGATGGGGCCTGGGAAAGGGTTCAACTCGAAACGCGGTTGTATTATTTGATTTACACTTAAAGTATATTTGGAAGGCAGCAGACGCTCTGGCACTGAGCAGGCTGCTAACCCAAATGTTAGCACTAGAGAATTGCCTGGCACCATTATCCTATCCATTTATCAATGTGTCACAAGAATTTGACACATCTTGTCATTGAAAGTTAGGGGGAAATAAAAAAACACGCAACTTCCTTGACTCTTGGAAAGAGGCATAATATTATGGGAGGCACGAATTCTCGCCACCTCCAAACCAGCACAAGGATCCCTTCTAATACGAAAGCGCTGGTGAGTGTGTACCAGCTGTTTTGTGAAACGGCACGGGCACGGTGAGGCAGGACTGTTGAGAAAATGAGCCCATTTCACATGGCAGGCTGTACTCTGGTCAGTGGGCCCTTTAGTGTTTTATTTTACACAGAGAATGTGAAAGACGTTAAGAACAGCCACCTGGAAAGTGTGCCATTAGGCAACATTTTCTAAGATTCGGAAGAGGATTGGCAGGGCTCTTTGTGGATTAGATGTAATTAGACAGGGATTAGGGCACAAATTACATATACATTAACATCAGCTTTGGGATGGTGTTGACAGTGAGCAGGATACAGCATCAGCCAATGAGAACCCGCCTGGCGGACCGTCGCTGGTAACTATCACTGGTAACTGACACATCTGAGGAGCTCTGCTACCGTGACTGTAGGACACTGACCGGGCTGAATTAATCTGTCTTAGTGGCAGAGTTAACACCGACTCACGGAAAGCAAAGATCCCAGGCATCTGTGCCCACGGGTGAATCCCACTGGTTTGGAAGTGTTGCGAGGCTCCTCTGCCTCTACAGGCTCTAAGAAAAATGCACCCCACAGCACACACCCACACCACACTGCTGTACCTGGATTTGGTTTCACAAAGGGGCTTGTGGTTGAACTTCTCCCGTTTGTACCAGCTTCTAGCTCTGGACGTCTTGTTGGATCATTACTCCTGGTTGATCCAGCAGAACTTGCATCTACATGAAGAGCAAGTGGTTAATCATGGCACAGACAGCTGACAATGTAGCAAGCTTCAGGAGTTGCACAGATATCTCAAGAGGCACGAATAGCAATGAGCATAAGACTCTTTATGCAAAGCACTGAGAAATACAAGAATATAACCTTCCTTTTTAATCAGAACAGTTATCCTAGTTATTTCGGAGGTTTAGATTAGGAGGCCATCTGTGGAAACTATAGGGATTCTTGCATTTGGCAGTCAAAGCATTGCAGATGACATTTCAATTTCACTGAGCAAGTTGATTGACTGCTATACCGGTCTCTAATTGGAAGAATAATTCTTTCTTTCTGCACAATAGGTTAGTCTACATGAAAACGCGGCTCTTGGGTTGTCCAGATTTGAAAATGAAACAAAGCGGCAGAGCCAGTGTTTACATACTGGACACTTTGATTTTTTTTCAATCAAAGAGGTGTTCTGCATTGTAAAGAGAAATTACATCGCTGTGGCAACACACAGACATTCTGTCTCACTGACCTGAACTTTTAGAGAGATCTCCAATGAGAAAAACTGAGCATGTTGCTTTGGGGGACTCTGCCAGTGGTTCAAAGTGCAGAGAAGGGTCTGCCTTCAAAACTAACAAGAGGGGTGATAGTGAGCATCACCCCAGGTGCCACGCTAACTGGGGGCTACACCAGGTCACAGTGGCGTCACAAAGCAGCAGATGATCTTTACCTTGTCCAACTTTCATGAGGATCTTCATGGCTCTTGTCTGGCACACCCCTCCCTCCTGGTTATCCAGGCCCTCCAAAGACCCATTTGATGTAGCTGATTAAAAATAAAATGGACAAAACAAAAAAATAAAGAAAAAATCAGGAAATCAATAGGCCAAGATTACATGAACATGAAATGTCTGAAAACAATTTGAAAAATAAGAATTCACTCTTTGTCACAAGTTTTCTGAATGTATGGGATGCTGAAAGCCGAAAAGAAATAGAAAAATAAACAAAGAGAAATGGACCCTGGAAACATTGCTCCATGTAGGCTACCTGCTTCTAAATGCAATTAAACACACCCTCCCATATACACGTGACTCAGTATTACTCTACAGGTAAAAGGGACAGCACCTTCCAAAACACCCACGGACTCCCGGGGGGGGGGGCAAACTAGAAAGTGCAAAAGAGCAAACACGGTAATTTCAAAACTTGGTAATCATCTCCCAACACCTGCTTCCTCCACTCCAGACTTCCTGCTTCAAGAACAATTAACTTGATGCTCTGCTTGTCAAGCATCCAAGTTCTGTAAACACTAGCAGGGGAGCCTTCTGACACCCCCTTACTCCTTTCTCCAGCCAGAAATGTGCTGAAGTAGCATACTAGAACTCCAGTCTTCTGAGTCTGTCTCCTCATCGCCGTGTAAGTCCCTGCAAGCATGTGTTTTTATCAACCCCATCAGCTGCTTCAGCCAAGTTTCCTGCTGGGGAAAACTCCAGCTGGACAGAGGCTTTTGGGACAACTTGGATACAACCAGGTGGGGGCATCCACCTTGTCCCACACTGGCCAGCTGGACTCCCTTTCCACCTTAACAATGAGGGGCTAGAGGAAGCACAACCCTCCTACCAATGTCTTTCTGTCCTTCTAAGCTTTTCTGTCTGCTCACTGCTGTTTTTCCTTAGGCCAGTGAATTCTCTAAATGGCTTTGTAACTAAAGCTGCGAAGAGACAGGCTGTCAGGCCATGTAATGAGGAGCAGGCTTTCCAGTCGCAGTTCAAGTTTGAGGAGGAGGAGAGGGTGGAATGTGCCGGACACTGCTTCCCCTTGAGTTCAAGGGGCAAGGAACAAAAGTGTTTCATATGTACGCCTGTAATTCCAATCACCTTCCACTTTGACTATCAAAGTCCTGTCCACTAACACTATATTCGGAAGAGAATGAAAAAGGGACAGGTGTTCTGGCAACTTCTTTCAGTCTGGTTGTTTTGTTTTCCAAGCATACCATCACCAAACAGCTCCAAATGCCTTCACGGTTTGTAAATAAAAAACCAGATATGAATTCACTTCTGTGTTCTGGAATTATCAACTTCTACTCTCATTATTTTCCTCAAAACAAAGGGCGCCTCTTCTGCTGAGAGTGCCTTAACCTTGGGTTTCACAGTTGCATCTCTTTCCTCTGTCTTTGCTGACACTAAGTTTTTCCTGGGAAAATAGGTAATAGTTGCCATAATAACTCTGTTGGGGAGTTCCAGTAAGCTAAACAGTATCCACTCACAGACTGGAGAAGATGCTTGTCAGATAAGTCAAAATAACCATCTAGAGAGACTTTGTGTTTGAGAACCTAAGAGAAGGGCATTGTTACTGTGTTACGGTTTTCCTTATCTTCTTTTCCCTTCTGCAGAAGGAGGCTCAGCCTCAGAGCCTCTCTCCTGCGGCTTCTCACAGTGTGGGGTGCCCTGAGCGCTGTTTCCAGAGTGGTCTATGGCAGTGAGGATACGTCTCCACAGAGAAAAAAGTAGAAAAGTGATCCGCTTCGTGAAAGCACCAGTCAAATGTCTAGTTTGCTTAGTTGGAGGAGAATGCCAAGTTCTAGACTCAGGAAAAGGTTCCTCATGCTAAAGCACATCCTATTGAAAGTTAGACAGCTTTCTTTTCTAGCTAAACGCTCGACCACTCATCTGACGAAGGTCAGTGGTAACTGAAAGTCAAGCAGGGGGTAGGGAGGACTACAGATCTCCTTGGCTTAATCTCGAAGGGAAAAACCAGATTTAAATGGAAAAGAATACCAAAAAGATGGTAGGCCTGGAAGCCTACCTGCAAACTACCTGCAAACACCTATATCTACAGGGCCCCTACAGAATTCTACTATGTGGCAGGTGGCAGGCATGGACACACACACACACACACACACACACACACACACACACACAGATTGAGACTTAAGGCATATATATATATTAATTTATAAATATTTACACTTATATATTTAATATATATTTATATTTTTAATTTGCAGGTAGTGCCTTTTCTGAGCCAGAATGTCTGTGTTGAGCTCCTAAAGGAATTCAAATTAAATTTCAGTCTGTGTTTTAGCATGCAGAGACCATGGAGAGACAGGGTTGAATAAAATGGAAACCACTTCACAGCTTTAAAAGCTGCGATGCCCCCACACACACACAAATAACCCTCCCAGGGGAAAAAAGGAAGAAAGGAAGGGAGGGAGGGAGAAATGGGAGGAGGGAGGGAGGGAGGCAGGGAGGGAGGGGGAGAGGCAGTGCTGCGTCAGCATGGTAGGAAGAGTAGTGAAGACTGGGGTAAACAAAGCACTCTGAACAAGGACAGTTTTCCTGTCTTCCCCTTTAAGTTAATTTGGAAAGCCTGGCAAGAACTCATTACCAACTGTTGTTAGAAACAGGAAACCTATGACACTGCTCCAAGTGCCACCATGAAAGGTAATGGCCACAAGGAAATGTGGATTAGGAAACCTGTAGGGGACTTGTGACACTCATGTCTTTGAGTGTCAGGTCTCTTCCTAGACAGAGAGTCCTGAGGGGGTCGGAACCGCGCTACATGCTGGTGGTCCCATCAGGTGCCTGCGCTGGGGTCCCTGACACAGTGGAAGAGTTGGAATGAGAAACGGTGCTGAGGTGGGACCCTTCCTGATCTTCTGAGAGGTCAGCAAGCTGTTTCATACGCCAAGTGGCAAGGGACTGTCTGCCACCACCATAGCCCGTGTCCCCACAAACTGTAGGCCAAAAGCAACCCTGCCTCAATAGCAGAAGTAGTGAATATGGCTAGGAATGACACGTCGTGAGAAAACCCACTTTCAGATGTCCATACCAACAGCATCTCTTGAAGGTTATAATCTTCGGGAGTGTAACATGGTAGATACAAGCCTTCTATGAGATATGAGCCTTAGATCTGATGGAAATTCGATTTTCCACATGTCTTCAACAGAAAGAGTAATTCCTACTCCAGAGGACCTGCCCCTGCCAGAATGACAGCCCCGTGTTCTGATCTGAAGGTACCTCCTTCCTCCTGGCCATGAACTACTGCAACATAACACAAGAATAATATTCTGATGTTCCCTCATCAACCTGGAACCTAGGAGCTTCTTAGAAGACTCAGCACTGATTCGGAAACATAACAAGAAAATTGCTAATACTTAGGAATAAAATCTGTTTCCATTTCATTAGATAGCTTTGCAACTATTTATATCATTCATTTGGACGTCCCAGGGAATTTTTAACTTAAAGAGTAAAAATAAACATTACTTTATTATGCTTAGTTTTCCTTTGTATCACTCCACCAGCATTATCTAATGTGGCCACACTCATTGTATTGCCCAGTGGGCAAAACTGCATTTAATCACCGAGAGACAGGAAAAATAACATTGTTATACCTAAGCTTTTATTTAGTGTCCAGACATTTTTCTTCCCTGGCCTAGATGGGAGGGAAATAGACTTTATAAAACTGAAAATGACTTGAAAACTTTCTCTATCCACTTGGGAGGTGGGCTTAATAAAGACACATGCCATTTTACGGCTGGCTTTTGAAAGCTTTTGCTTCTTGGGTCTCAGATGCATGTATAGTGTCACCACACTGCCCTGTCTTTCCCGCACTCCTCTCTGGAGTGAGCAACATCACTGCTCGGCAGAAAAGCACCCTGACTGGGCATGGTGTCCGTGTCTGGGATCCTAACGCTCCGGAGACTAAGACCTGAGGGCTGAGGGCTGGAGGTTAGTGCAGGAAACACAAGCAGACTCCCCCTTAAAACAGGAGCAACAAAACCAATCTTCGGAGTTTGAGATGCCCGAGTTTCCGATTATCTGCAGCTCTTAACTGGGCAGAGACACTGGCATGATGAGCACAAGCAGAGTTAGAGAGGTGGAGCTGGAAAAACGGACAGCACAGACAGAACACTGCCAGGGTCACTGCGTGCTCTGCTCTGCTCCCAGAAGGCCGGCCTGCGGCTGCGGCTGGATCACGTCCAGGACGGACGTGAGAGTGGGCTCATCAGGTGGAGGGCGAAACAGCCTGCCGGTGGGCCCTGTTCCCAAACAGACTGGGGAAGGGAGGAGCCAAAACACTCTGTGGCACAGTACCACCCCACAAAGGACGCAGCTTTGGGTCCTAGGGGCACAATGGTATATAAATGCCTAGTCATACCATGGAGGACAGGCCATACTATTTCAAGTGGCCCTCGAGGGCAGACATTTGAAAGTAAACATAACTATGAACGAAAGCAAGTTCACCAAAGAGACACATGGTCAGGAAAACCACAGAAGCTCTTCTGGCCTTCCATAGGGCTGACCTAGATTTGATTAGCAAACAGCCTTTCATGAGAACCTCTGCCAACACCAAATTCTATCTATCCCATCCTGGCCCAGCATGTAGCACACGCTGGCCACGCTAACTCTGCTTTCTTGGATGAGGCTTCCTGTGTACCCTTCCCACAAGCTCAGCGCAGGCATCTAAGGAACCAGCATCAGCCTAACTGGCAAACTGAGGGAGGGAGCATTATCCGGAGAGGCACGTGACTTTGAAGTCACCCCAACACACAGAACCAGCTCTGCATCTCTGAAAGTCGACAAAATGAAACCGAGAGAGCGAGGCGCGCCAGTTGAGGTAGAGTCAAGGAGGCTGATGAAGATGGCAGTTATTTGACGTCAGCATTCAAGCTGGGCACCTAAGATCTCTCAGCTTAGCTGGGTATCAGCTCAAATTCCAAAGAACACAATACAGGCTTCGAGCATATACCACAGAGATGGAGTCAGTCTCTAGCGCCCGAGTCACCACTGTTTTCATGCCTTGGTTAGCAAGGTCATTCTGGAAGGTAACTGACACAGAAGGAGGAAAAGTCCTAAACACAGAAATAGTAGTGTCCAGGAAAAGCCAGAAATCAATGTCTGCTTTTTAAAAAGGACAATGAGAAAGCACATGCAATAAGCCCAGGGGAGAAGAGGGAAAATGCATTTCTTTTCCTGTTTTCCGCCGCAGCTTCTCAGGGAAAGAGTGGGATGCATCCCCCTGACTTCCAAGGAGCTCACAGGAAACTGGCTAAACGGGCAAGGGTCCGGCCTTCCTTGGCTCAGATCGTCTCATTCCGTAACGCTAAACTCATCTTGTCCTTGAGCAAAAGCACCATGTACATCCTTCATTTTCAAAGGGAAACATCCATTCAACAGAACACAAACAAACACACAGTGAGAAAACAATCCACTGTGGCTCCTGGCTGGGCTGCCACTCACATTTGACTGACTGTCTTTGCAGGCAGGGGACTGTCCACTCTTAAACATCTTAAACCAGTGGGGATAAGGGACACATGCACTTCTCATCCAAGGGAACATGGGCCCAACTCACAAGAACAATCACCCCCATTAAAACAGTGTCGCTGTCATTGTATTTCAAAGTCTCCAAGCAGCCAACCATGCATGGAGAATAGCTGCCCCAGGAGCTTCCCCAAAATACAGTCCATCAGCTTCTGCACTGGGGAGAGGGACTTGGAAAAAGCCCATCTTAAAAAAAAAAAAATCACAACTTAGACCTTGCCTCTTCTCTTCCAGCATTAAAGAATGTCTGAAGCCATGGATTAATTACAAAAAGATGGATGTGTGTGTGTGTGTGTGTGTGTGTGTTTTGGAGGGATGTCTTCACTGTTTTCTGAGCTCAAGTATTCTATATGAACTAAGGATCATTCATGGGCAGCTCAGAAACAGAAGTCTTTAAAAAAACAAAAAGCCACTTGGACGCATCTTCTAACGCTGTTTTTATATGGATGTACACTGAATAGCAGGAGCTACTTGGCTGCTTCCAGGAGCTGAATGCACTCTATAGATGAGAATGCAAGGGCCATCGCAGTAAACAACGCTCGGACCCCAAGGCACACAGCCCTCAATATCTAATCATGAACGTCATTCTGAACCGTAAGATTTACCAGAGGTTACTCCTAAAGCCTTTCAACTATTGAAAACTACAAAGATTAAGGATGTGACCTCGCTGGATGGTGGTAAGGGTCAGTTACCTGTGATAAACAGTCTTCAAAAGAGAGAGGATGGCTGAATGGGAGGCGGCAACACACGGCAGGCACATGCTTGTTAATGCTCGTTAGTGTGCCACGTGTCTAGAGAGATAGGCATGAGCGCATGTGCATGCAGATAGGAGAGCATACATCAAGAAGAAGCCGAGGGCCGGGTGTGGTGGCGCACGCCTTTAATCCCAGCACTCGGGAGGCAGAGGCAGTGAGAGAGGCAGAGGTTAGCCTGGTCTACAGAGTGACTTTCAGGCTAGTCTGGCTCTTTTGGGATACTGGGCATTTGCACAGAGTTGTTAGCACCGTAAGTCTCAGGTTCTGGACTCTGTGTTTCAGATCAGGGCTTCTCAGCCTGTACCCTCTGGGCTCAGTCTAGACCCCTGACCCCAAAGCACTGCTGCCCATAAACTACCTCTGGCCCTGTTTCAGTTCAGGAGATGTGTAAGCATGGGAGGTCAGTTACAAAGCTGTGTATCTTCCCTCAAAATACTGCTCGTGCCAATTTGGTTTCTTGATTTTTAATGAATTCTGCTGAGGAAAATGTTGCTTTCAAGCCCGAGATTTTTATTGATAGCTCTATGGTGACTTATGCAGGTAGGACTTCTCATTAGGTAAATAATAGTAATAATTTTTTAACATAATTTCATTTTAAAAGTATGTTTCTTAGCCCAGAAGTGGTGGTACAAGCCTTTAATACCAGTAGTTGGGAGATAGAGGTAGGTGAATCTCTGAGTTCAAGGCCAGCCTGGTCTATATAAAGTGAGTTCCAGGACAGACAAGGATACATAGAGAAACCCTGTCTCGGAAAATTACCTCTACGAAAGAGTCACTGACATGAGTTAAAACTACTAAGAGAATTGTGTTTTAAAAATAGGTTGCCAGATGACCATTTCAATAGTAATGACTGAAGTCACATAAAAAAAGAATGATATAATAGTTCTAAAGATAAAACATAATTCACTATTGTCTATTAGCTTAACTTAAAACCCCAGATTTTTAAAATACAAACTTCCTGTTTAAAACAGTGATAACATCTCATGACCCACATATAGTTGAGTGGATTATTTGACAAATAATCCATTCTCTACTCTCTGTTTTTTTTTTTTTGTTTAATATCTCAGTGGGTGGGAAGGGGTTGGAGTAAAAGTTCACGGGCGGTGGGGTTAGAGCAGGACATCCCACCATCCTCTTGCTCACCCGACTATCACTAATTGCAGGCAATGATATTAATGACCCAGTAATTACAGAAAGAGCAGCAGTGAGGTGGAAACACCCATCTGAGTAGAGCTCATGGCTGGGTGGTAGCATCTTCTACAGCAGCTGAACTGATGTCCGCTGGCAGCTTGGGGTAGAACGCCTTGGAACAGGCAGCACTACTCTTGGGGTACAACACTTCAGATGGTCGCGAAACCATTTGCTTTGACCATTGAGAGACCAACAGTAACCCTGATGAAGTGCCCTGTTTAAACTGGCCCTACTTGCCATTCTTACTCCAGTGCAGGCAGGACACGTGTTCTTTACTCAAAGGATCCAGGGCGATTGATTTCAATAAAGGAATAACTTCATTGCATAGTTTAATAGTAGGAATGGCAGAAAAATGGCTTAATTCACCAATGCAAAGTGACTTTCAAAGCAGAGCTGTCACTCAGCAACGCACAGCCTGGCTCCTCCATAATGAGATCAATTAGGCTCTTGCCCCAGGTTGGGCTCATCTATCGGTCCATCCTGCTGTCCACCACCCACCCATCCATACACCACCATCCACATGTCTACCCATCTGCTTACCTACAGCCCACCCATCCATACACCACCATCCATCCATCTACCCATCTGCTTACCTACAGCCCACCCATCCATACACCACCATCCATCCATCTACCCATCTACTTACCTACAGCCCACCCATCCATACACCACCATCCATCCATCTACCCATCTGCTTACCTACAGCCCACCCATCCATACACCACCATCCATCCATCTACCCATCTGCTTACCTACAGCCCACCCATCCATACACCACCATCCACATGTCTACCCATCTGCTTACCTACAGCCCACCCATCCATACACCACCATCCATCCATCTACCCATCTGCTTACCTACAGCCCACCCATCTCCTCATCCACCACCCACCCATCCATATATCCACCCATCTACTTACCCACCATCTACCCATCTTCTCATCCACCACCCACCATCCATGCAACCACCCACCGGCTAACCCACCATCCACACACATCTGCAGCACTTGCACTAGCTAAGAAAAGTTAATATCTCTTAATATCTCTGTCTCTATACTGGACTAACTTAATTAAATTATTATTTAGCAACTTTCTGTTGATAGGCTCAAAGTACTTGCTAACGTCATAAAAAGAAATCTAGCATAAACTTATTAGAAAAAACCAACAGATTTTAGATCTCTTAGGAGATTTTAAAAGAGAAAGTTTGAAGTATCACCAAAGGCATTTCTCCCATCTTTCTTCCCCGTGGGTATTGCTATGTTGCCCAGGTTAGCGTTCAGGTCCTGAGCTCAGCTCTCTGGTAGTTGGGACTAAGCATACCACAGCACCCAGCTTACCTGTACCCTAGTAGGATTTCCTTAGTTCATCTCTGGGGATTTTTGATAAAGTTGATTACATGTTATACAATACACAGCAGGGCATCACTACCAACATGTTTGACAGAAACAGCTTGTCATTTATACTAGACAAGCTTAACATGGTTCTACATGCAGTATGTATGCATTGTGTCTGTCTCCTGCCTTTACCCTCGCTATGTATGTGCATGTATGCATGCAC
Organism: Mesocricetus auratus; assembly: GCF_017639785.1. Taxonomy (NCBI): domain Eukaryota; kingdom Metazoa; phylum Chordata; class Mammalia; order Rodentia; family Cricetidae; genus Mesocricetus; species Mesocricetus auratus. Next base: position 10,304,052 of record NW_024429212.1, on the reverse strand, counting down.
GCTCCAATGTTTCTGACTCCCTGCACTGCCAAGTGTGCGGTTTGGGTATTTGTACAGTATAGTCACTATTATTTTCTATGTACACTCTCTTTGCTACCCCTGCACATGCATTTCTGCATGTTCTCTTTACAATACATACAAGGCTCAGGAGACATGGCTATACATTTACAGTGGTGGTCTATGGGTTCGGTGGCCCTGCCTTGGGTTTTGACCCTGACATTTCCTGGTGTGTAAAGTGTTCTAAGCCATACTGTCTGGGTTTTCTCAGAGCAGTGAAAACTGCTCTATTTCCTGTGCTGCTAGACTTGAAAGTGAGACGGGCGAGAAGGCCCACCCCTCCCCGCCACAGCATTTCCCCAAGGATCAAACACATCCAGAGAGTTAGAGCTTTAGGGGTAAATGTGTATATAGTAAGAAACCATATAAATTAGTTTTTCTCAATGTTATCTTCTTTTTTCTCCCTCCAAATGTCTGCTTATGCCTCTTGGCTATTTTTTTAAGTGTTTTACTTTGCTTTAAAATTTTATCTTCATGATGAATATTTAAGGGCTGTTAAGAAAGAAACGTGTCCTCTTTTATCCACTAGGCCTCTCGGATTGTTCTATTATTTATAAATCTATGTGAATGTTAACAAGCCATAAATACAAGGGTAGAGATACAAAGATGAGTTTTATGAAATAATAAAGACAGTTTTATTCTGAATAATTCCCGAATAACTTTTTTGGCTATGTTAAGTCCTTTATTTCTCAACTTACTTATTTTGCATTATGGTGTTTATTTTTCTTCAATCTCTGCTCCTCACTCCAGGATTCCATCCTCTCATCTTATCTTTGGCTGCTTTCAGAGCGGGGAGTGGTAATGGCAGGATTATATCTGTCTGGTTTACATGAGATATGCTGTCCCCGTTTCTGAGAAGATGCCAAGGAATGTGAACAGAGTTGCTAGCCATGGCAGCCTCACCCTCCGCTCCCCTCTGCACCACCAAGACTAGCATCCAGGTGACCACGACTCTACTCGATTCAGGAAACATGAGAGCCTCAGTGTATCCTAAGATGGGCAGGAGCACAGCTGAGCTTTCTTTATATTAAATTCAACATGGATCCTCCTGATCTACTCTGGGAGAGCTTCCCTACAGGCAGAGTCCACGAGGCAACCCTGGCATGGAGACTGCTTAAAGAAAATCTTCTGGGTCCTAGGGAACCACAGCATGTGAGAAGCTGGCGAACTGGAAAGTAAGAGCCACAACCCCAAGTCTGTCAAGACTCCTCCCTGTCTGCGTCTTCAGGGTCTGTCAAGGAACCTGCTAGCATGCTCAGGCAATTCCAGAACACAACAACCACACATAAACACGTGCTTCTCTGTCAAGGGGAACCAAAGGACCGTAATGACAGTCAAAGGAGACAAAGTGGGAAGATGTAATGTGCAGAGTTGCCAGAGTGACTGAGGTTGGGCAACTCTCTGTGGTTTCATTTATGCCCAGACTACAAGCCAAGGATACTTTCTATTCCCATCCTTCCCAGACGCTCCATCTTACAAGGAAGCCCAGTTTTGCCTCCAGCCTCTCACTTCCTCCTGGTTCCAATGTTAATTCGTACTTGGTTGATGGCCACACACGGACACAAGCCATCTGACATATTTTTCCTCGTGGGAATTCACATCTGCCTCAGGTCCAAGTGTTCCCACGATGCCCATTTTAAAGATGAGAAGACCTAGGTGGGAAGTCTGCTTGACTTACTTGTCTATTGGCACATAAAGCCCAGGGCTGACAGACTTGGACTCACAGCTCCTCTGCCAACACGCATTTCTACACGTGGTTCGCGTACTCATCCTCTGGGTCTTTGAGTGTATGGTCTCTAGCAAGATCCCATCACGAAAGGAGCTACAGCGAAAACTGGGACTGTGCTTAAATGCCTCAGCTCTGCAAGTGGGGGCGACTCTGAGACAGGGGACAGGAAGACAGGACACAGTCCCCGGATCCCTAAACTATCTAGTATGCAATGAAGGGAGCGTGGCCACCGCGACACTTAGCGTGCACAAATAGCCCATCAAATAAACTTCATAATCTCCTTATGGCTGTCACGTGTTCTCACATGTTCTAGAAGCTATCTTCCTATCAAGGGTCATCTAAAAGCTGCTCTGGGATTCAGTACTTTTCCAAAGAAATATAACAGGACACTCAGTATATGTTAGTGTAACCTGCCACACTCATCACCCAAGCCAGAAAAAAACTGCAACATATGTTCAGCCAAATAAGGAACAAACTATTATTTTGGCTCTTTAATGCTGTTATTTGGCTTTATTTCTGTAAATATTTCTCTTTATTTATTTATTTATTTATTTATTGCTCTAAAGTGGAAAGTATGCTCTTTTTTGTTTTGTTTTGTTTTGTTTTTCGAGTCAGGGTTTCTCTGGAAAGTATGCTTTAAAAAAAAGTTCATCAGTGTCTGTGAAGCATGGTTTGCACACTTCCACTAAAGAGATCTAAGAAATGGAGGTGGCTCTTCCAGACTTGATAGCTCTGCAAGGAAGGCTGGACATGGAGAGCTGTCTCCAAGAAGTCACCCAGTAAATTCAGTAACAAGCTAAGGATCTTCAGAAATGGTGACTTGTAGATGATGCCAGAAGTCTATGACCTGCCTAGCAGTACACAATGAAACAATATAGAAACTGCATAGAATACAAGTCAGGTCCAGCCCGAAGTCTGTGTAGAGCCCCGAGGGGGTCCCTTGATCATCTGAGGTGTAAGAAGAGAGACCTCTCCCACCACTCACTCTGCATAGACTCTGCAAGGTTTCATCTCAGGTTGGGTTATCAGCCCACAGCCCCTGCCTCAGGACAGAGTTTCAAAGCCAACACAAGGAGCCTGCTGGCTCGGCCCAAAAGAGGCAAGGACAGTTCCTCTCTAAGAAAATGTAGGTGATGACGCTTGGGTACTCAGAGGATGGATGCTTTTCCAATACAAACGGGATGACTTGTTTATAATACCCTACCCAACAGCAACCTTCTATTGCAAATGGATAATATCAGAAGATGTAGTTACTTCCTAAACAGGAAAATGAAAAACTCAGATAAAAACAACTACGGGCTATGTGAAAGCCAGCTCTGTTGTTAAGGTCATTACGGATCTGAGTACAACATAAAGCAGGCGTTTCTCAGACCACACATCGCCATCTTCAGATCGCTCACGATCAGAAGAGTTTATTAGTGATGCAAAATAGGCCCAAGGCTAATTACTGAAATAGGTCGCTTGAACAGTCAGTTCTAAACATGAAGAAATGTCATACGTATCATTTTGCCACATGTCAAAGCAAAGAGTTATTGTGGAGGAGGGTTAATGAGGAGGCCTATCATTCTACCATGTCACTTCTTAAGAGAACTCAGTGGAGATAAGGGAGGGCATAAAACACAGCTCCAATCACACATCAGTGTTTATTATAAAACCCCTGGATGCAGTGTAACATTACAAGTCAAATGAAAAGTCCTTGTTAAAAAAAAAAATCGGGGTCCAGATCCCGCTGGCTTTAGCTGGGAAGCATCATTGGCACAGCAGTGAGTCTGTGTATGTCTGACCATTAGTGTTTGAACTACAGTGATAAAATAATGTTCTAGAGAAGGAAATTAAAGTGACTTCCTCATTAAGCTCAGGCAACATAAGTAAGACATAAGGCTCTGGACTCCCGGGAGACCGCCTGACACCAGAGAAGCCATGTGTATATCCCCACAGGAGCAAGCCAAGTATGCCTCCAGACCGCAGCTGTTCCTTTGCCCCCAGGACAGAGCTAGCATACGATGCTCCTGATGCTGCTTGGGGTGAAAGTGCCCAGCAGCCAGCTGCTAAGCCTTGGAGTCAGCAGAATGCACTGTCATTTACAATCTCAAAGGGAACCGATGCTTTGCAGCGCTAAAAATATCCTTGTGAATCTAAGCACTTCCTATTGTGCTACCCAGCCATCTTCACGAATGTACTGGTATAAAGATTATTGCCTGCGCACAGCTTCCTTCTGGGAAGAAGAAGAAGAAGAAGAAGAAGAAGAAGAAGAAGAAGAAGAAGAAGAAGAAGAAGAAGAAGAAGAAGAAGAAGAAGAAGAAGAAGAAGAAGAAGAAAGAATGGGACTGTGTGTGTGTGTGTGTGTGTGTGTGTGTGTGTGTGTGTATGCATGCACATCTGTTTGATAGAACTGGTAGCTTCTTCAAATCCCTTGACTGTTTTGATGCTATTTTAAAATTTGATCTTATCACTTCCCTCCTTTCAAGGAAAATTATATGGCAGTTGAGGCTGCTGTGGGGTGTGTGGGAAACTGGCTTCTACATGTGGCTGAGTGTTTGAATGCTCTCTTCTGCCTGTGACGTGGGGGAAGCCTTTCAACCTTGCTACGAGCAGCCCTGGGCTTCCTGAAACAGTCCTGAGCCACTCACAGGCCTGGGAACGTCTTGTTAGAAGCAACATTCTCACAGTGCCTCCCTGTCTGACAGCCAAGGCTCTATTGTTAAGACGCTGTCTAGTTATTGGATGCATAGGAGAATCTTGCGTGCAGAGCAGCCTGGCTTTCGGACTGAGACCCTCTTGCTTCAGCCTCCTGAATTTCAACAAGCCACCCCACGGTTTGATCTGGCAAATCCTAACTCTGAGGACAGTTCTGGGGGGTCAGAGTAGTGAGAAGCATACTATAAAACCTGTTAACATGACTTAATGAGGAAGTCATTTTAATTTCCTAAAGAAGGAAAGAAAGGAAGGAAGGAAGAAGAAAGGAAGAAAGGAAAGAGAAAACCAATAGGCGCCATTATTGGGTAGATTGCTATTCTAACTACAGATTAAGCTGTATGCACAGGCCCAAAGCAAACCACCCACAGGTTGATGAAGAGCAGTTATGACAGGTTCGCTACGGCGCACTGAGAGATGCTGGTAAACTGATCATTTAGCTGCATTATGTGCATATCATTTGAAATGAAAGGTTAAACCTCTAATGTTTACCAAGCTTCCACTGGCCCTCCCTCCACAGGAAGCTGGGAGTTTCAACGCCATCTTTTTTTAAATCTAAGCCTAAGGCGGAGGATGGAGCGAGGCAGGCCCTCACCCAATGAAAGAAACCCAGGATTTCCTTTGACACCGTTTTCAGAATCAGACATTTCCCATCTTGGGAACGACTGGCCTCTTCCAGCACGGGCTCGCCCTTCTTCCTCCCTTCACTAGGAGCAGCAACCTTCCGAAGGGGACTAATCCGGGGTCAGTTTCATCTTCTCCAAGTCAGGTTAGACTGTGTCACCCATTAAAAGCCTTTATTCATATGCGTGTGTTTCCAAAGGCTTAGCTCACACTTGTTTTACCTTGTAACTACTTTACATCTTCAAAGACGGCTCCATCTGCCTTGTTCCATTTTACACTGCTTTTATTTTCAGTTTGTGGTAATTATTCCATTAAATATCTAACTTACCACTTTCTCCCTTTCGTTATTGTTAGGGATCTACCTTCTGTGTATCATATTAGCTTCATAAATTGGTGTTCAGTCTCTGTGGCATTTGAGGCAACAGACAAGATAATTATCGCCTGTGACCACCTTTGCTTTAATTACTAATGTAAAAACTACATAGCAAGGAACACTATACGGACACACAGTGAATTGGGGCTTCTGAGACATAAAGAGTAGGTGGTGACTGGAGAGAGCCAGACTCCCAATCTAATGATAGGGTGGTAAGGGAGCCAAGCCAGAGGCCAACTGCACCCCAAGGAGCTGAAGTCTAGAGAAACAGTAAGGAGTGTAACTGGAGGGCTGGGATTGGAGTTCAGTGGTCAAGTACTGGTCTGCATGAATCAGGAGTTTCATGCTAAGTACTACAATTTAAAACAACCACAAAAGCCCACAAAGAGTATACCTTGAAAGCAAACAAATTAACCAGAATCTCACTGTTTCAACCACGCATGTGAGTGGCTGCCCCTGTGGAACAGATTTCACTGTACCAAGACCCATGACACTGAGAACGGGCCTGGTTGGCGCTAGCTGGGACATGCTCACATGTGTCACGATGGGCACAGCTCACAAACGCACTTCAGATACACCCCAGTGAACACCCATCCTCTACTCCTGAAAAAATGCCACGTTATTATGACAGATGCAGGGGTGTCATTCAGGCAGCACACTGACACTTTTCTCCTTTCCATCAGGACTTAACGTGACCACCCGTACTGGCTCTTGTCTGTACCCCCCATGCCACCAAGCTCTGAGCTCTGCCTGTCTAGAGTGATGGTGAACCATCATTACCTTTTGCTCTATTGAGTCCTAACTTTGAAACACAGTTCTTGGAACAGAATGCACACTAAATGGATGAGTGGATGGATGGATGGATGGATGAAGGATGGAGAGGAAAGACATCACACAGATTTACCTATCAAAACCTCACCAAAGATGTTTTTTTTCAGTAGAGATACTGATTCCCTTCGTATAATTTACTTATTTCAACACCATAAGAATCCTGGCAGGTTTGCCCCTGCTGAGTATTTATATTTAATTAATACTATTACTATAGGGTCCCAATTTTCAATTAATTTTTTTGGAAAAAAAGGTCAAAGCTTCTTAACAAATCATTTACCATGCTAATTTAAAGAAAACAGAAATCAATACAAACCTAGTTAGCTTATCCCAATGCCTACAAAATAAAGAGAGAGAACGATACTTACATATAATGTAGTAATCTTTGTTCTTCTGAAATTCTAGACCCCAGAGGTTAGGGCTGAATTCTTGAAACTTGATGGTGAATTTCACATCTTGGTCTGGTCTGGCACAGTTGAGCAGGGGGGTATTTTCCTTCTTAATAGTGCATCTGTCTGCTTGGTCTTTATCAACCATATAAACTTTATAATATTCATACTGGCCAACAGTTTTAGAGTCCACTTTGGGGCAAATAATATCCAATTTGTCTCCTATCTGTGGGTATAGTACCAGGCCTTGTCCGGGTAGAAATCTAAAAAGCATAAAAGAAAAGCCACTGAGTTGATAAAAGTGAACATCCTTACAGACGGGCATCAAAGAACCCCACGCTACCCATCACCCTCCCACCATGACATCTCAGCGCGTCACTTTGGTTCACCAAGGGTGTCTTCAGGGGACAAACGCTTTCAGGAATTTACCTCAGAAAACAAAAAGGGTGAACTCTTCCCTTCTTTGAGCCATCAGGCCATCAAGCGGTCACAGCTGACACTTGGTCCTCACCCCCGCACTTGTAACATTCCAATACTCTAATACACTTTTGTGCAACTCAACAACAACGCTTCCCCTGGTGGTGAGTCAGACCTCCCCACCTGCTTGTTATTTTTTAACCATTGGCATCACAGTTTACTGGGCATGCCAGAGAGATCTCATCGATTCCAGGAACAGCGCATGCCCGGAACCTTTGTTGTCCTGGTAGTTTCCATGTGCTGTGTTGATGTTAATTAACAGACAAGTTTCATCAAGAATGTTTCAAATTACTTATCATAATTAGTCAGTCACTGATCAAACAATGGGTTTTTTTATTACACAGAACAAAAGAAATGTCTTATAAACCCATAAAAGATAACCAGAAATAATTAGCATCGTATTGATTCAGCTGCAGGATGAAGAGCCCTCTCCTTGTGAGGACAACAAGTACCGCCTTGGTCTACAAATCTTCCCTCCCACCCCCTCCCCTGAGATGTATTTGCTCCAATTAATTCTTCGAAGCAAATCTTTAGAACTAAGACTACTGACACCGAATCCCTTGGATGCTCCCAGCTAAAAGCTCTCCTCCTTTCCTTTCTTGCTGGCCATATTGCTGAAAGATCTTCCCTAACGGGGCGTTTCCCTGAGACAAGAAACAAGAGCCTCCTAGCGAACACCCTCCTGCAAGTGCTGACACTAACAACACACTCAGAGAGCATGGCCAAGCCTGCAGGCTCATTCAGACATTAAAGCTTCAGAACAAAGCATGGCCTCCCAATCCTTCCAGCCTGGACTCTGGTATAATTTAGCCAGAGTGCCCCACCAGCCTTGATGACCCTTGGGGCCAGGATGCAGCAACAGATAAGGGAAGGATGATGGGGCTCCTAAAGTTCAAATCCACACCAACTTTGGTGATGTATGTAACAAGCCGCCAATTCTCAGCTGGTGTATTATTATGTGGTTACAAAGTAGCAGAAAGCACAAGGGACACTTTAGACTCACATTCAAAACTGATGGTTTAATTGTTTTTTCATTTGTACATGTATACAATGTATCTTGGTACCATCCTTACACTACACCTTCCCTCCAGGCCCACCCCCCTACCCCTGCCCCCACATATGTTCCTTTCTCTCACATCTTTATATCTTAAATAAAAATAAATGGCTGAAAACTCTTTGAAGGTGCGCGCGCACGTGCGCGCGCGCACACACACACACACACACACACACACATGCAATGCATATGCACAAGGTTGCTTATTACTTCCTTGGGTGTTATTGAACAACCTCAAAGAGAAGGTGGTCCACGGACACCAGTTTTTTTAGTGTTATTTAATTAAATTAGTCCCCTTAAGCAAGAACATATGGTCTTTACTGTTCACTCACTTCAAAACAAAACTGGGGAGGGCAAGATGGCTGGCTCAGTGCGTTAAGGTGCTTGCAACTGAGCCTGATGAGCCCAGTTCAATCCCAGGGACCCATATGGTGAAAGAGGAGGTCACCCAAGTCATTCTCTGACGTGTAGAGCACACGGCCACTTGCACTAACCCTCCCCTGGAAACATTAAATGTTTGTTTTTGTTTTTTGGTTGTTTTTTTTTAAGTGGTTAACAGGATGCATTTATATTGAAATCTTTGTGTGAAACAGAACTCAAAATGAATTAATAGAATTGTGACAAATTTAAAACACCGATGTGTATATTGCTGAAGAGTTCTCTGTAACTTTTAACAAGCTGAAAGGATTACTGAAGGCCTCTCTGGTGTTTTCCCACAATTCTCCTGAAACTGTAAAAACACAAGCCCAGGAGCTCACGCTTTCTAGGTAGCTTCTTGTTGGACGAAACTCAACAAAGCTCCATGAGGCCCAGACTTCACCCTCCCCTCCTTCACCTTTTCTCCAGAGTGGCTCTGAAGTGTCGTGTGGCTTTAGCAGGACAGGATGGGGGCAACAGGTACTACACTTAAACTCCAGGAACATTAAGTTGCTCACCTTCCTGGTTCTTACCTTCGCATGTTTATTCCTCGACCTTTAAAGGAAATCCTTAAGGTTTATACAAACCAACGGGCAAACGCAGGAGCCAATTCCTACCTGAGGCTTCCCAGCCCGCTTCACACTTCCCTCATCTGCTCCTTTCGTGGTTGGTGTAGCTGGCATGGTAGGGACAACACGTAAAGGGTACATGTCTCCTATATGGAAATATTGGTCTGTCCTTCAGGCCAGTCCTTTCACCATCTTGCATTGGGAGGGCATGGTTCCCCGGCCCCCACAATCAGAGGTCTTTCCAACTGGGGTGTATGTTGTCATTTACCCATTCAGGGTGGTACACCATGCCCACCTGACCAGTGTGTCTGTGCAAGTGGGGGGGGATACTCCCCCACCCATCTACCCATGCCACAGCATCCCTTATGTCTGAAGTCTGGCTCATTAAGCTCTCTCCATTCATTATTCATCCCCCCCCCCAAGGTCTCTATGAGGATTGTTCTCTCACTGTTTAACTCAAGCATCACAGGTAAGTTAAGTCAAGTCCCGGCAGTCTCTTCCATCACAGGGCCCCAGACCCAACACTGGGGCTGATGACGTGAGGTCAGGAACACTGGGCATATCGGCTGGTATGGCTTCAAGAATCGCTGTGATTTTTATGATATTTTCGGAAGGAAAAAATCATATAAATAATTTAACGAGTTTTTTTAAAATTCATCTTGCAAATCAGCTTTGGTGTTTAGTTTTAACTCAGTGTGTGGAGTTTGATGGTGGAGCATCCTGTGAATATTCAACTAGAGGGGTGGGATCTTAAGTTTTAGTGCCTGTATACGACCTACTGTTTCTAAAGCCTCAAGGAAGATAAATATGGCAAAACTGAAACAGGAATTTGATCTTTTGCCTGTAAAGCAGTTGCTGTTCCAAGTGGGGGGGTATGTGGGGGCTCTGCATGGCTCTGAGACCAGGAGAGCACCGGAGCAGAGAGCCTTCCCAGATCTCCCAGAGCAGACCTCTGGGGAGCCCTCACCTTCCCAGAGCCACAGTATTACAACATAATGACCAAACTGGGGCTTTCACTGTGACACAGGGACAGGGTGCTGCAGAGGGCTGTCCTCCAAACACGGCCAGCATTTTCATCTGCCCAGCTGTGACTGCTTGCAAGAGTCCCTGGATGGGGCCTGCTGTCTGTTGACACCCCCTCATGGAAGAGGGGGCAGGGAGGACCAATGCACCTTCAGACTCTGGGTGCCCCCCTCGTCCACCTGCCAGATAGCTGTACATAATTCTGACCCATGACCTTGCCCTTGCTAGAAGGCGCTAGCATGTATAAACTGTGAAAGGTACATAAGTCTCCATTCCTGCTGGGGTGAGACTATTCAGTGGTATGGCTACTCTAGTCACCCACACTCCCGCAGGCAATTCCTCAGCCCCCAAAACGCATTGGTTCCCAAAGTGGACTTTGATGGAATCATACTTTGATTTGTTGTTGGTGTCCCATGAGGAGGGAGTAGGCATTTGCATACATCTTTCCAAAGGAAGGAGTTCCCACAACCCAGTCTCACGTGTTCCAGGCTGGCCGGGAACTTACGATGTACGTGAGGCTAGCCTAAACTCCTGATCCTCCTGCCTTCACTGCCCAAGTGCTGGGATTGCAAATGTGCAGCCATATGCCTAGCAAGCTGCATATTGATCCGATGCTCTGAGTGGCATTAACAGGTGATGACCGGGTCTTCAGGAGCTAACAACTCAGTTCCCTGAAGGCGGGCTGCTCTCACACATGTGTGATTCGGTAGCAAGTGCCCATGTGGTTGCTGTACGATAACGCTCAATAAAAAAATGTCCTACTGGAAAAAACACTAGTGAGCATAAGGAAACTACATACTAATATTACATTAAGGGCCCTAAACTGATGGCAGGTTGCAGGCAAGATTGGGGCTCTGAAGACAGGCCATTTTCACTGGGACAAATGCATAGAAGAACCAAGCCAAGGTGTCATTCCACTGATTGGCTCTGTGGGTCTCCATGGCCTCTGACAACCCCGTTTAACACACAAGCCACAGCATCCAGGGCCGCTAACCACAAAAACCATGACCAGTCTGGTGCAGAGCCGAGCCTTGCTCCCCTCCCCTCTCACCCCAGAGTCTAAGTGACACAGGTACCTCTTGTAGAAGAGAGAGGAAACCCAGCAGGAAAAGCCCTTCCCCGCCCTGCTCAGATCCCACTGTATCGCATCAGCACCTAAATCTGGTTTTGTGAAATACATGTTTTTCCAAATCAAGTTTTTCATAGATAAGCTATGAAGTTAAGGGGAAGGGAAAGGAAGTCGATATACACTCGGGCTTGCAAGAATCCCACAGAGAGCTATGGAAATCTATCTATCTGCCTGTCCTGGGTATGATGGCTGGGCCAAGCAGGACATTCTGAGGTGACCCACGTGGTATCCATCCACCCCTTGCTCTCGGAGGCTCAGAACCAAAGGGTGAGAAAGGAATGGGCCAGCCACCTACAATTTCTGTTTTAGATGTAAAGTCACAGACGAACTCCAAATGGAAAGCCTCCCAATCACCTTTAAGACACAAGGCTGTAAAATCGGCCATGTATAATACAGGGTCGACTTTTGAAGCTATGGATTTGGATTTGTCTTCCTTGATGTTTCTCGAGACAGGCTAACACCTTAGTCAAGACCTCATAGACGCCTGTACCTGGAACATTTGGCAACACTCAACAACAATACACTGACAGGAGGTGACCCCGAGAAAGCGCTTTAAAAGTTACGGCAACAACAGCTGGCTGATGTTAAATTACGGGTGGGGGGTCCACGGTGGGAGCCACATTCTGACTCGTCTGGACACAGCCAGGTACGGACGGATCACCTTGCAACGGCAACCAGTCACCACTCGCACCATTTGTACAGAGGGACGGGGTGTTCAAGGACAGGGACAGCATTCCTGGCCTAGCTAGAAACAGAACAGTCAGATGGTCCCTCTCGGTGACGGCTACTGAGTTCCGGCACTGTGCCATCTGCCCGCCGGGAGCACGTGCCACACCATAGCAGCTGAGCACTCCCTGAAACAGCGTTCACTTTCCCTGGGGAGCACCTGGGGGCTCCTGGGGAGCACTGTTCAGAAACAGGCCACTCCTCTGGTTTTCCCCAGTGAATCATTTCCAAGTAGACAATGGATTCCGTGACATTGACTCAGAGAGAATGGAACTCAGATAAAATAGGCAACTCTGAAGTAGGGTTTCCAAAGCCAGAGTCCTGGTGTAAAACTGATTTGACGCCAGAATCTATTTTTACCTGTGGGTTGCCTATTGACTTAAGTCGGGTTTGAAAAAAAAGTCATTTGCCAAAACCAGACTCCAACAAAGTGCTCCACTCAGAATACTTTAGGTAATTCTAATGATCTACAACTAGACATTAATATTTAGTAATCTACATTAGATCTCTAATAATTTAAATTAGACACATCAACCTCATACTTCTCATTGTAAAAACACCTCTATTAACATCACAAGACTTAATATTCTTTAATGTTCGTGGCTGAGAACATAGCAGAATTAATGAGGCGTAGAAGAGAAAACCCAAACCTGTGTGTGTGAACCCAGGCTGGTTTAAAATGCTGGGATAATGCATGGAAAACATAATCAGCTGATCGGGTTGGAAATATGATTTCTGTGGGTACAACAGACCCTGTCACCAGGAGCCTGGGAGCAGATGAACGCAGCTGTTGGCAGATTTGCCTCTGACCTTTACCTTGTGCCATAGGAGGTAAGATACTTGGAGGGCGACCGAGATGTATGTAGACCTAAAGTCCCACTCCGTCACCTCTCCCTCACCAGGAAAATCCCAATGTTCCCTGTTCTTCTCTTAGTGTCTGCCACATGGACCTCAGTGCAGACATCCGCGACTTCATGTGTGTTTCCTCACCATGGGAAAACACAAAGGCTAGCTTAGAATAAATTACCACAGAGCTTCTTGATGCTGATGCCATCCATGCCAGCACAGGTACAGTCAACAACACACAGGAGTGGCCAATGTCTGTGTCTGGTGAATTGGGCCAGGTAGAGCCTCTCCAGACAGGAGGAAAATGCAAGTCTTAGAAAAGCCAAGCAACGGCTTCTGATAACAAAATGTCAGCTGTTACCTAACACGATTCGCACAGAAAAATCGATTGAGCTCCTACTTCCTATTGCCGCGCCATTAGGTCAGGTACGAAGCATCTATGAAGTATGGCCCACAAAGCTCACAGGGAAGAGGACGCAGGCACAGGAAACTGAAGGGGAGGATGGGAGACAGTAAGTTTTCCTACTCAAGGGACATTGCAAAGTCAGATGCATAAGGGAATATACGTCACATCTTACAAAAAAAATTCTAGCCTCCCTTCCAGCGTCATTTTGGTCAATCACACACTGCATATAGAAAGCTGGTTCTGTGAGGTTCATGCCACAACCATCTTAGTCTGGGTGAGTGAACAGTGAGCTGCTCACTCCTACAGAACAGGTCCACCTGAAGACACATTCCCCCGAAGATGCCCCACTGTTAGGCAACCCAGAACTGTGTATGACCATTGCACAGGGATGACTTTCTCCAGCTGAAAACAGATACATCTGTAAAACACGTGGCATGTACTGGACTGACCACAGAGACCATCACACACAGATAACGGTACCACTGATGGTTGGTTACCTACAACCATCTGGGGCTATGGTGATTTTTAGGTTGTCTGTGGGTTCCAAAGTTCTCTTTGGTAAGCAGTGATTCTGTGATCACATTGGACATTACTTTCTAATGTACAGGTTCAAAAACTGAACTTGCTGGGTCTAGAGACACAGATCTGTAATCCCAGGTAATGGTAAAAGGGTCACAGTCCTGAGGCCTGCCTGCACTACGGAGTGAGTACAAGGCTAGGCTGGGCAACTCAGTGAGACCGTGTCTCAAAATGAAAGGCAGAGGAGAGAACTGAGGAGACAGTTTAGAGTCATAGCACCTGCCTATCAGGTGTGTGCTTAGGTTAGACTCCCAGGACTCCAAAAGTTCAAACAACACACAAACAGAAACCTAAACTAGCTTTCTGAACTAGCTTTCTTAGCTTTAATTTTGAAACTATTTTAAATGTTTGAGGCTTATAGATCTTCTAACTCTCTGATGCAATGCCTTAGAGTGCATGGGGTAGGCTATACACCGAACAGCCCCCTAGTCTACACATGTAAAAGAGATACTTATCCAAGCACATGAAAAATAAGAGATAAACAGAAATAGGTTTCGTCGATGAGCAAATCAGGAAGTGGGGTGACATTTTTAGGGAATGAGTTTTACAAACTGGGTCATCCTAGAAGGTAGAAAACCTCAAATCACATTAACGGACTAGATTATTCCTGAGCCAGCATTGCATATCAAGGACACGTAAAACTTGCCACATTTTAGGAGACATACCTTTCTCCATAAAATGCTTGTATTGTTACTTTAACTCGGTGGTAAAGGACACAGGGAAGGGGGTACGGGACGGCCATGTGTAAGTTGGTTTATCCTCCACTGAGTGTGGACCCTGGAGCCCCTCAGGATCAAGCCAGCCCCTGGCCCTCAACTCTGCAGGGCGTCTGATGTCCATATGCAGCTAGGCTAGCATCACACATCAGAGGAAGACTCCTTTCTGGAATGTTCTGTGCAGTTGGGTGTATGAATACTCCCCAAGAAAGGCTTCGAGCCATGGGTGTGGGGCAGAATAGGCAGCTCGTGTGCTGCAGTAGCTTAACCGGCTGCCCTAGAAGCGCCCCACACAGGAGGTCTTCGATAAAATGAAAAGAGTAGCTAGCACCCGGAATAGACAAGGCAGTAGCTTTCAGAAGAAATCCTTGGGAAACACTTTGCCCCCCTTTTTAGTGAGTAGCACTGCACTGCCCCCTTTGGTAGTTTCACATCAGAACAAGGCTTATTCTGAAACCAGAGAAGTAGTGGGTCGCAGCTAGCTATAGGGTGTCAGGTTCACAAAGAACTAGGTTACCAGACACCATGCTTAGAGTAACAAGTAATTACCCTGGAACTTCCAGCAAGCACACCACTGTCTTCTCCGTGGCTTCCAGCCTCCAAGAAGTAGGTAGTAATTGGAGGCTCTAACCGACGTTTTTCTGCTTTAATTCGACTGTGTATGTGTGTTGGAACAGCGGCCTGTTTTCACAGGTGGCCCTTTCTTTCGGTCTTCTAAGACAAATACTCTGTGCAACTTGAACCCGATTTATTCACGGATAAGAAAAGGGGCCCAAGAGCAGGCTGTACAATCGGGGACCATTAAAGGGTTCCAAATGAGAGACAGCAAGTGGGGGGGGGGGGGATGCATTTCAAACTTCACACCAACCACAGGCCAAACCTTTTCAAGAGCGAAAGATGAGAAGAGCAGGAATCCAAGCGTCTGGAGAGTACACAGCCCCAGGAACCAGTTTGGCAACTCCACCAGGTAAGAAGCTGACCTGGGCACTGGAGGAAGGGCCTGGTCTACAGCCCAAAGAAAGTTCTAGCCCTGTGGTGGTGATGATGGAGGACCTCCTTTCGTCCCACAGTCACACCGTGGGGATACATTTCTTCAAACTTATCGTTTCCCTCTGTCTTCCTACAGTTGCCGATGAGTCAAAACGACATTCAATTTCCCAGCTTATGCTGCTGTTCAACTACACGAAACCTGATGTTGTTCTTGCTGTTCTGTTCGCTTGTGATATGGATGCTACAAAAAAAAACACCGGTAACTAAAGTAAATTTCATCTCAGAGTGCTCAAAGACAATATTCTCGCCGTTTAAACAGTTCTTCCCCCTCCAGGGAAAACAGTACAGGCATTTACTTCCAATTCTATCCATGTAATTATTTTTTTCTGTCCAAACACCTTCACTTCACAAAGGGGCACACACCTGTAACAGGCTAAGGTTGAAAAAAATGTGTCTTCTACTAATCACCTCCCAGCCAGACTTCAGCTGTGCGGTGCGGATACCATCACTGCTTCCCTCTCAAGTTAACGAGCACTATTTAAGTACGCCGTGGAATCAGGAACAAGACTGGGTCTTCATTTATGTAATTGCCCGAAGAACCCTCTTTGCCTCGTCTACCCTCTCCTTCGGTTAGGAGAAGAAAGAAGTCCACGCACATTCTGTGGCCAGCCGCGGCGAGGTGCAGAGGCTAGAGCCTGAAACTGGGGTGCTGGGGGTGTGCCAGCAAGAGAGAGGCGGGGCATGCCAGACTGCCCCGCTGGCAAGCCGACCAGGCAGGCTCCCTGACTGAAACCCGGATTTCATAACCCCCGTGACAAGAGGCACTGCGGCCTCCCTCCCCAGCTGTAATTTGTTAGCACCTGTACGGTCATGTTCCCAGCCGGGCTTTTAGCAAGAGTCTATAAAGGAAGGTGGAACCCATGTTATTTATAGGCCAGGCCCTGGAGAGAAAGATGGCTCTCACAGAGAAAGGGGTCCAAAGGGCACCTCCAGCTGCTTCTCTGTTGTTTCACAACCATTTGCTCATTTACCTGAGTGGTGAAGTCACAGGGATGAAAGCCACATGTAAATTTAACAAGGGGTGAGTGAGTGGTCTGCTGTCTCAACACTCCAAGACAAGGCAGCCAGCTGGGCGTGCTGGCCTGTCCCTTCACCCTCCAGCCCCTCAACGTCATGTGTTTCTTTCTTCATTACAAAGTGTTCTGCCTTTGTGGAAAGGCAAATCACTCTTGCCCGACTAAGATGAAGCTTCTCTCCCTTTGTCGGCGAGTTGTCCAACCAACAGAACCCCAGTCCCCCACCACATGCTTGTCCCCTCCTCTCCCCCCAAAGCCGTACTCAAACAGGCTCTTGGGCAACAGAAGTAGGAGTTGAGTCCACAGCAGACAGAGGGGACCATGCCACTCAGCTCTCTGGGTCTGAGAAGGGAGTCTCCTTGCCAGGCAAGCTTAATAACCCTAGCAAATAGTTTACAAGGCTGTGTGCAAGGGCTTTACAGGCCCCTAAATGGCAGCTTCCCAGTACTTCCTCCTTCTCAGGCTCCAGGGGAGGGGTCAGGCCAAAGGTCCCCGTGGGTGTGGTAGGAGTTATCTTTCTCCTGTCACAGCTAGTGGGACAGGGGAAGAAGGGGGGGGGTAGAGAAACCCAGTGGGTAACAAAACTGCCACCACCAGAAACAAGGACTGGAATTGGCTCCTGATTGACGCGCATCAACCAGAACCGTGTCACGTGATGGAAATGAGAGCGAATGGTGCTCTGTGATAGTTCTCTTCCCAGCCAAATCACAGAACACTACCGAGTTAGGCCCTAAACAGCTCCTCTGGCAGCCTGATGTTGAGCAAGTGAGAGAGAACCAGGCAGGGGAGAGCTGGGAGGCGCGCGGCCACACTTGGAGACTCGGTTACCTTCTCTGGCAGTCTGTTCCGCAGGCAGGCAGGCAGGCCACAGGCAGGCAGGCAGGCAGGCAGGCAGGCAGGCAGGCAGATGTAGGAGTGGAGGCCATGCAGATCCAGAAGCATCGCTGTGGAGGCCGGGAGAACCCCAGACCCACCAATATTCACCGCCTGGGCTTCCTTAAACAAACTGCTCCAAACTTGCAGAACATCAAAAGCCAGATGGGCTGAACTGAATGAATCCACAGGCAAGAAGCCAGACTCCCTGTTTGCTATAGAGATGGGCCTGGACTTGATTTGAGTCTTCTCGGCTCTGACAAGCTGGAAGCTGGCACGGTTCCCAAAATCCAAAATAAAATGGCATTTAATTGTGACTAGACTCTAAAAAAGATGTCATACTATCTCCTTAGCTTGACACACACTCAGCGGCGAACTGGAGGAGACTCTGGAAGCCTGATTTTCTCCCAGGGGGAACTGGCCAAACCCTTAAATTCTTACAAGGAAAATGTCAACAGTCGAAGGAGTTACACACAATAAATGCATTAATACTACATGCTGTAAAAAAAAAAAAATCTGCCTAGTCATCTTCCAGACGGTCTGAGAGGAGGATGACTCTGCTTCTGGTGGGTACAATCTCGTCAGATCCCAGCTTCAAAGGCTCCCTTTGGAACTGTACACCCAGCATAAATGAGAGTTACTCAACGTTCCAAGGAAGAATGGAAGGTCACATTCAACACTTCTCTTTTCTCTACCTTACCCATGGTCAACCACTTTTGTGCACCACAGCATAAAAAAAGGGAGCAGGGAATCAAACACCCAGACAGCGAAACCAAAGCACTTCAGCTCAAATCCACATCTTAGCTTCCAGGATCCTTGGGTAACTCGGTTAACCATTCCTCCACCAGTATAAGAGGATAAGTAAAAATATTCCCCGCTGGAGGCTGCAAGAAGGTTTAATGATGGGGTGGGGGCTGGAGAGATGGCTCTGTGGTTACGAGCACTGACAGACTCTTCTAGAGGACCTGGGTTCAATTCCCAGCACCCACATGGCAGCTCACAACTGTCTGTAACTCCAAGATCTGACACTCTCACACAGGCGTACATGCAGGCAAAACCACCAGTGCACATAAGATACAAATAAATAAATTATAGAAAGAAGGTTTAATGAGTATATATCCAGCAGTTGGAGCAGCAGCTGGTATGTGGTAAGTGGTGTATACAACTGCTATTATATAAAACAGGGTCCAACAGGAAGTGAGGCTTCTAAACACAAAAAACACCATACTGCCCATCCCTGAACCCAGGTTGGATTCATGAATTCACTCAGGGACAAACATGTTTTACTAGGATACACAGAATGGGTTTGGCCAAAGAACCTGCTCACAGAACAGTTTAGCAAAAGCGTCTGTTCACACACTCGTGTTCTAAGAAAGCAATGGTACGGGAAAGCAGAGGAAGAAGACAGGCTGATGGTAGATGGGGGAATTAAAAGGAACTTCATGGACCAGACCATCTTAAAGGATGGTCAGAAATGACAAGCAAGTAGAACAAAATAACACCAGAGAGCTTAAAATATTAGCCTTAGTCTTCTTTAACAAAGTGTTTTCATTTTTTTCTCTGCCTGTGCACGGCACTCAGTAGACATCTGGTGACTTTTATGAACAGTGGCTGACACTTACTGGGCTGTTGTGCCAAGCTCAGAGCCAGGCCCTTTAAACACATTTAATCCGGCCACCGTTTTATGACAGTCTCACTCAGTACTGCTGTGTGATTACCTCAAATTTAAAGCTGGACAAATGAGCAATATGGAGGACACTGTTCCAAACTACATAGCCAGTAAATGGCTAAGTGGGGATGAGCTCACACAGGTGGACTCCAAAGCCTGGGCTTCTACCTGATCAAACCAAGCTAGTGTCCTGGTGAAATCAGTCGCCTGACTCATACCGGTAATCCCCGCAGCAGAGAGGCTGCTCAAATCAAGTAGTTGCTGTCCTATAGGGTCCGTTTGTTCCACTTGTGGGATTTGATTCTGTGCTATGGCCATTCAGAGGCACCAAATGCATTGTAGACACTAGCCTAAGTTGAAATAAGACTACCGTGACTTTGCTTAGAGAAACTGTCTTTAAAAACTCTAGTTTCTTCTCACCTGGACTGTTCCCACCTTTTGTTCCTCTCCTGTCCCCTCTACGTACAATACCATGGCATCCCAACATGGAATGTTCCAGGCTCTACTTGGCGTGTACAAGAAAAGTTTTTCTGCCTTGACTTCATTCTCAGAGCAATAGATCTGGCCATTAATAAACACTTATTGGCCGGGCGGTGGTGGCGCACGCCTTTAATCCCAGCACTCGGGAGGCAGAGGCAGGCGGATCTCTGTGAGTTCGAGGCCAGGCTGGACCGATAGCCTCTAAAACAATACAGAGAAACCCTGTCTCGTAAATACCAATAAATAAATAAATAAGTAAAAAATAAACACTTATTGAACAAATTAATCAAGTTACAACTACCAATTGTCTTAGGTCCTCGTGACCTCTAAAAGGAAGTACAGGGGCCAGGGTAAAGGCCAGATTTCCCCGAGGGTCCTAAACAGCCTTTGACAATAGGAAGACTGCTAGATTCTACTCCACAAAAGGCTGACCCAAGGCAGCAACAGTTCCCCAAGTATGGTTTCCCGCAGCCATCTGCAGTTGGTGGCATCTTGGGAGCCTACTAAAGTGTGTGTCTCCCAGCCCCACCTTAGCCTCTAAGAATCAAAGATGGGGTGGGTTCAGAAACCAGTTTTCACAATCCCCCAAGGCATCTTTGGTACCCTTCAGTTCAGGGGCCTTGGATCCAGAGGGTGGATCTTTGGATCTCTGACAGCAAGTGATAAGAACACGGGCAGTAAACAGCATTCATCTGGGTGGTGCCTGCTCATCCCACCAACACTTACTGGATGCCCCCAAGAGTCAGAAGTGAGTGAACTGTTGGGAGAAATAAGGCACTGTCCACCCCTTGCTTTGTGGATTAGGCAGGTGGTGAGCGCCTGAGTGCCCTGCACGCACCTAGAGTCCTGGGGTTCTAGGCATACCTGGAAGCGGCCTGCACGTACAGACCTGGGGTTAACCGACAGGCCTATAGGATTGCAAAGGCAAGAAGAACAGAGACCTCCATCACACAGAGGAGAATACATCTAGGGTCTCTCCTGATGATCTGTTTGCTCACAGAAAAAGGAGCTTGTTTGGAAACTAAAAGTAATACTTCAGTGGGAAACGATACTTTGTAACTGCTTCAGTTAGATACATTTTGAGCTGGAGATTTACCTGATTTAGACTGCTCCGTTCTATCCATAGGCAGTTCTGACTGAGGATGAATATTCCAGGTGAGGAAACAGACGTGGGGGTGGAAGGCAAGGACTGAAGGGTTTTGTCAGGTGGTGTGAGCAACCGGGCTGTGCTCATCTGCTATCCCAGGAGCGGATGGATGGGAGAGGTCATCTCAAAGACATCCCTGTCTTTGAAGGACTGAAATACATACAGGCAAGGAAACGGCCCAGGCAAACGCAAAGAAGCAAGCTGTGCCCCACCCAGGACACACATACCCCAGTCAAGCTGGGGCCTCAGTAAAATCACAGGTGCGCTGAACCTAGAACAGCGCTCTCACACAAAGTATAGGCAAACGCCTTGGTGGCGATAGGGACTTCAGTACTGGAGGAGTGCTATAGATGCTGTAATTATAAGTACAGACACAACTGAAGTTCAAGGGAGAAAATGAACTGGATTGTTTAACCATCCTGTATAGCATCTATTTACAATCCTGATGAATAGGGTGACTTGTGAGTGTGTCGAGGACCCGTGGTCCATCCACGGCATTTGGTAAATGCTATCCCCCCCCCAGTTGCAACTTCCCCCCACTCCCCATCTGCTCTTCCTGTTGTTTGGAGAATTACTAGGGGCAGAAAGAACCTGCTTTCTTTAAGAGAGCCTTTTCCCACTATGGTCTTAAAATTTGAAAAAAACAAAAAAGTTGCCAAGCGGTGGTGGCGCACGCCTTTTAATCCCAACACTCAGGAGGCAGAGGCAGGTAGATCTCTGTGAGTTTGAGACCAGCTGCACAGGGAAACCCTGTCTCGGGAAAAATAATAATAATAATAATAAATAAGATTTGGAAACAGCAAGTATGTATCACAGACCCAGAATGCTCTGCACTAGATTATACACTTGAGTTTGTACATGGAAGGATAATACTTGAATTAGCCTCTGCTGATTCCATGTTGCAACCCCAGAAGCAGGTCTACTTGGAATGCGGCTTCACTGGGAGTACTGGTAACCGATTACCACCCCCTCACTACTTTCCTGGGCCCTCCATCCTTCCGGAGGATATTTCTAAAACATATCACAGAGATTCGCCCCCCAGGAATGGAGGGTCCGGAGATGTAGCGGAGAGCTCGCCCCTGCACAGTTGGTAAACACATGCAGGGCTTTCTTGCCCAGCTCTTTAATCACTTTAACCCCGTTCCTGACGGAAAGCTGGAGGCCAAGGCGACGCGGCTTCTCCTTTTGTCATTTGCCTGCCATAAATATGCGCCAGTCTGTGTGTGAAAAGCTGAAGGAGGCCGCAAGCTTGCTGGACATTTATCATTCTCTGTTCCCCGTTAACAAGCAAATCCTTTAGCTGAATGGGCCATTAGCAATCATTGTCAAATGGAGAATGAAAGGTGCTGGGATGTGAGTGGACTGTAGATTAGAGAGTGCCCCTCCTCTCTGGCGGATCTCGACAAATGAAATGGATATTTTGGTATAGATTCAGAATGAAGACAGAAAGGAAGGCATAAGGTGGCAGGGGCTTGGGCAGGAGGCGTGGTCTGCAACTGTGGTGTCTACCAAGACTCTCACAGTGGTGAGAAGACAGGCCACAGAAGCAAGGCATCTGCAGCCCCAAACTATGATGAGGAAAGTCAACAAAATGGGTCTAAAGAGAGTACTCAAGGTTTAGTGATGACCTTTATCATCTGTGTTCAGAAGCAGAAGAGTCCAGAACCTGCACCCTCCTATTAAAACGGTTCCCAGACCCCATGGGTAAGTCACATCCAAGACCTTCTCCATGAAGAAAGCATCCTCCCCCCTTAAGAAATAACCAGACTTTCCTAAAATGCCAAAAGACTACAAAAAAGCAAATGTTTCCTTTCCGGTGGCTTAAACCAATGGTGGGTGTCACTCTGCGCCTAACCCGGCATGGAGTCCCTGGCTCACTTTGTTTAATGACTAAAAGGGAAGGGTGGAGGGCCCGCACTGAAGGCCAGTTCCCTCAGGCACACTACAGGGACAGAGGGCGGTAGCATCCATGTCAACAACACCAAGAGTTTTTGTTGTTGCCTTTAAACGTTTGTGTCAGCACTATGGTTTTTGGAATCCTGTGGTTGCCACCAGGAAGCCAGTGCCATCCAACTTGAAGACGACCAGTCACAGCGGTCAGGGAAGCCAGGAACCTCTGGGATCACAAGGCTCATGGGTTTTGACATACTGGATGGATTGATTCCAATTAAACTAAATTTCCTCCTTTTCAATACCGTCACCTGTTCTTTTTTCTTTTTTCTTTTTTTTTTTCTCTTTTTCTTTTTTTCTTAAATTTCCCCCAGGGAAGGAAAAGACCAACCTCAGAGAAGAGCTAGAGGCCCAGGTAAGGGCCAACAGCCCAAGCTTGGCTGGACCCCCTTCCACAGGCAGTCCTGACAGGCAAAGGGGGGTGGGACACGACACTGAAATCAAAAGGCCTCTGTTTTCTTTTCAGATAATTCAGGCCTTACCTATCTCCCTCTGGTCTCTCCGTTGCCTCCCAGCAGGTCTCTGCCTGAAGCCCAGATAGATGAAGGCTAGGGCGGTGAAGGGCAGTTAATCCTGCAGAATGGCTGTCTCTGTCAGGCCAAGAGTTAAGCAGGAAAAGCTTCCAGGCCCTAACGACCGCAGTGAGCTGTGGGTTTTAATCAACCTCCATCTCGTCTATAAAAAAAAAGGCCGTCAATGAAAGCTACCTTGGCCATATTATCTTCCACCAATGAGCAAGAACTGTACGGCTTTTCCTTCGCGGCTTCAGCCATCCCAGACCACAAGTGGGGCTTTCATGGTTCCTAATCCGGGTTCCCAAGTCTGTGTGGCTCTCGCATAATACCCAACAGCCTGGAGCAAGGGCCTGCGCCCCACACCCTTTTCAGGGACGTGTCATTTCTAACATCAAGCTAATCTATATGTTGCCATGGCTTCCCCTTTATCTGCCTTTACATCTTATGAACTGCATGGATTTACCACGTTATTTTTTTTATCTGAAAGACAGAAAATGGTGGTTTTATTGCCATACAATCAGATTACTGCCGCCTGCTTCTCTATGCCTTTTTACCATACTTCAATCAAAGGGGATCAGTTTCTTTATGCTTTGCCCCTGGTTTACTTTACATCTGTAAAGACGTAGTCTGGGTTGTAATCCCCTTATTAACTATGGCCAGGCTTGATTTGCCTAAAAATAAAAGCAAATTGTGTCAGGCCCTTTCACTTTGTTTTTGATTCCGAACTACAAAATGGATTACTAAAGAAATCTTCAGAGTTCACACGGCTGGTATAGTGCTGAATTTAAAATGAGAATTAAACAAGTTAAACAGGGGAGCCATGTCAACGGTTTACATCTCCCATCACGGTGGAAGGGCTGACTGCTTGCTTTTGTATTCTTCAGCTTTATAGAGACAATGAAGCCACAGGAGTTTTTCCAAGCTGTTCCGAACATGTCTCATTTGCTATCCTTCCTTTTTCAGCTGTTCTTATTTCTCACCGACCCCCCCTTCTAATCCTCGCCTTTAAGAGGGGGAGGAGGGGACATACCTAGAGAGAGCTAACCCTTCTCTCCAGAAGCTTGAGGTTCTACAGGATCTGCATATTTTAATCAAAATATTTTAACAGCCCGGCACTTCTCTTTAACAAAGGGTGATCTCATAAGCAAATCTATGCAGATGTTTAAGTGACCTGAAAAACAGGTTCTTTATGTCAGAATATTTTAACAGCCCGGCACTTCTCTCTAACAAAGGGTGATCTCATAAGCAAATCTATGCAGATGTTTAAGTGACCTGAAAAACAGGGTCTTTATGTCAGGAGCTAGGGCAGGCAGCGACCAGAGACATTTTTAAATCATCTTTTAGAGAAGGAGGCATCCTCGTGTCCAGTTTGTAATTAGATATTTTAAGAATAAAGTTTTCATCGGAACCTCAAGGAGATGTTGTTCCTTAAAATGTTTCTTTTCCCAGGGTCTGCTGTCTACACTTCCTGCACTCCGCCACTCCCCCTTCTATGACGCTGCCTCGCAGTCACGCTGGGATCGGGACCAGTTTCCCATTTGGTGAACGTACTCTGAAATGCCGAGATCCGTGAGGTTCCTGGGAGCAGCCTGAAATATTTCAGGTGAAGATTTAGAAAGCAAAGATCTAGTTACCCCAGTGCTCACACTGGTTGAAGGAGGTTATCATGTGGACCCACCAACAGGATTCATTTTAGTAAGTGAGGAGAGGTTCTGGGGAAGCTAATTAAATCCACCAGTTCTCCAGCAGACAAGGGGAAGCCATTCCAACATGTGGTCCCTGGGGGTGGCTAATGCACCTGCCTGCAAGCTCCAGCCACTGAGTCAGAGCCCGAGTGGAATGCTGGAGTCATTTGCATTTCTTTGCGTTGCTAGGACAAGTGTCAACAGCTAAGCTTTGTGAACGGTTTAGAACCAAGTGCCCAGGAACCCATCCTAACCTCGACCCTCTTTTCTGGGGCAGGAAGCTGTAATTGCTGAGGTTAAGAGGTGCAGCAGGGGGACGCACAGATCCTCGTCTGGAGAGGCTGCCGCGTTCTGTCTTAGTGTTCTGCCGGGCTCAGCTGTGGAGCAAGGACAACCCACTACCTATAGTTTATCATCCCGAGGACTGTGGGTGTGAAACCAGCACCAACTCTATGTTAAAACCGACGAGACTACCCCGAGATTAACCCGAGTGCAAACTGTGAGAGCACAGGCATAGTGCAAGGCACTATGCAATCAAGGCTGAATCTGTATGTGTTTATCTACAAAAATGGGAATTTCAGACACAATAGAAAGTAGGCTGGCCTGTGTATGTGCTGGTGAGCGGCTATTTAAACAGTTCTGTCCATTGTGGTTTAGTTTATCAACTTGACAGGTCCATATTTATTCAAGGCCTGACCTAGGGGTAGGCCCGTGTATTTCAGGTTATCTGAATATTATCCTGCCATTCTTTTGTTTCAAGCCAATCAATTTCAGGAATTCAGGGTTATGTATGGGGGAAAACTTTACATGGGAAAAGCATGATGCTTTGTAAAGTACTAGTATATAAAACTCACAGAATAAAACCGCAGATACAGATTAATACTGGAATGAAAATTTCAAAGGTGTAATGCATTCTAGTGTACTATGCCAGAGTAGCATTGGTAACTCTAAAGTAAAGCTATTATTCATTAAAACAAGCAGGAACAACAATCACAAAACAATGAAAAGAAAACAGACTTTGGCAAAAAACAAAACACTATGCTGGAGAGGGGATTCTACTGAAATGTTAATTAGAAATGATTTGCTTTGCTGTTCTTTCCAGAACTTAAAGATAGTTGAAAACTGACCTACACAGTACCAGCATCCACAGATACAATGTGGCTAATCTAACCGGGCAGCCACTAATCTTTGAGTACACAGAACTTCTGATTATTACATAAACTCCCGGGGATGGGATGGCAGGCAATGTGATTAAAGTAGTTATGGAGATTCCAGTTTACAAAGGATTTTCTGGGCCCCGCACGCACACAGCTGCTGCACGCTCCCTGTGTGGACCCCCTGAATGAAACAAATCTAATTACGGATGCCTGTCTCAAGACAAGCGGCTTGCCCCACAGTTAGTGCAAAGTGACCTGAAACTCCCAAGCCTCTGATTACCTGCCTGCTACATAAACTTTTCTCTGGAAAAGTGAACAAGGGGGGCAATCCCAGGCACAATAAAAGGCTCGTGTGTCACTCTCCCAGAAAGGGATCTCTCTGGTCTCTCAGACAGCATTGGATCACACGCTTTCCAAAGACTTCGAGCCATCCTCAGCAAAACTGGAAGACATTTTCCTGTGGAGGCCAGGGAGCCATCACACTAACAACTACACAGGGAGGCCTGCCTGCCTGCCCCTCCGAAATGCAAGCCCTCAGCAGCTCTGTCTCCATCTGTGGTGGCCACAGCTCAGAAAACCATACTATTAGAGATCAAAACAGTGAGTGAATGTCAGTCACCACTCCCTTCCTAACACGGTAACAAACAGAAGGCAGGGTTCTCCAGATGCTAGGAACGCATACTGCTGCTTCCAACCCCCCCCTCACCCCTCCAAAAAAGAAAACCAAAAAACAAGTCAGTGTTTCTAATCCTTCCTGCTGCACACCCAAGTACGGTGGTCACAATGAACTAAAAAAAAAAAAATACTTATGTCGCTCTGCAGCTCTGAGGGGTTACATAGGAATTTCTTTAAGCTAGATTTAAATATAAATATTAAATCCAGACGGGGTGAGGGGGGAGACAGCCTCTCGAAGAAGCTGTGAGGGAAAGTGCGAAGTGGAGAGGCCTGGGGAGGGGGGAGGGGCGCGCCCATCACTTGCATTCGGCAGGGAAGGGTGACCTCTGTAGGCACCGCGAGCGAGCGTCAGCCTCAGCCACCACCAGGGCCCCAATCCGAGAGGCGACGGCGGCGCTCAAGTCCCAGCCAGGCGCCTTCCGGCACCACCAGGTGCCTGTTAGATCCCGTGTGGCTGCAAAGACGCCACGCCAGGGACGCAAATACAGCCCCTTACATTAAAAAACAAAACAAAACAAAAATCTATACCAGACTGCATCAAAGACGGCCGCAGTAACTTTAAAACAAGGGCCTTCTGGCAACACGCAAAAATGTCTGCTTCGGGTCATTTACAATTGTAGATTTTTTTTTTTTCCTTTTGGAAGGGGAGCCTGTTTGGTCAATTATGTTGGTGAATTTGAAATTTACCACTTTCGAGAGAGTAGCTGCAGTTCTTTGCGTACGGGGTAATTTCTAAATCAATTCGTTCATCTCTGAAGCCTCTCCACCATGCCCTCAACTCCAATTAGGCCATTGATTTTGCTTCTAATCTCAAAGGTCTGCCTCCAAGCCAGTCAGCGTCTCCACACTCTTCCAGGGCTGAGAGCAGAATTCCTCACAGCACTTTCTGGCCGTAGTTGGAAGATGAGGTAATAGACAGCACCCAGGTGCGGTTACCGAGACCATGACCGCTTCTACCAAAGGCTGGCTAGCATTTTCTAAACCCGAGCGCACCCTGGGAGCCCAGACCTGAAAGTTAGTCTCAGGCCTGGCTTTCTCCCGTCCGTGCGTTTGCTAAAAAACCAGTCTGATCAAGGGACTAGCGATTCCCCAAGTACGAAGGCTGCGGCGTTGACTGGGCAGGGCTCTGAGCTTTTCCAAAAGGCGTCGTTAAAATTGAGCCAGCTACCCGGATCGCGCCGGGGCTAGGCCACCGGTTCCGACGCGAAGGGAGAGGCCGGCGTGCGGGGGGCTGGCAGCCCGAGTTCTCCGGCAGAGCCAGCGAGCTCCCCCGCGCACGTTCCGGCCAGCGAGCGGACTCCGAGCCACGCCGGCTCCCGGACGCTGCGGGCCCACTGTCTCCTCCCAAAGGGACATCCCACTGCCCCAGGCCCCCAATTTTTGTCGCCTGCCCGCGGAGCTCCGGCCGGTGGCTCCCGCGCTCCTCGAGAGCGCAGCATCCCTGCCTGGCTCCGGAGCCCGCCAGTCGGTGCGCGTCTGTAGCCCCTTTAGTGGCGACGTCCTCCGTTCTCCAAAAAGAAGGGAGGGCCGGGTAGAGCCATCAGACACCTTTCCCGATGTGCCACCCGAGTCGCCAGGGCGTTGGGCACCCTCGAGCACTTGAGTTTGGAGCCCCAGAAGAGCCCCCTTGGAGCCCGCGCTCGCAAGTCCAGCCGGTCCCCACCTAGAGAAATGTGGTGGGGTGGGGGCTGGGGGACGAGCGCCTCAGGTTCTAGAAACAGGCTCCGAGGCCTCCTCCCGCCCGGACCACACGGCGTACCCCCGGGCACAGGCCCGGGGCCGGGTAAGAGGAAGGGATCGTGGACGCCACTTACTTTGAGTTCGAGGAATTCCAGTAGATAGGCTCTAAAACTATCGATCTGGAGATCGCAGTTCTGCATAAAACCATCAAAAGTCCCCAACAGTACTTCCACACGGAGTCCCTCCTGGACCGGGCCATGGCCATGGCCAAGCCGCTCCCAGTTCTGCGCACTCCCGGACGCGATGGGACCGGCCACGGGCCGCGACACCCCCAATCCTCCGGGGCGGACGCGCCGCGCCGCTCCAGCGGTCACCGAGGCCAGGTGCGCTCGCCCTGCGCGGCCCTCAGCGCGCGGGGTGGGGTCGAACGCGCGGGGCGCGGCGGCTCGGCGGACTCGGGGCTCCGGGGCGCCGCGCCGGACGCAGCTGGGACGACCGGCTCCCGTGCGGCTCCAGGGTGCCGGGCCAGCCGCGGAAGGCGGGCGCGGCGAGGGCGCTGGGCTGGGACAAAGGCCCGCAGCGGAGAGGCGAGTCGGCGTGGGGTGGCGGGTGCTGCTCCCTGAGAGGGGCCGCTTGACTATAGATCCAGGGCGGCGGGCAGCGGCCCGGGCAAGTGGGCGCCGCGTCGGCGCGGTTCCATGTCCCGGGGCGCAGAGACAGAGAGCGCCTCCTGAATCCTCGCAGCTCGCGGCCCGCCGAGCAGGCAGGAGGGCACTGGGACCCCCGCGGGCGCCGGACGCGCGCGGGCCTTTGTGTGCGGGGAGGGCGCCGGGACCCGCTACGCGCGCAGCTCCGCAATCCGACCGGCGCCGCCGTCCCCGCCGCGGAGAGTCAGCGCGCCGGGCGCGCTGTCACAGCACTATAAACGCGGGGCTCCGCCCAGTCGCACGCAGCCCATTGGCCCGCCGCTCCGAGAGCGCGCACTGATTGGGTAGAAGGCCCGTCCGTCCCGACCCTGGGCACCGCGAGGTGGGGCGCTGCTGACAGGTGAGCCCCGCCCCCGGGATGAGCCGGGCTGGCCGCCGCGGACCGCGCACGAGTGGCCCCGTGCGGCGCAGGGTCGGCCGCCTCCGAGCCACTGGTGTCCGCGCCCGCGAGGTCGCGGCGGCCCGCAGCACGCCTGGGCTGGCGTGTAGAGCGAGGGCCCGGGGACGCAGCGTTGCTCCGTGCGGCGCCCAGGCCCTTGGCGGATGCCTTCAAGCCTCGGATCGAGGGTCTCCGGAGCCTGATTCCCGCACCAAGTGATCGGGCCGGGCCGGACGCAAGTCAGGACGGACTGGCGGGGCAGCGCCAAGCTTCGCAGCCCACCCGCGGTGCCCGCCCGCCCGCCCGCCGCGACCCTGCGCCCCGCGTCTATCTTCGTAGGCCCGCTCCCCATTTCCGGTCCTCTCCCCGCAGCTCCCCTTCCCCGCCACCCACAAGAAAAGCGCCTCCAAAGCTCCACCACCGACGACTGGGTGCACTTTCCTTCGCTCGCTTCAGGGAGAACCCCGCGACCCCACAGTGGCCAGGACGTCAGGGGTGACCCTTACGACTAGCAGTCAGGGCAGAAGTGGCAGCAGTTCTTTGCGCCTCGGGTGCTTGCCCAAGACCGGTTTGAGAACCTGTACGTCGGTGACTTGCACGGATCCACAGCGCCCACTAGCGCCCACTTTTCCCCGTCTTTAAGAACAAGCCTTCCCGCGACCGGATCAAAAACACTTAAGGTGCCCCACCACAGGAAGAGCGCGGTAGGCAGAAGGCACAGTCCACGGTCCTACACAAATCAACCACGGGCTTTTATATGCTGTCCGTCAATACCAGAATTTCTGAAAATGGTACCAGGCAGTTTTCACGCCTATTTAACGCAATTCCCATCCAGTTAAATATGATAAATTATTTACTATCTAGTTTTTCTTTCCCAGCCCCCTTCGTCCTTTATAAAGTGTTGACGTTCAAAAACCTTAATATGTACTGCAACTAGAGTTGGTTTGGAAAGACTAGTCTAAGACCAAAACACTACAGCACCCAAAGTATGGAAGGGACTCACTCTCCCAAATACAGCTTTAAGAAAGTCTTTTTTGTAACCACTATTTTTAACTAAGCCTACAATAGCCTGAACCCAGGGACTTATGCTAAGCAATGGACAGGGACACAAACACACACACACACACACACACTCAGGGTCTTGGGAGTAATGATTTAACTTTCTGATGATCCCCAAGACTGAAAAACTGGCAGGCGTATTTGAATTTTTGGGGGGGGAGAGGCTTGCTTTAAAATTTTTACTTAACCTAATGTGAAGTTAACATGGTCTGATCGGATATTCAGTATGTTATGAAATTTAAGTTGTGACCTCTTTGCTCCCCTTACATCCTCTCTCCGGTAAACCAAAGAAAGGAAATTTGTAATGTCTGAAAATAACCCAGTTTCCAAAAATACCATTTTCAGTAAGCCAGATATTCTGACACCCAAAGCAGTTCACCTTGAGAACAATGTAAATATAATTTTAAAAAAAGTCACACACAAAATACTCCTGTATGACTTTTCAGGGGGACATGTCCCCTGTGGCCACAAAGACCCAGTACTTGCCAACTTAATATTCTGGTCCTTCACTGCAGTCGTTCTGGAAACTGAAACATCCATCACAATCCCAGGCAAAAATGTCATAGGGCTGTGTACAAAGGTAACCATACAGAGAAATTCTAAATCCTGGCCACACCAATCAGTGCCATGCCTCTGCACTGGGGACCTCACTGTATGGATAAATTCTTGGTTTGTTCTGAAGACAGGACACAACTCTGTGCAAAGGACAGTACTTCACCAGAAGTTAGTGGTTTCTGTAGTTGAGGAAGTACAATCTATTATAAAAGTGACTATTAGTGACTTCGTCAGAGGAAGGCAGCAGTGTTGAGCTTCAGATGCACCTTACACCAAGCTCAACAGCTGGGTCTTCAGACTCTTCAGTGACATCACCACACTGAAGAGCTTAACCACTGCCTCCTCCATCTGGACACTAACCAGAACAGATACTGAGAAATGAACCCTCAGCCTCCTACTGGGGAACGTATTATGGTGGAAAAAGAAATACATTGCTGGCCTTACTCTATATGAACTGATTGCAAAGTTGGTTAACTACATGAAAAGCCACTGTTTGTAACCGACAATGGAATCACTGAGGCCTATCATGGGAATAAAGGAAGCTTCTACTTTTAGCTCACAAACCCACTGGCCCTTCTCACACCATGATCTAAAAGGCTCAAGAGAACTTGCAACAAACCAGTCCCCATACTTCTTACTCTTTAACTGTCAATTAACCAAGGTGAAGGGCCATTTGCTAAGAAATGAGAACCATGGTTACTCACATGTACAATGAGAGCAACCTTCCATTCTAACCTGGCAGATACTAAACTGACATATTTAACAAAACAATTTGGTCATGTGAAACTAACGGTTATCAACATGCACTGTTCTTTAATTTACTGGTTTCACTCATTAAGAGGTTTTTTTTTTAAGTATGAAAAATACAATCACCACCACATCCCCCATTCAATGCTCTTTTCAAACAGTGTTAAGTCAATTCAACAATGACTGGATGCTACCTCTAACTTGCAGCGTACTCTAATACATAGAAAACAAGCACCGGGGTTTGCTTTAGAAAGAATGGGGGGGGGGCTCTCACCATACCTTGACTCCTCAGGACTCTGTCCAGCTCTAGTGCTGTTTCACAAATCACTTACTCTAGTAACTGTAACCTCACTGTACAACACACAGGAGGGACAGCATCCCAGTCATGCCTAGCAAATGGCAACTAGCTACAAAACATTTGGTGATGTGCATTAGCCAATGCAACCAACATTAGGGTCCCAGTGTCCCTCACTAGGACAACTCACTTCTAAAATCATCAACACACATCACAGATGGCAAAGGAATCAAGACCAGGTAAATGGAATTCCAACAAATGGAAACATAAGCCTTCCACTGACAGCTGGGGACACCTATATCCACCCCCGTGTCTGCCCTTCAGCAATATGTTCAGGTCCTTTCCAGTTAGTAAACCTAGTGTCGAGTAGTCACATGACTCCTGGAGCTGGTGGTAACTCCCATCTTCAGCAGTCTCATGGCCAGTTATTATGCAAAGTGCACAAATGGCTCTGGGTAGAAAGCAACAGAACTGGAGACAACTGAATACCAGAAACTCAAAATAACAGCAGCATTGAAAATGTTCACTGGTGGTCTCTCGGTCTCGGTCTCTCTCTCCCTCTCCCTCTCTCTCTCTCACACACACACAGCATATACTAGTATAGTTAAGTGACCAACAGCAACAGGCTCATTTGCTATATCCTAAGGGAAACTATAGTCCTTGCCTAGGAACCTTCCCCTATTTGAAGCATTGAAGAGTCCTCACACCAAGCTAATTTAAAGGTTTAGTTTATACAGTCGAGAATTCTGCAAACTCCACAATAGTAATGGCAAAAGCTACAAGTTTTAAATACTATAATAAAAATAAACAGTCAATAGTTAATTCTATAATGCATCAAAAATTTCAAATAACTCCAGAAAACAAAACTGGGAATTAAAGGGAACATCTGAATTGCTAATTGTGAAAAAAAAATCTCTTAACCTTTATGATGTGTATACAAAAGTGGCAGAACAGATGAAGAAAACAATCACTACAGTAAAAGGTGGGTGTACACTATTAACGACATCCTTTTTCCTGTAGCCTGGTGGACAGCAGTACTCAGTTACTAAGCACAGGAACAATTGAATATCTAGGAGTCTCTAACAGTAGACATTGAGATGTGTTATTCAGCCACTGTGATTTCTTTTCACAAGCAGCAGAAAAGGTGTAATGACGGAATAAAAGGCACGAAAAGGCTGATGTCAAGTATTTGGAGCCCAGGCTACTCTTCAGACACAGTGCTTGTAAACATAAGCAGAGCAAAAGAAACTTTTAATGGACACTTCCAAAACCTTGAATATACAAGCCAGGAACAATGAATCTGAATTGAAAAGTTACATAAAAAGAATAAAGTATAGGAAGGAAATAGTTTGAGCTAACTTATGAGATTAAGTATTATAATCAATCTATTCAGGTAAATTAAGTGAGTATAGATTTAGAGTGACAGGGTATCCTGTTTACTAAAACCTTGCTATACCTCATGCCTACTTAGATTTCTATCATTCTTCTTTATCATATCGAAGAATTGAAACTAAAGCAGCAGCATTTTCCATAGCATGCAAACACAAAATAACCTACCATTTAATCATCTCAAGCAGTATTTTCAATGTAAAACAATGATGGGACTATCTCCGGGGACCGGGGTCTTCACTACGCCGAGCCTATGCACCTCCAATAACATTTTATGGACCTTTCCTTGAGTGTTAAATACTAGTAAGCTTCAACAAACAGAAGAGGAGGCAGATTCTGCTCTATAAAATCCAGGTTATCGCTAAGTTTCCACATGCAAAAATACTTAAATAAAACCCCAAACCAACAACTAAGTGAATTTAAATGTGTTTATCCCACAAGTAAACATGCAAGGTTAAAGATTGTTTTAGCCCTGCTGAACATACAAAGCCAAATTCTATCTGACGGTCCACCCTTTCTGAAAGTGACTTTATAGTCCGTAAATTTTAAAAACATACTTTCTAATGTTTATTAAGTATAATTTGTGGCAATACTTATTTTCTATAACAGAGGCACAGATTTAGGATTTTGCAAAGATAATACTTGATGTTTTAACTCTTATCAGCTTAAAGTAGTATCTGCAAAAATAGCCAGTAGTACTAATTCACAAGTATATTTAATGTACATAGAAACCCTGTGAAAAATATAAACCGGAGGAAATCTAGAACAATTCTAAGGCTTCTAAAGTAAACCACCCTTTAGACTTAACAGAACTCAAAAAAAATTGCTTAAACATATGAATTTAAGACTTTACTTTATTCAGCAAAATCATTTATTTACAGTGGGGAATGCTGGTTTGATTTTGTCAATGAAAGAAACATAAGTCCGACAGAGACCAGACTGCACTGTGGGTACTTCTTGTAGCAGGTGACCAACTGTTATCCTTACCTGTTATCAGGAACACCAAGAGCCACAGTGTCTCAAGGACACTGTTGTAACAACACCACACAGGTGCAGCAAAACCCTGGCAATTTCGCAATGCAATTACCAACTTTTTCTTTTTTTATAAATGTATAAAAAAACAAAAAGTCAGCAAAACCAGCATTATGATGTAGTAAACAGAGTGTAACCCCAAAGTCAGTGGTCAGTGGACACCTTACCAGACCAAGCTATTCACCAGGTGACCTGCTCTTCAGCAGATCACCAACCAGTACAGAGTCCCAACAGGTGAAAAATACACCACTTCTAGAAGACAGCAATGATCTGATAAGGATTTGACGTAATGGAGGAAAAGGGAAAAATAAAGGGATTGCAGAGCATAGCCCCTATTAGAACAAGCTAACTTTCCAGACTTTCCAAATTAAAAAAAAAAACAAACAAACAAAAACAAAAAAACCACTTCAACATGAAGCTACAATACGAAGTTTTTTTCATTTTTCTTTGTAAAAAGTTCAGAGTCTGCCATTCAATCCTGGCTTTTTAATGAGAAGGACAGTTTTGGCCTGGACTTCCCCTTGCCCAGGATAATTTTTTGCTCTTCTTTTTGTTGGCGCTGTCGTTCTTGTTCTAGTTTCATCCTTTCCTCATGAATCTTTCTTTGTTCTTCAACAATTCTCAATTGTTCTTCGGCCTGAAAGTTAACAAATAAGAATGAGATCAGTTATTCCCTTCTCTCAGTATCTTCTGGCTACCAGGTGACAATCTACAACTTACATGAACATACGGAGAACAGGAGCAGAAAAAATAATTGAGGAAAGAATTCTTCATTTAATTATCCCCATGTATTTTCTCTATTTCAAGTTTATGAACAATAGATTTTACTGACTTGATGTCGGGAGCGTAGACTTGATCCTCTCTTTATATTATCAATATTAACAGTTATGGAAAGAAAAGGCACAGACTCAGCCCCAGAGTATGCACCTACCCAATTATTGTAATTAGGTGGGTATATACAAGAACTACAGCTAAAAATTCCCACTGTGCCTCCATATTATACACACAGTAGTAACCAAGGATTTACCCAGGTGGCGGTGGCAGCATATATCTTTAATCCCAGTACTCGGGAGGCAGAGGCAGGTAATCTCTGAGTTCAAGGTCAGTCTGGTGTACAGAACGAGTTTCAAGACAGTCAGGGCTACATAGTGAAACCATGTCTGAGTAAATTAACAGGGAGTTTTTCTACGACCTAGTTTCTTGGAGTGAAAACAAAGTAGCTAACATTTTGGGGTAATGGATTATAAAATGCTAATGTTACCTAATGCCACATCAGCTACAGCATCAACTCCTGAGGTACCTTTAAAGCCTTCAATCTCAAGCAACTAACTTTCTCTCTCCAGGAAACAGAGGATATCTCTGGTTAACCATGAAAAGCAAAGCTATTCAATTCACAACTCCTTCATCAAGGCCTCCCCTGACCTTCCAAAGACTGCTTTCTCCTCCTCAATTCTTTACCCTTCTCCTAAAGGATGCTAGGATCACTTAGCTGATGATTCTGGATCTTAGAGTAGGAACAGCACCAGAGAGTAGAGGAAGGGAAGAGCATGGCAGCTTGCACAACAAAGCATTGCCCGCCCTCAACCTCAAGTGTCACTAGTAAGAAAGGCTGTTCTAACCCTGAATGTCTCCAGTCACCACCCTCAACCTCAAGTGTCACTAGTAAGAAAGGCTGTTTTAACCCCTGAATGTCTCCAGTCACCACCACATTCCCCATTTTTGCAGACTTTGACCTAAAACACGTACTTTGTGCTTAGAACCGCCTTCCTTTCAGGGTTACATTAGAAGGAAATGCTTCTGCCTCCCTATTTACTTAAAACTGTTTTAAGATGGTAATTCACAATAAACCTAGCAGTTTCCCATTCTTTGAATACAACTTCTGTCTCATGTCTCCAACGTGCTCTTCTACAACTCTTACATAAAACAACTGACATGCTCCATCCATCATCTGTCTCTGGTCCCCTTTTATGGTTTTTAACGTAAAATGCCCAGGCCTTTGGCTAAAGGTGAAAAAGGTAATGGACTATTAGTGTTAGGGAACACAAAAAGCAAAACCGCATCTGAGGACACCAAATGGACAGAAGTCATGACACAGGATGGCAGACAGGTGGTGCAGGCCCAGAGTCCTGTAAACTTAGCTCAGAGAGGAAAGCACCCGGCAGCGGGCCAGATGGAAACCCAGAGCACTGATGGACACCCCCATTTTGTCCTCTTTCTAAGCAACTTTGCAATAGCCTGAAGGAAGAAAAAAAAGTACCGAAGAAATCCAATTGCCTCCAAACTGCAGACTTCAGGTTAAGTTACTCTCCCCACTCTGTCCATCCTTTCTGAAGGCCAAGTTCCTTCCCCCCCCCCCCCCGTTCTAATTTTAAACATCACCTATTCATTTAGTGGCTGGAGGAACACCACAGCATGGTTGTAGACGTCAGAAGAGAACACACAGGAGTCAGGGTCAGACTTGACGGCACGCACCTTTACCCACTGAGCCATCCTCTGGCCACTTTCTCCCCATTGACTTGAGAGTCTCACACCATAGCAGAGGCTGACCTCAAACTCAGGTAATCTGCTGGGAACACTGTGACAACTCCTAAGCTCTGTTCTGTCCTGTTTCCCTGAAACAATTCATCAGCTGCTAATGACCAAGTCGTCCATTTTTTCACTCTTTGGCTTTGAGAGTTTTTTTTTTCAAGTCTGCTGTCACCACACCTGTTAAAGGTTATGTATTCGGGTGTATCTAAGTTGGTTGAGACTGTTGCTGGTGTACACAGAACTAAGAGACCCCTTTGTCTTCGAATTTCCAGTGATTTCTATGGAAAAAGAAAATCCCAGCTGAACTTCCAAAAGTACTGTGCCCTGTAAGCAGTGAGACCGCCACTAAAATCCTCACTTCACAAAAAACTTATCCAAACTGACATCTTCCCTAGCTTCACTAATGATCCCAACACAAAAAGAATGATGTATCTGGGGCTGGGGAGATGGCTCCAAGGGGAAAAAACTGTGACAAGGACTACAATTCAGATAATCAAAAGCTACACCTAAATGCCAAGAAGTTGTATTCAAAGAATGGGAAACTGCTAGGTTTATTGTGAATTACCATCTTAAAACAGTTTTAAGTAAATAGGGAGGCAGAAGCCATCGCTGCCTAGTTTGACTGGGTGAAAACAGGTGAGCTCCTGGTTCACTGAGTGAAGTCAAGATTTGAGCAGACATCCCATGTTAACTTCAGACCCTGATATGTGCATCAGCCTGCGTTCATGCTCCCTCCCTCCCTCCCTCCCTCCCTCCCTCCCTCCCTCCCTCCCTCCCTCCCTCCCTCCCTCCCTCCCTCCCTCACTTCACAACCTGAAGCCAGCCAGGGAGCAGTGGCACATGGATCTCTATGAGCTCCAGGCCAG
The DNA here is from genome assembly GCF_017639785.1 of Mesocricetus auratus. NCBI lineage: Eukaryota > Metazoa > Chordata > Mammalia > Rodentia > Cricetidae > Mesocricetus > Mesocricetus auratus. The sequence continues at coordinate 10,265,961 of NW_024429212.1, read as the reverse complement.
CCTGGTCTGCAACGTGAGTGTGAGTTCCAGGGAAGTCGGGGATACAGAGACATCCTGTCTCGAAGAAAAAGCAACCAACCAACCAACAAACAAAAAGACTATGCCAACTATCTACATCAAATCATGTATTTGGGGTGCCAGCACTAGAGACTGAACCAAGGTGCATGTGTAAGCACATTGGAAAACCTTTGGCAATTTAAAAAAATTTACTGTGTACACAATGCATATGTATATGTCTGCAGGCCAGAGAGGACACCGGATCTTATTATAGGTGATTGTGAGCCACCATGTGGTTGTTGGGATTTGAACTCAGAACCTCTGGAAGGGCAGCTATATTCATCAAAACTACCTTTACAATAAATTTACTCAACAATTTCAGTTTCTGGAATTCCCTTCATAAATTTACCTGCAAACATGCAATTTATAGTTACTGTGTGTTCACAAGCCAGGTAAGCCATGATGTCTCAATAGCTCCTTCACCTTGCTTTTGGGAAGGTCTCTTACTGGGCCTACAGCTAGAAGCTGAGCTACCAGGGCTTCAACAAACCCAAGGACACTCCTTGTCTGCATCTACTCAGGCTAGGTTACAAGCTTGTGTTGTAGGACACATGTGCTTTGGATAACTTTCGGGTCTTCATACTTATATAGCAAGCTCTTTTCTGGCTAAGCCATCTCCCTGGACTCGAGATTAATAGCTCTACAAAGGTTGCTGTCCTTAGGCACTGAACCTACGTGGTGCACACAAACAGTCAGGTAAACATTCTTATACATAAACAGAATGAATTATTTTTTAAAAGCAACAAAACACAGCCAGGGTGAAGGTTCTGGGGTTAAAGCGCTTGCTGTGCAGACATGAGGGTCTGAGCTCAGACCTGCAAGTCCTCAGGTAAAAAGTTGCAAGTTGGGTTCAGTGACTGGGCCACACCCAGCACCGTGGAAGTGGAGCTAGAAGACCCGAGGTTCACCGGGCAGTCAGCCTACCAGGTCCATTGGTGACCGGTGTGAAACCATAGGGAAGACTTGCACAAGACACCAGTGCCCATCTCTGCCTCCCACACGTGGGCTCCTCCCTGGGCTTGCTTGCTCTTCTCTCTCACAACATTACCCAGAAAAGAGAGCCTGCACATTCAAACAGAGCTCTTCAATAGCAAGCAGAGGCTCTTACTATTGTGTCATCAGGGGAGAAGAAAACAGTAACATGTTATCTATGCTTGAGCATGCATTTCAAGAACTCTTTAGAAAAACAAAACCATAACTGAACGTCTTCCTTTTTAGGTGAAGTGTGGCAAGCAGACAAATGAGGTAAGACGGGAAATTAAGGTTTGCTTAATGCCAAACAAAACAAGACTTTAAATGTGATCACATTAAGCAAGCAAAATCCAGTAGCAAAGTCTGCTTTAAATACTGCACTGAGCTCAAGTCCCAGCTGCCGTTAGCCCAAGGGTAAGACACCACAGAAACTGCTGCACCAGGAGGGCTGCCATCTCTCATATAACCCAGCACAGGATCCATCCCTAATGCTAGATGTTCAGCCTGTACTCTTCAGTGAATTAACGCATAGGCCAAGGAGGCAAATGCACTCACACTTGTTCTCTGTGCTAGTGCAGCTAGCTTCACATTTCATGACAAACGGAATCCACAAATTTAAGATCTCCCCAGTGACGGACAGTCAGTCTGGCATCTAGTGTATCTGTGAGTCAGTCTGGTGCCATGTGAACACCTTACTTGCTAGGCATTTTCCTAGGCCCTGACTTTGACACCACTTGTCCTCGCCTCTCTTCTTGTGCCCTGCACGATGCGAACTGCATGGAGAAGAGGACAACGCGCACCCTACCCACAAGGCTTACTCTGTGCACACCTGAGGCCAACAAGGCCAGTGTCTGCTTCACTGCAGCCGCTAACACCACGGCTTGTGGCCATTATGCCTAGAACCCTGCATCTATCTCACGCCCTGAGTGGCTGGTGGAAAGAAGTGAAAAACCAAAAGGATCTGCGTCTCAGGGTAGGGCCTGGCTGCTCCTCCCAGCATCTTCTGCACCATCTAGTTACCAGAGCGAGCCCACTGCAACATAATTAGCATTCTCCATCTTGGACTGTCTAAACTCTTTAGCAATCTAAAGGAAGAAAACACTTTTAACGGTTGATTAAAACAACAAAAGGGAAAAAAATGGAAAATTGCACCAACAAACAGGCACCATGTCACTGCTCAGAAATGTGGGATTCCATTTTAAGCCTCTAAGACACAAAGTTTGAACGACTCTGCCATTTGTAACTCTTCCTGAACATTTATACTACAGCATACCTTGTTTTCCACAAGAAAAAAAATGTTCTAAAAGTGCCATGCACAGTGGGGCACACTTGCACTTATGCGGTAGAAACAAAAGAATCACGAATTCAAAGCCATCCTCAGCTACAAGACCCTGTCTCAAAACATATAGACTAAAAATGTTTTAAAGTTCAATGTGTTGATCAAACTGTATTATACTTTTCTCTAAGTTTTCATGAACAAAGTTTAAAGAAAAAACAAAACAAAAACAGGTGGGAATTGGCTGACACACACTTGTAATCCCAGCATTTAGGAAGCTGAGGTAAAACTGCAAGCTTCAAAGTCAGTCTGTGTACAGGTAAGAAGACACAAGCATCCAAACTGTGTTGACTCTGTCTTCCTGAGGAAAGCAGTGTTTCAAGTCTACTCTATAGAGCATCGCTTATTAGCATCTAAAGAGAAGTTTATGTCCACTGCTTTCACTACCCTTGCTTCTCCATTTTAATTATTTATAAACTCCTAAATGGTTTCCAAACTTCAATTTTAGATACTTTAGATATTTCCCATTGCCTAAAATGAGGGTTAGATGTGAGATTTGAGGAACACTATCTCAGTTTCAGAAACACTGTTCTATACACTGACACACACACACACCAAACAAAAAATCCACTTCAGGCTTTCCTTTTGGTTTTATGTTCTAAAATTTCAAATTACAGGCTGGAGAGAAGACTCAGTAGTTCAGATCACTAGTTTGTTGCTCTTGTAGAGGACCCAGGTTCAATTCCTAGCACCCACATTCTGGTTCACATACTTTATAAATTCAGTTCCAGGGGATTTAAAAGCCCTTTTCTGACTTCAAACACCAAACATACATGTGGTACACAGATACGTGCATATAAAAAAGATGAACAAATATAACAAAGATTAAAACAAAATATACAATCTCACATTAAAAAGAAAAACTCAATGATACATATAAATGAAGTTCTTTTCATCTTCTATGTCCCCAATTCTTTCTCTGGGGGAATGTCTGTGTTGTTTATTCCTTTCTCTCTGAATGACTGCAGTTTCCATCAATGCCTAGAGTTCTCAGGCACTGGTCCCCAGCACCATCATACTCAGAAGGTTTTCCCTCCGCTCCCTCTATTCTACGCCCCACTCGGCAAGTCTATCGGCTCTCGGTAAAGCACCTAACTGCTACTTTGTGGACAGAAGCCAGAAGCCCATCTTCTCAGTTTGTGTCTGCGCAAGCCACTCTGTGCAATGTCAACACAGAGCAATACCCAAGCATCTGCTCCTTACACAGTTTTCCCAAGTACAGTGTTTTCTTCTCTAGCATACAAGGAACAACCCTCACACAGGAAACTATCCTCAGCCTGACTTCCTAGTCACTTCATATTAAATTACTTACACATCTGGTGTCATCTGCTGAGATGTGTATGTACAGCACTATTACCTAGACTAAGTAAGTACTGGGACATTTTAACTTATATATGCTCATTATAAAAGTTCTTAAAAAAAAAATCAAGCAACTACCCAGACTGTACTGTTTAAAGAAATGTACTGTGAGGACAGGTGTCCAGTTAGCACCAGCAGGGCAAAATCAAAACTGCTGGACCCTCTGGAGCCTCGGCTAGAGTGACTGTCCACTGCAGAACTGTCAAGGCTGGCCGTGGATCCAACACTACCTTTAAGGCCAGTATCATCACATCTGTTCATCTTCCCATTAATTCCCTTTCTGTCCTTGTCAGTCCCGGCCTCCCTCAGACTAGGAGTGTCTTAGTCTTCTCCTGTAAGTGTAATAGAACAATCAAGACTGAGTAAAGGTAGAAAAGGCTTTAGTTCTCAATTCAAGATGCTGGTCATCTATGAGTGGCCTCCGACTACATAACAGCAAAGGGCTACACTGCACAGCATGGCGGTGTTTACTATGTGGGAGTAAGATGGGCTCAACTGCAAGCCTTTCACAACTGGGAAAGGGGAGCCCTTAAGACCTAAGCACTTCTGAGAGTTCCTACCTCCCAAGACCAGAGCAAATTTGTAAGTTTCACTGAAAAGAAAGAAGCAATCAGACACGAACAGTCTCCAATGTAATCACAGTTTTAGGACCCCATCCCACCTTCCCCTTCTAGATAATCTTTATTCCTGAGCACTTCTGACGTTGCTGGGGACCTGTGTGTCACATGCAAAAAGCTGTCTAGCTGCCAAACCTTCATTTTACACCAAGTTCTTCTGTGTCTTGGTAAATGGAACATTTTATGTATATGAACGTTTGGCTAGCATGCATATGTGTAGATAGGAGATCCAATATCGTTTCTGAAAGCTCTGTGGGTATGGAGTTAGAGAGAACTGTTAAATGGCCAGGAACCAAACCTGGATCCTCTGCAAATGCAACAACTGCTCTTAACCACTGAGTCAACTCTTCCAGTCCCTTCTGTGATTATGTTTTGCAATCTGAGATCCTCCCAAATAATCAAGTTGATTTTCTTCTTTGACCTTTTTGCTGTTTGGTTTAGAATCCCTGAGTCTGATTTTCCCTCCAGTTCCAGATAGCATTCTTTAACACACTTCTGGTGGCTAAAGTACCTGTAAACAACCAACCTTTCTGCAGTTTTACAACAAAACTATGTACTTTCCACCCTGTGCCCCAAACCTTTCAGTTTCTGCCCGACACCAAGCACATGATCACAAAGAAAGCAGTGTTCAGTTCCCTTAGCAGTATGGAATGAGGCTCCTGGATGGTGCTGGCTTCAGGTGCCCCCAAGGATTCCATCTTTGACTACATCAATCGTTAAACCCACCTTTCCTCTGAGACAGTCTCTCTAATATGTAGCTCTGGCTGTCCTGTACTTGCTATATACAGTAGGCTAGCCTTAACACCAGTGCTGGACTTAAAGGTGTGCACCACATTTTGAAATCTCATTCTGCTCTGTCCTTTGGCTTCTCTCATTTATTTTCTGAAGTTAAGAAAAATCTCCCTCCACCTTCCTCTTTTAAATGACAGGTGATAATATACAAGAAATAACCAAGATCAAAGTTTCCTCCTCAGGATAACTCGAAACACCCACCAGCAAAGAACACCCTCCCTGTTCTGACCATAAAAAAGCAACATCTGAAGTCTGGGAACTAGGTATTGGGGCAGGATGTGTGTTGTAAATGCGGGCCGGTGTGTAATCTGCTCATTCTACTACATCAAGTGTACTTAAAAACAAAACAGAAATACCCTACATTTTCCATAGAACTCTTTTCAGAACTATCACTTAACTGCAAACTGAGGACTAATTTATACTTAAGTATGTGCTTCTTTCAACTTTCAAACACATTTTTAACCTCTCACAGTGATTAACTCACATGAGTAAGAAATGGCCTATTTCAGTATCAGACGTATCTGTTAACTTGTACTTGCACTGACTTCAAACCCTGAACACCCACCCACTCAAATCCACCATCCTTCTATTGACTCCCAGATGCAGTGATCTGGAGATGGCCCAGGTGAGTCTCTACACTGCTGAACACTAGGCAGGGTATAGGTGGAGGCTGTCAGTTTAAAGAAGCCTGGGCTACAGGGTCAAGACCCAACTCAAAAAGAGCAAAACTGAAACACAAAATTGTTTCTTTTTCCTGAGTCATATAATTCTGCACAGTACCTAACATGTTCAAAGGTATAGCGTACAAAACATGGAGAGAACACTCCTCCCCCAATCAAGTAGGCCGGCAGAAGGCTGGGTGTGGTAAGGTACTGGCTGCACAGCGTGAGGACGGAGTCCAGGTCTCCAGCAGCCATCTACAAGTGGCTCCTGGTGGTGTGCATGCACTGAACTGAGAATGGGGGTGCAGACAGGTGGATCCAAGAGCTTTGGTCAGCCAGTCTGCTGAGATGCTAAGCTCCAGGGTCACTGCAACCACATCTCAAACAAGCAAGCAAAGTGAAAGTGACCGAGGGGGACCATGGATACCAACCTTGGGCCTCAAACGTGTGCATGCACAGACAAGCACATGTGCACATACAACACAACACAAAGAGCAAACTAGAATCCCAAATTAGTAATTCTTCAATTAACCCAGGCAGGGGTGGCACACGCTATTAATCCCAGCACTTGGGAGGCAGAGGCAGGAGGATCTCTGAGTTTGAGGCCAGCCTGGTCTACAGAGTGATTTCCATGACAACCAGGACCGTCCCACAGAGAAATCCTGTCCTAGAAAAAAAAAAATCGAACAAGCCAGGTGTTGGTGGCGCACGCCTTTAATCCCAGCACTCGGGAGGCAGAGGCAGGCAGATCTCTGTGAGTTCGAGGCCAGCCTCGCCTACATAGTGAGTTCCAGGACAGCCTCCAAAACAATACAGAGAAACCCTGTCTCAAAAAACCAAATAAATAAATAAAAATCAAACAAAAACAAAACAACTTTAAACTGTTTGAATTGACTGCCAATTCAATTCAAGCTGAAAAACTAGGAGTTTACTTGCTCAATGAAGCCAGGCCACATATGGACTATGCGATTTCACAATCAAATGTCTGTGTGGTAACTGTCTGCTCATCCTATAGAGAAAAGTATCTTGACACATCCTTTGTACAGATGAGCAAGAGCTATGCACAGATCAGTCAACAGTGGCCTTCACATACTCCACCTAATTAAATCTAGCACATTCCTTTTTAGTCCACACTCAACCCCATACGTAACTCTTACCCTACAGGTGTCTACTTAAACAGTTCATCAAAAGGACCACGTAAGTATGCCTTCCTTGCTAGCTTTATATAGCCATAAAACAGAAGAATGGAGAGAAGCACAGAATTTTCATAGCAACATTTTCTCAGGTGGGCTCTGTTTTGCTAGCGACAAGCCGAGATTCACGCGGCTTGCTTACGGGAGTCTTCCTGACTCGGCATAAAAAGAAAAAAAAAAAACCAGCAAGGTTGTTTTAAGAGACTCTGCTAACGATTGAAAGGTGTGTACGTACAGCTGGAAGTGGCAGCTTTTGCTGGATGTCAGCATGGACTGAGGCGGTAAGCTGGAATCACGCTTATGCCCGCCATCTTGAAAACAGCAGTTTAAAACAGCCGCGGTTTTAAAAGATAAGACACGTGGCCAGAAAAACATAAAGATTTACAGTAAAGTAAGACTTGGATGAACCAAACCTCTAAAGGTGTACAGTGTGTTTACAAACATACGTGAGATTGAGAGAGAAAATAAAACAACAAAGTGGTAAATAAATAGAAAAGCCAGCTGTGGTGGCACACGCCGGTAGGATTTACTCCAGAGGCAGAGGCAGGCAGATTTCCAAAGAGAAACCCTGTCTCAGAGAAAAAGAAATAAAAGAAATAAAGTAATAATAGATAAATAAATAAGCCATGTAAAGATGGAAAATACACAGAGAGTCTGGATACTGTATGCTGTTGTGTTTTTCAGTTTTTTCATTGCTAAGGAACAACTGCTAAAGTACACTTGATTATAAATGCTGCTTATACTGATCTTTTAAAATGTAATGCGTAATTAAATACAGATTATAGTTACTTATAATAGTCAGAATTTATAGTTAGGTAAGTTAGGTTTTCTAGATATATAGAGATGTATTTGAGACAGATAGTCTTCAAACCTTTCAAAGACCTTCAGAAAATGGCATTTAAAATGGTTTAGGGTTTTTCTTGACAATGAGAAATGTCTGCTCCTGGCAGCACCAGTTACGTCTGAGAGAAAGATGGAGTTTACTTTCAACATGGCCAAGATTAGCCATTTGGGCAAGAAACTGCTCTTGCCTAGACTGTTTGACTGTTGCTGTATAAACTGGACATGCAGGACCCACAGGAAAGTGACTGCTGAACTCAGTCTTACAGGGTTCCTGCTTCATGAAAGAGTCTAAGAGACTTTCTACAGGACAAAGAAAAATGACTAACAGACTGCCAATGCAGATGGACAGTTTGAAATTTCCTGCTGAGAAGTGTTCCAGACACATTGTGGCCTATGGGCTGAAGATGGATGCCCCAATGTTACAGTGGAACTTCGGGTGACTGTCCAGGCAGTAAGATGTCTCTGTCAATCCTAGTGTTTATATATTATCCTTCTGTGGTCTTTGATAGAGTTGAAGGCAGATAGTTATAATTATAGTTTCCCTTAGTTATGATAAAAAAAAAGCTACATATAGAACTTTGGACTCACAAGGATGATATTTTCTTTAAATCTTGCTAAAATATTGTAACTATGTTCTTATTTGATAACTGTTCTGTTATATACAATTTGACTATGTTAAAGTTAAGACCTTTCTTTTTGTTTAAACAGAAAAGAGATCTTGGGGAAGTCAATAAAGCACTGTTGAGCCAATAGGGAACCAAGATAGGAGGGACCAGGAGTCCAGGAGGACTCTGGGAAGGAGAAACACAGAGAGTCGAGATGTAACGCCATGGGGTAGGAAGCTCGGAAACTTCTCCGGTAAGAGACATACTTAGATTAACAATTATGGGGTAATTACTTAAGTCAGAGCTAGCCAGTAAGAAACAAGCAAGGCCAACAGCTTCATAATTAATATAGCCTCCTGTGTGTTTATTTGGGACTGATGTGGCTCTAGAACCAGGCTGGCGGGAAGGCTTCTCTCTCAAGGAAAAAGCCTCCCTTTACACTCCATTCCCTAACTCACCTCAAGGCCTTGGCCATTTCATTTCTTCACAGTTTCATAGGCCTATCTAAGGCCTAATTCAAAGAGACCTGTATACCACTCCATCACAATTAGGTCAATTGTACTCTGTCATCCACACCACTTAAACATTCCTGTACTATTAACTTAGAATCATTCATGTCTCTACAATAAATAATCTACAAGAACATAATTTCTCATCTATGTCTGAAATGACTTAAGCCAACAAAGACTAAGTGCATGGTAGTTTACCTTTGGCCACTGCCCAGCTAGAGTGTTTCCTAGTTGTTTTCTACAGGTCATGAACAAGCATATTCATTACAATACCCAGCATGCACAGCTGATGTTTCAGCACCACAGTACCTGGGGCAATTCTGGTGTCTACAATGTACTACTGCTTCTCTTTCCCTTTTCCTGGTCCTTAATTCTACTGAATTTCAGTGTTTTGTATCAGCAGCACTCAGACCAAAGAACAGTATCAAAAGAGCTTTGACATGCACCTGCCATCATCTTCCTATTTTCTTCTTTAGACTCCCTCATAAAGGACATTCCACTTTCCACAAACAAAACCTTGTTCAACACCAGACACATCTAAGCTCCCAACTTTACTGCAGTTAGCCCAAATCGGCATTTATAAACATATCCAGGGATTGTATCAGTTTCTAGAAGTCCTGTTTCTTTACCTAAGGCATTCTTCCACTGAATTTTACTGTCAACTGTCATCACAATGATGTCACTCCCTACAAGTCTATCAGCAGGCACTTAGAACTGTGCAAACTGAGGGCTTACAGAAACCTGACCTCATTTTCTTATAATTCATGTAACAGCATCTTGCAAAACAGACGTGTGAAAACAAGATAAAAAAAAACCCAAAAACTTGCCATTAACCTCTGCTTGAGAAACGTTCCTCTAGACTGTGAATACCAATCTTTTCATGCCCCCCACTCCCCACCCCTGCCCAAGAAAAAACTTTCTTCTTTCTATGGATGAACCAGTAACTGACGTGGGCAGAGCCACACCAAGGTGAGGAGCATCCAAGCTACCCAGAATCAAACCTCACAAAGCCATCTAATCCTTTTACCATGTCCTCACAGACCTAGATTCTCTTCTGAAACGTTTGTCACAAACCAGACTATATTTATCCTTCAAACCTGAATTAAGATCGTCTGTCTCAAGCCACAGAGAAACCCTGTCTCGAAAAACCAAAAAAAAAAAAAAAAAGATTGTCTGTCTCCTTTCTTCTACCTGTAGTGGGACAAACTGTTAACTTACCCATGCTCTAGGACCAACTACCTTTTGTGTTTTTCTGAATAGTCAGTGACACATTTTACTCTTCCCCACTAAACAGCATGTCTCAGCAGCAAATCCTTTTCTTGGCCTCGATATTGCTACTGCATTCAAATCACTTTCCTAGACTCTCTCCTGGGTTGTGTCTACACTCATGGGTTACTGTCTTGGGGTTTTGAACTACTTATATTCATTGTCTCTTCTTATACTGGCTGATTATATTTTTAATTGGCCTGCACCTTTTATAGCCCTATGATATAATTAGTCTCTGTACTTTTGTTTAGATTGTAAATTAGAAATATGAGATAAATTGTTTGAGTTGCCGTGGAGTACACGTGGAACTCCAGCACTTAGGAAGCAGAGGCAGGAAGATCAGGAATTCAAGGCCAGCCAAGGTTATACAGATCTACGCCTGGAGACTGACAGGAATCAGGGAGACTGCTCAGACGTAGTCTTCCTTGTTTACTGGCAGGGTGCTAGTGTGTCAGCTACCTAAAGAACTTGGGTATTCTACTTTTTCCCTAGTGGTTGTTTCTAAGCTTAAGAAATGTGAGTATGGCCAGAGTAAAGACACTGGGGACAGGGGATAGACAGTATACCAACTCCCCAGGAATTATGTAAAATACTAAAAGTTTACAATTCTGTCCAAAATTAGAGATTCATCAATTCTACAACTCTTTACCTCAGCCTCAAGGTCCTTGAAGTAGCCTTGAGAATCTCCTCAAAGTCCAATTACTGAGCACAAATCCACATAATCTGGAAGACCCTGATGCCTCCCAAATATACAGCACTCACCAGTTTGGCCTGTGCTTCTGCGATTTTCCGGTTATTTTCTTCTAATATCCGCTCCAGTTCCTCACGCTTTGCTCGCTCTTCCTCCTAAAGGGGAGGACATGTCATGATGTTAGGAAAATAAAGTGTTTAGCTCTACCAGCAAATATTACTAATCTTCCTCTCAACTCTGTTGGATCTGACTTACAGGGCAGCTTTACAGCTACCTTTCTGTCTGACAAATGATAAACTGTGCAGCCACTAAAAAATCGGTTTCTAGCACTAGATTTAAATCATCCCTCCCAGTCCAAAACAGCAACCGACTAAACCCTCCCTAATAGTCTCCTGGCAATTATTACTAATACTTTAATATCACACAAATCAACAAGGACAACTACAAAACTGGATAGTATTTACCAAATTAAAAGTATATAAAATATAAATAAAGTGAATATTTGTCTCACCAATTATGGATACCTACGTATTCTTTACCTATACTCCTTTAATCAGCATTAAAAGTTGAGTATTTACTGTCTTGTCCAGTGTCCTGCAGAGTGTGCTCCTCGGCTGCCATACGCGCCAGCTTCCTCTTTAAAATGATTTGTACTGTTAGCTTGGCAATACCTGCATCAGCAGCTCAACCATTTATAAAGAAACAACATACAAGGAAGGCTGAGCTGAGGAATGCAGATGTTTATGGTAAGAAGGAACAAAAAATGTAATTCATCATTCCTAAGGCAAACAATTAATAAGAAAAATACATTTACTGTTAGTGAAAAATACAAATGGTAATCCATACTAAGGACTGCTTCCATGGGGCATGGACTTAACATCAGATGTTGACAATCACTAAAGGCAGCTTATATTGTCATCTACAGTCTGCACTGAAATTCAGGAATCCAGGGGATGCACAGTCAGGAAATAAAATTCTGTCATTTTTTTCTTGGAGAATTGAATGAAGTTTTATAATGCAAACTATATGAAGATTGCTTGATGGATTGGGCAGTGTTCAGATCACAGCATACATACTCAAATGATTTTAGTATTTGGAAAGACTGTCAAAGGGTTGTGTCCGTGTTAAAAAAAAATGTTAATATGAAACAAAAAGCAAATGAAGAGGAAAAAAATCTTGCTATGATTAATAACTCGCTACAAGATAGCACAATTACTCCAAAAATATCTCCATTATTAAAGGCACTGATATAAATAAAAATACCATACACTGAATTTTAGTCTGTGAAACCAACTACAAACAGGTCTATGTAGTTAAGACAGGACAAGGGAAATGCACTGTACAAGCAAAGCTTACTAGAAAGCAGACTTAACACAATGTCAACTTGTCCACAGTAACGCCAGGATGAAAAACGACAGTAAGTCATGTATGTAAGCCGAATATTTATAAATTTATGTTAGAGAAAATGTAACTACAGATTTCCTGTGTCCCACAAATGGGATTCATTTGTTCATTAACAAACTGTGGATGGACACTCAGTGCTGTGAAGCAATTTGCCTTGAGTGTTTGTGACTTTCGCCACACTCTGCGATCCTGGAGTAATCAGTGCAAACAAGCCATAAAGCTTCAGTAGCAAATTACTGTCTCACAGAAAGACATTTTCAACTTCTGCTCCAGCTGCTGATAAAACAAATCATGTGTTTAGCTTGACTCCAGACAAGGACAACCTGTTCCTTCATAACTCTCTAGAGAAAAAAAGGAGTTGTTAGTAGGTACTTTAAAAAAAAAAAAGATGAACAATCTGGACATTTTTCCTTAAAAGATTCCTTCAAACACATTAGGAAAATGGAGGGTCTTATAATCAAAATGCTACAATTAGTCCACTGTGTTGAAAGGGTTTAGGGAAGGGATGAGGGGAACAGAAGGAAGAGAAGAATGAGGGAACCTGTGTACCAAAAGCAGGTGCTGTCACCCAACGTCAGGCCCTGCTCTTTGTGATCTGACTGAAGGCAAAAGCCTCTCACAGTCTAGGTAACAGAGTGATAAACAGAAAAGATGCAACCGCGGGTGGATTTTTAGCCTTCTCCCTTTCCACTCCCTGGCTTCCCCCTACCCTCCCAAAAAAGAATGTAGTCCTGCAGCCATGGCAAAAGTTTCAAACACTTCTCAAATACATAAGCCAGTTCCATTAGATCAAAAAAAAAATATCCTTCAATAAGTTTTAAGAAAGTAACTTTTGAGTACCAGTCAGCACTTCTGGCTAAAAAATTATCTTTCGCAGCCATGTAACTTTAGATGAGAAAGGAATTAGATAGTCGCATTCCATCTCGTTCTTGACTGAGCAGGAGGCACACCTGACACTGAAAGTTTTGCCATGGACTGTCTCTACTTTCCAAACGACCGAGCGTTACCTCTCTAGCTTTTTGTGCTGCAAGCTCAGCTTGTCTCTGTCGCTCGAGTTCTTCGAGCAACTGCTTTTCCATGATGCGTTTGGCCTCTTCCACCCTTCGGAGGACTTCTCGCTCAATTTCATCCTTCCTTTTCTCCAATTCTTCTTCTACCCTCTTTGCTACCAATTCTTCCACTCTTCGTGCTGTTTCTTCCTCAATGAGTTTTTCTTCTATTTCCTGCTGCCGACTATCAAAGAAAAGCAGAAAAGACAACATTTTAACCTAAGAATTCAAACTAATTTCAAGTCGACTTACTGAGCCGATTTTCTACATCATTATTAATTTTATAGCTTATTTTCACATCACATTCAGCAAAGAATAGTCAAGATAATGAGTAATACAGAAATTCAGATGAATATGGTTGGGGGGGTTGAGGTACACTCTATAAATACAGAAGGCTGGTGTGTAACAAGACCCTAATCCATCATAAAGTATAGTTCTGAAACAGGCGTCTACGTGGTGACACACTTAGTGCATTCAAACCCCACTCTTTAAGTAATGAACAGCCAACAGCAGTGTGGCCTTTACTCTGGGTTTTGAACTCCTTATCCTGTTGTGCCTTTTCCTCCTTTTAATGTTTTATTTTATTTAAAAGCTGTTCTAGATTTGACAGAGCAGACAGGTAAAACTATATTGTATTATCAAGGCTAAATGAATCACATTACTGTTCTCATTTTAACCCCATCGACACAGTTAACTTAATGACTGGAAATAAAATTTTATCTAAGAACATCTATCAAAGCTGTGCATTTTGTAGCAATGACAGCCACTGGTCCCATACATCATCTATTTTCAAGTTTGGTTGGATGTTAAAGGACAGTGTTTGGGACAGACCGGAAGGAAGCATGTTAATACTACCCTGGTCTTATAAATACAGCCACTACAAAGTATTCATCTATATTTTGCTTTCACTATGTTTCCACCTGGCAGCAGACCAAGCATTATTTTGTGCAGAATGAATGAATTCAAAGGTTCTTAATGATGCATCTATGTCCAAAGAGGCCAATTTCCATTACTTCCTCCCAAGCTATGAAATTCACAAAAGCTGCAACTTTTATCTTTATCTACTTGACATACACATGTATGAGACAGCCGTTCAACTGACATGTTCAGTGAAGACTTTCTAGTTGGTGTGACCTTTAAGCACTCTAGCACACTTCAACTCAATTCCTACCCAAGGGCTTCCAGCTCAATCCAATCGTATTCAGCTTCTACACTTACCCTTGACCTGTTTCTACCTAAGAAGCAGAGGATAGGACAGTAAATGTGGTTTTCCTCAAGGTTTAGCTATTTCCAACACTGTGAGGACGTGCCTCCATTTTTAATATTTCCTTCCCAACTACAATTTTCCAACATTATATGAGAGTCTAAGACTCAACACATACCTTCTCTTCAACTTCCTATCAAATAAAGACTAGAACAAACTTTTGGCAACAGCCAACGGCAGATACAATGAACATGATGACACTGAACAGATAAGTTAGCTCGATTCAATGGCAATCATGTACAGAATGGTTTCCTATGCACCCAAGGGGAAACTTTTCAGCTTTGTTTTTTTAAGAAAATCGGTTAGAGCCAGGTGTTGGTGGTGCAAGACTTTAATCCCAGCACTCGAGAGGCAGAGAGAGGCTGATCTCTGTGAGTTCGAGACCAGCCTGGTCTACCAAGTGAGTTCCAGGACAGCTTCCAAAGCAATACAGAGAAACCATGTCTCAAAAACCCCAAAAAGAAAAAGAAAATCAGTTAGATGTAGTAAAACCTCAGCATTTAAATCTTCAAAAACTCAACTCCTAACTAGCAGTGTTAGATGGCCCAGAGTACTGCGTAGAGGAGATAATGAAGCTCAATGGAGACTTCCTGTGAGTACAAAGAGAGGGGATGAGTAAAGACTCCAGGAAAGCTCATCAGCAAGCAGCAAAGCTCCCACTTAAGAGGATTTGTTAGTGAGAGAAGACTTGCAGTATCCAGGGCTTGGACCAGGCAGTCAAGCCAGACCTTCTAAGCAATAGTCAACAGCCAGCAATGTCACCTACAGATTTGGACAGTAAGGGAAAAAGAGCCAAACCAATTCAGCTTTTTAATTACAGAGCAAAAGCCAAACCAGGCTTAACTGTCAGCTCTGTCAGCCTTCACCCCAGTGACCACACCAACCAGAGGGAAGATGATAGGCAGCGAGTTGCTGAGTGGGTCCAGTCTGTGCTGCTTACTGCTCAAGTTATACTCCAGAGGGAAGGGAGGAGAGCAGATGCAAAGTCCCAGGCGCAGCTGAAGCAGTGTGGGAGAGCTGGCCTGCACCATTGTCTCACAGGGCTGCTTCTCTATCTGTTTCCTGTTGCTCCTGGAGGACCGCAGGGCACCCCAGCACTCCAATAGCCTTACTTATGTGTCCTAAGTGAGTGGCAGGCAAGGTCTGGGCACTGCTCTACCACACGCCTCACAGGAACATAACTTTGTTACTCTCATTAAGACTAAAAAGGCATCTAGTCCTTTTTCTACATACAATTCAGAAAGCCCAATGGACACAGTTGACAGGAAAACCAATAATGCCCCCACCACTAGGCCAACCAACCCTTCCATTAAAAACAATCAACTTTCTTCTAGAGGGAACCAAACCACTGCTAGTCAACATCCTAAGAATCACACAGGCCTTAGCCGGGCATTGGTGGCGCACGCCTTTAATCCCAGCACTCGGAAGGCAGAGGCAGGCGGATCTCTGTGAGTTCGAGGCCAGCCTGGTCTACAGAGTGAGTTCCAGGACAGCCTCCAAAACAATACAGAGAACCCCTGTCTCGAAAAACAAAAAACAACAACAACAAAAAAAATCACACAGGCCTATAATCCCAGCACTAAGGAGGTAGATCTGAGTTCAGCCTACAGACTGAGCTCCAGGACAGTCAAGACTACACCAAGAAACCCTGTCTCAAAAAACCAAAACCAAACAAAAAAACAAAATATCCCTGAACAAAAACAAACAAACAAAAAAACCCACACAGAATTCCAGAATTCTCCAAAGCTTTGGCTCTGGAGCTCTTGGATGAGTGCCAGGACGGCCTGTTTGCAAGTTCCTGAGCCATCCTGGGATAACAGGTTCTAGCTTTTAAATCTGAGCCCAAATAAATCCAGGCAGGGTGGGGTGGGGACCCCTGGCTCTATCTTGTCTCCAATCTTTATCAATTTCTCTGCTGAGCCCACTGCTGTGCTACCAGACAAGAGTTATTTAATGACACCAGGTTCCATTTTTTTCTCAGGCATTTAAAAAAACACTTCTCACAGTCAAGATGGTAATTGACTAAAACAACACCAGGGAGGCACAGCAATGTTAAGTGGGGGCACAGCTTGCTATATATACAAAACTGTTGTCATAGTTTTAAAAATCCTTGAAACAAAAGAACTCACTTCTTGAACTTCTAGGAATTGCCTAGTAATTGCTAGCAAACACTAATGCTTTATACCTAACAAGGTACTAAGCACTGGGCCACAGTGAATGCTGCAGTGACAGAATGGCTCTAGACAGACCCTGAAGCTACTGGGCAGCTTCTCCAGGACAAAGGTGAGGCAAAGCTGGATGGGGTTGATTGAGAGAGTACACTCTATCACCTGCAGGGTTCTGTGCTCTTCCCAGCAGTCAGTCTTGAAGCTCTGCAGACTGAATTCAGTCATAGAGCTCTTTATCTTCAATATGAACTCTATTATGAAGCCCAGTTCACCTGGGATACTCTTAGGCTCCTGATCTGTAATGCAGATAACACTAATATTTAATTTCAGATGCCACTGGCAGAAGTTACTAGGCTAATGATGACTTGCTACAGGTTGTCCCAGCTACCTGTTTTCTCCAACAGTTACTACAACTTAAAAATACCTAAGAAATGTTAACACTGGTACAAAGCAGGGGTGAAGAATCATATTAAGTGGCTGGGACCCAAGCAAAAGAGGGAAATCGGACTGAATTTGGAGGCACATGAATTAGCTCTTTATAAATGAGAATAAATGTTAAAGGCCTACCTTTTCATCATTTTTTAAATTATTGTAATGAATTAAGATAATTACCAGATTCCTTCCTAAGTTATTCAGCGGGCCATGTCTGGAAGCATGTTAAGTTATACTCAGTAACATTTACTGACTCACTTTATGCCAAATACTAAGTAGGTGATAGCATCTCCAATCTTCACAATATAAATGGACCTCCATTTCACATCCACTCAGATGATAAGGCCTCAGAATTATTAAGCAATAATGATTGGCCCCAATCATCAGACTTCACTGGTTAAACCCAACAGACAATCTTTGTTTTGCTCTGTCTCCTCCCACCTAACCCTAGACTGGATGAAATACACCAGGCACTCATGATGTTGTTTCCACCCTGGGCTTTTTACTGCAAATACACACTCCCTGGGGTTTCTTTCAATCCCTGGAACCAACTGCTCTTCTCTTTACACAGTCCCCTGGGAATTCTACCTATTCCCCAGGTTACAGAGACATAGCATCCCCACCACAGCTTACTAAAAGGCTCAGGGCATTCTAAACAGCAGCTCAATAAACAAGCAACGGGCATCTGTAAACAAACCACATTCCCTCACTCCCAAGGCTCCATCACCCACGGTCTGTGTACTCTCTGAAGACATTAGGACACATCATTGTCTAACGTACACAGAGTTTGGTAGCTGCCGGCCCTGTCCCTTCTCAAATGCCTTCTCTCAACCCAGAACCACAACACAGCTCTAAGTCCCCTCATTTCATCCTATGCCGCCCATGTGCAGCGAACTAATGACTCTCATCAGCACATCAGGTCTCCTTGTTGTCACACGGGGAACTACCTCAACTGTCACAGGCAACTTTTTCTATGTCCAACTGGTAGTTACCGGGGCTACATCTTCAAGGCTACGGGCTTGTTCCACACCCTAACAGGATTCCTTGTGGACACGGTGTAGTGAGAAACCATCTACCGACAACACAAGGCACCTGCAGTATTAGCTGTGTTCAGTCCCTTCCCTCCTCCTCCTAAGAACCCCTTCTGGAGAAAAATCTGCCTAAAACACACACCCAAAGGCCGAAAACAGAAAACCCCTACCACAGTCCAGATAAAGTTCCTGCTCCGTAACCATTTATTTATCCAGTCGTCACTCAAGAACTCCGGAAAAGATGGCTGGCTAGCACAGAGGCATATGCTTAGCACTATTGTTCCACGTGGCTGGGAGGGGGCGGGAGTGAGCACTCCTTTTCAAAGTACCGCACAACGCACAGGTTCGCTCTGCTTGCATTATCCACACCTACTTTTTTTTTAATCCAAAGACTCGGAGACCACGTGATCTCTACCCGATTTCAAGTCAAGTCCCCTGAAGGTAACCGCTTTCACTCTGCGTGAAAACTCAAAAAGAGTCCTCTGGAAGACTGGAAGCAGGCGTTTAGGCGGGATGGGGGGGGGGGCCACACGGCAGTAGCATCAAGC
Source organism: Mesocricetus auratus (assembly GCF_017639785.1). Classification (NCBI taxonomy): domain Eukaryota; kingdom Metazoa; phylum Chordata; class Mammalia; order Rodentia; family Cricetidae; genus Mesocricetus; species Mesocricetus auratus. Next base: position 10,247,163 of record NW_024429212.1, on the reverse strand, counting down.
ATGCTCGCTCGCTCGCTCGCTAGAGGGGCTGAGGCCAGGGCAAAGAACGAGGAGACAGGAGGGGACCGGACCACGGCTGCCCATCGGGTGCTCGCTGGAGGTCTGTGCATCTGTCTCCCCGGGGGCTGCACAAAGGAGAGAGGAACGGACGGAAGGAGGGAGACCCCGAAGCCCGGACCCCCCAGTTTCCCCCCCCCTTGCGGGCTAACCCTGTGCTCCAAAGCCGCGGGCCCAGCGATGCGCGGCCCCGCCAACCTCCCTCCCGCCTCGCGCCCTCCACTCCCGACTTCCGGGCTGGCGCTCCCTCCCTCCCCTTCCCCCCCCCGCCCCGGGCCCCCCGCTCCCCGCTCCCGCGCGCGCCCCCCTCGCTCACATTTTTCGCTGCCGCTCGAACTCCGCCTTCTTCTCCTCCTCCTCCCGCTTCTGCTTCTCGTCCAGGCTGCTGCGCTTGCTCACCGTGCGCCCGAAGATGTCGATGCGGTCGGGCGGGGACGAGGCGCGCTCCCGCTCGCGCCGGGACGCCGCCGCGTTGGTGGAGCGCGAGCGCGAGCGCGACTCCCGCCGCCGGTTCCGTTTGCTCTCCCGGGACTTGGAGCGCTTCCGCACCCGCTCCTTGTCCCGCGAGCGCGAGCGCGAGCGGCTGCGCTTCTTGTTGTGCTTGGAGCTCTTGGTGTGCTTGGAGCGGGACGAGCTCCGGCTCCGCGACCGGCCCATCCTCGCGCGGCGCGGCGCCCGCCGCCGCCTGTCACCCGCTGCCCGCCGCAGGCCGCCCTTCGAACGCCGGGAAGCTCGGCCCCCCGCCCACGGACCCTCCGCCTTGGCTCCCGAGCGCACCCGCCGCGCACACCGCCGCCTCCGCCGCAAGAGGCCTAGCAGGCCCGGCCCGGAGTCCCTAAAGATGGCAGCTGCGGCAGCACCGGCTGCCCTTCCCACAATGCCCTGCGCCGAGCGTGCCTGCGTGAGCCCCGCCCCCTGGCGACGTCGCCGAGGCGGGCGGGCGGGCGCCGCCGAGCGCGCTCGGCTCTTTCCGCCAGCGGCGCGGAGACTTGAAGAGCGGGAGGGAGTTCCGGGCCGCCTTCGGGTTTGTCTTAACTTCGCGTCAGCCCAGACCTCTAACTCTAAGGAGTTAGGAGATTGCCGTGACGGAAAGGCAGACGGGGGCCCGAGTGAGTGGTGCGCGCCCGTAACCCCAGCCCTCAGAAGGCAGAGAGAGGCCCAAGGACCAGCTGTTCAGGGTCGGCCTTGGCTCAGTAGTAAGTTGGAAGTCAGCTGGGGATACATGCGTAATACATATCTTTATACACATACATAAAAACCATGCGTGCGTGCAGGCGTACCATATACATGTCAGCCACAGAGTTAGAACAATTCCCGGAGCAGTCCCAAATTATCCCGAGGATGTCTATGTCAGAGCTAATTAAATACTTTTTAAGCCTTTTTAAAAAGGTTTACATCATTGTGGATTTTTCAAAAAAACAAAAAAAAAACCAAAAAACTCAAGGCCAGCCAGGGCTACACAGTGAGCTCCAGGCCTAGCCCCAGGGTCAGGGGAAAGACAAGGAAAACAGAAATGACTTAGCTCATTGGGGTCTCTTAGCTTTTGAGCTCCACTAACAAAATATCAACAACTCATTACTTTATACCCAAAAGAAAATTGTTCTCCCCGGGTGTTGGTGGCGCATGCCTTTAATCCCAGCGCTCCGGAGGCAGAGGCAGGTGGATCTCTATGAGTTCGAAGGCCAGCCTGGTCTACAGAGTGAGTTCCAGGACAGCCTCCAAAACAATACAGAAAAAACCCTGTCTCAAAACAAACAAAAAAAAAAGAAAGTTGTTCTCCACACTTTTGGAGACTGAGAAGTACTCCATTAAGTCGTGGTGAGTATGTTTGTGCCTCCAACCTTAGACTGCTGTAGTCTTAGAGGCAAAAGAACACAAAAGACAAGGGTTCCCTGTGAACACCTTCAGAACACTAGCCCCATTTTTGAAGCCAGAGCCCCTGGGGGCTTAATCTCTTCCAAAAAGGCCCCTCCTTCTCTTTGTCTCCCATCTCCTTTTAGAATTTTATTTGTTCCCTGCCTCTTGTGTGCTGGGATTAAAGTGGGCTAAGGCTCCACTTCTTAATGCTGTCACATTGTATGTTAGGTCCAACTCGTGAATTTTAGAGGGAGGATTCTTCTGGGGGCTCAGACTCCACTTGCACTCCACGCTGCGTCTCTGTCTCTCTCTGTGTCTCTTGTGTGTGTGTGTGTGTCTTTCTCTGTCTGTCTCTTTGTATGTGTGTCTCTTTCTCTGTGAGTATGAGTGAGTGTGTGTGTGAGTGTGTGTGCATGCCCACGTGTGATGGGGATGGAACCCAGGAGCTCATGCAAGTGCCCTGCCTCAGTACCACATCCCAGCCCCAGGACACCTTCTTGTGAGAATTGGGTGTGGGTTCTACAGTGCTCCGTGAGCTCTTTCTTCATGACATCTGTAAACATCACACCCTGCGGTTCAAGCTAGACAGGGATTTGAGAGAGCATCTCCCGAACCAGTCTCCCAGCACCTTAGCAGACAGGCAGTCACTTCAGCAACGTGTCTCTCTCTTGCTGAGAGCTGCTCCTGGAGAGATGGACAACCCCTTGATCTGCCCTTCACCCGGTGGATGTGTGTCAGGCCTACCACCTAGTATATGGGAAGCATTCGACGAACATCATGGATCAGTAAATAAACGCAACAGTCTTGTCTAGCAGCTTTCTAGGGAGTTTGAAATGACAGAACTTTGGGCACCTTCCACCCCCAGGGTGAGCCACTTTCATTACAGCTCTGGCCGTAGAATTTGGAGAACTTTAACTTCCAAAAGCTATCCTTTGGTTCAGTCCAAAATGTTTAGTTCTGAACTAAACTAAAAGCAAAGAACTTTTCCCCTAAAAGAAAAATAATCATCTAATTCTTCATCCGCCATCGAAGGTTGATTGTAAGTATGTACAAAACAAAACACTCCGTGCTTGCTGGAAGAAACTAACAGAGAATCTTTTACTAAGGAAGAAGGAAAAGGCCCCTCTGTGTTTCAGAAGCACAGAAAGGTATGAGATGCATGGACCTGTGGCCATCCTGGACTAACGGCGGAGGAACTGGCCAGCAGAGCCCCCCAGGAGTTTTTAACTCTCAACTCAGTCCTCCCCAGCCTCCAGCAGTTCACCAGTCTTCCTGGCTTCTGCCTCAAGTGAATTGATCTGCAGTCTCTACATACTTCCTCCAACAGCGACAACTTAAATTATCTCAAGGTCCACCAGGGCATAATCACATTATACAGAAAATCCAGACACAAACAGCTCTCGAGTTTTAACCGGCACAGTGCTTTGAGTAGCAGGATACGGTCTTGGGCTCTGCCCTACCTGGGATGCAGATCATCCTTACGTCCACCGTATCCATTCCATATAAGCTGCTTGCCCTAACCACTTGGGAGCCATGTTGCTTAAACCCTCTCAGAGGTCTGTACTATAGGAAAGCATATTATGTATAAGGGGTGCTGTCTGGTCTTAGTAATCCATTGGAAGATAGGAGAATCCTTGTAGATAAGGGTTAATGTTATATTCACCGGCCACATTTCTTGAATTACACAGTAGTAACCTCTGAGTGCACCTGTTTCCTCGAGATAACAAAAATTTAAAAAAATTTTAAGCATTTAAGCTACAGCCCCACCCCTTCCTGGATTCATTTCCTTTAGTTTGGCCTAATCAATCTTTCCCCTGAATAAAAAAAGGAATGCCGAACTATCCAAGATTAAAGTTTAGTGGTACCAATCACTACTGAAATTTTCGCCGCGCCTTCGAGATTATGTAGGAGGAAGCAGACATGCTGGCATGCTCTGGGGATGCTCACAGTCTCCTCTCCCAAACCACAGCTTTCATTTAGGCCTCTGTTTATTATCATGTGACTTTCGCCTCCCCCAAAAAGGTGTTAGCCCCTAACCTTCAGTACTCGCGCGGATGCATCCTTATATGGAAACGGCCTTTCGAGATAGAGATACCGTCGGGTTAAGCCGGAGCCATAACAGAATAGTGAGTCTTCTCCAACATGGCAGGCATTCTTATCTGAAAGAGACACTGACACACGTGGAAGAACTGAGGAAGTGAGTCAACGACAAGCCGAACAACGCCCAATGAGACCGCTTACCAGCACCAGAATCTGGTCAAGGCAATGAAAGTCCCAGGAACCACAGGAGAAAGCCTGACTCCGCAGACACCCAGGGTTAGGGTTTCCACCATCCATGGCTGAGATGATTGATACATGTAATAAATTACATTTCTTTTCTTTTCTTTTTTTTTTTTTTTTTTTTTTTTTTTTTTGGTTTTTCGAGACAGGGTTTCTCTGTGGCTTTGGAGGCTGTCCTGGAACTAGCTCTTGTAGACCAGGCTGGCCTCGAACTCACAGAGATCCGCCTGCCTCTGCCTCCCGAGTGCTGGGATTAAAGGCATGCGCCACCAACGCCCGGCGATAAATTACATTTCTTTAGAGCTTGAGAAAACATGTCACAGAAACCCCAGGAAATGAATGAAGCCCCTTATAACACTGAGCCCCCAAGGAGAGGATTTGTCCTCTTTCTGCTTCTGTTTGTGAGATCTGCCCACTTTTTAATAGACCAGATCACTTCAGGCTAAAGCAAGCCTTTGTCCCACTTTGCTGCTTGGCTTATGAGTCGTTAGGTAAAATAATGATGACGATAATAATAACATCTGGAGAGATGGCTCAGCGGTTAAGAGCACTGGCTGCTCTTCCAGAGGACCTCAGTTCAATTCCCAGCACCCACATGGCAGCTCACAACTCTCTGTAACTCCAGGTCCGGGTAAGCAATACCTTCTGGCTTCTTTGGGCACCAGGAATGGTGCAGGTAAAACACCCAAGCACAAAATAATTGTTTTAAGTAGCAATAATGTTTACTGTGCTAGTTTATGTCAATTTGACACTAAAGTCATCAGAGAGGAGGGAACTGCGATTAAGAAAATGCCTCCAGGGCTGGAGAGATGGCTCAGCAGTCAAGAGCACTGGCTGTTCTTCCAGAGGACCCAGGTTGAATTCTCACATAAAATAAATTTAAATAAGATTGGGCTGTAGGCAAGCCTGCAGGGCGTTTTCTTATTGAGTGATTGACAGGGGAGGGCCCAGTCCATGTGGGTTGTGCCTCTCCTGGGCTGGTGGTGGTCCTGAGTTCCTTAAGAAAACAGGATGAGCAAGCCATGGGGAGCAAGCCAGTAAGCAGCACTCCTGCATGGCCTCTGCATCAGCTCCTGCCTCCAGGATCCTGCCCTGTGAGAGTTTCTGGCCTTGCTGCTTTTTTTCTATTCTTTTCTTTCTTTCTTTCTTTCTTTCTTTCTTTCTTTCTTTCTTTCTTTCTTTTTTTTTTTTTTTTTGGTTTTTCAAGACAGGGTTTCTCTGTATTGTTTTGGAGGCTGTCCTGGAACTCACTCTGTAGACCAGCCTGGCCTTGAACTCACAGAGATCTGCCTGCCTCTTTCTCCCGAGTGCTGGGATTAAAGGCGTGCACCACCAACGCCTGGCTTCCTTGCTGCTTTTTGATGATGAACTCTTATGTGGAACTGTGAGGGAAGTAACCCTTCCCTCCCCAAGCTGGTTTTGCTCATGGTGTCTCCTCACAGCAGCAGTCACCCTAACCATGACAGCAAGCTCCTCATGGCTCCAGCAAGTGCCTGAGACAATACCTTTGCAGAGAAAATGTTCCTTAGAGGTTGCAGCCCATGGTTCGTTAGACCTGTTGATTGGGTAAGATGGGATTGGCAAACGTATCACTGCAGGGCACGTGAGAGAAAGATCTTGCTCAATTTAGGACCATGAAGTGAGGAAGAGGAGGTGCAGGGGTCTCATGATCCCCCCTCAGGGTGCACCACTAATGATCTTAAGGCCTTCTGCTAGACCCCACCCCTTAAAGGTTGCACCATCTATAACTACGTCAATCTTGGGAAGAAACCTTCAACACAAGGGCCCTTGGGGGAACATTCTACATCTAAACTGTGAGGCTGGAGTTGCAGCATAGAGCTGGGACACCCTGAAGGTGAACCAACCATGTTCGTCTTCAGAGAAACATATTACTTAACTTTTATTTTAAAAAAAACTTTAGAAATATTTGCATTTTTATATATAAAGGTTTTTTTTTTGTCGTGTCTGTATTTTTAACAACAACAACAACAAATATCCCCTGGGGGAGGAGATGCGGTATGTGAGGCAGAAAGGAGAGATGAGTTTGACTAATTACCTAGACTTTCACTCAGGAACTGCATTAGCCAGCAAGTTTGTCACCCTCTGGAATATTCTGACATTTAACAAACCCTCCTGAGACAGACTGCCACGTATTTGCTGCTCAGAGAGTCTGTGCTGCTGCCGTTTAAAATTCAGAACCCGGTTTTACTGAGTTTCTTTTCTTTTCTTTTCTTTTTTCAAATCAGACACTGTATCTTGGCACTCGTCTGCCTTGAGTGAGGATAAAATAAGACTGCGAATGGATTTTTCCTCCTAACTCACCATCCAGAGGTCTGTAGTAGGAAGAAATACAACCCACTTCCTGTTCCTGCTCCTGAATTGAAAACCACCACAAGACTGATTGGCAGAGAGCAGTCATTTCATTACAGATGATGCGGGGCAGGTTTTCAGGCAGGTCACAGTTTGAGGGGCTGGCCTCTGGTGTCTGGGGAAACCAGATGGCAGAAGGCAGAAGGGGCAGTGTGCCTTCATGACCAGTCGCTGGTGTTTTCTGAAGGCGTTTCAGTCATAAATCTGGCAATCCGCGCAGGTCTAAAAATCTCAGCTGTGTCCACCAGCTGTACCTGCACGTGACCTTTAACTTTCTTTCTTTATTGGTAGTGGTTTGAAAAGGAATGCTCTCCATAGACTCATGCGTCTGAATACCTGGTCCATAGGGAGTGGCACTATTAGGAGGCGTGGCCTTGTTGGAGTAGGTGTGGCTTTGTTGGAGGAAGTACATCTCTAGGCCCTGAGGTCTAAAATGCTCAGTCCACTCCCAGTGGCTCGAAGTTCACTTCCTGCTGCCAGTGGATCAGGATGTAGAACTTTTAGCTACCCTTCCACCACCATGTATGCCTGCTTCCCGCCGTGTAATGGACTAAAACGCTAAACTGTGTACACGATGGAGAATCACTCATCTGTTAAAAGCAATGGCATCAGCCGGGTGTTGGTGGCGCACGCCTTTAATCCCAGCACTCGGGAGGCAGAGGCAGGCGGATCTCTGTGAGTTCGAGACCAGCCTGGACTACCAAGCGAGTTCCAGGACAGCATCCAAAGCCACAGAGAAACCCTGTCTCAAAAAAACAACAACAACAAAAATAAAAAACAAAACAAAAAAAAGCAATGGCATCATGAAATTTGCTGGCAAGCAGATGGAGCTAGAAAAGGTCATCCTGAGTGATGTAACTCAGACCCAGAAAGACAGACAAAATATGTACTCACTTACAGGTGGATATTAACCATGTTAAAGAATAACTATGCTACAATCCACAGACCCTAAGAAGCAAAGTAACAAAAAAGACTCAAGGGGGGGGGGGGGGGGGGGAGTCCGCACATGAATCTCACTGTGAAGGGGAAATAGGGTAGACATCACAGATAGACTGGGGGTGTCAGGTTGGGGGTGGGGATGGAAACAGGAGGGGTCAGGTAGGGGGGAGGATGGAGGAAGAGAGTCTGGGGAAGACAACTGGAATCAGGGCACCTCTAGGATGAACTAGAAACCTAGTACAATGGAAAGTCCAGGGATCTATGAGGGTGGTCCTACCTAAGACGCATAGCAATGGGGGATAAGGAACCCGAAGGGGCCATCTCTTGTAACTTAGCAAGATTTGTAGTGGAGGGATTGAACTCCAGCCCAGCCATAGAACTTCTGACCGACAATTTGCCCTGCCTACAAGAAATACTGGGACAAAGGTGGTACAGAAATTATGGGACTGGCCAAGCAATTACTGGTCCAGCTTGAGATCCATACTATGAGAGGGAGCTTACCCCTGATACAGCCTGGAGGGCCAGGACCCAGAGGCTGGGCAGCCAAGAGGCCTAGGATAGAACCAAACATAACTGGTTAAAAAAGGGAAAAAAATGAATTGAATGATTGCTAATGATATTCTGCTATACTCATAGATTGTTGCCTAGCCCAATTTTCATCAGCGAGGCTTCACCCAGTAACTGATGGAAAGAGATACAGAAACCCACATTAGGTGGGCCCTGGGGAATCCTGTTGAAGAGTTTGAAAGTGGTGGTTTGATAGAAAATGACCCCCAAAGGGAGTATCACTATTAGGAGGTGTTACTTTGTTTGAGTAGGTTTGGCCTTGTTGGAGGAAGTGTGTCAAAGTCCGGGTGGTCTCTGAGGTCTCCTATGCTGTTGCTACTCCCAGTGAGACAGTTCACTTCCTGTTGCCTTCTGATCAAGATATAACCAGCACATGTCTGCCATGCTCCCTGCAAGATGATAATAGACTGAACCTCTGAACTGTAAACCTCCACCTCAATTAAATGTTTTCAATTATAAGAGTTGCTATGGCTGGGTGTTGGTGGCACACGCCTTTAATCCCAGCACTTGGGAGGCAGAGGCGGGCAGATCTCTGTGGGTTTTGAGGACACCCTGGTCTACAGAGCAAGTTCCAGGACAGGCTCCAAAACAATACAGAGAAACCCTGTCTTGATACCCCCTCCCCAAAATAGAGTTGCTATAGTCATGGTATCTCTTCATAGCAATAGAAACCCTAGACAGACGTTGGTACCAGGGGTGGGGTAGTGTAGTAGGCCTGACCATACTTTTGTCTGGAGGAAAATTGGACTTTGGATTAGAAAAGCAGTGGAATGCTTTAAACACTGCTGAACGGGCCACACTGGTAAGAGCCTGGGTAACAGAGGTGCTAAGAGTTATTTGAACTGTCAGAGGCCGGCTCAAGAGGTTTCACAGAAGAATTTTACTATGTTGCCTAGAAATTGTTCTTGTGATATTTTGGTGAAGGATGTGGTTGCTTTTTGCCCTTGTCTGAAGAGTCTGTCTGAGACTAAAATGAGAGTTTTTTAAAATGATTCCATTGGCAGAGGAAATCTCAAAGCTGCCTAGTATAGACTTTGTTGTGTGGTTATTAGTAGTAACTCTAATAAAGACTTATAAGGAAAAGGAGCAAGCTGAGCAAATAAAAATACAAAATGTACAAATTGAGAAAAGGAGCACCAGCAAGTGGAATAGAGCTAAAAAAAACTGTGTTCAGGAAATAGAATAAAGGGAGTGGTGACCTCAGGGCAAGGTCCCACCCAGCTAAGTTTCCATCCTGTGAAAAGGAACTGAAGAAAGTTTAGTAACAGCTATGTAGGCTGGTCTGTTTGAGGGCTCCCTGGCAGTGGGACCAGGATCTATCCCTGGTGTCTGAGCTGCCTTTTTGAGCCCATTCACTATGGTGAGATACCTTGCTCAGCCTTGGTGCAGGGGGGGAGGGCTTGGTCCTGACTCAATTTAACCTACCAGACTTTGTTGACTTCCCCATGGGATTGGGGGAGGAGTGAAGGGAGGAGGACCCCTGAATGGCTGGGCGGTAGTGGCGCACGCCTTTAATCCCAGCACTCGGGAGGCAGAGGCAGGCAGATCTCTGTGAGTTCGAGGCCAGCCTGGTCTACAAGAGCTAATTCCAGGACAGTCTCCGAAGCCACAGAGAAACCCTGTCTCGAAAAACCAAAAAAAAAAAAAAGGACCCCTGAATGGAACGAGTACGTGCATGAAGACCCTTCCCTGACCTACGCCGACTTCAACAAACTCCTCTGGGCTTTTCTTTCTTACTGGGGACTTGATTTTGGGGTCTTCATGCTATTCTGTGCAGTTTCCAATGCTGACAAGTCCGCTTAGCCCTGGAAGCCCCACTCTTCATTATCAGATCACCCCATATCTGTGGTAGTTTGAATGAAAATGGCCCCCATAGCCCATAATAGGAGGTGTGGCCTTGTTGGAGTGGGTGTGGCTGTGTCACTGGGGGTGGGCTTTGAGGTGTCAGATGTTCCAGCCAGGCCCAGTGCCTCTTTCTTTCAGATCTAGATGTAGACCTCCTAGCTACCTCTTCACCGCCATGTCTGCCGGCATGCCACTGTTGCAGGACATTTGACTGCACAGTGACACTCTGAGACTATTAATAAAGTTTAACCTAGAGTCGGGGCAGAGTTAGCCAGAGATTTTTGGAGGACCAGGATAAGGATAGAGAGATACAGGAAGTAGTAGGGAGATTTTCAGGCCCTTTTGAATCCAGGAAGGAAAGAGAGAAGAGGTCACTGGTCTTTTTTCTTGTTAGTCAGGTTTTTACCCTGCTATTTGATTACCAAGTTTTTTTTATTAACAATAAAAATATAGATAACCTCTTCATGCTGCCATACTTCCTGCCATGATGATAATGGACTAAACCTCTGAATTATAAGCCAGCCCCAATTAAATGTTTTCCTTTATAAAAGTTGCTGTGGTCTTGGTGTCTCTTGACAGCAATAGAAACCCTAACTAAGAGAGCATCTGAGGAGATATGGTCCTCCCCCTGGACCACAGCCCAGGTAGTATCTGCTTGCCCAGATTCCCTTTACCATGAATCCCGTGACACAGGTCTGCCTGCATCCCTTGCCTCTCAAGCCTGTCTTGATCATTTCCTCCCCATTGATCTCTACTCTTTTCCTTAGGTACAGATCTCTAACTATTCTGTGAAATACTTTTCTGCCAAATGTTCACACCCTTAGTCCGGGTACTTCGGAGACAGAGGCAGACAGATGTCTATGGATTAGAGGCAGGTGTGGTCTCCACACTGAGTTCTGGACCAGCCAGAGCTATATAGTGTGCCCCTACCTCAAAAAGTAATTATCAGTAGTAAAAGTGTTTTGTTCACTGTTGGGGGTGGGGAGAATACAAGACCGAGGACCAGAAGATGCAGTGTCTGTTAGAACGTGCGTCAGAGACAGTAATTTCAGGCCATGTCCTCATGTGGCAAAGGCGAACCTGAGCAGCCTTGAGGCTTGCTGGCTTGTTTTTATAGGACTTACACAAAAGAGAGGTTTTATTGCCATGTTTTCATGTGCATATTTTATAACTTGCTCATGTTGTCCTCCGTGTTTAGGAGGTTTTGCTACAGTTTTCTACATTTTTCCTACCCTATCTTTACTCACAGCCCCCCCCCCCCCACTTTTCCTTGCTGCCTTTGAAGCTGAGCCCTACCTCTCTCCCTGTTGCAAACCCCACAGCCTGGAGTCCCTACACCCATCACGATCCTTCTGTCATGCCTGCCTTACTCTGAGTAAGTGAATGGTATTTTTTTCCTTTCATGAGAAGTATGTATAATGTATTAAAATCCGACACAGAACAGACAGGTTTTGCTCACAGTTCACTGTGGTTCATGAGCACTCGAGCCAGGACTGAGTCTAGTCTGTCTCACATGTGCCCAGATAGACAAATAAAGGGAAAGAAAGAACCACAGAAACAACCAAGACAGAGCCTGCTTTTCAACCGCTGTGCACCTCAAGGCAGACGTTTCAACATAGAAAGATTTAAAACCTAAGTGAAGCAACCTGCTTGGCTGGGCTTGGAGGAAGCCGAGGGAAAGCCCCGGGGGGTCCTTGGTCCCACCAAAGCTCTTTCTTTCTGGATCCTGATGACTGTGATCAAGGGTCTCACCAGCTAGAACAAGTCATTCCTCCAGGCTTTTGCTGACCTGGGGCTTGGTTATAGGAAATTTACCCAGACCACTGCACTCAGGGAAGGTGACAAGCCATGTGAGAACCTGGGAGTGCAGACACACCCACTCCTGTAAACGAAATCCAGGAGGGAAAATCTGCCATTTAATGCTACTATTCATTCTCCACAATAGCTGGACTTTCCCAGGAGGAGGATGAATGCAGCAGCAGCAGTAGCGTGCAGTTGCTAAGTGATGGGGTTCCTGAAATCAGGCTGCCAGGATGGATGGGAATGCTCAGCTACATGACTCCACGCTTCTTGGCAGGTCTAGGCATTACAGGTTTCACAGGTAAACTATAGAACACTCAACAGCGACTCCAGATTAACACTGATTTATTTCTAGCATAATCATGTCACAAATACTGTATTGAGTATACACAATCTATGAGACATATTTATACCAAAACATTGTGTTATTTGTCTGAAATGCAAATTAGCTGGGAATCCTGCAGTTTTGTTTGCTAAATCTCCCAACATTGACTGCCTATCTTTCTTGTTTTCTTCTATCGAAGCAGTTCGTGCTGTGCTTGGGAACAACTAGGACTCGTTTGACAGTCATAGATGAAGTAGCCGTAGCGGATCTTGTGGACCTGCAAGCTGGCAACTTCACTGTGGAACACTGTTACGCACTTTGGCCAAGTTACGCAGGACCATGCTGCCTTTCCTGCAGCTAGTCTGAGTAGCAGGTTGTCCAGCTTGGATATTGGTCCTCTGAGTAGAAGAGTGAGACACTGGATGTCTCAACCTGGTTGTATATTTTCTTGCTGAGGGTAAAGTTGAGCATTAAAAGAAAAATAATCTGTTTGACTAAGATGCCCTCCATAGTCTCCTGCATGTGAACGCTTGGTGCATAGTTAGTGGTCTTGCATGGGAAATCTTAAGAGGTGTGGCCTTGCTGGAGGAAGTGCGTCACTGGAGATGGGCTTTGCACCATTCCCAGTTCGTCTCTCTGCTTCCTGCCTGTGGTTCAGGGTGTGAGCCCTCAGCTTTCTGTTCCGGCTGCCATCATAGACCAATCCTCTGCAGCTGTGTCCCAAATAATCCCTTCCTTCCGTAAGGTGCGTTGGTCGTGGAGTTTTAGCGAAGCAACGGAAGTAAACTGATAGGGAAGCTGGTGGCAGCAGTGGCTCTATCGCTGTGACAGACCTCACTGTGCTGCTTTTGGGGGAGTGTGGAAGACCTGGGGTCTTTGGACTGGAAAAGCAGGGCCTAATGGGACATCCTAGTAGAAGCCTGGGAGACAGCGCTAGAACAGTGCAGGCTGTGGGGACTCGGTTCAAGAGACGAACAATGCTAGCCATTGGGTCAGAGCCCCGTTCTGTGGTGTTTTTGATGAAGATTGTGGCTGCTTTCCACTCATGCCCTAAGAACTTACCTGAAGCTAAGTTTAAAGTTAATGTGCTAGGGGCTGGGGGATAACTCAGCACTTAAAAGCTCTTGTGCCTGCAGACATGCAAAACTGGCTTCAGTTCCCAGCACCTGTATGGTGTCCTCCTCTGACCTCCACTGGCAACCGGGCACACATATACATACATACATACATACATACATACATACATACATACATACAAACAAGCAAAACACCCATGCCCATAGAATAAAATAAACCTTTTCTTACAAAATTAAAAGTAATGGGCTAATTTCTTTGGCATAAGAGATTCTTCTAATAGTCACTCTGTCGTATGCTTATTAGTAATCACCCTTATGCATTTCTACAATGAAAAAGAACAACTAGGGCAGAAGGAAAAATATATATTAGAAAGAAAAGAACACTGGCAAGTTTGCAAGTTTAGCATTACAGGGAAGCCTGCACTGAATGAGAGACTGTAGCTATGAGAATATTATCACCCACAAACAAAGCACTGATCTACATAAGAATAAAAGGAAAGGTACTCTGGGGGAAGATCCCACCTAGCTAAGTTTTCAACACCTGAAAGGAGCAATCCAAAGCTGAAGCTAATGCTGGTGCTGAAGCTGATGCTGACAGTGATGCTGAAGCTGATAGTGATGCTGATGCTGAAGCGGTCGATGGATTCAAAGGAGCCAGGGTCCATCCCAAGTTGGTAGCGGTCATGGAATCTTTCTCCAGGGCTTCAGAGAGCTCCCGAAGACAGAAAATATATGGCAGGGAATCCTTGTGGTAGACCCAAGAGAGCAAGAGGTCCTGAGAGGCCATTGCACGAAACTGTGACAGTGAAACCTGTGTTGCCATGGAGAGCTGTTGAGGAACTAGCCTGAATGAGAGGAGAGTGCTGTAGTCCATGCAGCTGGAAGGGCAGACTTCAGACATGGAGCTGTAGGATTTGGTAATTCACTGCTGGGTGTCGGTCTTGCTTTGGTCCAGTATTTCCTCATTATGCTCCCATTCCTCCCTTTTGGAATGATAGCATATGTTCTGTGCCATTTCATTCTGGAAGTATGTAATTTGCTGTTTTGATTTCACAGGGGGTGATAATTAAGAGATTGCTCTGAGTTTCAGAAATGAGTTTGGATGGAAACCCAGTGCTGTGACTGTAAAAGACTGTTGGCTTTGAAGTTGAACCCTGTATTCGGCACTGTGATACGACCACAAGCCCATGAGGGCCAGAGAGTGGAATGTGGTGGTTTGGATAAGTCCCTTACAGTCTCAGGCATTTGAGCACCAGGTTCCCAGCTGGTGGGACTGTTGTAGGAAGGATTAGGAGGCAAGGCCTTGCTGGGGGAAAGTATGTCCCTAGAGGTGGAAAAGACTCACACCGTTTCCAGTTCATTCTCCTTGCTTTGTGCTTGTAATCCAAGATGTGATCCCTCTGCCTCCTGCTCCCATTGCCATGCCTACACACCACCATCGTGAGCTCCAACCCTCTGGATCCGTAAGCCCCAACAAACCCTTCTTCCTATGAGTTACCGTGGTCAGAGTGCTTTAGTCACAGCTAGCATGGTAGAATAAAATATAATAAAACAAAACCCACCACATCGAGGCTGGAAAAGGCAACCCAACAGGAGGGAAAGAGCCCCAAGAGAAGACACAAGAATCAGAGACCCACTCATCCACACACTTAGGAGTCCCATAAACATACTACGCTAAAATGTGTACTGCACATACTCGGAGCACTTGGGACACACCTGTGCAGCCCTGTGCACCCCACCTCAGCCTCGTGGACTCATGTGAGCCTTGCTCATTCGAGTCCGAGGGCCTTATTTTTCCCAGTGTCCTCCATCCTCTCTGGCTCTTATATTCTTCCCACCTCCTCTTCCACAGCATGCCCCTGTTTTCATTTAACAATCAACAAACACACCCGTCATACCACTTTGTGTTGATTTCCACTCTTGGTCCATTTTCTTTCATTATATAATTGGGTCTTGTTGCCTTTTGTGCATTTGATGTAGTCAAGGCATAAGCATTCTGGCACCTGGGAGCCAAAGGATACTGAGTGTTACAGCTTGGATGTAAAAATATTCTGGCACTCGGGAGCCAAGGAGTACCACAGGTCACAGTAAGCGTAGCAGCTTACAGCCCTGCTCCAGGGAAAGGCTTCCCCAGTGTAATAGCTCTGCTCTGGCAAGAGAGGGCTTTGGAGTATAACAACTCAGCTTCGCTAGGGGAATGTTTTTCCACTCTGCTCTGGCTCCGTCGAAAACTTGATATTTCTCTCCTCCTCTTCATTCCAGTGAAGGAAGCTTTCACCCAAACTTCTTTCAAGAGATTTACTGGGAGGGAAGAATCCAGGAGAGTGGCTGCCTCTGCCAGGGTGGCAGAGGACAGCTGGACAGCCGTACAGTCACAAGCTGCACAGACACAGGATTTATATAGGGCTTCTTAGGGGGTGGAGTTTTTCCAGGGAGATTTCCAGAGTGGGGATTGGTCAGAGCTCAGATTGGCTAGATCTGGTGCTCAGGGATTTGTTGGTTTTCTGCTCAGGTTCAGGGTCAGATTTGGCTCTGGTTTCAGGGCCAAAGTGTGTTTCTTTCACTGGTCCTTTTTAGTCTTTTGGCTCTAATTTTAGGGCCAGGATGTACTTCTTTCCAGGGACAAAGTGTGTTTCTTTGGTTCTGGTTGCAGGGCCAAAGTGTGTTTCTTGGGCTCTGCTCAGGGTGTTTCTTTGACTGGCCCTTTGTCTCTACACAAGATCTATATATTTGTCTTATTGTCTTTTATAAAATAACAATACACACACTCCATTTTTAAGACACTCATTTTGCTTATATTTTTACATATGTGTTTTAGTTCACTATTAGTATCACTATGTGTATTGCATATGACAGAAAGGAACATGTAACCATGTGGACATTGTCTTGCAAATTCTTGAATATCCTTTACCTCTTTCCTAATCCTTTAAATTTTGTATATTTATTTTGAGACAGGGTGTCTCTATGTATCTCTAGCTGGCTCGAAAATCAATATGGATCAGTTTGGCTTAAAGACTGTAGAAACCCACCTGGGCTGGTGGTCCTGGGTTTTATAAGAAAGCAGGTTGAGCAAACAGTCTGAAGCAAACCAGCAAGCAGCGCCCTCCCTGGCCTCTGCAAGCAGCGCCCTCCCTGGCCTCTGCAAGCAGCGCCCTCCCTGGCCTCTGCAAGCAGCGCCCTCCCTGACCTCTGCAAGCAGCGCCCTCCCTGACCTCTGCAAGCAGCGCCCTCCCTGGCCTCTGCAAGCAGCGCCCTCCCTGGCCTCTGCAAGCAGCGCCCTCCCTGACCTCTGCAAGCAGCGCCCTCCCTGGCCTCTGCATCAGCTCCTGACTCCAGAATCCTGCCCAGTATGAACTCATGCGCTGACTCCCTTCAGTAATGAAGCAATGTGGAAGTGTAGGCCAAACAGCAATAGAAACCCTGACTAAGACACCTCCAAACACGGCCCCCAACAAATAAATGCCAGCAACAGGTGTACCACAGTCTTTGTGAACTGAGGGTCCTCATTCAGTGAATGCCTGGTCTAAGCTAGGGAATAGGCCTTCAGGACAGTGGTTCTCAACCTGTGGGTTACGACCCCTTTGGGGGTTGGATGATCCTTTCACAGGGGTTGCAAATCAGATATTTACAGGACGATTCATAACAGTAGCAAAATCACAGTTAGGAAGTAGCAACCAAATCACTTTGTGGTTGGGGTCACCACAACCATGTCAAAGGGTCGCAGCATTAGGGAGGTTGAGCACCTCTGCTTCAGGCTCACCTGCATGTTGTCTGAGGCTTGGAAGAAAACAGATGAAGCTGGGCAGTGGTGGCGCATGCCTTTAATCCCAGCACTCAGGAGGCAGAGGCAGGCAGATCTCTGTGAGTTCGAGGCCGGGCTGGACCGACAGCCTCCAAAACAATACAGAGAAACCCTATCTCATAAAACCAAAAAAAAAAAAAAAAAAAAAAAAGAAAAAAAAAAAAAAAAAAGAAAAAGAAAAAGAAAACCAATGAGATACAGGAATTCAAGCTTATGATGTTGTTTAGATGAATAGAGACTTTGGTGTGTTTTCAAGTGTCTGGTGCCTCCACTGCTGAAGTTTGCTGTGAAAAGGCGGTCCCCCCTCCACAGTGGTTGGGTTGGAGATGGAATGAATCATTCGTCATGAGTTTGTCGTGTCAGTTTATGTCTCTACATAAAGTTATCATTTGGGCCCCAGGGGACTCCCATCATGCTGGGCACTCGTGCAGGGAATCAGAGCTCATTTCATTTTACGCTGGGCTCCTCAGTTGGTTTCTGAGTCCCTGCATGGATGTGGGTGGATGCAGTTTGAATGTGGTCAGGCATGGTCTTGATTGAATACTTTTATTTAGCAAAACTTAATGACTGGATTAAAAACAAAACTTTTCCTCATATGAGAGCCAGTAAGGCTTAATCATTACTGCTTTTCAGATCTCTCCCCCGTTTCCCCCCCCACAACTAAAGCTCATTATAGGGCCTTCCATTTAAACATAAAAGGCCCACACAGTTAACAGTTTCCATGCCCTCAACAAATCCCTGAAAGTGATGGAAAGTAACTTTTCACAAAAGGTGTAAACAGTGAACACAAAAACAAGAAGGGTAGAAGGGACAACATCAGACCAAGTCACTGCCACTTTGGAGGCTTGTGAGCAAAATGAGAGCTAGCTCAGTGAGAAAGGGGAGAGGGGACTCGGAAGTGTAAACATTCCTACACGGAGAACCGAGAAGCCAGAGAGTGAGAGCCCCGGGAATGGGAGAAGGCAGGAGACGGGCATGGTCAGCAAGAGGAGCGGTTCAAAGTCTGTGCGCAACACGGTCCATCCCTACTTCCATCTCTCTGCGCCAGTGACCTGGTGGCCTGACTCTACAGAGGTTCACCATGGGCAAGACGTTGCTCCGAACCAAGAATCCAGGCTCTGGGATGCCAGGAGCGGCGGAAGGAGAGAGGGCTAAATGCTCTGGGGTGCAAATACAGAGAAAGTCAAATTATCACCAAACACAGTCTGTCCATCTGTAACGGTTTCCCGTGCAGCCCTCTACCATCCCTGCACCTGTCTTGCATGCGACAGGTGCAGGTGCATGCTGCACGTGTGAAGCATGTGGCCTCTAACCCCGCCCCCCTCCCGGAGGCTCCGCCCCCCTCGACAGCATTCACCTCTGCAGCCTCTACTGTTACTCCTAGGAGACTTGAGTAAACCCAAGCTGCCAGCATGGTGGGCAAAGGCTGAGTCTGTGCGAGGGCTTTGGAGTTTCTCTGTGCATCTCAGGAGGATTGCCAGGCTCCCGACTTTGTCCTCGTCGGGGAGATAAAAATAAATAAACAAGTTAATAAAAATAAAAAACAGGTGAAGGGACGCGGGGCAGAGAGCCCGGGGCGAGCAGAGGACTTCCTGAAGGCGAGGTAGAAGTGGGCCCCGGAAGTGGGCCCCCGAAGTAGGCCCGGAAGTGGACCCGGAAGTAGGCCGAGAAGCAGGGACATTGGAAGGCCTGAAGGGATGGGGGAGAAGAAGGTGGAGCCCCAGGACTTCCTCAAGAACTTCCAAGAGTACCTGAGCCAGCAGACCCGCCAGGTGAACGCGTTGGCCTGGGACCTGGCCGGGCAGGCCCGAGGGGGTCCGGGACACCCCGGGGATGCTCTGGACGGGAACCTGGTGCTGATGCTGGACGACTTGGGAAGGACGCTGGACGGCAAGCTGCAGTGCCCGTACTGCGGCTACGCCAGCCAGAGGACAGAGCGGCTGGTGGAACATACGAGAATCCACACGGGCGAGAAGCCGCACAGGTGTCACCTGTGCCCCTTCGCCTCCGCCTACGAGCGCTACCTCGAAGCCCACTTGCGTTCGCACACCGGGGAGAAGCCCTACAAATGTGAGTGGTGCGCCTACCGCTGCAACTACAGAAGCAACCTGTCCCACCATCACAGGCGCAGGCATAATCTGTCACCGCTGACCGGGCCCAGGGCCTCCCTGGGCAGCGTGAGAATGTGGGGGGGCCTGCAGAGGAAAAGCAACGCGCAGGATGGCAAACGAGGGGCGCTCATCTCCTTGGGTCCGCCCGTTCAGAAGCCAGACTGGCCGAGTGAGCTCACCCACAGGATCCCAAACGTCCAGAGTGACTTCTACGACGGTATGGATAAAGCCTCAGCGTGTGGACCGCCGAGGGACCCCCAGGAACCCTTGCTCGTGGACAGCCCTTTGAACCAGCTGTCTCCTCTAGCGGGACACCTGTCCAGCTTGCCACCGGAAAACCAAAACCCTGCCTCAGCCGACCTAGACTCCAGCCTCGAAGAAAACCCTTACGTGATCCAACAGCCCTCTGCCCAAGGGAGTGACCCTCAGAGCTCCCCCATAGTGCTCGAGCCTCCTCCACCGCCATTCAGTCGGAGGGACTGCAGTGCGTTTGCGGGGCCCAGCAGCCAGCCGAGTGGCCAGAGCAGCGCCTCCATCCCTGGAAACAGCCAGCCGAGCACTCCGGCCTCAGCCTTGCCCGTGGGGGGCCCTCAGCTTCTCTACCACTGCCAGCACTGTGACACATACTTTGCAGACAACGTCCTTTACACGATTCACATGGGATGCCACGGGTATGACAACCCCTTTCAGTGTAACACGTGTGGCTACGACTGTAAAAACAAGTATAATTTTGCCTGTCATTTTGCAAGAGGCCAACATAACTAGAGCGGGAGAACAACCAACCTTATCTTTTCCCCGGTTTAGCCTTTTTTTGGGTGATGGTAGTTTGGTTCTGGTTACTCCTGGTAGGGCGTTTTCTAATCCGAAGCTTATTCTATGTTATAACATAAATTTTGATGATGGAAACCGCAGCCCTCCTGCATTCACCCTCCCCATTTTTCATAAAATTCGATCTGGTCAAGGTTATTTAGATGCTAGAATAGTTACCTTTTTCTTTTCTTTCTTAGGTAAGTCATGTGAGAATGTGAGAATTAAGTCCAATCATCCTCTTACCAGGTGTTTAGTTAAATTTTCTCTACTTATGACCCTTTAGGCTTTAAGGATTGTTTAAGTTTCTAATATTCATTGCATTTAGATATTACTTCTGTCATGTTTGAGAGGAGTAGAATAATTTTTCTGCTATAATTCTGATACACCGTATTTCTGTGCTGAAAGTAACTTTGAAGTTGCCATTAGTTGAAGTGTCTAGTTCCTATACTTAAATTGGCCTAGTAGTTTCTTTTCAACTGCAAACAGTAAGGCTGTCTCCGTATAGTAACTGTTTTTCTTTTTCTTTCTACATAGGGAATATAAAACAATTTTTTGTAGTTATAACAATAGGTGAAAGTTCTAAAAAGAAATGAGACTCAGGACCAAGTTTCCTTTAGCCTAAATTATATGTTTAATTTTTATAATACCTGTGGAGTCAATGTCTTATTTAGATATGATAATAACCCACTGGGCTGCTTATGCTCCGAATTTATTTTTTAAAACCAGAGGAAAAGGTAGCAGAGTATTTTTGTGCAATTTCAGTTTCTTGGTTAAATTCTTCATGGAGATTGGTGTTGGCAAAGATCTGGTAACTGCAGTGAGACTCTGTTTTCCCTATTCTTTCGATGACCAAAGGCCCTTCCAAGACAGTGAGTGAGTGACACACCAGTACCTGAACTGTCAACTTCAGGCCTTTAGGACCGCGCAGATTAAGTTTTCATGGCTGCCATGTTTGTTCAACTTTGACATAGCAGCCACAAAAGTTTCATGCAGGCTTCTGGAGAAAAAAAAAATCTGATTTTCTACTTCCGGTGTTTATTACTGAGAACGAATCACCTTCCTGACTGTTCTGAGCAGGTGCACAAAGCTGAGCTGACCTGCTCCCTGGGCGCTCCTGTTTTGGCCTCTAGGAATGTTCCTGGCAAAACTCTGAAGGCACTGGAGGAGCTCCAGCCCTGTGGGAAAGCTCTCCTTCATTCCACCGAGGGCCCACAGAATCCATGTTAATCATTCCTCTATTGCCGACCCTACACCGACTGGAGGAGGTTACCTAGGTGCTATGTAGGTTCTCCTCTTTTGTAGCAGCCAAGAGTTTATTCCAGGGAGGCACCGCAGAGGAGACAGCTGGCAGTGCTGCCCCCAAATCCACAGGCCACATTTATGTTGGCGGCCCCTCAATTACAGGCACAGCACAGCAGGTGCCTGCTGCCCCACTCCATTCACCACCCGTCAGATACCGGCTGCGAATGGCTTCCTTCTGGCCTCTCTTCCACCTACCTCACCGGCCTTCTGTGACCTTTGACTTCCCTGTTGAATGGGCATATCCGTGCCCCTTTTATGCCTTTTCTGACAGAAGCCTGACCCACTCAAGCCCCTTAGACTCCAAGGGCTCCCATGAAGTCACCTAATGGGAACTGTGGAGTTTATATAGTTAGCGATTTCTTGAGAATTTTTCTTTCAATTCACAACACGTGTCACGGGAATGAATGATGGCTCACCCAAATTCTTATGTTGAAATCCCTTGAACTTCTGAACATGGTTGTATTTGGACCTAAAATAAAGCCTTTAGAGGAGCCAGGTCAAATGAGATCAACTGGATAAGTTATAATCTGGTATGATGGATATCTCTGTGAGAAGAGGAGATTGGGACACAGACGGAGTCCTGGGAAGGGACTAGGCTTGCCGGCATTTTGTTCTCAGGTTTCTAGTCCCTGGAAGTATGAAGAAACATATTTCTGAGTTAAGGCATCCTGGGCTATAGTAGTAAATTGCTAAGGCAGCCCAGCAAGATGATGCAGTACACCAGTGTTCTGTTTTTGTTCGGTTTTTGATTTTGTTTGTTTTTGAGTCAGGGTCTCACTATGTAGCCTTGGCTGGCCTGTAACTCACTGTGTAGATCAGCCTGCCCTGTAGCTCATAGAGATCCATTTGCCTTTGCCTTCCTAGTACTGGGTTTAAAGGTGTGTGCTGTTTTCTTTTTTTGTTTTTGTTTTTAAGGAAGAAAAGTTCCTAAGGAGACATGTAATTGCAGGACCCCAAGTTTTATAGCTTGGAGCAGCATAAGAGCAATTTTCTAGGTTTATCTAGTTCCTCATTTATTAGATTTTGTTTATTAGTACATCCTTAGGAATGTATCATCTACTTTATATTCTCCTAAAGATGGCTACCTACTCAAAGTACTTTGTAAGTTTTCCTTAGCTTCTTTGGTAATTTATTACATGATAAATGCCAACAAAGCTATTGAGTAAGGTTGAGTGGACTCAAGCTGTTGAGGGGTGTTGTGTTTCTTCACCCACATATCCTCATTGTTGGTGCTTAGTACCGGAGCCAGTAAAATGAGGAGGATGGCATTTAGGATATTGAGCCACATTTAAAGCATCAAAGTCTTTTATTTTATTGTTATACTTAAATTTACCTACCGTTCTAAGAAATTATTAAGTCAAAGAACCCACTTTCACTACCATTTTTTACTTCAGGGTAGAGGATTGATCTTGCTAGCTATAATGGCTGACATTTGCCTTTGGAGGTTAATTTCCTAGACTTCCTACTCAGTGTGATAGTCGTGAGGCCCACTGCTCCTCCACTCAGGCCCCTCTGCCTCCTCTTCAATAGACTGTATGCTGATCCACAGACCTGCCACCAGCCCTCAGTTCACTGCTGACTGACTGCCCAGCCCCTGGGTGTGAAACTTCACTGAACATCCCCACCATTTTCCTTTGAGTGCCTCAAGTACCCCTTGCCCAGAGTTTCATTGTCTCAATCCCATAGCTGATTCTACTCCCTTCCTTCCTTCCTTCCTTCCTTCCTTCCTTCCTTCCTTCCTTCCTTCCTTCTTTCCTTCCTCTGTCTACCCCTCTTTGATTTTTAAGACAAAGTCTTAAACTGTAGCCCAGGCTGACCAGGACCTGAGAGTAATCCTATGTCACTCTCCAGCATGCTGGAGTTGCAGGCATGAGCCACCACATCCTGCCCATTACCATCTCTTTGAGATGCCAATTACCAGAGACCAACTCACCCCAGCAAGTGGATCCCGTGTTCTGCCTCCTTCCTTCTGACATCTTGACACTCACCAAGACTCATTCATTTTACTTCTTTCATTTTGAATATTCAGAACACTCAAAAATACAGTTTGTCTCCCTAGTGCTAAGACGTGTAAATCAACAGAAAACGGTGTGAAACATGATAAATACAGCACTCAACACAGTTGAAAGTCAGAGCAGGTAAACACCTTTATATGTAGCTGGCTGGGAAGCAAAGCTTGCACTGGGCAACTGGCAAAGGACCCCAGCAATGTTTAGAAATGCATCTCTTTTAACTCTTACAGCCTATCTTTGCAAAATTTGCCCTAGTGAAGTAAGTTGAGAAATACAAGTATTGATACTTTTGGTTGTTTACTAGGTTATCTTAAACATTAAAAGACCATAAATATCATCAATATCAAACAGCCTAAATGAGGGATTTCTTAATACATTATGTTAAATTTGTAAGTTTTGGCACCATCAGTGATTATGCAAGGTGTGTGTTTACCAACTCCAGTAAAACCTACTTGCATTTTACATGCAGAGACAGATTGTGAAACACTGTATAGATGCTGAACACACTTGATGTAATATGCATGTATGGGCAGATCTCAACAGAAAGTGAAGCAAGCTGGAAAATGCTGTGTAGATTATCGGTGGTGGTTATGTCAGGAGGAGATCTCACAGGGAATAAATTATTTCCATGCATCTTTTGTGTTTGCTCATTCTTTCCGCTAACAAACAAGAACTAGCTTTTTTTCCAAGTCCTGAGCTCTTTCCTGTAGTGCTGGGGACTGAACCTAGGACCTTGTGAGATCTGTCCTGTTGCTGCACCCCAAAGTTGCACACCAATACTACAGATTAAAATACATATATTTATTTTATGCACACGTATGTGTGCCTCGGTGTGTGTATGTGCACCGTGTTTGTTCAGAAGCTCTTGGAGGACAGAAGAGGCACTAGGTTCTGGGGAACAGATGGTTAGGAGCTGTCATGTGGATGCTGGAGACTGATCCCAGGTCCTTGGCAAGAACAGTCCTCTCTCTAACTGCTGAGATGTCTCCACAGCCCCAACATTGGGGTTATTGCTTATCAGATACAATTTCCCATTCCCGAAGGCTTCAGGGATTCTGTAGACTGACTGCTTTTTTCTTTCGTGCTATCGATGTACTGACCTTTCACAAAGCGACACATAGTTCCCTTGTGCACAGGTTGGGCGGCACCACAAAGCTCTAGGAGAACCTGGCTATCCAGGTGGGTCTGGAGGGCCTGCTCTGTGGCTTCCTGGGAATCTGCTCTTACACTAAAGCTAGGGCAGTGCTGCATCTGGCCCCTCCTTCCCTGCCCAAAGCTTTTGTCTCCTGACCTGTCCCACCTTGCTGCTATGTGTGCAGTTGTTAGTTTACTCAGTGACTGCCCTCAGTAGGACTTCTCGGGATGCCTGACTCAGAGCTTCAGGCAGCCTCCCAGTGACTCTGTCCTTCGCTCCAGCTCCCGCTTTTGGCTCTGTTCTCAGCAGCCCTCCTGCTAGGCTTCCCCGGGCTCCTCTACCGCTGGAACTCTTGAGCCCTTCCAAGCAACCACCAGAATGGCAATGGTTTATTCAAAATTAAGAGACAGGAAGGAGTCGGGGCTCCAGCGACCCCTTACATGCACAGCCCACTGTATTTCCTCCTAGTTGGCCCTTCGGCCTGAAGTTTCCACCATCTTCCAACAGCACCACCAATAGGGTACCCGTCTTTCAGCACTTGAACATTTGGAGATCTAAATCATAACAAAATCATGTCCAAAATAACAACGATGTTAACGTCTTAGAAGTCCTCATGTGCTGCTTTGGCTGTGTCCATAGTTACAAACAGGCTTCTAAAGTAAGTGTGGCAACCCTCTCCATGCTTTCCTGCCTGCTGGTCTGTCCCACCGTGTGGTTTCAGAGCACAAAACGAGAATACAGACTCACTTTGTTTCTCATGGGCAACCCAGGCTAGAAGCCTTCCAAGAGGTAGGTAACCCGGCCTTGGTCCAAGGGTGACATCTCCCTTCCATGCTCAGTGGTGTCGGAGCGCTCATTCCAGAAAGTCTCCCAACAGTGGTACCTTCACAAGTCTGGATAGATCTGAGAGACAGGAGACTGCATTGCTGCCCCCTCGCTGGTTGGCATGTGCAGGCAGGGCTCACGCACATGGCCTGTGATCTCACTGCTCTCTCGAGAGCGATGCCCCTGTTGCTCTTGTTTGATCACAGTCAGTTGTACATCCCAGAGGCTCCATCTTCGTCCTCCTAGGAGGGATGAAAAGCAAGTTCAACGTGCAGATAGCACAAAGATGCTGCCCTAGCGCTAATTACCTTGTTTATCTTCGGCATCTCACGAGAACATCTTCATAAAGCTAAGACTGCCTTCCAGCTCTGTCAGGGCTGCTGAGGGAGCCGTGGACAGCACCACTGGGATGAAGGGGAAACTCTGCTTTCCATTTGGCATTTAGGCAGTGCTTACTGATACCCTCTCTCTGTTTTGTAAGATATCAAGCATGTCTGAAGTAGAAAAAATGTGGATGAGTTCCTTTGTATCCATTCCCCGACTTTATAATTATAACGCTCAATCTGTTTTTGATTGTAATCATGTCCACTCCTTCTAACCAGATTACACAGAAGTAAATCCCAGAAGACTTTATCTACCTACCTACCTACCTACCTACCTACCTACCTACCTACCTACCTACCTACCTATGTATCTGGAACAGGGTCTCTCCATGAAGTCCTGGCTGGCCTGGAACTCACTATGTACACAAGGCTGGCTTCCGACATCACAGAACTCTTGTTTCTGCCTTCCAAGTGCTGGGATTAACTGTGTGTGCCACTGTGCCTGGGTCCAGGAGACTTCTCTATGCTTCTCATCTCTGGTTTCTGGGATATTACTTCTGTCTTTATGATCGCTTCTATGATTATAGCTATTTCTCCATAGTTGCTGATGTCATGGGACACTTAGAACAGAATCAGTGCTTTGAATGGGTCTTTACCTCCTTGACCCTTGGGTTAGTTGTTCAGTCAGGGTTTCTCTCCAGAATGGGGCCATAAACTGAAGTTGAACTCTCTCCAACTGTAGCTCGCCACGGCATGCACTGTGGTCCGTCCCTTTCCTTTTTCTTTCTTTTAATTTTTTGAGATAGGGTTTCACATATCTCAGCTGGCTTCAAACTCCCTGTGTAGTGTGTGACCTCCCCCACCCCACCTGTGTCTCTCAAGTGATAGGATTACAGAAATGTGCCACCGTGCAAGATTTATTATGTACTTTTTTTTTTGAGACAGGATTTCTCTGTGACTTTGGAAGCTGGCCTGGAACTAGCTCTCATAGACCAGGCTGGTCTCGAACTCACAGAGATCCGCCTGCCTCTGCCTCCTGAGTGCTGGGATTAAAGGAGTGTGCCACCACCACCTCGCTACGTACTGCTTTTATAGACTAAAAATTTGGGTACAGCTTCCAGAGGGTTTTGTTTGATCTCTTTGCCAGCATAAGAGGAGCCATGATGGGGTGAACCATCAACTGTAAAGCTCATCTTAAACTTCGGATGACAGCCATTGTCATTCTAGAGTCCTCCCTCCACCACCGGGCACTTCTGCTGGCCTGAGTGCTTCAGCTGGGCGAGGTCATCCGTCCCTGAGGGGCATAAGCCCGTATCACGCTGCCCTTCTCCTGCTGCAGCTGCTGCTCTTGTCTGTGAGGGTTCAGTTCCGGCAGTGTGTGTAAGAGACATCCTAACGGATTGCCTGGGTACCAAACGTAGTCTCCCTTGCCCCATCATGTAAAAGCAAACGGGCCTTCTCTCAGTATTCAAAGTCAACAACCCTACCGGGATGTTAACTCCTTTTGTTGCCCAATGGGTACCTGGTCATGAGAAGATCAAAGTGCCCACACAGATGGCATAGCTCGAAATGTCCTGTGTCTTACAGAGACTTCTTCCTAAGAACATCGTCCCTTCAATTATCAGGGAGTCTAAATCCATATGATGCAGTATGATCATGATGAGAATTTCAAGAGTTCAATGTACATTAATAACTGGAGCGACTCCTTTGGCATTTTGTGTCTGCACCCTAGCGTATCTTGATTTTGAGTGTAAACTGCAGCCCTGGAAATGTCTTCTGATATAGCATTCGCCTCCCTCCCTCCTAGAATCTGAGTTTTGCCCACCAAAGTTCTTTCTAACAGGCTGTCAGTTTCTGAAATATAACTAACACGGCGAATCCCGAGGCCTTGTGTGCACTGACTTCAGGGGATGCGCATTGCCTTGTGTGATGAGAGAGGCCGGTGTCCATGGGCCAGACACTGTGGTGGCCTCTGGGTATTAGCAAGGATAAAGAACCTATGGGAAGATGCAGGAAGCTGTGTACTGCGGCCACCGTCTCACGGGATGTGATCACAGGTGGGCTATACATGTCATCTTGGCAACAGCAGACTCACTAGACTCAGGCTTGGTCTCTGTTGCTCACATCCTGGTCACAGACAGTAGAAGTTGTGTCAGTACTAGAAACCAGAAACCCATGCTTTAAACTCATGTAGTATTGTCCCATCCCTGCTACCACAGCTATTCTGGGCAGGCCCACTCGTACCAGACTTGGAGCAGCCAATCACAGGGAATAGCTGAAGTTGATTAGATGACCTAGTTAGTTTCCATAGTGATGGTCCTCTATGGGTATCTACATGCAGAATGGAATCTTGACACTTTGTACACATGCCTACATTCAATTCCCATACTCTCCCCCAAAACATCTGTGAATGATCTTTCGGTGTTTCTCTCCCCTGGATAACCAACCCACTGACCTGTTCACTAGCGCCCGTGAATCCATTCACCTTCTTACCATGTTCAACTTTTCCATCAAAGAGCTGAAATGGCTGAGAGGGTAAGCCATTTAAAGCCCCGCCCACCGAGAAAACTCCTCTTTAATGCTCTTTGGGGGCCATACCCTAGCAGATCTGAAGTCAATAGTGATTTCTTTTGTCTTTTATCCCATGCCAGGCAACACTTCTTTCTATCAGATTTTTGTAAGGATCCCATGCATGAAGCCATAAAATTGGTTCAAGCAGAGCTAGAGAGATGATGGCTCGGCGGATAAGAGCACTGGCTGTTCTTCCAGAGGACCAGGGTTCAATTACCAGCAACCACATGGTGGCTCACAACTGTCTGTAACTCCAGTTCCAGGGGATCTGACACTGTCACACCACTACTCCAATGTACATAAAAAGAAAGTTAAAAAATATGGTTCAAGGATGAGCAACATATTGGTCTAGGCCTCCTGAGTTTGTGGCTTGCTGTGACCTTCAGTCCTGTTATTCATGATTGGAAATGAACCATGTCCATCTTCCCTTGTAGTTTGGTTGAGACAATGGGCAATTCTGGATATACAGTAGTTGAGGTCCCACAGTCCATTCCTGTACCTCTTGTACAGACCAATATCTCCCCAAGTGTTGCTCTCCAAACAGAACATAATTCTCCTGCAAGTGAGCATTCTTTTTCTCTTGAATTCTGAGGGTTATACTGAGGAACATATACTGAGACTGGTTGCCAATTCCCCATAGCATCCTTTCCCATAACAGAGACTTCAGGCATCGTAGGGACTATAAGACGTGTGACCTGAAGCATAAACATGTATGATACAACCAAGACCTGGTTCACAGTTATTTCCTCATCTAATCAATCACTATTCAAGCTGGCAGCCTTTGGCGTCATACACTTAGTGAGTCAACACACATATCTCCAGTGTGGAATAAACTGTACACTGTCCTCGGCATCTAAGGAGGCTCTCCTTGGGCCTTTTTTTTTTGCATGTATGTGCTTTGGTATGCATGTGTGTGTGTGTGTGTGTGTGTGTGTGTGTGTGTGTGTAGGCATGTGTATATTTGAGTGTGTGTGCACATGTGTGCATGTGTGATGTGGGAGCCAGAGGTCAAACCTGGGTGTCTCACTGGATGGCTCTCCATCTTACACTCTGAGACAGGGTCGCTCCTTTGGACTCGGTGCTTGCTGATGAGGCCATTCTTGCTGGCCATCTTGAGCCAGGGATCCTGGCTCTGTCCCTTTCCTATCAGAGTTACAACACCCACCCCACTTCTGCCTGGGCGCTGGGCTTATGAGTTCCAGGTCTCACATTGGATGCAAGCTCTTTTCCTGCTGAGTTAGCTGTCTCCCAAGCCCTGTGCTCTCTTTACTTAGTAGGGATATAGAAAATGATAATTTGCCCTTTACTTTGGAAAAAGAATGACCTATCTTCTCTGGGTCACTGATTCTCAAAAGTCTCCACTTATCAAAGATGAGACGAGGCAAAGGATTTTCTAAGATGCAGAATTTGATTAGTTTTCTAAGATGCAGGTGAGATTCCTTTGGGTAGTTTTTGTGTGAGCATGGTGAGCAGGCATATGAGGATGTGGAAATGTGACAGTGAAATCCTTTACTTTGTATAGTTAATGTGATTAAAAAATACGTACCACAGAACATGAACATAAAGTCCTCTCTGCTCTGGCGGGTCTCTGGATCTTGCTGTTTATTGCAGTTGCTCGGAAGTGCACACACCACACTTCATGTGGCCTCTAGTGTCCTTCCCTTTTTTTCTGGTTGACTAATGTGACTTCATTGATATGGTGGACCAATGTGATGCATTGTCCATTTTTATTGCGCTGTAACCAACATGATTGTGAGCTCTGGTCCCTCACAGGCAAGAAACATTTTGTTCTGGTAAAGGTATCCTGCCTGGCACAACATTTTCAAGCAGAGTTACCACATGGTTGAGTTTGAGTCCAGTGTCATCCTTTAATATCTGCCTGACTTTTGTCAAGTCCAAAGTGGTATGTATATTCAGTAGACAATAGTGGAGTCCACCAGCCCCAATTCCTTTAGGTGTTTTGAAGATGGCACCAATCTTTGCCCCTCCCCAACATGTATAACATTCCCTCCTACACCTACTCAGGTACTTTAGTCTAGACAGTGCGTCCCAGATGTGCCTGGAGGGTCTCCACCTAGATGCTGAATTGGCAGTTAAACTAACCATCGCAGCACCTAATTCCAGTTGTGCATTTTTGGAGGCAGGACAATGAGGTCTGGGTGAGACCGTGGGCCCAGGTAACATCTGTAACCTAGATGAGGGTCAGGGACCCCCTGGCTTCCTGGTTACATAAACTCCACTCCATAAGGGAATTCTACCAGGCTGGAGTTCTCTGGGTTTGAATGGCAAATCAGACCACACATCCAGCATTTCTACAAATGTCAGCAAACTCTGCATCTTCAGTCTATAGCTGCCCACGTAAATGACCACGGGTCTTGTGAAAAGGAATTCCAGCATCATTATTGCACTCCCCTTGCTGACTGAGGACCTGACCTCTCTTTTAATTAGTGAGTTTCTGGGTCAGAACGCTGTCTCAGGCAGCAAGATTTATCTCATCTCCTCTTCTATCATCTATCACAACAGTTGTGCCATTTCACCTCAGAGTGAGCTGTAATTTTCCCTGAAGTTCTAAGAGTCATCCCTCCGCCACACTAAAGGCATCCCCCTGAGCCCTGTGCCAGCGTGGCAAGCCATCCCTGACATCAGGCTGCCCCGGGTAAATATGCCCACCCTCCTCCAGTTGTATGTCTCATCCAGTCGCACCGGGTAAGCCTCCTTGATTTAGATGGCATGCATTGACCTGGTCCTTTAATCCCACAGGAGTAGCAGTGTCTTTCTTACCTCGTTTCGCCAAATAGCGCCCTGACACGTGTGATTCCTACATAAGTGTAGTTCTCTGACAGGAGTGGGAGGTAGTGTGGATCAATGGGTGATTCATGTCGTCCCACCGTGTCAACACTCACAGTATTCAGGCCATGGGCAGAGCCTCTGCTGCAGACCCAGAGGCCCCCAAGCACAGTTTCAAAGTTGTGAGAGCATTAATTCTGATTTTCTGTCTATCCAGACGCTTGGCATTGTGGTAGCAGGTTGGCTGGGGCCGAGCACTGAACTCTCTTGGGAAAGCCACTGATATTATAAGATTGTGTCTTGAGTGTACCTGCAGCATCTACTGCTCCTGGAGGTGACCAGTCTCTGGTGTGCCTCAGGAAGAGACTTGACTCCCACACTTAGCTTTTAGTGAATGGCTCACAGCCCAGAGCCTCGTATTGTCTTTCTCTAATGCATCAACAACTCAGCCGAGAGCCATCAAATTCCCCTGTCCTCATAATTGGTGCCTTTACTGAATCTCTGAAAGCCTGAGGTGTTGAGCCATGGGGCATCTCTCCCTGTACACTGGGGTGAAAATGACATGTCTCCTGTACACTGGGGGGACTATGACACATCTGTACACTGGGGTGACTATGGCATGTCTCTTGTACACTGGATTGACTATGACATGTCTCCTGTACACTGGATTGACTATGACATGTCTCCTGTACACTGGGGTGACTATGACATGTCTCCTGTACACTAGGGTGACCATGATACATCTGCACACTGGGGTGACTATGACATGTCTCCTATACACTGGGGTGACTATGGCATGTCTCTTGTACACTGGATTGACTATGACATGTCTCCTGTACACTGGATTGACTATGACATGTCTCCTGTACACTGGGGTGACTATGACATGTCTCCTGTACACTAGGGTGACCATGATACATCTGCACACTGGGGTGACTATGACATGTCTCCTATACACTGGGGTGACTATGGCATGTCTCTTGTACACTGGATTGACTATGACATGTCTCCTGTACACTGGATTGACTATGACATGTCTCCTGTACACTGGATTGACTATGACATGTCTCCTGTACACTAGGGTGACCATGATACATCTGCACACTGGGGTGACTATGACATGTCTCCTATACACTGGGGTGACTATGGCATGTCTCTTGTACACTGGATTGACTATGACATGTCTCCTGTACACTGGATTGACTATGACATGTCTCCTGTACACTGGGGTGACTGACTATGACATGTCTCCTGTACACTAGGGTGACCATGATACATCTGCACACTGGGGTGACTATGACACATCTGTACACTGGATTGACTGTGACATGTCTCCTGTACACTGGGGTGACTATGACACACCTGTACATTG